>NC_138196.1:26925978-28125978 GCF_964194105.1 Spermophilus citellus
CTACACAGGGGAACTAAGATTTTTAAAATGTTCTAGTTGTCTATTCATCAACATTAGTAATTTCCAGCTCTCAAATACCTCCCCCCTCTATACCTTCAGAATTTACCTGTATTCCTCATCCTGAACTTCCTGAGTCTTATTCCAAATTGATCCTTTGTGATAACTGGTGGAACCCTTCAGAAAAAGTCAACAAACATGAGAAAGTATAGCAATTCCACCTATGAGTTAAATGTTCTCTCATCTCTGCTTTCCTGTGTTTCTCACAGTGTCAAGATAAACAAATTCATGGTAGTCAGTTAAATTGTATTCATTTTCTCAGTTCAACATGAATTACAAATAGAACAATACCCTATATTAGAGAGAAAAAATTGAACAAACTCTGATGAGACAGATGTCTTGACTATAGTGACTCCATTTTGTTTAGGAAGTCCAGTTTGTGAACAGCCATGCCAAGTAGAAAGGTCACTACTGGGGCAAGTTGTTTTTCCTTTTGTTGTGGAAGCCCTCAGGAACATGGAAATACCTAACAGCAGCCTTTGGTGTCTGTAGCTAGGGTAACTGGGCTTATTCTTATTGGCTAAGCCTCCTGGGGCCTGATTGTCATCTCTCACTTCTGTAACTTGGCTTCTTGCATTGGTAAACCAATAATGTCCCTTTCATGTTTTTTTGGCTTAAATATGAGGTCAGACTGAAGGGAGTGAGCCACTCTCACCATCTTACTTTAAGAGAGTAGAGTGTCCACTGCTGGCCAGCAATAAAGGCTTCATTGGAATGGCCATGTGTAGTCTGAGAGTTATTTGAGGGTCTCATATCGGTATAACAAAACTGATGAAGATTCACAATTTCTTATCATTAACTACCACTCTTAGGATGCTCCTTGAACAAGTGTCCCAATTATAATTTTGTACTAAGATCCAGCACACACTATGTCACCTCCAAAAAGAAGAGACTGATTGGGGGTCCTCTGTCTGTTTCTCTCTGCATTTCACCACTTTCAAGTGGACTCCAAAAATGAGGATGCTGCTTAATCAACATCATTTCCTTTTTGCAGTCAGGTTTCTGTCTGCTGCATGTACATAGTTTAGCCATTATTTGGAGGTTGGATTCATGCAGTAGTGAAAGAGGGAGAAGGAGAAAAATGTATCTACACATTTTATTCCAAATATGTCTAAATATTGGGACAAAATAAATGGTTAAAAACAATTAAGTCACTGATTTATAAGTCAGGATTCCAGGTCCAGCCAGGCTGGGTCCTCTGCAAACCTCTCAGGGCCCTCCAGTAGGTGTTGTCTGGGGCTGTGATCTCAGGAGAGACCTGTTGGTCCTCTTCATATCCCACAGACTGTTGGAAGGGTTCCATTCCATGGGGGCTGGGGACCTCAGTTTCCATACTCTGACTTCTGTCCCCTCCTATATATCCCTGTCCCTTTGTATTCTATGAGGTACCCTGTATGATTTTTTTTCTTCCATTTCAGGAGAGGGCAGTCAGGGCCTCAGGCTTGCTGGTTTTGCAGTGCACCACTGCATCTCACAACCAACCCAAGGTTGCTTCTTTAATGCCAGCGAGAGACCTTCTTAGGGTTGAAAACTGCCTGTAATTCCCCTTTGTGAGTCAGGAGGATAAAAGTGTCAGGCTCACCTGGTCAACTTTGATTCACTCTGGATTTTTCCCTGTGATTAACTGACAGTGAGTGGAAATTGTATCTGAAAAATCCCTTCATCATTGCCACATATCACAGCCCAGCCCTGAGAGTGTTAGTGCTCAGAGCCCCGGACATGGAATTACTTCTTCAACCAATAACATTCTGGTCCCTAGGCAACAGAGACAGTGTGAGCTCCTAAGTTTTATGGAGAAGATACTGAGTAGAAAGTGCTGGGACTGACAGAAGAGCAAAGTGTGAGGGGGAGAAAATGCCCCCTGGCGAGTTTTGAAGGGGCTGCTGCTAAGTAAGGTGGGGTTTTTTCTATTTTTTTTTTTTATGGATCCATGGGCTTGACTTTCACCTGGGGCCCTGATGCTGAGTCTGGGGTCTTGGTCTCTCTCTACATGCTGCAGGCTGCAGACAGGGCTGTTTGGTCACATCAGGACACCTGGTGGTACCTAGGTGTGATGCTTGGCCCATGCCATGCCTTTTGGAGGCAGCCTTGGCAACTTTAAGGGAGACCCCTCTGGCCTTTGGACCGCTATCTTCACACAGAGCACAGGGTTCTGCCCAGAGTGCCTTAAATTCTCCTGGCAGGTGCCAGTGCCAGTCACTCTCTCTACATTTTTTGGCCCAGGAGGTGAGTAGAAAGCAATTTCAGGGTTTGGGTGGAAGACAGCAGGGCAGAGTGTTCTCATGTTGGTGTTATTGACAGATGGCTGCCTTGAAAACACATGGTCCAGGACAATGTCTTCCTGATTACTCGAAGGCACATTGCCCTGCTTGGGTGCTGGGGGCAGAGTCCAGCACAAAGTTCTCATTAATACTACATCAAGTACAATTAAAATCAGTGAAATAATAGATGGAGCAAAGAAAAGAAACTTAAATGTAAAACAAATACAGTTAGTTTAAATATGAAGAAGTGCTTGACTACAGTGGTGATCCGGTGTTATAGTAAAGTTTTGTCCTGTTTCATAAATGGACTTCCACACCACTCACATATAATCAAATCAAGCCTCTATTGAGTACAAGGGCACTCCTTATAAGCCTGAAAACCACAAAAGGGATGTTCAGGAGTCCAGCCAATGCAAACCAGCCAGGTTACAGAAGCGGGAGAGTGCAGTCAAGCAGTGGGAAGCCTGACTAATCACAGTTACCCAATCACCCCAGTTACAGAAACAGAGCCCTGTTGCCCTAGGTATAGAAACAATGCCCTGTTAGGTATTTCCATGTTCTTAAAGGTTTCTATAGCAAAACGAAAAGAACATCTTGCCCCCATTATAACCCTTCTACTTGGCATGGTTGTTTTACAGAATGGAGTCACAAAACAAAATGGAAAAATGATTTAAAAGGAAAATTAATTTACAGTGTCTACTTAATGCAATTCATGCCATATTAGAAAATACAGTTGCATTTTATGTGTTGTCAATTAACTTGTAAAGACTTTTCTATATTCTATTGCGTGTCACTGGTTAGTGCAATTCTGAGGGCCCTCTTACTGTGGTTGTAACCTATGGAGGCCTCCTGCTGGCTTGTCTCTTCAGGTTTTTATATGCTCTAAGTTGTTGGAGCACAGGCTGCAATGGACTCTGTTGCTTCTGTTGTGTGAGGGTCCTCTAATGTAATCAGAAAGGGAAGTTCAATCTCCAGTTCCAATTAGAGAGGAGAGTAGAGCTCACTTTTAGCCATCCATGTAACATATGATAACATTTCATTAACATATGTTGACAATTTACTACTGATCTCTAAAATGATGTTCAATATGAGAAAAGTAAGAAATAAATACAATAGATGGTGATGAACCCAGCCTAATTCCATTTTAAGGTTGGGAGTCATTTTGTCACAAAGTTATGAAAAGTTAGTTTCGGTTTTATTATAAAGTAGTAAGATTTCTATTTGGCCTGACCCTCTGCTGTACAAACTTGTTTGGAATTCCTGCCCATCCTCTGAACTCACCCATGCCTGTCTCTCCTTGTCCAGATAAAAACCCTCCCTAACACCTGAGCAGTGCCACATAATTCTGATGTTAGAATCTCAATTTACTCTCTACCTTGAAATGTTAAGCCATGTAGATCATTAACCTGATCATTAACATCAGCCTTTGTATTACATTTGCCAGATCCCTGTTAGCTGTAAGTTACCACAACACTCCCTTTGTAACTTTTTGTGCTATAAAAACCTTTTCTTTCCTGTGAGTTGCTGCTGTTCTCTGGCCCAGCTTTTGGGGTGTGATAGTCACTGGCCAGCTCTCTTGTGTACACAATGTAAGATTTCTTTAATTTGATGTAAAATTGGAGTCAGTGATCTTTTCTTTGTGTTGTGTTTCAACAGTAGCTGAAGCCTTAAGCATTAGTCAAACTATGAACACTATTCAATGTATTGGAAGGGGAAGAAAAGAAAATACAAAGGAAACAAGTGAGAAAGGGAAGGAAGACCACAGAAAAATAAGAGGAAGAAGAATGAAAGAGTAATGAAAGGGATAGAGGAGAGAGAAAACTACTGAGGAAAATTCCAGGTAATTGAAAAGTTTGCCCGTTTAATAGATCTTTGCAAGAACGAATGTGGGGAGATTTTACAGGACACTTGAGAGTAAAGAAGTAGTGCAAAAACAATCACAAAGGGATCTGGGTTTTGTCCTTGCTGAGGATTTTAAAATGGGGAGGTTTCCATAGATTTGGATTTAACATCCCTGAGTATGAAAGTGTTTTTGACATGAAATCATTCTACTCATTTTTGCATCTCAACTTTGACCCAAACTGGACAAACTTGTCAGGGGTCTGTCTGCTTAGCTCTGCCTGCTTCTTGCCTGCTAATGAGTGTTGGAAGAAATTTTCCTGTTCAGAGCAGAATAAGTCCTCAGAGTGGCTCTCTTTTTCTGTCTATATTGGGAGTGTGGCTCTGGCTGCAGATGCTGGCCAGTCCCCTCTCCTGAACAGCCTGTGAGTCAATGCAGATTGCAAGACTCAGGTGCTTCCCATTTGCTGAGGGAGGAGTCTGAAAATTGCCTCCAGACACCTCTGGGCATGGGGGAACTGGGGCATACTGAGCTAGAATGCAGAAGGTAGCACCTTTCCACACCCCAACTATATACACAGCTCTATGTCCTGGCAGCTTTGTCCCTATCTGAGAGTTCAGATCCCCTCTTTGAAATGGAACTCCCCTTTTGGTTGTCTCCACTCTGCAGACCTACAGCCTAGAAGCCAAATTTTCTGTCACTGCCCAAAGCTCCTGGTAAAACTTTAGCACATTCCCACTCCTGTGTCCAGGTGGACTCAAGACTTGGGCACGGAAGTCAGTGAAAATACAGGACCCATGGCCACTTCATCTTGGGTACACAATCAAAAGCAATCCCCATGATACCTCATTACAAGTTCTGCTCCCTCACATGTTGAAGTGTAGCATTAGAGAAGCATGCTGAGGCAAGCATATAAAGCAGGGTTTATTTAAAACTGGGTAACAGACTTCTCCTGTGAGGGAGAAGGGCGCCATAGCTGCTATCCTGGTATCCCAAGAAGTGAGGTGTCCTGCCCTTTTTATAGGTCCTAGACTTCCTTTGTTCTCCTTCCCTCTTCTTATCTTTCTCCTTCCTGCTTACAGGACTAGGCCAAGGAAATGCTCAGCAGGATGGTCAAAAGGTGGGAAAAAGTTGGGCTGAAGGGCAAAGGGCAGGGTGGAGCAGCTCAGGGCAAATTCATTAACAACCTTATAGTTCACTATAGGGAGGAACAATTCCTGGGACAGGTCACCTTAGCAACAGGTAGGAGCTGGGGTAATTTCTCCCTGAGTGTGGAGAAAGCTTCCTAAAGGAATGACATTTTTATCCCTCAAGGGACAGTGTCCAGCTTCCAGACTCACTCAAAATTGGCCTCTTCATCTGACCTGATTTGATTTGCCTATCTATGCTGACTGCCCGTCTAATTCTGGCTTCACCAAAACAAAGAATAATAAAAGAAAAAAACCAAACCAAACAAAAACCAAAAGAAACTGCAGGGATTTCTAATTTCTTGGGCAGCAAGTGGACACAGAATGTCTGTAAGCTGGCAAGACTCCCACATTCTCTACATTGCTGGGAAAAGCCAATTTCTCTCCCATACTGATTTCTTCTCAGTATCAGAATGGTTTTCTAGCTCAGACTGTGAAATTGCTGGACAACACAGCCTGCTTCCTCTTCACCTTTTACCCTTGCCACTACTTTGAGAGAGAGAGAGAGAGAGAGAGAGAGAGAGAGAGAGAGAGAGAGAGAATTTTAATATTTATTTTTTAGTTCTTGGCGGACACAACATCTTTGTTGGTATGTGGTGCTGAGGATCGAACCCGGGCCGCATGCATGCCAGGCGAGCATGCTACCGCTTGAGCCACATCCCCAGCCCAAATGTCAACTTTTGATAATCCCCCCCCCAAAAAAAAACCTAATTAATCAAGATCATTTTTATTCCCAATATTGTTACAACTTACTAATAAAATATTCCTTCATATTTCATACTGGAAGTTGTTTACACCAAGGTATGTTAACTTAATTGATGTTTGTCATTAAAATATACTAGTAAATCACGTAGTAGAGGAAGCAAATTTTTTGAACAACTGGATACATGAAAACTAATAAAGAAATAGAGAAATGAGATCAAGATATCAGAGAGATTTTGAAAAGTAGTCTTTGGAGCTCAAGAGAGAATTGAGGATGAGAGTTGTAGTAAGGGTTGGTTGCTGGGATTCTGCCTCAGAGTACAAGTCTCAGAGACTTTGCCTTGTGCTGCTCAAATGTCTGTCCTTCACCTTATTCTGACCTCCTTGGTCACATTGAGAAGAGTGACTCTTCCTACTGACACCAAGTTACATGTAGTTTGCTCAGTTCTCAAAAATTCTGAAGATTGGTTCAAGAATGCCTGCATTTTTCTGGTTATAGGGTTATAGTTTAATCATGTTTTGAAGATATAAAAAAATTCATTGGCTGTTTAAACACTCACATTACTAAATATTTTACTGATGAGGGATATTAGATACCTCTTTGTGAAAATGACTATTTTATACATAACCAATTTTCAAGATGACAAATTAATGTTAAGGTTGGCCTGGTGATAATTCTGGAAAGTTATTTAAATAAATGGGGATTTAAATTTTAGTTGAAAAATTCAAGTGAAAATTTTATAATAGCCTGATTGAAAGTTATTCTTACCAGTCCTTAAATTTTTTTTCATATTTCATGATTCTCTATCATTCCATATTCCTTTAGTATAAATTCTATGAATTCAATGTATGTACATTCTGGGTTTCTGAAATTAAGAATGTTGGAAGCTGAAAATGAATAGGCTGGTGCTTTAACAGTTTGATCTCCTGCAAACCTAGTTTCCCCTCTGCCTCATGCTGTCCTCTCAACCCTTCTTTTGTGAAGTTGATCTCCTTGCTCTTCCTAAACTAGCTTGTCAATACCGTTCTAGGAATTGGTGACCACTGAAGATGTAAGCAAAAGTTTCACCCAAGAAGAGTGGGCCATGCTGGACCCATGTCAGAAAATGCTACACGGATCAGTGATGCTGGAAATCATTAATCATCTGGTATCAGTTGGTAAGTCCATTAATGATATATATGAAAGATGTGAGGGTATACCTATTTCTTCAATAACAGTATCTGGAATAGCCTCTCTCTATTCAATTCCAATCTCTGTCCTGACTTTCTCATAGAACTTACAATTACATGCAAGAAAGCTGATCTTATTTATTACTTTAATTACAACTTATTTTACACCACACTACAATATAGTCCACACCATAATGTTATGTATCCATTAAATTTAAATTATACATAGACCTGATATTTATAAATCATTATACTTATATTGTCACTGTGCTGGAGGATTGAATACCAAAACAAGAGAATTCTGAACATTTTTGTGTGATTATCTGGATTCCATTTGAAAGTAATATTTAGTGGAGAGATGAAGTACCTGAAACAACTGCTGATCTGGCATTCTTTGAATGTCATTGTGAGCATTGGTGCCCTCAGTCCTCCCTGGTATGGGAGCATTCTAACTTTATTCTGCTGCAGTGAGTGAACTTCAAAATTTTCTCTGCTAAATACTTTCTCCCAGTGCCTTGGTTCTCTATTGTTGTTAACTCATCTTCTTGGTCTTGTCGCTAATGCACATTTCTTGGCAGAAATGCTAAAATCCAATGGCTTTTTTTTTTTTTTTTTTTTTTTTTACCATGCATAGGGTATAGTTCTGCAAATCAGATGTGAATTTGTATCTGGAGGAAGGAAAAATCCTGTGGATGCGAGAAGGGACAGGATTTCTCCCAAGGCAGAGTGCAGGTAAGAGACAGAGACATTTGTGATTCTACAGAGATGGTTGCCCAGCCAGTGACTGAGCTTGGAAATATTAACTGACATAGCTGTGAAATTAATGTGGTTGTCTAAAATATAGTAGGGGACCATGGGACAAAATTTCTCATGTATGATGTAGCTTCTTTTAATCTAAATTCAAAATGTTTCCTCTATATTTAGATTTTCATTGAGGGGAAAACCTGTTAGTGTGTTTTTTAGGTCAATTTTCATGTCTCTTTTTCAGATTTTCTCCTTTAAATTTTTTTCTCCATTACTTTTTTAACAATAATTCTATGATGATGTTTTTTTTTATAATTCCCAGTGTTGTATTTTTCCAAGATATGTATTTTTTTTAATCTAAGCCATATCCTCCATGAAAGAGTCAATGATGAAAAAAGACATTCTCATGAGATTGTTGACTTTCAACTTTGTGTCTCTGAATTTCATGCTACCAATTTGTATTTCCAACTTTTCTAGGGATGTAAATGAATATCAAAAACATGAAATGATGTGCAGAGCAGTTTTGAAAAGAAAGGCTACACCCATCAACAGGTCAATGGTAAGTTTCAAGAATGGGAACACTCATTATGTAAGTTAAAAACCTGTCTGTGGAATAAATTAGTGACCAAGTACAATTTGATGGCTGTCATTATGATGGGAATACACAACTTCTGTGTTGAAACATCTGTATAGCTTGCATTCTGGGAGAAATTAAAAAGATTCCAAATGCACAAGCATTTCTCATGTAGCTATTTGAAATACTGAAGACCATAAAGTTAATCAGAGCCCCTTTAAATAAAATACTAGTAAATGGAAAATACTTGGCTCACCTGGGAATTATCTACAGTATTCACGAAATTAAAAGTAAGAAGATTTTCATTTTCATATTACAATGGATTGTTCTAAGATTCTTATGCAAAAAAAATTAAGTTTATATGGAGACATTGTTAAGAAATGTTCATCTTCTTTACAAAACAGGAATCTCATTTTAAAGAGTATTCCTTAAAATGGAGAAAAGAAAGGAACTACTGGGACAACAAACACTGTGCACCATCCCTTGCTGACAATTTGTATCTTGGTGAAAACCAGAAAAATGATTGTGTCTCATGTGAAGGGCAAGAATATTTGAAAGGACATAGGAACTGTTTACAACCTAGAAAATTCAACAAGAATGACCCTGGAGAGATACAATATGAATGTCATCTATGCAGCAAATCCTTTAATCAAACCTCTGATCTAAGCAGACTCAATGAAACTAGAACAGGGGAAAAGAATTGTGAATATAATTTTTCTGAGAAAGTCTTCAGTTACTGCTCTAAGCATAGACAACATGAGAGAACCCAAACAAGTGATAAACAAAATGAATGCCACGTGTGTCAGAAAGCCTTCAGGAAGTCTTACAACCTTAAAATGCATGAGAAAGTCCATACTGGAGAGAAACTATACAGATGTCATCGGTGTGGGAAAGCTTTTTGTAAATTATACAACCTTCAAATGCATGATAAAATCCACACAGGAGAGAAACCATACAAATGCCGTGTGTGTGGGAAAGCCTTCAGCAAATCAGTTCATCTTCGTCGTCATCAGATAACCCACACGGGAGAGAAACCATACCAATATCAATTGTGTGGGAAATCCTTTGGTCAATCATGCTACCTTAGAATACATGCAAAAATTCACACTGGAGACAGACCATACAAATGCCATGTGTGTGGGAAAGCCTTCAGCAATTCAGTTCACCTTAGTCGTCATCAGATAATCCACACGGGAGAGAAACCATATCAATGTCAATTATGTGAGAAATCCTCTAGTCAAACATGCTACCTTAAACTTCATCAGAGAACACACACTGGAGAGAAACCCTATCAATGCCACCTGTGTGGGAAAGCCTTCAGTCAATCTTGTTACCTTAAACCACATCAGAGAATCCACACTGGTGAGAAACCATATGTATGTGGTGTATGTGGGAAAGCCTTCAGTCTATCATCTGGCCTGAGACACCATGAGAAAACACATACTGGAGAGAAACCATACAAATGCCCTATGTGTGGGAAAGCCTTCAGTCGATCATCTGGTCTCAGAGTTCATGAGAGAACACACACTGGAGAAAAATAACATGCATGCCAGCTGTGTGGCATACTCCTTGGCCATCACCCTAGTATGGAAAAATGAAACATGACTTGCCTTGGAGAGTGGCCATGGGAGTGTTGCCTGTGTGGAAAGGCCTCTCTTTAAGACCCTAACCTTAGAAAAATCGAGCCAGCTCAATGGAGAGAAACCTCATGAGTGGCATCTATGTGGGAAAGGCTTCAGTCAATCTTACTACCTTAGACTGCACAAGAAAATGTACAAGAAATCAATCGTAGGAATGTCAGCTGTTTGGGAGGTCCTGCCAATGTTCTGCATGTAGGAACCCATGATGGAGACAAACTTGAGTTTCTGTAGCCTATATTCTAACCTGCTATTACAAGATATAAGAACTAAAATTTTTTTTCTCTGTACTTCACATATTTTTGCTCCTACTCATATTTTTTCCTACTTCCAAATTTGAAAATTATTTGATTCTTAACCTAGCTTCTTTCTTAGTAATATGTTAAGTTATAAATGTTCATCTGAGTGCTCTTTTATCCCAGAAATTCTAATATTTGAAGCTTTTATTATCACTTCTTCCAAAACACTGTTTATTTCCTTCTCTTGTGCCTTCTTCCTTGACCTGTGAGGTATGTATAGGTGTTCCATTTTGTGTTGAAGGGCCTGAAGTGTGGTGATGGGATTCTATAGATCTTAAGGTGATTGATTTCTAATATAATCAATTATGCATTAAACAATCTGCATGATTTTAACTTTTTTAAAAGGCAATGGAAATGCTTCAAATTTAAAATATAAGATTGTATTAGTTACGTACATGTCAAAACTATCAAATTGCATGCTTCCACTATGTGCATTTTATTGTACTTCAATTTTACCTCAATAAAGCCATGAAAAAAATGTGAAGAAATGTTCAATTGTACTTGTGAAATCTAAATCTGAGCACCCCATAATTGAAGAACACCCTTAATCAATATGAAAAAAGTTGAAGTAATTTGAATCCTCTCTTGACATACACAAGTCCCTGTAAAATAAGCCATATGAATGATGTTTGATAGAAAAGGTCATAATAAGTGATCTTTCTTAAATGGCATATGCTTATTTTAAACCCTGTCAAGAAAAGAATGTAGTAACCTACAGTTTCAACTCTCAGCTTTCAACCAACCAGAGTGTTTGACAGGAAAGTCATATTGACACTGTCCAGGTCCTAGACAGGGTTTCCTCAATCCTGTGTACCTTCAGAGCATACCCCACCCCCTTGTATTCCTCAGGAACTTCTTGAGCTTCATTCACATTGGTTCCCTTGTGTCCACTGGGGGAACTTTTCAGAATTAAACAAGTTTATTTTTAAATTTGCATTTTCAAGGACTTCACATTCAAGTTTAATGTTCTCTCATCTCTCCACTTAATCTGGTATTTGCAAAGGTGAAGCAAGTGGAATGATTGAATTTACATTATTAAGTGACAGTTGTATTCCTATTACTCAGATCAACAATAATTAAAACAGAAAAAACACAATTTTAACCTGAGAGACATAATGAAACAAAAAGTTTGGTTTGCAGTTTGTTGCATTTAATGATAATTTCCCCATGTTCTTTGAACAAGAAAACCAATATTAATTTGTGCTGGCATTTGTGTAATATGTAGAAAGTCTTGATTATACCACCAAGGAGATATATTTGGTAGTTTTTTTTTTCTTTTTCCTGATTTTCACCAACATCAGAATCAACTGGATTTAGAAGATACAAATGAAAGTTGTTTCACATGATTCTCTTTCTCAGCCCGTTCTCCATCTCTTTCATGTACATCATTTAAATCTTCTTTGGATGTTCAATTTATGTTGTGAATTGTTGGAAGGAGAAGGGGAAATTCTCTGTGCTTCTTTTCTAGTTATGTGCAGCACATTGCCAGAAACTGAGTGGCAACACCAATAAAATCCATTAAGTCATAGACTCACAGGTCAGAAGTCCAAGTCAGAGCAGGTTGGATCCTCTGGAAGCCTCTCACAGGACCTCATGCAGGTGGTGGCTGCATCATGATCTTCTTGGGGCCTGTTGATTCTCTCTTTCTCAGTCTTTGGTGCAGTTCCTTGGGGGCTGTGGGGCTCTGGACCTGAATTTTGACACCCTGAGTTTTGTTTCCTCTCATATGTCTCCTTATATTTTGTGAGAATTTGCAGATTTGGGTGTGTTTGTGTTTGTTGCAGTGTTTGATTCTTTGGGCTGGCTAGACAAGCACTGTACCACTACACTGTACCCAGGCCCACAGTTGCTTCCTCTGTGCCTGAAGGGGACCTGTTCAGAGTTTGATTCTGTCTGCACACCTCCTAACACAAGTAATAGATTCCTGTTACACCACTCAGCTTTTCAGGTTCTCTCAGGTGCCTTCCCTTTCTTTGATTAGCTCACAGTGTCTGTAATTGCACGAATAAACTACCCCCCTCATTGCCAGTTTTTGTGGCTGTGAACAAAATATATGACAAGAACAACTTATAGAACAAGCATTTTGTTTTGGACTCAGTTTTAGAGTTTCAGTCCATGGCCACCTGACTGCAATACTTTAGGCCTGAGGTGAGGCAGAACATCCTGGCACAAGGGCATGAGAGAGAAAAGATACTCTCTAATGGCAACCAGGAGCAGAGAGAGTGAGGAGCCAGGGATGAGGTGCTTATTCCCCAAGGGCATTAGGGGACTACTTCCTCAAGCTCTGGCCCAACTTCCAACAGTTTCCATCTGGTTTGGTCTCAACGTCTAAAAAAAAGAGAAAAGCTGACCACAGAGACCGTGGTTATCTTGCCCTGCTGTGGGACAGGCGAGGTGCACTACTAGTAAGAGCAATCCCAGCCCATTTACCCAAATAATAAATAAAATTGAAAGGCCTTTTGCTACAAAGACCAGAAAATATAAACACAAATAAAATAACAGAGGAGAGGCAGGTGACCTGAATAAATTAGAGGTGACAGGAGACCTTACAACTGACACCAGAGAAACTAAGGGAATCCTGAATCATGAGGAATTCTTTTTGAAAAAAAAATGCTAATAAATTTTAAAATCTTGAGGAAGTGGATAAATTCCTACCCAAATTCCTGCCCTTGGACATAAAATGCCCAAGACATTTTAAAATTGACCTCAGTATATATTCAAAACACAAGGAATAAATTGAACCAGTTGTTGTAAAGATTCTCCCAAGGAACATCCATTGGTAGATAGGATCACTGCTGAGTTTCAGCAAATTTTTGACAGGATCTAAAAGCAATGCTTCTCACATGCTTCCATACAATTGAAAGGGGGGAACATTTAGAAACCGATTCCATGGGGCCTGTGAGTGGCAGAGCAGGCTGAACCAATGTCAGCTGCAGGGTGGGCTGAACACTTGACCCTCACCCATCTGGTTCCTTATCCCTTGTTTGCCTCAAGTCAGAACACTTAACCCCACTCAAGGCTGAACACTTGACCCCCACACATCTGGTGCAAAGGAAACCCACATCTAACTTCTTCCCTCTCACTGAGGGCAGAAGATGAGACCCTTAGCAACTACTGTATGATCCAATCACTGTGGGCCAACAAAGCAGCTTGCAGACCCAGAGACCCCGTCAGATTTTGGCTATCAAAACTCTCCCCTCTCCTTCTCTCTCCTTCCTGTCACTCTCTCTTCCCCTCTCTCTCTCTCTCCCTCTCCCTCTCTTTTCTCTTTTTTCTCTCTCTTGTGCTTTGCTGTCTTCTCTCTCTCTCTCACTCTCTCTCTTTCTCTTTCTGTCTCTCTCTCACTCTCTTTCTCTTTCACTCTCTCTTTCTCTCTCTCACTCTCTTTCTCTCTCTCTCTCACTCTCTCTATCTCTCTCTCACGCTCTCTCTCTCTCTCTCTCTTTCTCTCTCTCTCTCTCACCACAATAAATATCTCTTGGTCACTCCAAGTGTCGTGGTCACTTTCCTTTCAGAGCCAACCTTCACCTGTTTATTTACCCAAACTGAGGAGGACACAAGAGAAAAAGCAAAAATGAACTAACCACTGACATAAAGCCATGAAGAAGGAAATCCTGTCAACATCAAGAGCTTTCCTGGAACTGGAAGACCCCACATTCTACACACTGAAAGATAAGGCTCCAGGGCTGGGCTGTAGCTCAGTGGTAGATCGCTTGCCTTGCAGGTGTGAGACCCTGGGTTTGATCCTCAGCACCACATACAAGTGAATAAACAAATAAAGATTTAAAACATAAAAGGCTCCAGTGTTTTCTCTCATGTGTGGAAACTAAAGGAAACAGATGACTGAAAGGTAGAGGTGGGACCCCCAAGGACTGGGAAGGGTATGGCTAGGGTGAGAGATGGAAATTGAAGACAGAAGAAGGGGAAATGGGTAGAAGGGTGGGTGAACAGGGGAAAGCTTGACATGTGCATGGATGAAACTACCAGGATGAAGCCCATTAATTTGTTCAATTTACAGTTTAAAATGCCCAGGGCAAAAACGACCAGTTTCCATAGAACTCCTGGACCTCCCCATAGAGCCCAGAATGGTGGAGTAGGTTTCCTTTGAAATTTGAATCTTCCTGCAGTCATTCAAATGTTGAATGATTAATATAATCCTTCTAAACGCAAACACCCCTGTTTAAAATGAAGTGAGGCTTACCCAAGGACTACACCTCCATCATCTCCTGTTTCTCCTCTACTCTTTTCCCCAGCCATACTCTGAAGAACCCATTGGGAAGGGAATCCAACCTGAGGTCCATCTGTCCATCCCTAGTCTGTCAGCAGGTTGTCAGGAAGGTGGCTGCTGGGCATACACCACAGGAGCAGAGTCAGCTTCCTAGATGTCACAGAAAAGGGAGGGACAGTGGATACTTCCCTGGGGCCACGGGATCACATGCCTTGTCTAATGCAATCAGCCTAATCCCTGTGGACATTCCTGTTAAAAAATGTCTCACACATTTGCATCTCAGTTCTGTATTCTATGTATCTGATTTGGAAATCATTGGGTCCTGGATCAGCGTTACTTACCTGGACATCTGTGTAAACCTTTCTGAGCTACTACTGCTTATATACATGTTTCCAAAAACAACACTCAAATGATTCTCAGGCATTTAGTGGATAAGAAATGCAAGATAATATTGAGTTTCCATGAATTTGTGTTACTGTGGTCTGAAGGATTATTTTTATGCCTCTACACTTAAATATGCATTTGTTAAAAGAAATACATTTGAGTGGTTCAAGTGTTTGTAAGAAACACATTATTGTGAGATGAATGATATGACTTCAGTTTTGCCTTTAAAAGTCCAGTTCTTTCTCTTCCTCTCTAGAGTTTGGAAGAAACAATTTGTGACTTGAAAATGATGATTTTGAAAACTGGGTGGTAGACTCCTCACGTGTACCTAATTTTCTAGAAGTTTTGTTAAAGACTCAAATATAGAGATGAATAAACCATTGGTGGTATACTGAGAAATCATTTTGCAATCTGTCCTTTGGAATTCTTCTCTGGCTTCTAGATTTTGACTCCCCACTTAGTCTCCATCCTGGGTGGAGAGGTGGGTTCCATGTTTTCCTTCAGAGCCCTCCACAAGCTGCACACACAAAAGGCTGTCCATTTTATAAGCCAACAGAGGTAGACAAATACATTTCAAACTATGTTCCACATCATTCCACTCAGGAATGAGATTCAACAGAGGTAAGGAACGAGAGAATGAACACGTTAGATCATTAATCCATTTAAACTATTTATGACCCGATATGAGAACTGGCATTTGGGTGGAGAAGTCTGTACATAAGATACATGAGTACTGGAAGGAACATCATCTTGAACATAATAAAAATCTTATTCCCTGCCTCCTTGATATTTCTGCCAAAGACAAGCAGACATATTCCTAAAGGACTTCCTTTTGAATTCAAAACCATCATGGAAATGTGTCAGGACCCGTCCAGCATGACTTGGTTTATTGAGAAGGAAATGAAATGTATCTTTTTCTCAGAAAAGTGGTTTAAAAGTTTAATAATACATATATATTTTAATAAGTAAAAACATTTTAATTGAGATATTACCACTATGAATATGTGCACGCCTCAAAATGCTTATGAAATGTGGTTATAAAAATACTCCTTGGGCTGGGGATGTGGCTAAAGCGGTAACAGCGCTCGCCTGGCGTGTCCCTGGAGTTGGGTTCGATCCCCGGCACCACATAAAAATAAAATAAAGATGTCCACCGAACAATGAAAAAAAAAATATTAAAAATTCTCTCTCTCTCTCTCTCTCTCTCTCTCTCTCTCTCTCTCTCTCTCTCTCTCTCTCAAAAAACAAACAAACAAAAAAACAAAAACTCCAGAGATCCACAAACAGGAAAAAGAGTCAACCAGTCTCTCCAGGAAGTGAACTGACCACACCCAAATCCCTAATCCAATTAAGTGCTTGCAGGTGATTGGTGGATCTGTCAGGAAGTTAGTGGGTGTGGTCAGGAGGCTGAGCTATAAAAGGCTGAAAACATGGACCCGGCCGTCATTTGAAGGCCGGCTCCGAAGGAGAAGCTCTCTCCTCTCGAGATTCAGCGGGGAGACCTGGTGGTCACTGCTCCTGGAGACATGGAGGCAGCTTCACTCCACTGTGGAGGTGAGTCTCAGTTTCATGACTGTATAAAACCTGAATGTTCATCAAATGCAGCTGATGCTAAAGTCCATTTGGGTCCTTCTCTACCTGCAGAGTCATCGTTGTCACCTTGCCCTGACGCACACTTAAATAAGAATTCAGCTCCTGTGGGGCCACTGCTGGCTCCTAGAGGGAAACTTTGTCTGAACTGGCAGAGACCGTCCGCGGCTGGTGCTGGGCTGCAGAACATGGGAAACACTTGCTACGTGAATGCAGCCCTGCAGTGCCTGACATACACACCTCCGCTGGCCAACTACATGCTGTCCCAGGAGCACTGCCAGCGCTGTCCTCGTCACAGGGCCTGCATGCTGTGTGTGATGCAAGCCCACGTGAGGCGGGCTCTCCGCCACCCTGGGGATGTCATTCAGCCCCTGCCTGCTTTGGTTGACGGCTTCCACACTTCCCGGCAAGAAGATGCCCATGAATTTCTGCTCTTTACTCTCCATGCCATGCAGGAAGCATGTCTGCGTGGGCACAAGAGGCCGGGTGCTCACTCCAAGGACCCTACCCTCATGCGCCAGATATTTGGAGGGTGCTGGAGATCGCAAATCAAGTGTCTCCACTGCTGTGGCCTTTCAGACACTTTTGACCCCTACCTGGACATTATGCTAGACATCACGGCAGCTCCCAGTGTGCAGCATGCACTGGAGCACTTGGTGAAGCCTGAGTGGCTGGAAGGGGAGAACGCCTACCAGTGTGGTGTTTGTCAGAAGAAGAGGCCAGCCTGCAAGACCCTGACCCTGCAGAAGGCACCAAAGGTTCTTATGCTTGTATTGAAACGGTTTTCGGATCTCACAGGGGAAAAAATGGCTAAGCACGTGCACTATCCTGAGTGTCTTGACATGCAGCCATACATGTCTCAGCAGGGCAGAGGCCCGCTGGTGTACGCCCTGTATGCTGTGCTGGTCCATGCCGGGGTGAGCTGTCGCAGCGGACACTACTATTGTTACATAAAAGCTGGCAATGGCCAGTGGTACAAAATGGACGATGCTAAGGTAGTGGCCTGTGACATTACTTGTGTCCTGAGTCAGCGTGCCTATGTCCTCTTTTATGTCCAGAAGAGTGAACTTGAAACTGACAATGGGAGTGTGTCCCTGGGCAGGGAAACAATAGCGCTTGGGCCTGAGGACAATATCTTGAGAGCCACTCAAGGAGAGCTCCAAGGAGACTCCTGTAGCAAAGCAGTAGAGCCAGAAGAGCGCTTGGTGGATACAGCTACTGGAGAAATCACCTTGGATCAGTGGAAATTTCTCCAAGAACAGAACCGACCAAAGTCTGAATTCAACCTCAGGAAAGTGGAATTCACTCTGCCTCCCAATGTTGTTGTGATTCACCAGTCAAAACACAGAGAAAAGGAGAACATAATGGATAAGCAGGAAAAATACAAGCAGAGCAAGGATACCAAGCACAGCATGCGTGAGGAGTTGGTGAACACTGGCCAACTCCCGTGTCTTGCAGGAAGGCCCAGAGCCAACAAGAAGAAGAACAAGCAGGGCAAGAGGACAGTAATTGTGGTCTAGCAATCCAGGGCACTGTGAAGGCCTTTGTATTGCAAACTAATGGTAAGTACTTAGCAGTCCCTGGAGTGCTTTGAGTTCCCTGAAGTAGAGGAGTGCAAACAGAAGCCTGGGTGATCACAGAATCCAGTTGTGGGTTTGGGAGTCAAACCAAAGCCTTTAGTCAGTCTCCAATCATTGGGACTTCTCCAAAGTGCCATGGCATCCCTGAAACCTTGAGAATAGTGGTGGATGGGCAGTGGAAAGAGGGAAAGGTGCCCATGGCATCCAAGCAGTTCAAGGTCAAGTACCACTGCAGAAGGTTGTCCCAACAAGCTCAGCTGCCTCCAGAGCCCAGGGACGTGGCACTCTCCAGCTGCCAGCTCACCCCCTGTTCCTGAGGGGGCAGCAGCCCCAGGCACCTGAAAGGTCATGAGGATGTGGATGCGGTTATCCAGGAACTCATCCCCCTGCAGAAATCCTTCTCCTCCTCTTCTATCTCTGCTCCTATCATCCCTCGCCTCTCCTTCCTCTTCTTCCTGTGGTCCAGGTGTGGGCAGGGCCACTTCCAAAGGCTGCCTAATTAGGAGCATTGGGCCTTCTTTTGTCCAAGGGATTGTCTATGCGCCCTGCGAATCCCTCCCTAGAAGAAATGGCTTTTCTAGAGGGAGAAGCCTGCAGCCTTAAGGTTGATTCTAAAGATAGTTCTCCTAACTCCATGAACTCTGAATTTGCAGCTGAAGCTGAAGGTCAGCAGGATGGGATGGAAGGACCAAAGGAAGCCCAGAAAAGCAGCTGGAATAGGCTGGGGACCAGGACACCCAGCTGATCTACCTGAAGGCTCTACAGGACATCCCAGGGAAATCCAGTGCCCAGAAGGAAAGAAGCTGCCACCCCTAGGGTGAAGCCCAGCCCAGAAGTGTGTCCCAACCCTATGGAAGGACCAGCCCTGAGCATCAAGGTCAATCCTCAGAAAGAGAAAGACTTGCCCTCAGAGATCAGAGCCCAGGAGGAACAGCCTGACAGGGGCAGCTTCTGTGACACCAGGGTGATTGTGGACCCTCAGGGGGAACCTGCTGAGGAGTCACTTGGTGACCAAAGGACAGTCATTGACAAGCCCTCTCCCCTGCTAGAATTTTTGGATGGCTCCAACATTCAAAGATGGGTTGAGAAATCCAAAAGCATTCAGATAGGAAGGTGGTGATGGAACACCCTCCATGAGGAGGCCACTGGTGTGACGTGGACGAGTCTCCGGGTCAGATTCTCTCAGGAGGAGCCTGTCTCCCTGAAGTACTCCGCAGTTCCAGAGCCTTCTTCCCTCTCCAGTGACCACAACATGTACCCCTCATTTGTACAGAAGTCCTTGGTGTGACTACACCAGCTACAGGCCAGCAGCCCAAGACTCCTGGCACCCCTCTGTGGGCAGCAGCCAGGACACAGCCTCCTAAGTGATCACCCCCCATCTCCTCAGTGATCTCCCAGAGCCCCTCCAGAGACCCAGAGTCCCACTCCCTGCAGGTGTGCAGAAGCTCCCTGGAAGAAGTGAAGGAGAAAAGGACATTCTGAGCGGAGACTCCACCTCATCCCTGTGGCGGACAGGCATCTAGCTCCCTGACATGGGGCCATGAGGATCCCAGCCTGAAGCAGGGCTTTATTGACACTCAGTGCCACTTGGCCATGCTGTACTCCAAGTTCTCGTTCAAGGGGACCTTTACAAGGTTCAGAAAAATGACAGCAGCTCCTTCCTCACCTCCAGGGCTGCATCTCTGACTTCTGTGACCCTGGGACACTGACAGTCTGCCTGTGGGAGCAGCTGCTGAAGGAGGATCTGGTCTGGGGGGCCTTCAGCTGTCACCCAGATTTTGCACTTTACTATAGTGGGAGCTAAGAGAAGTCTGTTGCAGGCCTTGGGGCACCCCAGGTCATAGTCTTTGGGTAAATGGGCTGGGATTGCTCTTACTAGTGCACCTCGCCCGTCCCACAGCAGGGCAAGATAACCATGGTCTCTGTGGTCAGCTTTTCTCTTTTTTTTAGATGTTGAGACCTAACAGCAAGGTTTTTCTACTTGTAGAGCTAACAAATATAATTCCTAAAAGTTTCTGTGGATGTCATTTGTTAAATGCTTTATAAGCCACTGCTTATCATTTGGCCATGTTGTTTGTTTTGTTCAGTTTTGGAGTACTGGGGAAGGAATCCAGGCAGCGAGCTGCACTCCAGCTCCCCAGTATGCCTGGGGACCAGGGAGGAGAGGCATTTTGTGACTTCTCATGACTGACAATAGCATGAATCTTTCCTTCTTGGGAAGTCATCGACTTTGGGTGTTGTTTTGTTTTAAATGTGAAATATGCCCATTGCAGAATATTTGGAAAGTGCAAACAAGTGTGTAAAGATCATTCTCATTCACTCTGAAAAATTAAAAATAAAAATAAGAGGAGGCTCATGGTTTTTTGTAAAGAAAATTGTATTGGTTACTCTGAAGAAAAAAAAAAAAGGTCCAGGACCAGATGGTTTCACAGCTGAATTAATTCATTTATAAATTTAAATGCCTTTAACACAAATGTGGGTCATATACCATAGTTTGATCAAGTGCTTAATTTCCAGGTACATAGCAATTTCCCACTCATATTTACCTTTATTCTCTGAACTATCTGAATTTTATTTAAAATTAAAAAATCTTATATTTTATCTATGTTGCTTTTTCTGTATTTCTAAGTATTTTATGTCAAATCTCAATAATATAATTTGTAAAATATGTACTTGGGAAGTATATCTAACCTTCTTTTATCCAATTAAGATTAATTGTGTATATTTTCAGGAATATTTAATAGAAGCCCCTATCCCTTCCCATGAACATTAAGAAAAGAAACATAATAGAGCTGGATTTTGACATTTTAATAACCTAATTTATATCGTCATCAAGTTTGTCATTTCCTGAATTGAAATCTCTAATTTATTTGACTTACATGTTTATTATTACAAATTAAATAAAAAAGGAAAGTGAACAGGTTTTAGATGATTTGTTTCACTGAAGCACTAGACCAACTGAAGGGGAATCTCTCACCCAATCTACATACAATGGCTCTAGAAAGGCAGTTTGATGAGATCACCTTTCAAAGTCACATGATAGCACTCTCAATCTACTCAAAAGGATCCAATCACATCTGATCCAATCATGATCCAATCATTTCTAACATACTTTGAAACTTATTGCTTGACATTTATGCATATTAAAACACACACACACACATTTGAAAACTGAAAGAAATTTTATGTACTATTTCCAATATACTGCTTCATACTCCAACTTGGTTTTTGAAATAAATACAAGCACATTAACTGGAGTTGGTGGTGCACACCTTTAATCTCAGGAACTCAGGAGGCTGAGGCAGGAGGGCTGCAAGTTTGAGGCCTGCCTCAGGAAGTTAGTGAGACCATCAGCATTTCACAACACACTTTCTCAAAATCAAAGAAAGGACTGGGGTTGTGGCTCAGTGGTAAAGCTTCCTTGGGTCAATTTCTAGCAGCTAAATAAACAAATAAATATGTAAAAATAGATCCACAAGTAATGTCACTCTCTTGTCTAACATACCTCTAGTTTATTCCATTGCACTGTGGGTTACTAGTTATCTACACAGGGGAACTAAGATTTTTAAAATGTTCTAGTTGTCTATTTATCAACATTAGTAATTTCCAGCTCTCAAATACCTCCCCCCTCTATACCTTCAGAATTTACCTGTATTCCTCATCCTGAACTTCCTGAGTCTTATTCCAAATTGATCCTTTGTGATAACTGGTGGAACCCTTCAGAAAAAGTCAACAAACATGAGAAAGTATAGCAATTCCACCTATGAGTTAAATGTTCTCTCATCTCTGCTTTCCTGTGTTTCTCACAGTGTCAAGATAAACAAATTCATGGTAGTCAGTTAAATTGTATTCATTTTCTCAGTTCAACATGAATTACAAATAGAACCATACCCTATATTAGAGAGAAAAAATTGAACAAACTCTGATGAGACAGATGTCTTGACTATAGTGACTCCATTTTGTTTAGGAAGTCCAGTTTGTGAACAGCCATGCCAAGTAGAAAGGTCACTACTGGGGAAAGTTGTTTTTCCTTTTGTTGTGGAAGCCCTCAGGAACATGGAAATACCTAACAGCAGCCTTTGGTTTCTGTAACTAGGGTAACTGGGCTTATTCTTATTGGCTAAGCCTCCTGGGGCCTGATTGTCATCTCTCACTTCTGTGACTTGGCTTCTTGCATTGGTAAACCAATAATGTCCCTTTCATGTTTTTTTGGCTTAAATATGAGGTCAGACTGAAGGGAGTGAGCCACTCTCACCATCTTACTTTAAGAGAGTAGAGTGTCCACTGCTGGCCAGCAATAAAGGCTTCATTGGAATGGCCATGTGTAGTCTGAGAGTTATTTGAGGGTCTCATATCGGTATAACAAAACTGATGAAGATTCACAATTTCTTATCATTAACTACCACTCTTAGGATGCTCCTTGAACAAGTGTCCCAATTATAATTTTGTACTAAGATCCAGCACACATTACGTCACCTCCAAAAAGAAGAGACTGATTGGGGGTCCCCTGTCTGTTTCTCTCTGCATTTCACCACTTTCAAGTGGACTCCAAAAATGAGGATGCTGCTTAATCAACATCATTTCCTTTTTGCAGTCAGGTTTCTGTCTGCTGCATGTACATAGTTTAGCCATTATTTGGAGGTTGGATTCATGCAGTAGTGAAAGAGGGAGAAGGAGAAAAATGTATCTACACATTTTATTCCAAATATGTCTAAATATTGGGACAAAATAAATGGCTAAAAATAATTAAGTCACTGATTTATAAGTCAGGATTCCAGGTCCAGCCAGGCTGGGTCCTCTGCAAACCTCTCAGGGCCCTCCAGTAGGTGTTGTCTGGGGCTGTGATCTCAGGAGAGCCTGCTGGTCCTCTTCATATCCCACAGACTGTTGGAAGGGTTCCATTCCATGGGGGCTGGGGACCTCAGTTTCCATACTCTGACTTCTGTCCCCTCCTATATGTCCCTGTCCCTTTGTATTCTATGAGGTACCCTGTATGATTTTTTTCTTCCATTTCAGGAGAGGGCAGTCAGGGCCTCAGGCTTGCTGGTTTTGCAGTGCACCACTGCATCTCACAACCAACCCAAGGTTGCTTCTTTAATGCCAGCGAGAGACCTTCTTAGGGTTGAAAACTGCCTGTAATTCCCCTTTGTGAGTCAGGAGGATAAAAGTGTCAGGCTCACCTGGTCAACTTTGATTCACTCTGGATTTTTCCCTGTGATTAACTGACAGTGAGTGGAAATTGTATCTGAAAAATCCCTTCATCATTGCCACATATCACAGCCCAGCACTGAGAGTGTTAGTGCTCAGAGCCCCGGACATGGAATTACTTCTTCAACCAATAACATTCTGGTCCCTAGGCAACAGAGACAGTGTGAGCTCCTAAGTTTTATGGAGAAGATACTGAGTAGAAAGTGCTGGGACTGACAGAAGAGCACAGTGTGAGGGGGAGAAAATGCCCCCTGGGGAGTTTTGAAGGGGCTGCTGCTAAGTAAGATGGGGTTTTTTTCTACTTTTTTTTATGGATCCATGGGCTTGACTTTCACCTG
Source organism: Spermophilus citellus (assembly GCF_964194105.1). Taxonomy (NCBI): domain Eukaryota; kingdom Metazoa; phylum Chordata; class Mammalia; order Rodentia; family Sciuridae; genus Spermophilus; species Spermophilus citellus. The sequence goes on from NC_138196.1 coordinate 26,949,778, forward strand.
GGGCCCTGATGCTGATTCTGGGGTCTTGGTCTCTCTCTACATGCTGCAGGCTGCAGACAGGGCTGTTTGGTCACATCAGGACACCTGGTGGTACCTAGGTGTGATACTTGGCCCATGCCATGCCTTTCGGATGCAGCCTTGGCAACTTTAAGGGAGACCCCTCTGGCCTTTGGACCGCTATCTTCGCACAGAGGACAGGGTTCTACGCAGAGTGCCTTATTCTCCTGGCAGGTGCCAGTGCCAGTCACTCTCTCTACATTTTTTGGCCCAGGAGGTGAGTAGAAAGCAATTTCAGGGTTTGGGTGGAAGACAGCAGGGCAGAGTGTTCTCATGTTGGTGTTATTGACAGATGGCTGCCTTGAAAACACATGGTCCAGGACAATGTCTTCCTGATTACTCGAAGGCACATTGCCCTGCTTGGGTGCTGGGGGCAGAGTCCAGCACAAAGTTCTCATTAATACTACATCAAGTACAATTAAAATCAGTGAAATAATAGATGGAGCAAAGAAAAGAAACTTAAATGTAAAACAAATACAGTTAGTTTAAATATGAAGAAGTGCTTGACTACAGTGGTGATCCGGTGTTATAGTAAAGCTTTGTCCTGTTTCATAAATGGACTTCCAGACCACTCACATATAATCAAATCAAGCCTCTATTGAGTACAAGGGCACTCCTTATAAGCCTGAAAACCACAAAAGGGATGTTCAGGAGTCCAGCCAATGCAAACCAGCCAGGTTACAGAAGCGGGAGAGTGCAGTCAAGCGGTGGGAAGCCTGACTAATCACAGTTACCCAATCACCCCAGTTACAGAAACAGAGCCCTGTTGCCCTAGGTATAGAAACAATGCCCTGTTAGGTATTTCCATGTTCTTAAAGGTTTCTATAGCAAAACGAAAAGAACATCTTGCCCCCATTATAACCCTTCTACTTGGCATGGTTGTTTTACAGAATGGAGTCACAAAACAAAATGGAAAAATGATTTAAAAGGAAAATTAATTTACAGTGTCTACTTAATGCAATTCATGCCATATTAGAAAATACAGTTGCATTTTATCTGTGGTCAATTAACTTGTAAAGACTTTTCTATATTCTATTGCGTGTCACTGGTTAGTGCAATTCTGAGGGCCCTCTTACTGTGGTTGTAACCTATGGAGGCCTCCTGCTGGCTTGTCTCTTCAGGTTTTTATATGCTCTAAGTTGTTGGAGCACAGGCTGCAATGGACTCTGTTGCTTCTGTTGTGTGAGGGTCCTCTAATGTAATCAGAAAGGGAAGTTCAATCTCCAGTTCCAATTAGAGAGGAGAGTAGAGCTCACTTTTAGCCATCCATGTAACATATGATAACATTTCATTAACATATGTTGACAATTTACTACTGATCTCTAAAACGATGTTCAATATGAGAAAAGTAAGAAATAAATACAATAGATGGTGATGAACCCAGCCTAATTCCATTTTAAGGTTGGGAGTCATTTTGTCACAAAGTTATGAAAAGTTAGTTTCGGTTTTATTATAAAGTAGTAAGATTTCTATTTGGCCTGACCCTCTGTTGTACGAACTTGTTTGGAATTCCTGCCCATCCTCTGAACTCACCCATGACTGTCTCTCCTTGACCAGATAAAAACCCTCCCTAACACCTGAGCAGTGCCACATAATTCTGATGTTAGAATCTCAATTTACTCTCTACCTTGAAATGTGAAGCCATGTAGATCATTAACCTGATCATTAACATCGGCCTGTGTATTACATTTGCCAGATCCCTGTTAGCTGTAAGTTACCACAACACTCCCTTTGTAACTTTTTGTGCTATAAAAACCTTTTCTTTCCTGTGAGTTGTTGCTGTTCTCTGGCCCAGCTTTTGGGGTGAGATAGTCACTGGCCAGCTCTCTTGTGTACACAATATAAGATTTCTTTAATTTGATGTAAAATTGGAGTCAGTGATCTTTTCTTTGTGTTGTGTTTCAACAGTAGCTGAAGCCTTAAGCATTAGTCAAACTATGAACACTATTCAATGTATTGGAAGGGGATGGAAAAGAAAATACAAAGGAAACAAGTGAGAAAGGGAAGGAAGACCACAGAAAAATAAGAGGAAGAAGAATGAAAGAGTAATGAAAGGGATGGAGGAGAGAGAAAACTACTGAGGAAAATTCCAGGTAATTGAAAAGTTTGCCCGTTTAATAGATCTTTGCAAGAACGAATGTGGGGAGATTTTACAGGACACTTGAGAGTAAAGAAGTAGTGCAAAAACAATCACAAAGGGATCTGGGTTTTGTCCTTGCTGAGGATTTTAAAATGGGGAGGTTTCCATAGATTTGGATTTAACATCCCTGAGTATGAAAGTGTTTTTGACATGAAATCATTCTACTCATTTTTGCATCTCAACTTTGACCCAAACTGGACAAACTTGTCAGGGGTCTGTCTGCTTAGCTCTGCCTGCTTCTTGCCTGCTAATGAGCGTTGGAGGAAATTTTCCTGTTCAGAGCACAATAAGTCCTCAGAGTGGCTCTCTTTGTTTCTGTCTATATTGGGAGTGTGGCTCTGGCTGCAGATGCTGGCCAGTCCCCTCTCCTGAACAGCCTGTGAGTCAATGCAGATTGCAAGACTCAGGTGCTTCCCATTTGCTGGGGGAGGAGTCTGAAAATTGCCTCCAGACACCTCTGGGCATGGGGGAACTGGGGCATACTGAGCTAGAATGCAGAAGGTAGCACCTTTCCACACCCCAACTATATACACAGCTCTTTGTCCTGGCGGCTTTGTCCCTATCTGAGAGTTCAGATCCCCTCTTTGAAATGGAACTCCCCTTTTGGTTGTCTCCACTCTGCAGACCTACAGCCTAGAAGCCAAATTTTCTGTCACTGCCCAAAGCTCCTGGTAAAACTTTAGCACATTCCCACTCCTGTGTCCAGGTGGACTCAAGACTTGGGCACGGAAGTCAGTGAAAATACAGGACCCATGGCCACTTCATCTTGGGTACACAATCAAAAGCAATCCCCATGATACCTCATTACAAGTTCTGCTCCCTCACATGTTGAAGTGTAGCATTAGAGAAGCATGCTGAGGCAAGCATATAAAGCAGGGTTTATTTAAAACTGGGTAACAGACTTCTCCTGTGAGGGAGAAGGGCACCATAGCTGCTATCCTGGTATCCCAAGAAGTGAGGTGTCCTGCCCTTTTTATAGGTCCTAGACTTCCTTTGTTCTCCTTCCCTCTTCTTATCTTTCTCCTTCCTGCTTACAGGACTAGGCCAAGGAAATGCTCAGCAGGATGGTCAAAAGGTGGGAAAAAGTTGGGCTGAAGGGCAAAGGGCAGGGTGGAGCAGCTCAGGGCAAATTCATTAACAACCTTATAGTTCACTATAGGGAGGAACAATTCCTGGGACAGGTCACCTTAGCAACAGGTAGGAGCTGGGGTAATTTCTCCCTGAGTGTGGAGAAAGCTTCCTAAAGGAATGACATTTTTATCCCTCAAGGGACAGTGTCCAGCTTCCAGACTCACTCAAAATTGGCCTCTTCATCTGACCTGATTTGATTTGCCTATCTATGCTGACTGCCTGTCTAATTCTGGCTTCACCAAAACAAAGAATAATAAAAGAAAAAAACCAAACCAAACAAAAACCAAAAGAAACTGCAGGGATTTCTAATTTCTTGGGCAGCAAGTGGACACAGAATGTCTGTAAGCTGGCAAGACTCCCACATTCTCTACATTGCTGGGAAAAGCCAATTTCTCTCCCATACTGATTTCTTCTCAGTATCAGAATGGTTTTCTAGCTCAGACTGTGAAATTGCTGGACAACACAGCCTGCTTCCTCTTCACCTTTTACCCTTGCCACTACTTTTTGAGAGAGAGAGAGAGAGAGAGAGAGAGAGAGAGAGAGAGAGAGAGAGAATTTTAATATTTATTTTTTAGTTCTTGGCGGACACAACATCTTTGTTGGTATGTGGTGCTGAGGATCGAACCCGGGCCGCATGCATGCCAGGCGAGCATGCTACCGCTTGAGCCACATCCCCAGCCCAAATGTCAACTTTTGATAATCCCCCCCCCAAAAAAAAACCTAATTAATCAAGATCATTTTTATTCCCAATATTGTTACAACTTACTAATAAAATATTCCTTCATATTTCATACTGGAAGTTGTTTACACCAAGGTATGTTAACTTAATTGATGTTTGTCATTAAAATATACTAGTAAATCACGTAGTAGAGGAAGCAAATTTTTTGAACAACTGGATACATGAAAACTAATAAAGAAATAGAGAAATGAGATCAAGATATCAGAGAGATTTTGAAAAGTAGTCTTTGGAGCTCAAGAGAGAATTGAGGATGAGAGTTGTAGTAAGGGTTGGTTGCTGGGATTCTGCCTCAGAGTACAAGTCTCAGAGACTTTGCCTTGTGCTGCTCAAATGTCTGTCCTTCACCTTATTCTGACCTCCTTGGTCACATTGAGAAGAGTGACTCTTCCTACTGACACCAAGTTACATGTAGTTTGCTCAGTTCTCAAAAATTCTGAAGATTGGTTCAAGAATGACTGCATTTTTCTGGTTATAGGGTTATAGTTTAATCATGTTTTGAAGATATAAAAAAATTCATTGGCTGTTTAAACACTCACATTTTTTACTAAATATTTTACTGATGAGGGATATTAGATACCTCTTTGTGAAAATGACTATTTTATACATAACCAATTTTCAAGATGACAAATTAATGTTAAGGTTGGCCTGGTGATAATTCTGGAAAGTTATTTAAATAAATGGGGATTTAAATTTTAGTTGAAAAGATTCAAGTGAAAATTTTATAATAGCCTGATTGAAAGTTATTCTTACCAGTCCTTAAATTTCTTTTTCATATTTCATGATTCTCTATCATTCCATATTCCTTTAGTATAAATTCTATGAATTCAATGTATGTACATTCTGGGTTTCTGAAATTAAGAATGTTGGAAGCTGAAAATGAATAGGCTGGTGCTTTAACAGTTTGATCTCCTGCACACCTAGTTTCCCCTCTGCCTCATGCTGTCCTCTCAACCCTTCTTTTGTGAAGTTGATCTCCTTGCTCTTCCTAAACTAGCTTGTCAATACCGTTCTAGGAATTGGTGACCATTGAAGATGTAAGCAAAAGTTTCACCCAAGAAGAGTGGGCCATGCTGGACCCATGTCAGAAAATGCTACACGGATCAGTGATGCTGGAAATCATTAATCATCTGGTATCAGTTGGTAAGTCCATTAATGATATATATGAAAGATGTGAGGGTATATCTATTTCTTCAATAACAGTATCTGGAATAGCCTCTCTCTATTCAATTCCAATCTCTGTCCTGACTTTCTCATAGAACTTACAATTACATGCAAGAAAGCTGATCTTATTTATTACTTTAATTACAACTTATTTTACACCACACTACAATATAGTCCACACCATAATGTTATGTATCCATTAAACTTAAATTATACATAGACCTGATATTTGTAAATCATTATACTTATATTGTCACTGTGCTGGAGGATTGAATACCAAAACAAGAGAATTCTGAACATTTTTGTGTGATTATCTGGATTCCATTTGAAAGTAATATTTAGTGGAGAGATGAAGTACCTGAAACAACTGCTGCTGATCTGGCATTCTTTGAATGTCATTGTGAGCATTGGTGCCTTCAGTCCTCCCTGGTATGGGAGCATTCTAACTTTATTCTGCTGCAGTGAGTGAACTTCAAAATTTTCTCTGCTAAATACTTTCTCCCAGTGCCTTGGTTCTCTATTGTTGTTAACTCATCTTCTTGGTCTTGTCGCTAATGCACATTTCTTGGCAGAAATGCTAAAATCCAATGGCTTTTTTTTTTTTTTTTTTTTTTTTTTTTTTTTACCATGCATAGGGTATCTGTTCTGCAAATCAGATGTGAATTTGTATCTGGAGGAAGGAAAAATCCTGTGGATGGGAGAAGGGACAGGATTTCTCCCAAGGCAGAGTGCAGGTAAGAGACAGAGACATTTGTGATTCTACAGAGATGGTTGCCCAGCCAGTGACTGAGCTTGGAAATATTAACTGACATAGCTGTGAAATTAATGTGGTTGTCTAAAATATAGTAGGGGACCATGGGACAAAATTTCTCATGTATGATGTAGCTTCTTTTAATCTAAATTCAAAATGATTCCTCTATATTTAGATTTTCATTGAGGGGAAAACCTGTTAGTGTGTTTTTTAGGTCAATTTTCATGTCTCTTTTTCAGATTTTCTCCTTTAAATTTTTTTCTCCATTACTTTTTTAACAATAATTCTATGATGATTTTTTTTTATAATTCCCAGTGTTCTATTTTTCCAAGATATGTATTTTTTTTAATCTAAGCCATATCCTCCATGAAAGAGTCAATGATGAAAAAAGGCATTCTCATGAGATTGTTGACTTTCAACTTTGTGTCTCTGAATTTCATGCTACCAATTTGTATTTCCAACTTTTCTAGGGATGTAAATGAATATCAAAAACATGAAATGATGTGCAGAGCAGTTTTGAAAAGAAAGGCTACACCCATCAACAGGTCAATGGTAAGTTTCAAGAATGGGAACACTAATTATGTAAGTTAAAAACCTGTCTGTGGAATAAATTAGTGACCAAGTACAATTTGATGGCTGTCATTATGTTGGGAATACACAACTTCTGTGTTAAAACATCTGTATAGCTTGCATTCTGGGAGAAATTAAAAAGATTCCAAATGCACAAGCAGTTCTCATGTAGCTATTTGAAATACTGAAGACCATAAAGTTAATCAGAGCCCCTTTAAATAAAATACTAGTAAATGGAAAATACTTGGCTCACCTGGGAATTATCTACAATGTTCACGAAATTAAAAGTAAGAAGATTTTCATTTTCATATTACAATGGATTGTTCTAAGATTCTTATGCAAAAAAATTAAGTTTATATGGAGACATTGTTAAGAAATGTTCATCTTCTTTACAAAACAGGAATCTCATTTTAAAGAGTATTCCTTAAAATGGAGAAAAGAAAGGAACTACTGGGACAACAAACACTGTGCACCATCCCTTGCTGACAATTTGTATCTTGGTGAAAACAAGAAAAATGATTGTGTCTCATGTGAAGGGCAAGAATATTTGAAAGGACATAGGAACTGTTTACAACCTAGAAAATTCAACAAGAATGACCCTGGAGAGATACAATATGAATGTCATCTATGCAGCAAATCCTTTAATCAAACCTCTGATCTAAGCAGACTCAATGAAACTAGAATAGGGGGAAAGAATTGTGAATATAATTTTTCTGAGAAAGTCTTCAGTTACTGCTCTAAGCATAGACAACATGAGAGAACCCAAACAGGTGATAAACAAAATGAATGCCACGTGTGTCAGAAAGCCTTCAGGAAGTCTTACAACCTCAAAATGCATGAGAAAGTCCATACTGGAGAGAAACTATACAGATGTCATCGGTGTGGGAAAGCTTTTTGTAAATTATACAACCTTCAAATGCATGATAAAATCCACACAGGAGAGAAACCATACAAATGCCGTGTGTGTGGGAAAGCCTTCAGCAAATCAGTTCATCTTCGTCGTCATCAGATAACCCACACGGGAGAGAAACCATACCAATGTCAATTGTGTGGGAAATCCTTTGGTCAATCATGCTACCTTAGAATACATGCAAAAATTCACACTGGAGACAGACCATACAAATGCCATGTGTGTGGGAAAGCCTTCAGCAATTCAGTTCACCTTAGTCGTCATCAGATAATCCACACGGGAGAGAAACCATATCAATGTCAATTATGTGAGAAATCCTCTAGTCAAACATGCTACCTTAAACTTCATCAGAGAACACGCACTGGAGAGAAACCCTATCAATGCCACCTGTGTGGGAAAGCCTTCAGTCAATCTTGTTACCTTAAACCACATCAGAGAATCCACACTGGTGAGAAACCATATGTATGTGGTGTATGTGGGAAAGCCTTCAGTCTATCATCTGGCCTGAGACACCATGAGAAAACACATACTGGAGAGAAACCATACAAATGCCCTATGTGTGGGAAAGCCTTCAGTGGATCATCTGGTCTCAGAGTTCATGAGAGAACACACACTGGAGAAAAATAACATGCATGCCAGCTGTGTGGCATACTCCTTGGCCATCACCCCAGTATGGAAAAATGAAACATGACTTGCCTTGGAGAGTGGCCATGGGAGTGTTGCCTGTGTGGAAAGGCCTCTCTTTAAGACCCTAACCTTAGAAAAATCGAGCCAGCTCAATGGAGAGAAACCTCATGAGTGGCATCTATGTGGGAAAGGCTTCAGTCAATCTTACTACCTTAGACTGCACAAGAAAATGTACAAGAAATCAATCGTAGGAATGTCAGCTGTTTGGGAGGTCCTGCCTGCCAATGTTCTGCATGTAGGAACCCATGATGGAGACAAACTTGAGTTTCTGTAGCCTATATTCTAACCTGCTATTACAAGATATAAGAACTAAAATTTTTTTTCTCTGTAGTTCACATATTTTTGCTCCTACTCATATTTTTTCCTACTTCCAAATTTGAAAATTATTTGATTCTTAACCTAGCTTCTTTCTTAGTAATATGTTAAGTTATAAATGTTCATCTGAGTGCTCTTTTATCCCAGAAATTCTAATATTTGAAGCTTTTATTATCACCTCTTCCAAAACACTGTTTATTTCCTTCTCTTGTGCCTTCTTCCTTGACCTGTGAGGTATGTATAGGTGTTCCATTTTGTGTTGAAGGGCCTGAAGTGTGGTGATGGGATTCTATAGATCTTAAGGTGATTGATTTCTAATATAATCAATTATGCATTAAACAATCTGCATGATTTTAACTTTTTTAAAAGGCAATGGAAATGCTTCAAATTTAAAATATAAGATTGTATTAGTTACGTACATGTCAAAACTATCAAATTGCATGCTTCCACTATGTGCATTTTATTGTACTTCAATTTTACCTCAATAAAGCCATGAAAAAAATGTGAAGAAATGTTCAATTGTACTTGTGAAATCTAAATCTGAGCACCCCATAATTGAAGAACACCCTTAATCAATATGAAAAAAGTTGAAGTAATTTGAATCCTCTCTTGACATACGCAAGTCCCTGTAAAATAAGCCATATGAATGATGTTTGATTGAAAAGGTCATAATAAGTGACCTTTCTTAAATGGCATATGCTTATTTTAAACCCTGTCAAGAAAAGAATGTAGTAACCTACAGTTTCAACTCTCAGCTTTCAACCAACCAGAGTGTTTGACAGGAAAGTCATATTGACACTGTCCAGGTCCTAGACAGGGTTTCCTCAATCCTGTGTACCTTCAGACCATACCCCACCCCCTTGTATTCCTCAGGAACTTCTTGAGCTTCATTCACATTGGTTCCCTTGTGTCCACTGGGGGAACTTTTCAGAATTAAACAAGTTTATTTTTAAATTTGCATTTTCAAGGACTTCACATTCAAGTTTAATGTTCTCTCATCTCTCCACTTAATCTGGTATTTGCAAAGGTGAAGCAAGTGGAATGATTGAATTTACATTATTAAGTGACAGTTGTACTCCTATTACTCAGATCAACAATAATTAAAACAGAAAAAACACAATTTTAACAGAGAGACATAATGAAACAAAAAGTTTGGTTTGCAATTTGTTGCATTTAATGATAATTTCCCCATGTTCTTTGAACAAGAAAACCAATATTAATTTGTGCTGGCATTTGTGTAATATGTAGAAAGTCTTGATTATACCACCAAGGAGATATATTTGGTAGTTTTTTTTTCTTTTTCCTGATTTTCACCAACATCAGAATCAACTGGATTTAGAAGATACAAATGAAAGTTGTTTCACATGATTCTCTTTCTCAGCCCGTTCTCCATCTCTTTCATGTACATCATTTAAATCTTCTTTGGATGTTCAATTTATGTTGTGAATTGTTGGAAGGAGAAGGGGAAATTCTCTGTGCTTCTTTTCTAGTTATGTGCAGCACATTGCCAGAAACTGAGTGGCAACACCAATAAAATCCATTAAGTCATAGACTCACAGGTCAGAAGTCCAAGTCAGAGCAGGTTGGATCCTCTGGAAGCCTCTCACAGGACCTCATGCAGGTGGTGGCTGCATCATGATCTCCTTGGGGCCTGTTGATTCTCTCTTTCTCAGTCTTTGGGGTGGGTGCAGTTCCTTGGGGGCTGTGGGGCTCTGGACCTGAATTTTGACACCCTGAGTTTTGTTTCCTCTCATATGTCTCTTGATATTCTGTGAGAATTTGCAGATTTGGGTGTGTTTGTGTTTGTTGCAGTGTTTGATTCTTTGGGCTGGCTAGACAAGCACTGTACCACTGCACTGTACCCAGGCCCACAGTTGCTTCTTCTGTGCCTGAAGGGGACCTGTTCAGAGTTTGATTCTGTCTGCACACCTCCTAACACAAGTAATAGATTCCTGTTACACCACTCAGCTTTTCAGGTTCACTCAGGTGCCTTCCCTTTCTTTGATTAGCTCACAGTGTCTGTAATTGCACGAATAAACTACCCCCCTCATTGCCAGTTTTTGTGGCTGTGAACAAAATATATGACAAGAACAACTTATAGAACAAGCATTTTGTTTTGGACTCAGTTTTAGAGTTTCAACCCATGGCCACCTGACTGCAATACTTTAGGCCTGAGGTGAGGCAGAACATCCTGGCACAAGGGCATGAGAGAGAAAAGATACTCTCTAATGGCAACCAGGAGCAGAGAGAGTGAGGAGCCAGGGATGAGGTGCTTATTCCCCAAGGGCATTAGGGGACTACTTCCTCAAGCTCTGGCCCAACTTCCAACAGTTTCCATCTGGTTTGGTCTCAACGTCTAAAAAAAAGAGAAAAGCTGACCACAGAGACCGTGGTTATCTTGCCCTGCTGTGGGACGGGCGAGGTGCACTACTAGTAAGAGCAATCCCAGCCCATTTACGCAAATAATAAATAAAATTGAAAGGCCTTTTGCTACAAAGACCAGAAAATATAAACACAAATAAAATAACAGAGGAGAGGCAGGTGACCTGAATAAATTAGAGGTGACAGGAGACATTACAACTGACACCAGAGAAACCAAGGGAATCCTGAATCATGAGGAATTCTTTTTGAAAAAAAAAAAATGCTAATAAATTTTAAAATCTTGAGGAAGTGGATAAATTCCTACCCAAATTACTTCCCTTGGATATAAAATGCCCATGACATTTTAAAATTGACCTCAGTATATATTCAAAACACAAGGAAGAAATTGAACCAGTTGTTGTAAAGATTCTCCCAAGGAACATCCATTGGTAGATAGGATCACTGCTGAGTTTCAGCAAATTTTTGACAGGATCTAAAAGCAATGCTTCTCACATGCTTCCATACAATTGAAAGGGGGGAACATTTAGAAACCGATTCCATGGGGCCTGTGAGTGGCAGAGCAGGCTGAACCAATGTCAGCTGCAGGGTGGGCTGAACACTTGACCCTCACCCATCTGGTTCCTTATCCCTTGTTTGCCTCAAGTCAGAACACTTAACCCCACTCAAGGCTGAACACTTGACCCCCACACATCTGGTGCAAAGGAAACCCACATCTAACTTCTTCCCTCTCACTGAGGGCAGAAGATGAGACCCTTAGCAACTACTGTATGATCCAATCACTGTGGGCCAACAAAGCAGCTTGCAGACCCAGAGACCCCGTCAGATTTTGGCTATCAAAACTCTCCCCTCTCCTTCTCTCTCCTTCCTGTCACTCTCTCTTCCCCTCTCTCTCTCTCTCCCTCTCCCTCTCTTTTCTCTTTTTTCTCTCTCTTGTGCTTTGCTGTCTTCTCTCTCTCTCTCACTCTCTCTCTTTCTCTGTTTCTCTCTCTCTCTCTCTCACTCTCTCTTTCTCTTTCTCTCTCTCTCTCACTCTCTTTCTCTTTCACTCTCTCTTTCTCTCTCTCACTCTCTTTCTCTCTCTCTCACTCTCTCTTTCTCTCTCTCTCTCTCTCTCTCTCTCTCTCTCTCTCTCTCACCACAATAAATATCTCTTGGTCACTCCAAGTGTCGTGGTCACTTTCCTTTCAGAGCCAACCTTCACCTGTTTATTTACCAAAACTGAGGAGGACACAAGAGAAAAAGCAAAAATGAACTAACCACTGACATTCAGCCATGAAGAAGGAAATCCTGTCAACGTCAAGAGCTTTCCTGGAACTGGAAGACCCCACATTCTACACACTGAAAGATAAGGCTCCAGGGCTGGGCTGTAGCTCAGTGGTAGATCGCTTGCCTTGCAGGTGTGAGACCCTGGGTTTGATCCTCAGCACCACATACAAGTGAATAAACAAATAAAGATTTAAAACATAAAAGGCTCCAGTGTTTTCTCTCATGTGTGGAAACTAAAGGAAACAGATGACTGAAAGGTAGAGGTGGGACCCCCAAGGACTGGGAAGGGTATGGCTAGGGTGAGAGATGGAAATTGAAGACAGAAGAAGGGGAAATGGGTAGAAGGGTGGATGAACAGGGGAAAGCTTGACATGTGCATGGATGAAACTACCAGGATGAAGCCCATTAATTTGTTCAATTTACAGTTTAAAATGCCCAGGGCAAAAACGACCAGTTTCCATAGAACTCCTGGACCTCCCCATAGAGCCCAGAATGGTGGAGTAGGTTTCCTTTGAAATTTGAATCTTCCTGCAGTCACTCAAATGTTGAATGATTAATATAATCCTTCTAAACGCAAACACCCCTGTTTAAAATGAAGTGAGGCTTACCCAAGGACTACACCTCCATCATCTCCTGTTTCTCCTCTACTCTTTTCCCCAGCCATACTCTGAAGAACCCATTGGGAAGGGAATCCAACCTGAGGTCCATCTGTCCATCCCTAGTCTGTCAGCAGGCTGTCAGGAAGGTGGCTGCTGGGCAAACACCACAGGAGCAGAGTCAGCTTCCTAGATGTCACAGAAAAGGGAGGGACAGTGGATACTTCCCTGGGGCCACGGGATCACATGCCTTGTCTAATGCAATCAGCCTAATCCCTGTGGACATTCCTGTTAAAAATGTCTCACACATTTGCATCTCAGTTCTGTATTCTATGTATCTGATTTGGAAATCATTGGGTCCTGGATCAGCATTACTTACCTGGACATCTGTGTAAACCTTTCTGAGCTACTACTGCTTATATACATGTTTCCAAAAACAACACTCAAATGATTCTCAGGCATTTAGTGGATAAGAAATGCAAGATAATATTGAGTTTCCATGAATTTGTGTTACTGTGGTCTGAAGGATTATTTTTATGCCTCTACACTTAAATATGCATTTGTTAAAAGAAATACATTTGAGTGGTTCAAGTGTTTGTAAGAAACACATTATTGTGAGATGAATGATATGACTTCAGTTTTGCCTTTAAAAGTCCAGTTCTTTCTCTTCCTCTCTAGAGTTTGGAAGAAACAATTTGTGACTTGAAAATGATGATTTTGAAAACTGGGTGGTAGACTCCTCACGTGTACCTAATTTTCTAGAAGTTTTGTTAAAGACTCAAATATAGAGATGAATAAACCATTGGTGGTATACTGAGAAATCATTTTGCAATCTGTCCTTTGGAATTCTTCTCTGGCTTCTAGATTTTGACTCCCCACTTAGTCTCCATCCTGGGTGGAGAGGTGGGTTCCATGTTTTCCTTCAGAGCCCTCCACAAGCTGCACACACAAAAGGCTGTCCATTTTATAAGCCAACAGAGGTAGACAAATACATTTCAAACTATGTTCCACATCATTCCACTCAGGAATGAGATTCAACAGAGGTAAGGAACGAGAGAATGAACACGTTAGATCATTAATCTATTTAAACTATTTATGACCCGATATGAGAACTGGCATTTGGGTGGAGAAGTCTGTACATAAGATACATGAGTACTGGAAGGAACATCATCTTGAACATAATAAAAATCTTATTCCCTGCCTCCTTGATATTTCTGCCAAAGACAAGCAGACATATTCCTAAAGGACTTCCTTTTGAATTCAAAACCATCATGGAAATGTGTCAGGACCCGTCCAGCATGACTTGGTTTATTGAGAAGGAAAAGAAATGTATCTTTTTAATCAGAAAAGTGGTTTAAAAGTTTAATAATACATATATATTTTAATAAGTAAAAACATTTTAATTGAGATATTACCATTATGATAATGTGCACGCCTCAAAATGCTTATGAAATGGGGTTATAAAAATACTCCTTGGGCTGAGGATGTGGCTAAAGCGGTAACAGCGCTCGCCTGGCGTGTCCCTGGAGTTGGGTTCGATCCCCGGCACCACATAAAAATAAAATAAAGATGTCCACCGAACAATGAAAAAAAAAATATTAAAAATTCTCTCTCTCCCTCCCTCCCTCTCTCTCTCTCTCTCTCTCTCTCTCTCTCGCTCTCTCTCTCAAAAAACAAACAAACAAACAAAAAAACAAAAACTCCAGAGATCCACAAACAGGAAAAAGGGTCAAGCAGTCTCTCCAGGAAGTGAACTGACCACACCCAAATCCCTAATCCAATTAAGTGCTTGCAGGTGATTGGTGGATCTGTCAGGAAGTTAGTGGGTGTGGTCAGGAGGCTGAGCTATAAAAGGCTGAAAACATGGACCCGGCTGTCATTTGAAGGCCGGCTCCGAAGGAGAAGCTCTCTCCTCTCGAGATTCAGCGGGGAGACCTGGTGGTCACTGCTCCTGGAGACATGGAGGCAGCTTCACTCCACTGTGGAGGTGAGTCTCAGTTTCATGACTGTATAAAACCTGAATGTTCATCAAATGCAGCTGATGCTAAAGTCCATTTGGGTCCTTCTCTACCTGCAGAGTCATCGTTGTCACCTTGCCCTGATGCACAGTTAAATAAGAATTCAGCTCCTGTGGGGCCACTGCTGGCTCCTAGAGGGAAACTTTGTCTGAACTGGCAGAGACCGTCCGCGGCTGGTGCTGGGCTGCAGAACATGGGAAACACTTGCTACGTGAATGCAGCCCTGCAGTGCCTGACATACACACCTCCGCTGGCCAACTACATGCTGTCCCAGGAGCACTGCCAGCGCTGTCCTCGTCACAGGGCCTGCATGCTGTGTGTGATGCAAGCCCACGTGAGGCGGGCTCTCCGCCACCCTGGGGATGTCATTCAGCCCCTGCCTGCTTTGGTTGACGGCTTCCACACTTCCCGGCAAGAAGATGCCCATGAATTTCTGCTCTTTACTCTCCATGCCATGCAGGAAGCATGTCTGCGTGGGCACAAGAGGCCGGGTGCTCACTCCAAGGACCCTACCCTCATGCGCCAGATATTTGGAGGGTGCTGGAGATCGCAAATCAAGTGTCTCCACTGCTGTGGCCTTTCAGACACTTTTGACCCCTACCTGGACATTATGCTAGACATCACGGCAGCTCCCAGTGTGCAGCATGCACTGGAGCACTTGGTGAAGCCTGAGTGGCTGGAAGGGGAGAACGCCTACCAGTGTGGTGTTTGTCAGAAGAAGAGGCCAGCCTGCAAGACCCTGACCCTGCAGAAGGCACCAAAGGTTCTTATGCTTGTATTCAAACGGTTCTCGGATCTCACAGGGGAAAAAATGGCTAAGCACGTGCACTATCCTGAGTGTCTTGACATGCAGCCATACATGTCTCAGCAGGGCAGAGGCCCACTGGTGTACGCCCTCTATGCTGTGCTGGTCCATGCCGGGGTGAGCTGTCGCAGCGGACACTACTATTGTTACATAAAAGCTGGCAATGGCCAGTGGTACAAAATGGACGATGCTAAGGTAGTGGCCTGTGACATTACTTGTGTCCTGAGTCAGCGTGCCTATGTCCTCTTTTATGTCCAGAAGCGTGAACTTGAAACTGACAATGGGAGTGTGTCCCTGGGCAGGGAAACAATAGCGCTTGGGCCTGAGGACAATATCTTGAGAGCCACTCAAGGAGAGCTCCAAGGAGACTCCTGTAGCAAAGCAGTAGAGCCAGAAGAGCGCTTGGTGGATACAGCTACTGGAGAAATCACCTTGGATCAGTGGAAATTTCTCCAAGAACAGAACCGACCAAAGTCTGAATTCAACCTCAGGAAAGTGGAATTCACTCTGCCTCCCAATGTTGTTGTGATTCACCAGTCAAAAACAGAGAAAAGGAGAACATAATGGATAAGCAGGAAAAATACAAGCAGAGCAAGGATACCAAGCACAGCATGCGTGAGGAGTTGGTGAACACTGGCCAACTCCCGTGTCTTGCAGGAAGGCCCAGAGCCAACAAGAAGAAGAACAAGCAGGGCAAGAAGACAGTAATTGTGGTCTAGCAATCCAGGGCACTGTGAAGGCCTTTGTATTGCAAACTAATGGTAAGTACTTAGCAGTCCCTGGAGTGCTTTGAGTTCCCTGAAGTAGAGGAGTGCAAACAGAAGCCTGGGTGATCACAGAATCCAGTTGTGGTTTTGGGAGTCAAACCAAAGCCTTTAGTCAGTCTCCAATCATTGGGACTTCTCCAAAGTGCCATGGCATCCCTGAAACCTTGAGAACAGTGGTGGATGGGCAGTGGATAGAGGGAAAGGTGCCCGTGGCATCCAAGCAGTTCAAGGTCAAGTACCACTGCAGAAGGTTGTCCCAACAAGCTCAGCTGCCTCCAGAGCCCAGAAACGTGGCACTCTCCAGCTGCCAGCTCACCCCCTGTTCCTGAGGGGGCAGCAGCCCCAGGCACCTGAAAGGTCATGAGGATGTGGATGCGGTTATCCAGGAACTCATCCCCCTGCAGAAATCCTTCTCCTCCTCTTCTATCTCTGCTCCTATCCTCCCTCGCCTCTCCTTCCTCTTCTTCCTGTGGTCCAGGTGTGGGCAGGGCCACTTCCAAAGGCTGCCAAATTAGGAGCATTGGGCCTTCTTTTGTCCAAGGGATTGTCTATGCGCCCTGCGAATCCCTCCCTAGAAGAAATGGCTTTTCTAGAGGAAGAAGCCTGCAGCCTTAAGGTTGATTCCAAAGATAGTTCTCCTAACTCCATGAACTCTGAATTTGCAGCTGAAGCTGAAGGTCAGAAGGATGGGATGGAAGGACCAAACGAAGCCCAGAAAAGCAGCTGGAATAGGCTGGGGACCAGGACACCCAGCTGATCTACCTGAAGGCTCTACAGGACATCCCAGGGAAATCCAGTGCCCAGAAGGAAAGAAGCTGCCACCCCTAGGGTGAAGCCCAGCTCAGAAGTGTGTCCCAACCCTATGGAACGACCAGCCCTGAGCATCAAGGTCACTCCTCAGAAAGAGAAAGACTTGCCCCCAGAGGTCAGAGCCCAGGAGGAAGAGCCTGACAGGGGCAGCTTCTGTGACACCAGGGTGATTGTGGACCATCAGAGGGAACCTGCTGAGGAGTCACTTGGTGACCAAAGGACAGTCATTGACAAGCCCTCTCCCCTTCTAGAATTTTTGGATGGCTCCAACATTCAAAGATGGGTTGAGAAATCCAAAAGCATTCAGATAGGAAGGTGGTGATGGAACACCCTCCATGAGGAGGCCACTGGTGTGACATGGACGAGTCTCCGGGTCAGATTCTCTCAGGAGGAGCCTGTCTCCCTGAAGTACTCTGCAGTTCCAGAGCCTTCTTCCCTCTCCACTGACCACAACATGTACCCCTCATTTGTACAGAAGTCCTTGGTGTGACTACACCAGCTACAGGCCAGCAGCCCAAGACTCCTGGCACCCCTCTGTGGGCAGCAGCCAGGACACAGCCTCCTAAGTAATCACCCCCCAGCTCCTCAGTGAGCTCCCAGAGCCCCTCCAGAGACCCAGAGTCCCACTCCCTGCAGGTGTGCAGAAGCTCCCTGGAAGAAGTGAAGGAGAAAAGGACATTCTGAGCGGAGACTCCACCTCATCCCTGTGGCGGACAGGCATCTAGCTCCCTGACATGGGGCCATGAGGAGCCCAGCCTGAAGCAGGGCTTTATTGACACTCAGTGCCACTTGGCCATGCTGTACTCCAAGTTCTGGTTCAAGGGGACCTTTACAAGGTTCAGAAAAATGACAGCAGCTCCTTCCTCACCTCCAGGGCTGCATCTCTGACTTCTGTGACCCTGGGACACTGACAGTCTGCCTGTGGGAGCAGCTGCTGAAGGAGGATCTGGTCTGGGGGGCCTTCAGCTGTCACCCAGATTTTGCACTTTACTATAGTGGGAGCTAAGAGAAGTCTGTTGCAGGCCTTGGGGCACCCCAGGTCATAGTCTTTGGGTAAATGGGCTGGGATTGCTCTTACTAGTGCACCTCGCCCATCCCACAGCAGGGCAAGATAACCACGGTCTCTGTGGTCAGCTTTTCTCTTTTTTTTAGATGTTGAGACCTAACAGCAAGGTTTTTCTACTTGTAGAGCTAACAAATATAATTCCTAAAAGTTTCTGTGGATGTCATTTGTTAAATGCTTTATAAGCCACTGCTTATCATTTGGCCATGTTGTTTGTTTTGTTCAGTTTTGGAGTACTGGGGAAGGAATCCAGGCAGCGAGCTGCACTCCAGCTCCCCAGTATGCCTGGGGACCAGGGAGGAGAGGCATTTTGTGACTTCTCATGACTGACATCAGCATGAATCTTTCCTTCTTGGGAAGTCATCGACTTTGGGTGTTGTTTTGTTTTAAATCTGAAATATGCCCATTGCAGAATATTTGGAAAGTGCAAACAAGTGTGTAAAGATCATTCTCATTCACTCTGAAAAATTAAAAATAAAAATAAGAGGAGGCTCATGGTTTTTTGTAAACAAAATTGTATTGGTTACTCTGAAGAAAAAAAAAAAAGGTCCAGGACCAGATGGTTTCACAGCTGAATTAATTCATTTATAAATTTAAATGCCTTTAACACAAATGTGGGTCATATACCATAGTTTGATCAAGTGCTTAATTTCCAGGTACATAGCAATTTCCCACTCATATTTACCTTTATTCTCTGAACTATCTGAATTTTATTTAAAATTAAAAAATCTTACATTTTATCTATGTTGCTTTTTCTGTATTTCTAAATATTTTATGTCAAATCTCAATAATATAATTTGTAAAATATGTACTTGGGAAGTATATCTAACCTTCTTTTATCCAATTAAGATTAATTGTGTATATTTTCAGGAATATTTAATAGAAGCCCCTATCCCTTCCCATGAACATTAAGAGAAGAAATATAATAGAGCTGGATTTTGACATTTTAATAACCTAATTTATATCGTCATCAAGTTTGTCATTTCCTGAATTGAAATCTCTAATTTATTTGACTTACATGTTTATTATTACAAATTAAATAAAAAAGGAAAGTGAACAGGTTTTAGATGATTTGTTTCACTGAAGCACTAGACCAATTGAAGGGGAATCTCTCACCCAATCTACATACAATGGCTCTAGAAAGGCAGTTTGATGAGATCACCTTTCAAAGTCACATGATGGCACTCTCAATCTACTCAAAAGGATCCAATCACATCTGATCCAATCATGATCCAATCATTTCTAAAATACTTTGATTTTTTTATTGGTTTTTCAAAACATTACATAGTTCTTGATATATCATATTTCACACTTTGATTCAAGTGGGTTATGAACTCTCATTTTTACCCCGTATACAGATTGCAGAGTCACATCAGTTACACTTCCACTGATTTACTTATTGACATACTCATGTCTGTTGTATTCTGCTGCCTTTCCTATCCTCTACTATCCCCCTCCCCTCCCCTCCCCTCCCCTTTTCTCTCTCTACCCCCTCTACTGTAATTCATTTCTCCCCCTTGTATTCTTTTTCCCTTTCCCCTCACTTCCTCTTGTATGTAATTTTGTATAACCCTAAGGGTCTCCTTCCATTTCCAAGCAATTTCCCTTCTCTCTCCCTGTCCCTCCCACCTCTCATCCCTGTTTAATTTTAGTCATCTTCTCATGCTCTTCTTCCCTACTCTGTTCTTAGTTATTCTCCTTATATCAAAGAAGACATTTGGCGTTTGTTTTTTAGGGATTGGCTAGCTTCACTTAGCATAATCTGCTCTAATGCCATCCATTTCCCTCCAAATTCTATAATTTTTTCATTTCTTAATGCAGAGTAATACTCCATTGTGTATAAATGCCACATTTTTTTTATGCATTCGTCTATTGAAGGGCATCTAGGTTGCTTCCACAGTCTTGCTATTGTGAATTGTGCTGCTATGAACATCTAAAATACTTTGAAACTTATTGCTTGACATTTATGCATATTAAAACATTGTGATATACACACAGACACACACACACACACACACACATTTGAAAACGGAAAGAAATTTTATGTACTATTTCCAATATACTGCTTCATACTCCAACTTGGTTTTTGAAATAAATACATGCACATGAACTGGAGTTGGTGGTGCACACCTTTAATCTCAGGAACTCAGGAGGCTGAGGCAGGAGGGCTGCAAGTTTGAGGCCTGCCTCAGGAAGTTAGTGAGACCATCAGCATTTTACAAAACCCTTTCTCAAAATCAAAGAAAGGACTGGGGTTGTGGCTCAGTGGTAAAGCTTCCTTGGGTCAATTTTTAGTAGCTAAGTAAACAAATAAATATGTAAAAATAGATCCACAAGTAATGTCACTCTCTTGTCTAACATACCTCTAGTTTATTCCATTGCACTGTGGGTTACTAGTTATCTACACAGGGGAACTAAGATTTTTAAAATGTTCTAGTTGTCTATTCATCAACATTAGTAATTTCCAGCTCTCAAATACCTCCCCCCTCTATACCTTCAGAATTTACCTGTATTCCTCATCCTGAACTTCCTGAGTCTTATTCCAAATTGATCCTTTGTGATAACTGGTGGAACCCTTCAGAAAAAGTCAACAAAAATGAGAAAGTATAGCAATTCCACCTATGAGTTAAATGTTCTCTCATCTCTGCTTTCCTGTGTTTCTCACAGTGTCAAGATAAACAAATTCATGGTAGTCAGATAATTGTATTCATTTTCTCAGTTCAACATGAATTACAAATAGAACCATACCCTATATTAGAGAGAAAAAATTGAACAAACTCTGATGAGACAGATGTCTTGACTATAGTGACTCCATTTTGTTTAGGAAGTCCAGTTTGTGAACAGCCATGCCAAGTAGAAAGGTCACTGCTGGGGCAAGTTGCTTTTCCTTTTGTTCCTTTTTCTATTTATTTTCCTTTTTCTTCTTTGGCTCATGATTTTCACTCTGGGGGGGGGGGAAAGCAACATTTTACTTCACTGGTTCAAGATCACCATCTACTGGTCACATCTGGCAATTTCAGGTTATATGGTTCATCGTAAAATCAAAGACCATCTTTTGGTTTTGTTTGGATTTGATCAATTCACTTATTAAAGCAGTTTTCTAGGTGGAAGATAATGTGAAGACCAGGAGGGTAAGTGGAGCAGAGTGCTTCTTATGCCACAGACAATGGGAGACTCAAGACAAAACCTCTAACATTGTTAGATAGTTCACACCTGACAACTGGCATAAAGAAAGTGGATCCGCACTCCGGAGTGAGCTGGGTGTCCTATGTACGCAGATAGGGTCAACAAGTTACTTTCCGATAAACACAAAAGTCCCCCAAATCTCAGTAGCATGGGGGTTAATGATGAGGTGAGAGGTCACTCAGGAACTTAGGGCAGCTTCTGGAAAGCAAACTGTCACCTGGGCTGCAGGAACAGGGCAGGCTTCTGGAGATGGCCTGGGGGAGTGCAAACAAGGAACAAGCAGGTGGAGAGTAGAAGGGTATGACAGATGCAGGGAACCACCGAGCCAGGACACAGAAGTGTATGCGAGGGAGTGATGAGATGTTGGGTTTTGCTAGAGAGTAGACAACAGATGCAGGGCCATATCAGACTGGGAATCAGCAAGCAGTCCTCCTGAGTGCTGAATCAGGAGCCTTTGACCCTGGCCTTCCAGCAACTCACCAACATACTCATTTTCTTTTCCCCTTATTGCTTCTTCTTCCTTGGCTGGACTTTAGGTCCACCTTTAGCCGGTGGACAAAATTCAGTTCAATAAAGATCACAGATCTGGTCCGGGTAAACCAGGAGAGGCAGGAATGTATCTCTTGCGCCTCCTGGTGGCAATTTTAGGATTGTGATCCTTTATCTTCTTCAAAGGCCCAGCGGAAGGAGAGCTGCTGCTTAAAACCAAGAGGATTTCTTGTCAGTGAGTGAAAGTGTGACTGTAATTATAGGAAGATACAGAAAGATTAATATTTGTCTGGGACTGTGGATAGAATTAGTATCACCTTACTTTTGAGTAGTGGCTCCTTTTCCCTCTTGAGCAAATTCCTCTCCTTGATAACCACAGGCCTGGGATAGCACTGAAGCATTCAAATCCATCCTGTTGGAGGAATTCCCAGTTTGTGAGTGTTGTGTACACTTATATTTGCACCTGGAATCATTCTCTCTCCCTCCCCCCCATTTCTCCAGGCTTTTGGGAAATCAAATTCTTAGATAATCATCTCTCTTTTGTTTAAAGAACTCTAACTCTGCTGACTCCATTGTGGTGTCCATATTGAGGAAGAAAATTTGAACGAGATGAGGATCATTTATTGATTTGTGGGGAGGAAAAGAGTGAATGCTTTCTGTTCTAGAGATAGCCTCAGATTGTCAATAATTGATTTTGTTTTCAAGAATAACGGAGGAATTTAAAGTAGTGTGCAGTTAAGGAGAATGGTTTTTGCTTACAAAGGTTTTTTTTTTTTTTTTTTTTTTTTTTTTTTTTGCATTGACAGAGACATGTCTAGGATTATAAAGCTTTAAAAATCTCATGTAGCTGATGGGTCCAGATTTGTCATCATAGAGGAAGCTGAAATCTATTTATTTACTTGTAAAATTGAAGGGATTTGAATTTAACTGACCATCAGTCCCTTTGGGCAGGGCATAATTGGATTTACTTCTCTGTTCTCATTTGGAAATCTTCCTTTGACTTGTAGTGAGAAAATTCTGGGGCTCCCCACAGTCCAGAGAGGGGCTTCTTAAACTTTCCTTCCTCTTACCCCATCCTGTCAGAGAGAACTCAGCCTCACAGACAGAATGACAGCAATCCTTCATCCTCACTTACCGAGTTTCACAATTATTTCTAGTCTCCAAATCTTGTGCCTTAAAGAAAGAATTATACTTCTGTAGAGAGCATCTCTGAAACAAAGGGTAAGCACCCTATTTCTTAGATAAAACCTACCATCAGGCCACCTGTCCTCCAGTTTGATAGCCACAGTGCCAGGATAACCCTGAGTTATGGGCTGACTTGTGTACCTCCCCAAATCAGGTGTGGAAGTCTTAACCCCCAGAGCCTCGGAATTTAATGGTAGGGCCTTTAAAGAAGTAATTAAGTTACAATGAGGTCACTAGGAAGGTTCTAGACTGGTGTTCTTCGAAGAAGAGGAGATCAGGACATAGCCACAGAGGAAAGGCCATGTGGGGACATAGGAGAAGGCAGCCACATATGCAAGCCAAAGAGAGAGGCCCCAGAAGAAAGTAACCCTGTCAATACCTTCATCTTGGGCTTCCAGCCTCTAGAAATATGAGAAAATAATTTCTGTTGCTTAAGACACCCAGTCTGTGGTATTTTATTATGGCAGCCCTAGCAGACTAATGTGCCCTGAGTTTCTCATTATTCAAATTCATCCCATAAAATGGATTAAACAGCCTCTATCTAAGCAATGTTTTCCTTTCATACCCTCGTTCTGTGGAGTGCAGAGATTCTTCATTTTGAGAATTCTAACCTGGACTAATTTCTTCCCTGTTTAGATCTTATTTGGGAGATGCTGTGCTCACCCTTCCTAATGGAAAGGAATGTAGGAGAACAAGCCAGGGGTAAGCTCCTTGATGTTGGCCAATATCCTGTGTGCATTTTAAAGGCTGTAAGAACCTCTTGGCCCAAAGTGCAAGGTCTTTAGCAATATACCATCAATTTTTCTTATACAAACTTAAAAGCAAAGTTGTAAATGTAGTGTAAAAAATAAGAAACACAATTAGAAAAATAAATTCCTATTCTGTACCTACTCTCAATTAACCATTGCTTCAATTAGGAGTTCCTTGTTTTGAAAGCAACTTTAAATACATTTGGATGTACTCTTATGACCACATCATTTTTAATGGTCACACAGCATTCTATTTCATGATGTACCATCCTTTTTTCAATTAGTCTCCTATTTTTCATTGTTATAAATAATGCTGCAATGGACATCATTTTAAATATTTTTTAAAAGTGAAAAATTTTTTGATATGAATAGATTTGTATGGTCAAAATTCCCCATTTAGAGAATATGTGTGCATATTTTCCAATTGTCCAAAGTATCCAAAGTGTTCTTGTCTGTAACCTCTCCAACATTGCCTACTTTCAATCTTTTGCCTTTTTGTCAATCTGACGGGTAAAAAATTGTCACTTATTATTGTATAATGATTTGAATTTCTTTTATTATTTATGAAGATTAAACATTAATCGTACAGATTTATTGGTAATTTGTGTTTTTCTTTATTAAAAGTCAGGTATTTTAAAAACATTACAAAACTATAAAAGCTGCTTTATGAGTTAAAGATACTGGCTCAGTCATGTTTATCTCTCAGTTATGTCAGTCTGACATTTACCTTTTAATTGAATTCATGATTTCTTCACAAACAAGAAATAAATGGATTATAAAAATTTATGAAGTGCTATTTAAAATTATGTCCATCTAGAATTTATATTGGAATAAGTTGTGAAGTATACAGTATTTAAGGTCTCTGGATTTTCTAATAATTATCCAGTTACCCCAGGACCAATTATTGAACACTATTTTTTTTTTGGTATTGGGGATTGAACCCCCAGGAGTGCTTAAACATCGAATTACATCCCTAACACCCCCCCCCCTTTTAAATTTTGAGACAGGGTCTCACTGTGATAATCAAGCCAAAGTGACTCCATTTTGTTTAGTAACTCCATTTTGTAAAACAGCCATGCCAAATAGAAAGGTCATGATTGGGGCAAGTTGTTTTTCCTTTTGTTGTAGAAACCCTCAAGAACATGGAAATATCTAATGGGGCTCTGTTTCTGTAACTGGGGTGAATGGGCTAATTGTGATTGGCTAAGCTTCCTGCCGCCTGACTGCAATCTCCTGCTTCTGTAACTTGGCTTGCTTGCATTGGCTAAACCCCCAAATGTCCCTTTTGTGTTTTTCAAGCTTAAAAGGAAGGCCCTTAAAATTGTTCGAGGTGGATCCAGAACAGACTTTATGCTCCCAGTCAGTTGCCGTGCGGTGTGCTTCAATAAAGGCTTGATTCAATTGTACGTGAGTGGTCTGGAAGTCATTTTATGAAACCTGGGACGGTGCTTGAACTATAACATCACTAAGTTTCTGAGGCCTCACTAAGTTGCTGAGGCTGGCCTTGAACTTTCAATCCTTTTGTCTCAGCCTCCCAAACCACTGGGATTATAGGTGTGTACCATAGTCCCTAACTCAGTTATTGACACTAATACAGGGGTTAGAAAAACTATGTTTATGGTATTACCTTCCAAACTATTCTAAAATTGGGTCTCTTTTGGACTTTCTATTATATTCTGTCAGATCCTGAGTCAGTACTATGCTGTTTTAAATATTGCAGTTCTGTAGTATATATTAATGTCTGTAAAGCAATCCTCCTAATTTTCAAAAAATTCCTGGATATTCTCCTATAATTGGCTCATCTAAATGAATTTAGAATTATTTTGTAAAATTCCAACAAGTTTTTTTTATTTGCATTGCATTAATGTTATAGATTAATTTGGGAGAAAAATCATCTAACATAATCAAAATTTTTCTGTAGGGAACATAGCTTATTTCTTGTTTTTCTCCATTTTTAAAAATGTCTCTTAGTAAAGCTTTGCAGTTTCCTTAATCTAGGTCTCATGTATATCTCAAGTTTATCCCTGGGTAGTTTTTGTTTTCCTGTTTGTGTCATGAATGCGGACCTTTCCCTTTACATTTTTTAATTGGCTAGTTATGATAGTAATAAAATTATATATTTGTTGAGCAATAACTGTTATATATAAAATTTTCATTGATTCTATAGGATTTTACAGGGAGACGCTCATATCATATGCCAAACATGGTATTGATATATATTTCTGTGTACTATGTATATCTCTTAATTCTTCTTTTCTAATTGTACTGAATAGAACTTTCAGAACAATGTTGAATAATTGTGGTGAAATCAAATATGCTCATCTTGTTTCTAGCAATAATTTCATTTCACTACTTATTATATTTAATAGTAACTTCTGATAACTATTTGCTTACATGTCCAGGAAGTTTCCTTCTATTTGTAACATTTTCAGTTTCTAATTTTTCCCCAGAATGGATGTTGGATTTCATCAGATGTCCTTACTGACACCTATCTAATATCTTTTTTATCTTTGGTTTGTGAATATGATAAGTTATCTACATAGATTTTCCTAATATTATATACTTTTTTACTTCATTGTTTTTCTGGTAGTGATAGATTATTTATTTAGGTTGGAACCAGATTTAATAGTCTCATATTTTATTTTGTATTATATTTTTAGGAATGATTCACTTGTTTTCTTCTTTCCTTCTCTCCTTCATAGGTTAGGTTTCAGTATATGGCTATCCCAGTTCCATTAAAAATTGAGACATTTTCTGGTGGGGGTTTGGGCTCAGCAGCAGAGTACTCACCTAGGACATGCAAGGTCCCGGGTTTGATCCTTAGCGCCACATAAAAATAAATCAATAAAATAAAGGTATTGTGCCCAACTACAACTAAAAAATAAAAATATTTAAAAAAATGAGACATTTTCTTCTTTGTGTATGTTTCTTACTTTTCTATTTGGTTTATTTTCCAAATAGTTTAATTTCTTCTAGAGCTGAATGTGGTAATGTATATCTGCATAGAAATTATTAATTTGATCAAAATAATCTTATTTATCATAACAATGTCTCACTTATTGAAAAGCCACACAATGATATTGTTTTGTAGTTGAAATTTTTTCCTTTTTATCTGTTATTTGATTCTATTCCTTGTTTTTATATTTTCATTTTCTCCTTTTCGGTCTTGGTTAGAGTTGCCAACAGTTTGTGTCTCTTATTGATCTTCTCAAGGGACATTCTTAATATTTGCTTGTCAATCTTTTTTTAAATTTCATAATTAGTTAATTTTACTTTTTAATAAGTAATTCCCACTTCCTGCTTTCATTTATTTTTTCTAGTTTCTTCAATTAGTTGATTTTTTTTGTAAAAATGTAATTTTAAAACTATTTAAGGCTCAAAATCTTTTTCTTTTCTGAGTATTTGGGGATTATTTCTCTGTGCTTTGCTATGTATTGTTATTATTGTGATTGATGTAGATAGTATTACAGTTCTTACTTTCTCTTACATTCAAGGATTTATAAGAAGACTGATTTTTAAATTTGCAAGGGATTTGATTTTTAAAAGTGCCAGACTTTTTTATTTCTATTGTGTCTGGCAGATGCTGCTATTTGCATATCAGATATCCATCTCTTCCATTTTTCTCTAGTCACTGAACTCAGATTTTGTTGATCGCAGCAAACTATGCAGCATAATTGCTCAATTTTCTACTCACCTTGTAGATAGTCCTGGCATGGGGCATGGTTCTGACCAGTGAGATGTAAACACAAGTAGAGTCCTTTTCTGAACAGAAAGGCAAAGGCTTTCCAAAAGAAAACTCATCACTTCTTTGCCCTTTTTTTCTTCATCCTTGCTAAATTCCCTGAAGGCAAATGTGATGCAAATGTTATGTCAGAGGTACAGGAAAAGTCAAGGGTAAAGACTAACAGACTAGGGATGGCAAAGCAGAAAGAGGGAAAGGAACTACATGACTTCTAATTATGTAGGCCTATGAATACCTCTCCTGCTAGTACCTATGCTTCCTGCTACTTGCAGCTGAATGAATTTCTAATGGGCACATTACCCTGTACCTAGAAAATGTGGCTTGCCAGAAGTCTACCTTCCCTTACCAATTATGATATGCTAATTGCTATAGTGGGTAGGCTACTCCATGTCAATCACACTGGTCCTGTTTTCTCTGTTCAGGGTGAACATGGAGCTAAGCTGTGACCACTCAGACAATGATGGAAGTCAGATGGCTTGAGGATACTTCTGGTCAAGATGTTCTTGCTCCAAAAAGAGGATTAGAATGGAAAAGTCCTCCATTATAGTGTTCCCATGACAAGGGAGCAAAGGAGAGGCTGGTGCGGTCCTTACATTCCCCTTCAAAGGCACACCTCCAATAACCTAAAGATCTCTTACTAGGCCCCACCTTTTAAAGGTTCCGTCATCTCTCAATGGCACCAAGCTCAGAGCCAAACCTTTAACATGTAGTCTTTTGGGGTATATTCCAGACCCAAATTATAGCACCTTGTTAGCTTAATCTTACAGGTAAATTTGCCTGTAGTTTCCAATGTTAGAATTTGCAATTCAGAGATTCAAGTATCACCTGTCTTTTTTGTGGTTTTATTTTGTCACTTTTATTTCTAATGGACTGTGAGACACTTCAAAACAGCTGTAGCTCAAGGCAGTACAATGGCCCACAACTTCACAGCTGAGCCAAGCTGCTTTCGATGTCTATTGTGGCAAAAAAGACTAGCAGAGGGCTGGGGTTGTGGCTCAAGCGGTAGCGCGCTCGCCTGGCATGTGTGCGGCCCGGGTTCGATCCTCAGCACCACATACCAACAAAGATGTTGTGTCCGCCGAGAACTAAAAAATAAATATTAAAATTCTCTCTCTCTCTCTCTCCTCTCTCTTTAAAAAAAAAAAAAAAAGACTAGCAGAGGCTCTGTCTATGGCTCTAACTGCCTGACCACCCTCATTGTGAACTCACCATAGCAACACCCCAGTTGGCATATTATGTGAGGTGGACACTAGCCTTTCCCTTTTGTACCCACATTTAGTTCTCTGAAGTTGATTGTAGGTTCAGACTTTGTGTTCTCCATACCGTCAGTTAAGTTCTTGGCCTCTCTGAATTGGAGAACGTTGTTTTTGCTTGATTTGGATCTGTTGTCAGAAGCTCAGGTCCCAATCAGATACAAAGCAGGGAACTTTGTTGTGGTGTCAAATATTTCCCAGACATTATTATTTTTCTTCTTGTCACTTCTCAGGGCTTGGCTTTTGCTTTTCTATAGAGCTGTGCAAAGATTTGGTCTTCATTCTCTGACTCTTTAATCCTCACACCCTTGCACTGGGTTTTATCTACTCCCTTCTTTAAATTTCTTATTTGGATAATGCCTTATTCTCCCTCAAGAAACTGAATCCACAGGAAGTAATCTTCTGTCTTAGTACCTGCCTGAGTACATCTTGCGTCTCCATGAAATTACTGGAAAAGACGATGTTTGTCTCTACACAAGTTTTTAGTCAGAAGAATGAGCTGGAGTTCAGGGAAGGTGAACGTGGTTCAATTCTAGGGTGGTATTCATGTCAGCAGAACTGCCAAACCATCAACTAAATTGTCTTTCTAAAAAGCAATTTTTTAATAAATAATAGTTTAGGTAAAGAAAATACTCTGGCTCTGCCTTTAGAAATAATGGACCCATTATTGTGCTGAAGTGTATTGGGCTATTTCTTGCTCTTTATTAGTGCTGGGTCACTTATCTAGGTCTCATGAGGTTTAGTGTCTGGTTTGTTTTTTAACTCACAGTATTAAATATGAGTACATTCTATTTTTTTTTTTTTTTTGTGTGTGTGTGTGTGTGTGTGGCACCAGGGATTAAACACAAGGCACTTAATGAGTAAGCCACATCCCTAGCTTTTTTAAAAAATAATTTTAATTAAAAAAAATTTTTTGAGACAGGTTCTCACTAAGTTGCTTAGGGCTTTGCTAAGTTGCTGAGGCTGGCTTCAAACCTATGATCTTTCTGCCTCAGCCTCCTGAATTGCTGGGATTACACAGGCAAGTGCCACCACACCTGGCAAGTATGTTCTTTTTATAATCTCTGGAAGGTGGAAAGGTTTTTGAATTTGATTCAAATTCACCCCTTCACGTGGTATATCACAGATGTCAATTGCTTACAACCCTCTCCTGCCTTCTGATAAACCTAGCCTAATTCCCTCTTAAGATTGGGAGCCATCTCGCCACATGTTGGGGACCACAAATCAAGTCAAGATGGCGCCTGGCAGTTTGCCAGGAGGAGTGGTTTGTGAGGCAATGCCACCGAGCCATTAAGATGATGGGATTCCTTATTGGCTGATTGCCGTATCTGGATGATGCTAATTGAGTCAAGCTGTGTGTAATCAGTTAGGTATATATGCCTCTGCTGTAATAAAGGGGCTCCTGCTACCTTGGGTACCTGCTACCTTGAGTTCCCGCTCAGTTCCCGCTTCAACCTTCAAGTTACTTGTCACCTCCCGGTTATTTTGCCCAGCCGAACTGTGGCAGCCACAAAGGCATGAAAGGTTCATTTTGTCTTTACTATAAATCACTGTGATTTCTAAACTTGCTTGGAATGCCTTCCCATGCCTTGAACTCACCCATGCCAGGCTTTCCCTGACCAGATAACAACCCTTTCCAAAACTTTAGTGGAGCCTCATAAATTCTGGCTCTCCCTGGCCAGATAATGACCCTCTCTGAAGCTCTAATGGCACCTTAATAGATTCTGACATCGGGACCAGCTAAAATATTAACTAACCTTTGTGTTATGCTTGTCAAAATTTTGTTATCTGGCAAGACTTGGCAACTAAACATTCATTTTAATTTTTTCAATTGTAATTTAAAATTTTCTGCTCATTATTTCTATTTCTCTTGAATGCAATATTAAATATAAAAAATTTGTTTTCTGTAAATTCTCAAGACACCCTCCTTTTGTGTAACTTTCTGTGCTATAAAGCTATGCTCCTAGAGAGCTACTGGGCTGTCTTCTGTTCTCGAGTTTTTCAGGAGAAACAGCCTGGGCCAGTCGGAATTACAAGCTTTCTTTGATTTGATTTCAATTGGAGTAAGTAGTCTTTTCTTTGCATTGTGGTCTAACACCTTCCCACAGTAATCTTGCCATTGTTGACTTATTCTGTCTGAACACATCCTAGAAAAGTCAAGAAGTCTTCCCATGATTTTTATCATGAAACCAATCCCAGGTTCTTATGATGTACCTGGCTTTTGTATCAAGACATGAATCTGGGACTGGGATTGTGGCTCAGTGACAGAGCACTTGCCTTGCACAGGTGAGATTCTGGGTTTGATCCTCAGCACCAAATAAATAAATGAATGTATTTTTTTAAAAATAACTGTGGTGCAAAACTATAAAATTAAAAAAAGCCATGAATCTTCTGTTCACCTTTCCCCAACTCCTGTCACACACATCAGTTTGAATGAAGAAGTTATTATCACTCAAAGTAATTTACTTAGACAAAAAGCATCCAAGAGCCTCCTAGAATTACCGGAAGATTTCATCAGGGAGGTGAGTATTCATGTGTAGGACTTTATGTAGCAGGCCCCCACAGTGAGTCATCCATCTCCTGGATATTCTTGTTCTTCCCCAAAGTCTGTTTAGGCTACCACATCTCTATGGGTGTGTCTGTTCCCAGCTTTGAGGATTCTCTTTCCTCATCTACCCTAATTTCTCCTGGGAACTTCAGTTTCTTTCCCCTAAAGCAAAGGAGACCCTCCTCTCCTCCTTGACCTAGACAATAGCAAGGCCCATGGAGCGAACTCACCTTACAACTCAAGGCTCATCTACACATTTTCCCAAGAGGAATGTCGGTGTTGCACTTCAGAGGAATTCAATTAATAGAATGACCTCATTCTCTTTAGTCTTGACATATAGACCATCTTAGTGTTAGCTGGAAAGGAGAGCATATTGTAGTGCTTTATTTCTTCCTACTTTTCCAGAGTCTTGGAATTGATGTTCAGTCCCTGTGACCTTCATACAACCCTATGACTCAGAATTTGCAGGGATATATAATTTTGTTCCCTCTGAGGAATTCAACTCCCTATTCCCTGAAATGGTCGGGCCTTTCTTCAGTTTGATTCTAGTTATACTTATCTTGTAGCATTTTTTAGAAGTTTCTGGAGTCTAGGAAATACCATATTAAGTTCCAGAGTTGGCAAAGATTCTACAATATTTTTATATTTGAGATAAGAGTTAAGTAAGTAGGCTTCTGATGCCATCTTGAAGTCAGTGTCTTTGGCTTAATCCCCCCTCCCCCATTCATTTTTCTTCCCAAACTCTCTGTCACCCAGACTGGTTAGCTCTGTTATCAGGAGCTCACACTGCACTGCTCTGGGTTGTTTGGATGCTCTCTAAATTCTGCTATTCTTTAGATTAGGTGGGAGTGGAGGGGAGGAGATGGCAGGGATAGGAAGGATAGTAGAATGAAACAGACATTATTATTACTGTGTGTATATATGTGACTGCATGACCAATGTGATTCTGCAACCTGTACACTCAGAAAAATGAGAAATTATATCCCATCTGATTCAAATGTATGATATGTCAAGGTCATTGTACTGTCATGGGTCACTAATTAAAACAAATAAAAAAACATGAAAAAAGGAAAAAAATTCTGCTATTCTCCAGAAGCCAACTCAAATTCTTCCTCTTCTATTAAAATCTTCCAAAGTCTTCTATCTGAACAAAATAAGACATAGGGTTCTTCAAACTATCAGTACAATTTTGAACATTGTTGTGAGCATCTTTACTTTTTTCTGATTGAACAGCTCTGTGGCAGTCAACCAAGGATTGCTATATAGGCTCCTTCTATTGTTATTTACCCAACACATGTTTTAACTTTGTTTCTGTACCTACCTTTTCTTTTGAGTGAAGGAATCACTTTTGTATGTTTCATGGTATTCATTAAATACTGATTTTGTATTTTTGATTTATTTAGCAATAGTTTCTAAGTGTTCATTAGAAAAAGTCAACAGTAGTAAAATAAATATTATACTTTGATTTAAGGTCATAGTTATCCTTTGGGTTGAAAGGGGAATATAAACATTATATCTGTAATAGTTATATCTAATCATGTGGGTTTAGGGAAATTAATTCTCTATGGATTCATCACAGCCCAGAACTACTTATATTTCTTCATAACTTCCAACAACAGCCATTCTCTTTCAGGATCTCCAAGTCAATATCAAGTGGCAAGGCGATGGTGGAAGTGGAGGGTTTGGAGAAGGATTGCAGAAACCATGCCAACAATAGAGTTCTGGAGGGATTAATAGCAGTTGGGATTTTTGACGAGGGATAAAGGAGCTAAAACAAAGCTGAAGTTCTTAGTTCCAGACGACCACCAATTCCCAGAAATGCCCTGGGTTTTCACTGTAATTTTCTAATTAATTAGATTAACTCTGACTAAAAAATCATATGGTCAGATTATTGTATCAGGACTAATTAATCTTGCTCTATGCCTTGGCAAATCTCCATAATCCATACACCAGTTCCAACCTGTTGATTAATCAATAAGCCTGCTCACAGTTCTGTCAAGTGAGCAGATATTAATTTATCAATAATATAATGTGCTACTGGCCTTTTAAAAAATATTTATTTTTTTAGTTGTAGTTGGACACAATTATTTTACTTATTTCTTTTTATGTGGTGCTGAGGATGAACCCAGGGCCTCCCACATGCAGGGTGAGCACTCTACTGCTGAGCCCTGTGTTACTGGCCTTTGATGATATCAAAAGGGCAACTAATTTCTCAAGAGTATGCTAATTCAATAATAAACAATAAATAAAATTGCCCTGAATTTAGAGATATGTGATTGTAGAAACTATCAATTAGTCTGCAGTTCATTTTTTTTAGTGAAGAATAGCTCACTGATTTAATTTTGATAGCTTTAACCCTGAACTTTTGGCAAAAGAAGCAAACAAAAACTCCACCCAAATATATGCAGAAGCCACTAGTTTTCTGGGCATTTTCTTAGCCAGATAGATCTATTTTCTGGGGTGAGAAGTAGAAGTCAAGTCATAATTATTATTTTTGCCATGGGCCAGTTCTTTCTGGATGTGATCATATGTATATGTTCAATTATATGATTATATGAATTCCTGTCTATCTAACTCTTGAAACAAAGCAAAGCATGAAGAGCAAATGACCCAGTCAGTTTCATTTCCTGAATAATGACTTGTATCTTCATAATAATTTCTTAAGCCCCAAGCAAACCAACCTTTTTATAAGAAGAGGTATAAGCCAGATTTTATACGTATTTTTTCTTTGTGTTTCACTTGTTTTCTATCTCTCCTCCTTTTACTTTTCTTTTCTCTCTTTTTTGCCCTTTTCCTCTATTCATGACTGAAGCTAATGATTCTATCATCTTTCTTCACCCATTCAGTTGTTTATCTTTTCAGTGGGCATTCTAATAAAGAATTCAGCGTTTAGCAAAATCCAGTTCCCAATAAAGACATAGAAAGTTGTGATTAGTGCAAAAGGTAAATGATTAGCAGCCATTAGGTAAAATTTATTTGTAATAAATATTAACTTTAACACATTGACTTTCCTTCATTGTGACCAGAGTAACAGAATATTTAGAATTTAAATGTGCTTAGGTTAGAAACTAAATAGGAATTGGACTACTGGTCAAAAATAGGAGTGGGTAATCTCTCTCAGGACAATGCTATGAAAAAAGCTATGAAAAATATAAAATTTAAATTATAAGAAAATTGTAGGTTCAAATTCAGTTGTAAGAAATAATACATAATGATCCTCTGTACCCTTTATCTACTTTCATTGAGTGTTAACATTTTGCAGATATAACACCCAAGGCATTGACATTGATATAGTCCAGATATAGATGTCTTCATCACCAGAAAGAAGCTTGGTGTCATTCTCTGATAACCACACCCACTCTTCCCTCCCCTCCCCATTTCTGATCTCTGGGAACAACTAATCTGTTCTCCATTTCTACAACTTTGTCAATTTAAGAATGGTATCTAAATGGAATCATACAGTTTGTCATATTTTGAGATGGGCTCTTTGACTCAACATAATTCCCTGGAGATGGAGTCAAGTTATTGCATGTATCAATAGCTTGTTCTTGCTGTCTAGTTTTCCATGGCATAGAGGTGGCATAGTATAGAGTTTAACTGTGTACTTGCTGAGAATATCTGTGTTGCTTCCAGGTTTCAGTTATTATGATTAAAGCTGCTATGAATTTCTGTGTACAGGTTTTTGTGTGAATATATTTTTCATTTCTTTGAGATAAGCAAATGCCTGAGAATGCAAGTTTAGTTTAGAAACTGCCAAACTATTTTCCAGAGTGGTTATATTATTTTATAGTCCTACCAGCAATGTATAAGGATCGTTTCTCCACTTTCTCATCAGCATTTGTTGTCCTTAATTTATTTTTATTTTAGCTGCCCTGATAGATGTGCATTGCCATGCCATTGTGGTTTTAACTTTTTGTTCTCTAATGCTAATGACATAGAACATCTTTCATGCACTTAATTCCCATCTGTATATGTATCTCCATAGGTAAAATGTTTCTTCATGTCTTTTGCCCATTCTCTAATAAGTCTTTTAAAATTATTGAGTTTAGAGAGTTCTTATTATATTGTACACACTAGTACTTTGTTGGATATGTAGTTTGTACATATTTTCTCCCAATGCATAGCTTGCATTTTCATATATGTTAAGGTTTACATCTGCATTTTATTGTTTGTTTTCAATTTATTTCTCCTGTCCTCTTTTTCTGTGTGTTATTTGAACAGTTTTTAGGGTATTATCTGGATTTATTGATAACATTTTGGGGGATCTCTTTTTGATAACTTTCTTAGTGGTTACTATAGGTGGAACTATCTATCTATCTGCAAAGTGTCTCATTTGGCTGATATCAGTGTTTTCCCAATTCAAGTGAAGAATAGAAAATTTACCTGTGCTTAGGTTTCTTTAGCCTTCCTTTTGTTAAAATATATTTGCCAAGTATTTCCTTCTATATTCACTGACCTCCATACCAGATAGCATTATAAATTTTGCTTCAGTTATCAAATATGATTTAACAAGTAGGATAGCCTATTGTTCTTATTCAAATTTTCTTTTTTTAACTTGCTTTGATGTTCCTTCTTTTTTGAGGTTTCTGTTATTAGAGAACATTCTTTGTGTGTAGGGTACTGTCTAGAACTTTCTTTAGCTTTTTTTTTTTTTTTTTCTGGTGGTACTGGGGATTGAACCCAGGTCCTTATACACACTAAGCAAGTGTTCTACCATTGAATTATGTCCCAGAACTTTTAAAAAATATTATACATTTAATTTATTTTTCTACTGTTTTTATTGGTGGGTACCCAACATTTAAGAATTTTTTTTAAAGTTTTTGGTATCAGGGATTGAACTCACAGGTGCTTAACCACTGAAACACATCTTCAGCCCTTTTTATTTTTTTAATTTGGCAACAGGGCCTTGCTAAGTTGCTGAGGCTGGCTTTGAACTTGTGATCCTCTTGCCTCAGCCTTCCTTGCTGTTGGGATTTCAGCCATGTGCCACCAAACCGGTTTTTTTTTTATTATTGGATGTTCAAAACATTACAAAGCTCATGATATATCATCTTTCATACATTTGACTCAAGTGGGTTATGAACTCCCATTTTTACCCCAAATAGAAATTGCAGAATCACATCGGTTACACACTCACATTTTTTACATAATGGCATATTAGTGACTGTTGTATTCTGCTACCTTTCCTATCCCCTTCTATCCCCCTTCCCCTCGATTCCCATCTTCCCTCTCTACCTCATCTGCTGTTGTTCAATTGTCTCCCTTGTTTCCCCCCCCTTTCCCCTCACAACCTCTTCTATGTAATTTTGTGTAACATTGAGGGTCTCCTACCATTTCCTTTGGGCCCAAGGGTTGTGGGCCCAGTGCCCCATCCCAGCACTTCATGGGGCATCTTCTGCTCCTGGCACTGTGTCCAAAAGCCCCATGGTCCTTGTCCTTCCCCTGTGGGTGGAAAATGAAATTTTAGTGCATCAGCAGAACCACAACCATGGCTCCATTGTCAACAAAGGACAGATTTTCCACTCTGAGTTCAGTACTGCCTTTTTCGGAGGGATTCAGATGGGGGACATATTGATTACTATGCTATTTGAGATTCTAGGGTTGTTCCCTAGAGTTGACACAGAATTGACAAGGACACTAGTAGGAAGAACTGGAGATCCTGAAACAGAGCATGTGGAGTCAGGTTTGAACAAATGCACAACACCCTGGCTGGATATGATACTTATTTGGAGACATAGTGGACTCTGGCAGCATCTCAACAGACCAGTTGGCCTGGTGAGGAGTTCCCAGGCTAGGCCCTCAGGGGACTGGGATGGACAATTCAGTTACAGTGACAGAAGCATGCAGGATCTAACCCAGGCTCATTGATCCAAGTCACCCCCTGGCTCTCCATATACCTAGGCCTCCTCTTACCTGGGGTCCTCCTCCTCTGGCGGGGGAGCCCTGGGACCCACTGCTGCCTTTCACATTCTGGGTTTCATGAGTCTGTGTGGCTGAGGCTGTGGGGAATGACCCATCCACGGCCTCATCTCCTTGGAGTCAGGTCTGCCTTCCTCAGGGGCTTGCTTTTAGAATTTTCTGAGTCACAAGGAAAAGAAAGGAAAAATGTCATATTCACAGAGAAACAGATACTTTCTTCCCCTGTACACTGAGCAGAGCTCATGACCACAGAGTCAAGTCTGTTACCCTCAATGTGATGTCCCTTCCCCAGATGTTTCTCCATTCTCTGCTGTGGCCACCTGGTCCAGGAACAGGACCCTGCCATAGACTAGACACACTGCATGGGAATGTAAGGGTAGATTTGCACCACGAGTGGCTGATTCTAGAGAACAGGCACCTCTCTGTTGTGGCACAGTGTCAGTGCCAGGAGAGGAAGTGATTTTCCTGAGTGATGAGATGACCATGGCCACGAGGACTGGTAGACGTAATGCTCTTAGACACCTATTTGAAAACCGCAAATGCAGTGTGGTTTCCCTGCTTGATTTTCATTGCTACCTTTGAGGTCAGAGTAGACAGTTTTCAGGGACAATGTCCCAAAGAACATCTATTTTCTTTTATACTTAAACTTGAGCTCATGATCTTGATTCTTATGTGCTGGCTTAACATTACTGCCTTGCTATTTAGCTAGTTTCTAATAAATATGAAATCGATGTATTTGAACTAGAATTGAACAAAGGAAATATTTATACTTGACATCTCCATGTGATATATTACGCCCCCAAATCAAGAACTGACAGATTCAAAATATTGACATACTACCCTGCATTTTCCTGATCATAATGGGATAAAGATATAAATAGCAACAAACACGGACATTTGATTAAGATCTGGAAATGGAGTGACTGACTATTCAAGAAACAGTTAATCTTTGAAAACCGAAAGGGAGAAATTAAACAATGTCGTTAGCCTAATGGAAATGGGGTAACAATATAGCAAAACCTGTGGAATGCCACCGTAGGAAGCACTAAAAGGAAAGCTTCTGGCAAGGAGTGCCTAGATAAATATACAAATATGTTTATATATGTAAATATAACGCGTGAGTGATCTCCAATAAGTAAGGCTCCCAAACCTCCGAAAGTAGAAAAAAATAAAATAATAAATATCACAGCAGATGCATAACACAAACAACTGTTGTGATGAAATAATAAATAAAATTGAAAGGCCTTTTGCTACAAAGACCAGAAAATATAAACACAAATAAAATAACAGAGGAGAGGCAGGTGACCTGAATAAATTAGAGGTGACAGGAGACCTTACAACTGACACCAGAGAAACTAAGGGAATCCTGAATCATGAGGAATTCTTTTTGAAAAAAAAAGCTAATAAATTTTAAAATCTTGTGGAAGTGGATAAATTCCTACCCAAATTCCTGCCCTTGGACATAAAATGCCCATGACCTTTCAAAATTGACCTCAGTATATATTCAAAACACAAGAAAGGAATTGAACCAGTTGTTGTAAAGATTCTCCCAAGGAACATCCATTGGTAGATAGGATCACTGCTGAGTTTCAGCAAATTTTTGACAGGATCTAAAAGCAATGCTTCTCACATGCTTCCATACAATTGAAAGGGGGGAACATTTAGAAACCAATTCCATGGGGCCTGTTAGTGGCAGAGCAGGCTGAACCAATGTCAGCTGCAGGGTGGGCTGAACACTTGACCCTCACCCATCTGGTTCCTTATCCCTTGTTTGCCTCAAGTCAGAACACTTAACCCCACTCAAGGCTGAACACTTGACCCCCACACATCTGGTGCAAAGGAAACCCACATCTAACTTCTTCCCTCTCACTGAGGGCAGAAGATGAGACCCTTAGCAACTACTGTATGATCCAATCACTGTGGACCAACAAAGCAGCT
This sequence comes from Spermophilus citellus, assembly GCF_964194105.1. Classification (NCBI taxonomy): domain Eukaryota; kingdom Metazoa; phylum Chordata; class Mammalia; order Rodentia; family Sciuridae; genus Spermophilus; species Spermophilus citellus. The sequence continues at coordinate 26,988,955 of NC_138196.1, forward strand.
TGCAGACCCAGAGACCCCATCAGATTTTGGCTATCAAAACTCTCCCCTCTCCTTCTCTCTCCTTCCTGTCACTCTCTCTTCCCCTCTCTCTCTCTCTCCCTCTCCCTCTCTTTTCTCTTTTTTCTCTCTCTTGTGCTTTGCTGTCTTCTCTCTCTCTCTCACTCTCAGCACATGGATCCTACTCAAAGATAGACCATATATTATGCCATAAGACAACTCTTAGTAAATATAAAGGCGTGGAGATAATACCATGCACCATATCTGACCATAATGGAATGAAATTGGAAATCAATGATAAGAGAAGGAAGGAAAAATCCTACATCACATGGAAAATGAACAATATGTTATTGAATGATCAATGGGTTATAGAAGACATAAAGGAGGAGATGAAAAAATTCTTAGAGTCAAATGATAACACAGACACAACATACCGGAATTTATGGGACACAATGAAAGCAGTTTTAAGAGGGAAATTCATTTCTTGGAGTTCTTACCTCAAAAAAAGAAAAAACCAACAAATAAATGAACTCACACAACACCTCAAAAATCTAGAAAAGGAAGAGCAAAACAACAGTAAATGTAGTAGAAGACAAGAAATAATTAAAATTAGAGCAGAAATCAATGAAATTGAAACAAAAGAAACCATTGAAAAAATAGATAAAACTAAAAGTTGGTTCTTTGAAAAAATAAATAAGATAGACAAGCCCTTAGCCACGCTAACGAAAAGAAGAAGAGAGAGAACTCAAATTACTAACATACGGGATGAAAAAGGCAATATCACAACAGACACTACAGAAATACAGAAGATAATTAGAAAGTATTTTGAAACCCTATATTCTAATAAAATAGAAGATAACGAAGATATCGATAAATTTCTTAAGGCATATGAATTGCTCAGATTGAGACAGGAAGACACACACAATTTAAACAGACCAATAACAAAAGAAGAAATAGAAGAAGCCATCAAAAGACTACCAACTAAGAAAAGCCCTGGACCAGATGGGTATACAGCGGAGTTCTACAAAACCTTCAAAGAAGAATTAATACCAATACTTTTCAAGCTATTTCAAGAAATAGAAAAAGAAGGAGCTCTTCCAAATTCATTCTATGAGGCCAACATCACTTTGATCCCAAAACCAGACAAAGATACTTCAAAGAAAGAAAACTACAGACCAATATCTCTAATGAACTTGGATGCAAAAATTCTCAATAAAATTCTGGCGAATCGAATACAAAAACATATCAGAAAACTTGTGCACCATGATCAAGTAGGATTCATTCCTGGGATGCAAGGATGGTTCAATATACGGAAATCAATAAATGCTATCCACCACATCAATAGACTTAAAGACAAGAACCACATGATCATCTCGATGGATGCAGAAAAAGCATTTGACAAAGTACAGCATCCCTTTATGTTCAAAACACTAGAAAAACTAGGGATAACAGGAACTTACCTCAACATTGTAAAAGCTATCTATGCTAAGCCTCAGGCTAGCATCATTCTGAATGGAGAAAAATTGAAGGCATTCCCTCTAAAATCTGGAACAAGACAGGGATGCCCTCTATCACCACTTCTATTCAATTTAGTTCTCGAAGTACTAGCCAGAGCAATTAGACAGACAAAAGAAATTAAAGGCATAAAAATAGGAAAAGAAGAAATTAAACTATCGCTATTTGCGGATGACATGATAATATACTTAACAGACCCAAAAGAGTCTACAAAGAAGCTGCTAGAGTTAATAAATGAATTCAGCAAAGTGGCAGGTTATAAAATCAACACGCATAAATCAAAGGCATTCCTATATATCAGCAACAAAACTTCTGAAATGGAAATAAGGAAAACCACTCCATTCACAATATCCTCAAAGAAAATAAGATACTTGGGTATCAACCTAACAAAAGAGGTGAAAGATTTATACAATGAAAACTACAGAACCCTAAAGAGAGAGATAGAAGAAGATCTCAGAAGATGGAAAAATGTACCCTGTTCATGGATAGGCAGAACTAACATCATCAAAATGGCGATATTACCCAAAGTTCTCTATAGGTTTAATGCGATGCCAATCAAAATACCAACGGCATTTCTTGTAGAAATAGACAAAGCAATCATGAAATTCATATGGAAAAACAAAAGACCCAGAATAGCAAAAGCAATTCTAAGCAGGAAGTGTGAATCTGGAGGTATAGCGATACCAGAGGTCAAACTGTACTACAAAGCAATAGTAACAAAAACAGCATGGTACTGGTACCAAAACAGGCGGGTGGACCAATGGTACAGAATAGAAGACACAGAGACTAATCCACAAAGTTACAACTATCTTATATTTGATAAAGGGGCTAAAAGCATGCAATGGAGGAAGGATAGCATCTTCAACAAATGGTGCTGGGAAAATTGGAAATCCATATGCAACAAAATGAAATTGAATCCCTTTCTCTCGCCATCCACAAAAATTAACTCAAAATGGATCAGGGAGCTAGATATAAAATCAGAGACACTGCGTCTGATAGAAGAAAAAGTTGGCTACGATCTACAAATTGTGGGGTCGGGCTCCAAATTCCTTAATAGGACACCCATAGCCCAAGAGTTAACAACCAGAATAAACAAATGGGACTTACTTAAACTAAAAAGTTTTTTCTCAGCAAGAGAAACAATAAAAGAGGTAAATAGAGAGCCTACATCCTGGGAACAAATCTTTACCCCCCACACCTCTGATAGAGCCCTAATATCCAGAATGTACAAAGAACTCAAAAAATTAAATAATAAGATAACAAATAACCCAATTAACAAATGGGCCAAGGACCTCAACAGACACTTCTCAGAGGAGGACATACAATCAATCAACAAGTTCATGAAAAAATGCTCACCATCTCTAGCAATCAGAGAAATGCAAATCAAAACCACCCTAAGATACCATCTCACTCCAGTAAGATTGGCAGCCATTATGAAGTCAAACAACAACAAGTGTTGGCGGGGATGTGGGGAAAAAGGTACACTTGTACACTGCTGGTGGGGCTGCAAAATGGTGAGGTCAATTTGGAAAGCAGTATGGAGATTCCTGGGAAAGCTGGGAATGGAACCACCATTTGACCCAGCTATTGCACTTCTCGGACTATTCCCTGAGGACCTTAAAAGAGCGCACTATAGGGATACGGCTGCATCAATGATTATAGCGGCACAATTCACAATAGCTAGACTGTGGAACCAACCTAGATGCCCTTCAATAGATGAATGGATAAAGAAAATGTGGCATCTATACACAATGGAATATTATGCAGCACTAAGAAATGACAAAATCATAGAATTTGCAGGGAAATGGATGGCATTAGAGCAGATTATGCTAAGTGAAGCTAGCCAAGCCCTAAAAAACAAATGCCAAATGTCTGCTTTGATATAAAGAGAACAACTAAGAACAGAACAGGAAGGAAGAGCATGTGGAAAAGACTACAGATAACAAAGACGAATGGGGGGAGAGAAACGGAGAGAGAAGGGAAAGCATATGGAAATGGTAGGAGACCTTCAAGGATACATAAAATTACAAGAGGCTATGAGGGGCAAGGGGGAGGGAAAAAAAAGGGAGAGAATTGAACAACAGCAGGGGAGATAGAGAGGGAAGATGGGAGGGGAGGGGAGGGGAGGGGTGATAGTAGGGGTTAGGAAAGGTAGCAGAATACAACAGACACTAATATGGCATTATGTAAAAATGTGAATATGTAACAGATGTGATTCTGCAATCTATATTTGGGGTGAAAATGGGAGTTCAAAACACAATTTGAGTCTAATGTATGAAAGATGATATATCATGAGCTATGTAATGCTTTAAATAATCAATAAAAAATTAAAAAAAAAAAAACAATTAAGTCACTGATTTATAAGTCAGGATTCCAGGTCCAGCCAGGCTGGGTCCTCTGCAAACCTCTCAGGGCCCTCCAGTAGGTGTTGTCTGGGGCTGTGATCTCAGGAGAGCCTGTTGGTCCTCTTCATATCCCACAGACTGTTGGAAGGGTTCCATTCCATGGGGGCTGGGGACCTCAGTTTCCTACTCTGACTTCTGTCCCCTCCTATATGTCCCTGTCCCTTTGTATTCTATGAGGTACCCTGTATGATTTTTTTCTTCCATTTCAGGAGAGGGCAGTCAGGGCCTCAGGCTTGCTGGTTTTGCAGTGCACCACTGCATCTCACAACCAACCCAAGGTTGCTTCTTTAATGCCAGCGAGAGACCTTCTTAGGGTTGAAAACTGCCTGTAATTCCCCTTTGTGAGTCAGGAGGATAAAAGTGTCAGGCTCACCTGGTCAACTTTGATTCACTCTGGATTTTTCCCTGTGATTAACTGACAGTGAGTGGAAATTGTATCTGAAAAATCCCTTCATCATTGCCACATATCACAGCCCAGCCCTGAGAGTGTTAGTGCTCAGAGCCCCGGACATGGAATTACTTCTTCAACCAATAACATTCTGGTCCCTAGGCAACAGAGACAGTGTGAGCTCCTAAGTTTTATGGAGAAGATACTGAGTAGAAAGTGCTGGGACTGACAGAAGAGCACAGTGTGAGGGGGAGAAAATGCCCCCTGGGGAGTTTTGAAGGGGCTGCTGCTAAGTAAGATGGGGTTTTTTTCTACTTTTTTTTATGGATCCATGGGCTTGACTTTCACCTGGGGCCCTGATGCTGATTCTGGGGTCTTGGTCTCTCTCTACATGCTGCAGGCTGCAGACAGGGCTGTTTGGTCACATCAGGACACCTGGCGGTACCTAGGTGTGATGCTTGGCCCATGCCATGCCTTTTGGAGGCAGCCTTGGCAACTTTAAGGGAGACCCCTCTGGCCTTTGGACCGCTATCTTCGCACAGAGGACAGGGTTCTACCCAGAGTGCCTTATTCTCCTGGCAGGTGCCAGTGCCAGTCACTCTCTCTACATTTTTTGGCCCAGGAGGTGAGTAGAAAGCAATTTCAGGGTTTGGGTGGAAGACAGCAGGGCAGAGTGTTCTCATGTTGGTGTTATTGACAGATGGCTGCCTTGAAAACACATGGTCCAGGACAATGTCTTCCTGATTACTCGAAGGCACATTGCCCTGCTTGGGTGCTGGGGGCAGAGTCCAGCACAAAGTTCTCATTAATACTACATCAAGTACAATTAAAATCAGTGAAATAATAGATGGAGCAAAGCAAAGAAACTTAAATGTAAAACAAATACAGTTAGTTTAAATATGAAGAAGTGCTTGACTACAGTGGTGATCCGGTGTTATAGTAAAGCTTTGTCCTGTTTCATAAATGGACTTCCAGACCACTCACATATAATCAAATCAAGCCTCTATTGAGTACAAGGGCACTCCTTATAAGCCTGAAAACCACAAAAGGGATGTTCAGGAGTCCAGCCAATGCAAACCAGCCAGGTTACAGAAGCGGGAGAGTGCAGTCAAGCGGTGGGAAGCCTGACTAATCACAGTTACCCAATCACCCCAGTTACAGAAACAGAGCCCTGTTGCCCTAGGTATAGAAACAATGCCCTATTAGGTATTTCCATGTTCTTAAAGGTTTCTATAGCAAAACGAAAAGAACATCTTGCCCCCATTATAACCCTTCTACTTGGCATGGTTGTTTTACAGAATGGAGTCACAAAACAAAATGGAAAAATGATTTAAAAGGAAAATTAATTTACAGTGTCTACTTAATGCAATTCATGCCATATTAGAAAATACAGTTGCATTTTATCTGTGGTCAATTAACTTGTAAAGACTTTTCTATATTCTATTGCGTGTCACTGGTTAGTGCAATTCTGAGGGCCCTCTTACTGTGGTTGTAACCTATGGGGGCCTCCTGCTGGCTTGTCTCTTCAGGTTTTTATATGCTCTAAGTTGTTGGAGCACAGGCTGCAATGGACTCTGTTGCTTCTGTTGTGTGAGGGTCCTCTAATGTAATCAGAAAGGGAAGTTCAATCTCCAGTTTCAATTAGAGAGGAGAGTAGAGCTCACTTTTAGCCATCCATGTAACATATGATAACATTTCATTAACATATGTTGACAATTTACTACTGATCTCTAAAATGATGTTCAATATGAGAAAAGTAAGAAATAAATACAATAGATGGTGATGAACCCAGCCTAATTCCATTTTAAGGTTGGGAGTCATTTTGTCACAAAGTTATGAAAAGTTAGTTTCGGTTTTATAATAAAGTAGTAAGATTTCTATTTGGCCTGACCCTCTGCTGTACGAACTTGTTTGGAATTCCTGCCCATCCTCTGAACTCACCCATGACTGTCTCTCCTTGACCAGATAAAAACCCTCCCTAACACCTGAGCAGTGCCACATAATTCTGATGTTAGAATCTCAATTTACTCTCTACCTTGAAATGTGAAGCCATGTAGATCATTAACCTGATCATTAACATCGGCCTTTGTATTACATTTGCCAGATCCCTGTTAGCTGTAAGTTACCACAACACTCCCTTTGTAACTTTTTGTGCTATAAAAACCTTTTCTTTCCTGTGAGTTGTTGCTGTTCTCTGGCCCAGCTTTTGGGGTGAGATAGTCACTGGCCAGCTCTCTTGTGTACACAATATAAGATTTCTTTAATTTGATGTAAAATTGGAGTCAGTGATCTTTTCTTTGTGTTGTGGTTCAACAGTAGCTGAAGCCTTAAGCATTAGTCAAACTATGAACACTATTCAATGTATTGGAAGGGGATGAAAAAGAAAATACAAAGGAAACAAGTGAGAAAGGGAAGGAAGACCACAGAAAAATAAGAGGAAGAAGAATGAAAGAGTAATGAAAGGGATGGAGGAGAGAGAAAACTACTGAGGAAAATTCCAGGTAATTGAAAAGTTTGCCCGTTTAATAGATCTTTGCAAGAACGAATGTGGGGAGATTTTACAGGACACTTGAGAGTAAAGAAGTAGTGCAAAAACAATCACAAAGGGATCTGGGTTTTGTCCTTGCTGAGGATTTTAAAATGGGGAGGTTTCCATAGATTTGGATTTAACATCCCTGAGTATGAAAGTGTTTTTGACATGAAATCATTCTACTCATTTTTGCATCTCAACTTTGACCCAAACTGGACAAACTTGTCAGGGGTCTGTCTGCTTAGCTCTGCCTGCTTCTTGCCTGCTAATGAGCGTTGGAGGAAATTTTCCTGTTCAGAGCAGAATAAGTCCTCAGAGTGGCTCTCTTTTTCTGTCTATATTGGGAGTGTGGCTCTGGCTGCAGATGCTGGCCAGTCCCCTCTCCTGAACAGCCTGTGAGTCAATGCAGATTGCAAGACTCAGGTGCTTCCCATTTGCTGGGGGAGGAGTCTGAAAATTGCCTCCAGACACCTCTGGGCATGGGGGAACTGGGGCATACTGAGCTAGAATGCAGAAGGTAGCACCTTTCCACACCCCAACTATATACACAGCTCTATGTCCTGGCGGCTTTGTCCCTATCTGAGAGTTCAGATCCCCTCTTTGAAATGGAACTCCCCTTTTGGTTGTCTCCACTCTGAAGACCTACAGCCTAGAAGCCAAATTTTCTGTCACTGCCCAAAGCTCCGGGTAAAACTTTAGCACATTCCCACTCCTGTGTCCAGGTGGACTCAAGACTTGGGCACGGAAGTCAGTGAAAATACAGGACCCATGGCCACTTCATCTTGGGTACACAATCAAAAGCAATCCCCATGATACCTCATTACAAGTTCTGCTCCCTCACATGTTGAAGTGTAGCATTAGAGAAGCATGCTGAGGCAAGCATATAAAGCAGGGTTTATTTAAAACTGGGTAACAGACTTCTCCTGTGAGGGAGAAGGGCGCCATAGCTGCTATCCTGGTATCCCAAGAAGTGAGGTGTCCTGCCCTTTTTATAGGTCCTAGACTTCCTTTGTTCTCCTTCCCTCTTCTTATCTTTCTCCTTCCTGCTTACAGGACTAGGCCAAGGAAATGCTCAGCAGGATGGTCAAAAGGTGGGAAAAAGTTGGGCTGAAGGGCAAAAGGCAGGGTGGAGCAGCTCAGGGCAAATTCATTAACAACCTTATAGTTCACTATAGGGAGGAACAATTCCTGGGACAGGTCACCTTAGCAACAGGTAGGAGCTGGGGTAATTTCTCCCTGAGTGTGGAGAAAGCTTCCTAAAGGAATGACATTTTTATCCCTCAAGGGACAGTGTCCAGCTTCCAGACTCACTCAAAATTGGCCTCTTCGTCTGACCTGATTTGATTTGCCTATCTATGCTGACTGCCTGTCTAATTCTGGCTTCACCAAAACAAAGAATAATAAAAGAAAAAAACCAAACCAAACAAAAACCAAAAGAAACTGCAGGGATTTCTAATTTCTTGGGCAGAAAGTGGACACAGAATGTCTGTAAGCTGGCAAGACTCCCACATTCTCTACATTGCTGGGAAAAGCCAATTTCTCTCCCATACTGATTTCTTCTCAGTATCAGAATGGTTTTCTAGCTCAGACTGTGAAATTGCTGGACAACACAGCCTGCTTCCTCTTCACCTTTTACCCTTGCCACTACTTTTTGAGAGAGAGAGAGAGAGAGAGAGAGAGAGAGAGAGAGAGAGAGAGAATTTTAATATTTATTTTTTAGTTCTTGGCGGACACAACATCTTTGTTGGTATGTGGTGCTGAGGATCGAACCCGGGCCGCATGCATGCCAGGCGAGCATGCTACCGCTTGAGCCACATCCCCAGCCCAAATGTCAACTTTTGATAATCCCCCCCCCAAAAAAAAACCTAATTAATCAAGATCATTTTTATTCCCAATATTGTTACAACTTACTAATAAAATATTCCTTCATATTTCATACTGGAAGTTGTTTACACCAAGGTATGTTAACTTAATTGATGTTTGTCATTAAAATATACTAGTAAATCACGTAGTAGAGGAAGCAAATTTTTTGAACAACTGGATACATGAAAACTAATAAAGAAATAGAGAAATGAGATGAAGATATCAGAGAGATTTTGAAAAGTAGTCTTTGGAGCTCAAGAGAGAATTGAGGATGAGAGTTGTAGTAAGGGTTGGTTGCTGGGATTCTGCCTCAGAGTACAAGTCTCAGAGACTTTGCCTTGTGCTGCTCAAATGTCTGTCCTTCACCTTATTCTGACCTCCTTGGTCACATTGAGAAGAGTGACTCTTCCTACTGACACCAAGTTACATGTAGTTTGCTCAGTTCTCAAAAATTCTGAAGATTGGTTCAAGAATGACTGCATTTTTCTGGTTATAGGGTTATAGTTTAATCATGTTTTGAAGATATAAAAAAATTCATTGGCTGTTTAAACACTCACATTACTAAATATTTTACTGATGAGGGATATTAGATACCTCTTTGTGAAAATGACTATTTTATACATAACCAATTTTCAAGATGACAAATTAATGTTAAGGTTGGCCTGGTGATAATTCTGGAAAGTTATTTAAATAAATGGGGATTTAAATTTTAGTTGAAAAGATTCAAGTGAAAATTTTATAATAGCCTGATTGAAAGTTATTCTTACCAGTCCTTAAATTTTTTTTTCATATTTCATGATTCTCTATCATTCCATATTCCTTTAGTATAAATTCTATGAATTCAATGTATGTACATTCTGGGTTTCTGAAATTAAGAATGTTGGAAGCTGAAAATGAATAGGCTGGTGCTTTAACAGTTTGATCTCCTGCACACCTAGTTTCCCCTCTGCCTCATGCTGTCCTCTCAACCCTTCTTTTGTGAAGTTGATCTCCTTGCTCTTCCTAAACTAGCTTGTCAATACCGTCCTAGGAATTGGTGACCACTGAAGATGTAAGCAAAAGTTTCACCCAAGAAGAGTGGGCCATGCTGGACCCATGTCAGAAAATGCTACACGGATCAGTGATGCTGGAAATCATTAATCATCTGGTATCAGTTGGTAAGTCCATTAATGATATATATGAAAGATGTGAGGGTATACCTATTTCTTCAATAACAGTATCTGGAATAGCCTCTCTCTATTCAATTCCAATCTCTGTCCTGACTTTCTCATAGAACTTACAATTACATGCAAGAAAGCTGATCTTATTTATTACTTTAATTACAACTTATTTTACACCACACTACAATATAGTCCACACCATAATGTTATGTATCCATTAAACTTAAATTATACATAGACCTGATATTTGTAAATCATTATACTTATATTGTCACTGTGCTGGAGGATTGAATACCAAAACAAGAGAATTCTGAACATTTTTGTGTGATTATCTGGATTCCATTTGAAAGTAATATTTAGTGGAGAGATGAAGTACCTGAAAGAACTGCTGATCTGGCATTCTTTGAATGTCATTGTGAGCATTGGTGCCTTCAGTCCTCCCTGGTATGGGAGCATTCTAACTTTATTCTGCTGCAGTGAGTGAACTTCAAAATTTTCTCTGCTAAATACTTTCTCCCAGTGCCTTGGTTCTCTATTGTTGTTAACGCATCTTCTTGGTCTTGTCGCTAATGCACATTTCTTGGCAGAAATGCTAAAATCCAATGGCTTTTTTTTTTTTTTTTTTTTTTTTTTTTTACCATGCATAGGGTATCTGTTCTGCAAATCAGATGTGAATTTGTATCTGGAGGAAGGAAAAATCCTGTGGATGGGAGAAGGGACAGGATTTCTCCCAAGGCAGAGTGCAGGTAAGAGACAGAGACATTTGTGATTCTACAGAGATGGTTGCCCAGCCAGTGACTGAGCTTGGAAATATTAACTGACATAGCTGTGAAATTAATGTGGTTGTCTAAAATATAGTAGGGGACCATGGGACAAAATTTCTCATGTATGATGTAGCTTCTTTTAATCTAAATTCAAAATGATTCCTCTATATTTAGATTTTCATTGAGGGGAAAACCTGTTAGTGTGTTTTTTAGGTCAATTTTCATGTCTCTTTTTCAGATTTTCTCCTTTAAATTTTTTTCTCCATTACTTTTTTAACAATAATTCTATGATGATGTTTTTTTTATAATTCACAGTGTTCTATTTTTCCAAGATATGTATTTTTTTTAATCTAAGCCATATCCTCCATGAAAGAGTCAATGATGAAAAAAGACATTCTCATGAGATTGTTGACTTTCAACTTTGTGTCTCTGAATTTCATGCTACCAATTTGTATTTCCAACTTTTCTAGGGATGTAAATGAATATCAAAAACATGAAATGATGTGCAGAGCAGTTTTGAAAAGAAAGGCTACACCCATCAACAGGTCAATGGTAAGTTTCAAGAATGGGAACACTCATTATGTAAGTTAAAAACCTGTCTGTGGAATAAATTAGTGACCAAGTACAATTTGATGGCTGTCATTATGTTGGGAATACACAACTTCTGTGTTAAAACATCTGTATAGCTTGCATTCTGGGAGAAATTAAAAAGATTCCAAATGCACAAGCATTTCTCATGTAGCTATTTGAAATACTGAAGACCATAAAGTTAATCAGAGCCCCTTTAAATAAAATACTAGTAAATGGAAAATACTTGGCTCACCTGGGAATTATCTACAATATTCACGAAATTAAAAGTAAGAAGATTTTCATTTTCATATTACAATGGATTGTTCTAAGATTCTTATGCAAAAAAATTAAGTTATATGGAGACATTGTTAAGAAATGTTCATCTTCTTTACAAAACAGGAATCTCATTTTAAAGAGTATTCCTTAAAATGGAGAAAAGAAAGGAACTACTGGGACAACAAACACTGTGCACCATCCCTTGCTGACAATTTGTATCTTGGTGAAAACCAGAAAAATGATTGTGTCTCATGTGAAGGGCAAGAATATTTGAAAGGACATAGGAACTGTTTACAACCTAGAAAATTCAACAAGAATGACCCTGGAGAGATACAATATGAATGTCATCTATGCAGCAAATCCTTTAATCAAACCTCTCATCTAAGCAGACTCAATGAAACTAGAACAGGGGGAAAGAATTGTGAATATAATTTTTCTGAGAAAGTCTTCAGTTACTGCTCTAAGCATAGACAACATGAGAGAACCCAAACAGGTGATAAACAAAATGAATGCCACGTGTGTCAGAAAGCCTTCAGGAAGTCTTACAACCTCAAAATGCATGAGAAAGTCCATACTGGAGAGAAACTATACAGATGTCATCGGTGTGGGAAAGCTTTTTGTAAATTATACAACCTTCAAATGCATGATAAAATCCACACAGGAGAGAAACCATACAAATGCCGTGTGTGTGGGAAAGCCTTCAGCAAATCAGTTCATCTTCGTCGTCATCAGATAACCCACACGGGAGAGAAACCATACCAATATCAATTGTGTGGGAAATCCTTTGGTCAATCATGCTACCTTAGAATACATGCAAAAATTCACACTGGAGACAGACCATACAAATGCCATGTGTGTGGGAAAGCCTTCAGCAATTCAGTTCACCTTAGTCGTCATCAGATAATCCACACGGGAGAGAAACCATATCAATGTCAATTATGTGAGAAATCCTCTAGTCAAACATGCTACCTTAAACTTCATCAGAGAACACACACTGGAGAGAAACCCTATCAATGCCACCTGTGTGGGAAAGCCTTCAGTCAATCTTGTTACCTTAAACCACATCAGAGAATCCACACTGGTGAGAAACCATATGTATGTGGTGTATGTGGGAAAGCCTTCAGTCTATCATCTGGCCTGAGACACCATGAGAAAACACATACTGGAGAGAAACCATACAAATGCCCTATGTGTGGGAAAGCCTTCAGTGGATCATCTGGTCTCAGAGTTCATGAGAGAACACACACTGGAGAAAAATAACATGCATGCCAGCTGTGTGGCATACTCCTTGGCCATCACCCTAGTATGGAAAAATGAAACATGACTTGCCTTGGAGAGAGGCCATGGGAGTGTTGCCTGTGTGGAAAGACCTCTCTTTAAGACCCTAACCTTAGAAAAATCGAGCCAGCTCAATGGAGAGAAACCTCATGAGTGGCATCTATGTGGGAAAGGCTTCAGTCAATCTTACTACCTTAGACTGCACAAGAAAATGTACAAGAAATCAATCGTAGGAATGTCAGCTGTTTGGGAGGTCCTGCCAATGTTCTGCATGTAGGAACCCATGATGGAGACAAACTTGAGTTTCTGTAGCCTATATTCTAACCTGCTATTACAAGATATAAGAACTAAAATTTTTTTTCTCTGTAGTTCACATATTTTTGCTCCTACTCATATTTTTTCCTACTTCCAAATTTGAAAATTATTTGATTCTTAACCTAGCTTCTTTCTTAGTAATATGTTAAGTTATAAATGTTCATCTGAGTGCTCTTTTATCCCAGAAATTCTAATATTTGAAGCTTTTATTATCACTTCTTCCAAAACACTGTTTATTTCCTTCTCTTGTGCCTTCTTCCTTGACCTGTGAGGTATGTATAGGTGTTCCATTTTGTGTTGAAGGGCCTGAAGTGTGGTGATGGGATTCTATAGATCTTAAGGTGATTGATTTCTAATATAATCAATTATGCATTAAACAATCTGCATGATTTTAACTTTTTTAAAAGGCAATGGAAATGCTTCAAATTTAAAATATAAGATTGTATTAGTTACGTACATGTCAAAACTATCAAATTGCATGCTTCCACTATGTGCATTTTATTGTACTTCAATTTTACCTCAATAAAGCCATGAAAAAAATGTGAAGAAATGTTCAATTGTACTTGTGAAATCTAAATCTGAGCACCCCATAATTGAAGAACACCCTTAATCAATATGAAAAAAGTTGAAGTAATTTGAATCCTCTCTTGACATACACAAGTCCCTGTAAAATAAGCCATATGAATGATGTTTGATTGAAAAGGTCATAATAAGTGATCTTTCTTAAATGGCATATGCTTATTTTAAACCCTGTCAAGAAAAGAATGTAGTAACCTACAGTTTCAACTCTCAGCTTTCAACCAACCAGAGTGTTTGACAGGAAAGTCATATTGACACTGTCCAGGTCCTAGACAGGGTTTCCTCAATCCTGTGTACCTTCAGACCATACCCCACCCCCTTGTATTCCTCAGGAACTTCTTGAGCTTCATTCACATTGGTTCCCTTGTGTCCACTGGGGGAACTTTTCAGAATTAAACAAGTTTATTTTTAAATTTGCATTTTCAAGGACTTCACATTCAAGTTTAATGTTCTCTCATCTCTCCACTTAATCTGGTATTTGCAAAGGTGAAGCAAGTGGAATGATTGAATTTACATTATTAAGTGACAGTTGTACTCCTATTACTCAGATCAACAATAATTAAAACAGAAAAAACACAATTTTAACCTGAGAGACATAATGAAACAAAAAGTTTGGTTTGCAATTTGTTGCATTTAATGATAATTTCCCCATGTTCTTTTTTTTTTGTAAGAGAGAGTGAGAGAGGATAGAGAGAGAGAGAGAGAGAGAGAGAGAGAGAGAGAGAGAATTTTTAATATTTATTTCTTAGTTCTTGGCTAACACAACATCTTTGTTGGTATGTGGTGCTGAGGATCGAATCCGGGCCTCATGCATGCCAGGTGAGCGTGCTACCGCTTGAGCCACATTCCCAGCCCCCCCCATGTTCTTTGAACAAGGAAACCAATATTAATTTGTGCTGGCATTTGTGTAATATGTAGAAAGTCTTGATTATACCACCAAGGAGATATATTTGGTAGTTTTTTTTTCTTTTTTCCTGATTTTCACCAACGTCAGAATCAACTGGATTTAGAAGATACAAATGAAATTTGTTTCACATGATTCTCTTTCTCAGCCTGTTCCCCATCTCTTTCATGTGCATCATTTAAATCTTCTTTGGATGTTCAATTTATGTTGTGAATTGTTGGAGGGAGAAGGGGAAATTCTCTGTGCTTCTTTTCTAGTTATGTGCAGCACATTGCCAGAAACTGAGTGGCAACACCAATAAAATCCATTAAGTCATAGACTCACAGGTCAGAAGTCCAAGTCAGAGCAGGTTGGATCCTCTGGAAGCCTCTCACAGGACCTCATGCAGGTGGTGGCTGCATCATGATCTCCTTGGGGCCTGTTGATTCTCTCTTTCTCAGTCTTTGGTGCAGTTCCTTGGGGGCTGTGGGGCTCTGGACCTGAATTTTGACACCCTGAGTTTTGTTTCCTCTCATATGTCTCCTTATATTTTGTGAGAATTTGCAGATTTGGGTGTGTTTGTGTTTGTTGCAGTGTTTGATTCTTTGGGCTGGCTAGACAAGCACTGTACCACTACACTGTACCCAGGCCCACAGTTGCTTCCTCTGTGCCTGAAGGGGACCTGTTCAGAGTTTGATTCTGTCTGCACACCTCCTAACACAAGTAATAGATTCCTGTTACACCACTCAGCTTTTCAGGTTCTCTCAGGTGCCTTCCCTTTCTTTGATTAGCTCACAGTGTCTGTAATTGCATGAATAAACTACCCCCCTCATTGCCAGTTTTTGTGGCTGTGAACAAAATATATGACAAGAAGAACTTATAGAACAAGCATTTTGTTTTGGACTCAGTTTTAGAGTTTCAACCCATGGCCACCTGACTGCAATACTTTAGGCCTGAGGTGAGGCAGAACATCCTGGCACAAGGGCATGAGAGAGAAAAGATACTCTCTAATGGCAACCAGGAGCAGAGAGAGTGAGGAGCCAGGGATGAGGTGCTTATTCCCCAAGAGCATTAGGGGACTACTTCCTCAAGCTCTGGCCCAACTTCCAACAGTTTCCATCTGGTTTGGTCTCAACGTCTAAAAAAAAGAGAAAAGCTGACCACAGAGACCGTGGTTATCTTGCCCTGCTGTGAGACGGGCGAAGTGCACTACTAGTAAGAGCAATCCCAGCCCATTTACGCAAATAATAATTAAAATTGAAAGGCCTTTTGCTACAAAGACCAGAAAATATAAACACAAATAAAATAACAGAGGAGAGGCAGGTGACCTGAATAAATTAGAGGTGACAGGAGACCTTACAACTGACACCAGAGAAACTAAGGGAATCCTGAATCATGAGGAATTCTTTTTGAAAAAAAAAAGCTAATAAATTTTAAAATCTTGAGGAAGTGGATAAATTCCTACCCAAATTCCTTCCCTTGGACATAAAATGCCCATGACATTTTAAAATTGACCTCAGTATATATTCAAAACACAAGGAAGGAATTGAACCAGTTGTTGTAAAGATTCTCCCAAGGAACATCCATTGGTAGATAGGATCACTGCTGAGTTTCAGCAAATTTTTGACAGGATCTAAAAGCAATGCTTCTCACATGCTTCCATACAATTGAAAGGGGGGAACATTTAGAAACCGATTCCATGGGACCTGTTAGTGGCAGAGCAGGCTGAACCAATGTCAGCTGCAGGGTGGGCTGAACACTTGACCCTCACCCATCTGGTTCCTTATCCCTTGTTTGCCTCAAGTCAGAACACTTAACCCCACTCAAGGCTGAACACTTGACCCCCACACATCTGGTGCAAAGGAAACCCACATCTAACTTCTTCCCTCTCATTGAGGGCAGAAGATGAGACCCTTAGCAACTACTGTATGATCCAATCACTGTGGGCCAACAAAGCAGCTTGCAGACCCAGAGACCCCGTCAGATTTTGGCTATCAAAACTCTCCCCTCTCCTTCTCTCTCCTTCCTGTCACTCTCTCTTCCCCTCTCTCTCTCTCTCCCTCTCCCTCTAGTTTTCTCTTTTTTCTCTCTCTTGTGCTTTGCTGTCTTCTCTCTCTCTCTCACTCTCTCTCTTTCTCTTTCTCTCTCTCTCTCACTCTCTTTCTCTTTCACTCTCTCTTTCTCTCTCTCTCTCTCTCTCTCTCTCTCTCTCTCTCTCTCTCACCACAATAAAGATCTCTTGGTCACTCCAAGTGTCGTGGTCACTTTCCTTTCAGAGCCAACCTTCACCTGTTTATTTACCAAAACTGAGGAGGACACAAGAGAAAAAGCAAAAATGAACTAACCACTGACATTCAGCCATGAAGAAGGAAATCCTGTCAACGTCAAGAGCTTTCCTGGAACTGGAAGACCCCACATTCTACACACTGAAAGATAAGGCTCCAGGGCTGGGCTGTAGCTCAGTGGTAGATCGCTTGCCTTGCAGGTGTGAGACCCTGGGTTTGATCCTCAGCACCACATACAAGTGAATAAATAAATAAAGATTTAAAACATAAAAGGCTCCAGTGTTTTCTCTCATGTGTGGAAACTAAAGGAAACAGATGACTGAAAGGTAGAGGTGGGACCCCCAAGGACTGGGAAGGGTATGGCTAGGGTGAGAGATGGAAATTGAAGACAGAAGAAGGGGAAATGGGTAGAAGGGTGGATGAACAGGGGAAAGCTTGACATGTGCATGGATGAAACTACCAGGATGAAGCCCATTAATTTGTTCAATTTACAGTTTAAAATGCCCAGGGCAAAAACGACCAGTTTCCATAGAACTCCTGGACCTCCCCATAGAGCCCAGAATGGTGGAGTAGGTTTCCTTTGAAATTTGAATCTTCCTGCAGTCATTCAAATGTTGAATGATTAATATAATCCTTCTAAACGCAAACACCCCTGTTTAAAATGAAGTGAGGCTTACCCAAGGACTACACCTCCATCATCTCCTGTTTCTCCTCTACTCTTTTCCCCAGCCATACTCTGAAGAACCCATTGGGAAGGGAATCCAACCTGAGGTCCATCTGTCCATCCCTAGTCTGTCAGCAGGTTGTCAGGAAGGTGGCTGCTGGGCATACACCACAGGAGCAGAGTCAGCTTCCTAGATGTCACAGAAAAGGGAGGGACAGTGGATACTTCCCTGGGGCCACGGGATCACATGCCTTGTCTAATGCAATCAGCCTAATCCCTGTGGACATTCCTGTTAAAAATGTCTCACACATTTGCATCTCAGTTCTGTATTCTATGTATCTGATTTGGAAATCATTGGGTCCTGGATCAGCGTTACTTACCTGGACATCTGTGTAAACCTTTCTGAGCTACTACTGCTTATATACATGTTTCCAAAAACAACACTCAAATGATTCTCAGGCATTTAGTGGATAAGAAATGCAAGATAATATTGAGTTTCCATGAATTTGTGTTACTGTGGTCTGAAGGATTATTTTTATGCCTCTACACTTAAATATGCATTTGTTAAAAGAAATACATTTGAGTGGTTCAAGTGTTTGTAAGAAACACATTATTGTGAGATGAATGATATGACTTCAGTTTTGCCTTTAAAAGTCCAGTTCTTTCTCTTCCTCTCTAGAGTTTGGAAGAAACAATTTGTGACTTGAAAATGATGATTTTGAAAACTGGGTGGTAGACTCCTCACGTGTACCTAATTTTCTAGAAGTTTTGTTAAAGACTCAAATATAGAGATGAATAAACCATTGGTGGTATACTGAGAAATCATTTTGCAATCTGTCCTTTGGAATTCTTCTCTGGCTTCTAGATTTTGACTCCCCACTTAGTCTCCATCCTGGGTGGAGAGGTGGGTTCCATGTTTTCCTTCAGAGCCCTCCACAAGCTGCACACACAAAAGGCTGTCCATTTTATAAGCCAACAGAGGTAGACAAATACATTTCAAACTATGTTCCACATCATTCCACTCAGGAATGAGATTCAACAGAGGTAAGGAACGAGAGAATGAACACGTTAGATCATTAATCCATTTAAACTATTTATGACCCGATATGAGAACTGGCATTTGGGTGGAGAAGTCTGTACATAAGATACATGAGTACTGGAAGGAACATCATCTTGAACATAATAAAAATCTTATTCCCTGCCTCCTTGATATTTCTGCCAAAGACAAGCAGACATATTCCTAAAGGACTTCCTTTTGAATTCAAAACCATCATGGAAATGTGTCAGGACCCGTCCAGCATGACTTGGTTTATTGAGAAGGAAATGAAATGTATCTTTTTCTCAGAAAAGTGGTTTAAAAGTTTAATAATACATATATATTTTAATAAGTAAAAACATTTTAATTGAGATATTACCACTATGAATATGTGCACGCCTCAAAATGCTTATGAAATGTGGTTATAAAAATACTCCTTGGGCTGGGGATGTGGCTAAAGCGGTAACAGCGCTCGCCTGGCGTGTCCCTGGAGTTGGGTTCGATCCCCGGCACCACATAAAAATAAAATAAAGATGTCCACCGAACAATGAAAAAAAAAATATTAAAAATTCTCTCTCTCTCTCTCTCTCTCTCTCTCTCTCTCTCTCTCAAAAAACAAACAAACAAAAAAACAAAAACTCCAGAGATCCACAAACAGGAAAAAGAGTCAACAAGTCTCTCCAGGAAGTGAACTGACCACACCCAAATCCCTAATCCAATTAAGTGCTTGCAGGTGATTGGTGGATCTGTCAGGAAGTTAGTGGGTGTGGTCAGGAGGCTGAGCTATAAAAGGCTGAAAACATGGACCCGGCTGTCATTTGAAGGCCGGCTCCGAAGGAGAAGCTCTCTCCTCTCCAGATTCAGCGGGGAGACCTGGTGGTCACTGCTCCTGGAGACATGGAGGCAGCTTCACTCCACTGTGGAGGTGAGTCTCAGTTTCATGACTGTATAAAACCTGAATGTTCATCAAATGCAGCTGATGCTAAAGTCCATTTGGGTCCTTCTCTACCTGCAGAGTCATCGTTGTCACCTTGCCCTGACGCACACTTAAATAAGAATTCAGCTCCTGTGGGGCCACTGCTGGCTCCTAGAGGGAAACTTTGTCTGAACTGGCAGAGACCGTCCGCGGCTGGTGCTGGGCTGCAGAACATGGGAAACACTTGCTACGTGAATGCAGCCCTGCAGTGCCTGACATACACACCTCCGCTGGCCAACTACATGCTGTCCCAGGAGCACTGCCAGCGCTGTCCTCGTCACAGGGCCTGCATGCTGTGTGTGATGCAAGCCCACGTGAGGCGGGCTCTCCGCCACCCTGGGGATGTCATTCAGCCCCTGCCTGCTTTGGTTGACGGCTTCCACACTTCCCGGCAAGAAGATGCCCATGAATTTCTGCTCTTTACTCTCCATGCCATGCAGGAAGCATGTCTGCGTGGGCACAAGAGGCCGGGTGCTCACTCCAAGGACCCTACCCTCATGCGCCAGATATTTGGAGGGTGCTGGAGATCGCAAATCAAGTGTCTCCACTGCTGTGGCCTTTCAGACACTTTTGACCCCTACCTGGACATTATGCTAGACATCACGGCAGCTCCCAGTGTGCAGCATGCACTGGAGCACTTGGTGAAGCCTGAGTGGCTGGAAGGGGAGAACGCCTACCAGTGTGGTGTTTGTCAGAAGAAGAGGCCAGCCTGCAAGACCCTGACCCTGCAGAAGGCACCAAAGGTTCTTATGCTTGTGTTGAAACGGTTCTCGGATCTCACAGGGGAAAAAATGGCTAAGCACGTGCACTATCCTGAGTGTCTTGACATGCAGCCATACATGTCTCAGCAGGGCAGAGGCCCACTGGTGTACGCCCTCTATGCTGTGCTGGTCCATGCCGGGGTGAGCTGTCGCAGCGGACACTACTATTGTTACATAAAAGCTGGCAATGGCCAGTGGTACAAAATGGACGATGCTAAGGTAGTGGCCTGTGACATTACTTGTGTCCTGAGTCAGCGTGCCTATGTCCTCTTTTATGTCCAGAAGCGTGAACTTGAAACTGACAATGGGAGTGTGTCCCTGGGCAGGGAAACAATAGCGCTTGGGCCTGAGGACATAATCTTGAGAGCCACTCAAGGAGAGCTCCAAGGAGACTCCTGTAGCAAAGCAGTAGAGCCAGAAGAGCGCTTGGTGGATACAGCTACTGGAGAAATCACCTTGGATCAGTGGAAATTTCTCCAAGAACAGAACCGACCAAAGTCTGAATTCAACCTCAGGAAAGTGGAATTCACTCTGCCTCCCAATGTTGTTGTGATTCACCAGTCAAAACACAGAGAAAAGGAGAACATAATGGATAAGCAGGAAAAATACAAGCAGAGCAAGGATACCAAGCACAGCATGCGTGAGGAGTTGGTGAACACTGGCCAACTCCCGTGTCTTGCAGGAAGGCCCAGAGCCAACAAGAAGAAGAACAAGCAGGGCAAGAGGACAGTAATTGTGGTCTAGCAATCCAGGGCACTGTGAAGGCCTTTGTATTGCAAACTAATGGTAAGTACTTAGCAGTCCCTGGAGTGCTTTGAGTTCCCTGAAGTAGAGGAGTGCAAACAGAAGCCTGGGTGATCACAGAATCCAGTTGTGGGTTTGGGAGTCAAACCAAAGCCTTTAGTCAGTCTCCAATCATTGGGACTTCTCCAAAGTGCCATGGCATCCCTGAAACCTTGAGAACAGTGGTGGATGGGCAGTGGAAAGAGGGAAAGGTGCCCGTGGCATCCAAGCAGTTCAAGGTCAAGTACCACTGCAGAAGGTTGTCCCAACAAGCTCAGCTGCCTCCAGAGCCCAGGGACGTGGCACTCTCCAGCTGCCAGCTCACCCCCTGTTCCTGAGGGGGCAGCAGCCCCAGGCACCTGAAAGGTCATGAGGATGTGGATGCGGTTATCCAGGAACTCATCCCCCTGCAGAAATCCTTCTCCTCCTCTTCTATCTCTGCTCCTATCCTCCCTCGCCTCTCCTTCCTCTTCTTCCTGTGGTCCATGTGTGGGCAGGGCCACTTCCAAAGGCTGCCTAATTAGGAGCATTGGGCCTTCTTTTGTCCAAGGGATTGTCTATGCGCGCTGCGAATCCCTCCCTAGAAGAAATGGCTTTTCTAGAGGAAGAAGCCTGCAGCCTTAAGGTTGATTCCAAAGATAGTTCTCCTAACTCCATGAACTCTGAATTTGCAGCTGAAGCTGAAGGTCAGAAGGATGGGATGGAAGGACCAAACGAAGCCCAGAAAAGCAGCTGGAATAGGCTGGGGACCAGGACACCCAGCTGATCTACCTGAAGGCTCTACAGGACATCCCAGGGAAATCCAGTGCCCAGAAGGAAAGAAGCTGCCACCCCTAGGGTGAAGCCCAGCCCAGAAGTGTGTCCCAACCCTATGGAAGGACCAGCCCTGAGCATCAAGGTCACTCCTCAGAAAGAGAAAGACTTGCCCCCAGAGGTCAGAGCCCAGGAGGAACAGCCTGACAGGGGCAGCTTCTGTGACACCAGGGTGATTGTGGACCATCAGAGGGAACCTGCTGAGGAGTCACTTGGTGACCAAAGGACAGTCATTGACAAGCCCTCTCCCCTGCTAGAATTTTTGGATGGCTCCAACATTCAAAGATGGGTTGAGAAATCCAAAAGCATTCAGATAGGAAGGTGGTGATGGAACACACTCCATGAGGAGGCCACTGGTGTGACGTGGACGAGTCTCCGGGTCAGATTCTCTCAGGAGGAGCCTGTCTCCCTGAAGTACTCTGCAGTTCCAGAGCCTTCTTCCCTCTCCACTGACCACAACATGTACCCCTCATTTGTACAGAAGTCCTTGGTGTGACTACACCAGCTACAGGCCAGCAGCCCAAGACTCCTGGCACCCCTCTGTGGGCAGCAGCCAGGACACAGCCTCCTAAGTGATCACCCCCCAGCTCCTCAGTGAGCTCCCAGAGCCCCTCCAGAGACCCAGAGTCCCACTCCCTGCAGGTGTGCAGAAGCTCCCTGGAAGAAGTGAAGGAGAAAAGGACATTCTGAGCAGAGACTCCACCTCATCCCTGTGGCGGACAGGCATCTAGCTCCCTGACATGGGGCCATGAGGATCCCAGCCTGAAGCAGGGCTTTATTGACACTCAGTGCCACTTGGCCATGCTGTACTCCAAGTTCTCGTTCAAGGGGACCTTTACAAGGTTCAGAAAAATGACAGCAGCTCCTTCCTCACCTCCAGGGCTGCATCTCTGACTTCTGTGACCCTGGGACACTGACAGTCTGCCTGTGGGAGCAGCTGCTGAAGGAGGATCTGGTCTGGGGGGCCTTCAGCTGTCACCCAGATTTTGCACTTTACTATAGTGGGAGCTAAGAGAAGTCTGTTGCAGGCCTTGGGGCACCCCAGGTCATAGTCTTTGGGTAAATGGGCTGGGATTGCTCTTACTAGTGCACCTCGCCCATCCCACAGCAGGGCAAGATAACCACGGTCTCTGTGGTCAGCTTTTCTCTTTTTTTTAGATGTTGAGACCTAACAGCAAGGTTTTTCTACTTGTAGAGCTAACAAATATAATTCCTAAAAGTTTCTGTGGATGTCATTTGTTAAATGCTTTATAAGCCACTGCTTATCATTTGGCCATGTTGTTTGTTTTGTTCAGTTTTGGAGTACTGGGGAAGGAATCCAGGCAGCGAGCTGCACTCCAGCTCCCCAGTATGCCTGGGGACCAGGGAGGAGAGGCATTTTGTGACTTCTCATGACTGACATCAGCATGAATCTTTCCTTCTTGGGAAGTCATCGACTTTGGGTGTTGTTTTGTTTTAAATGTGAAATATGCCCATTGCAGAATATTTGGAAAGTGCAAACAAGTGTGTAAAGATCATTCTCATTCACTCTGAAAAATTAAAAATAAAAATAAGAGGAGGCTCATGGTTTTTTGTAAACAAAATTGTATTGGTTACTCTGAAGAAAAAAAAAAAAAAGGTCCAGGACCAGATGGTTTCACAGCTGAATTAATTCATTTATAAATTTAAATGCCTTTAACACAAATGTGGGTCATATACCATAGTTTGATCAACTGCTTAATTTCCACGTACATAGCAATTTCCCACTCATACTTACCTTTATTCTCTGAACTATCTGAATTTTATTTAAAATTAAAAAATCTTATATTTTATCTATGTTGCTTTTTCTGTATTTCTAAGTATTTTATGTCAAATCTCAATAATATAATTTGTAAAATATGTACTTGGGAAGTATATCTAACCTTCTTTTATCCAATTAAGATTATTTGTGTATATTTTCAGGAATATTTAATAGAAGCCCCTATCCCTTTCCATGAACATTAAGAGAAGAAATATAATAGAGCTGGATTTTGACATTTTAATAACCTAATTTATATCGTCATCAAGTTTGTCATTTCCTGAATTGAAATCTCTAATTTATTTGACTTACATGTTTATTATTACAAATTAAATAAAAAAGGAAAGTGAACAGGTTTTAGATGATTTGTTTCACTGAAGCACTAGACCAATTGAAGGGGAATCTCTCACCCAATCTACATACAATGGCTCTAGAAAGGCAGTTTGATGAGATCACCTTTCAAAGTCACATGATAACACTCTCAATCTAGTCAATAGGATCCAATCACATCTGATCCAATCATGATCCAATCATTTCTAAAATACTTTGATTTTTTTTTATTGGTTTTTCAAAACATTACATAGTTCTTGATATATCATATTTCACACTTTGATTCAAGTGGGTTATGAACTCTCATTTTTACCCCGTATACAGATTGCAGAGTCACATCAGTTACACTTCCACTGATTTACTTATTGACATACTCATGTCTGTTGCATTCTGCTGCCTTTCCTATCCTCTACTATCCACCTCCCCTCCCCTCCCCTCCCCTTTTCTCTCTCTACCCCCTCTACTGTAATTCATTTCTCCCCCTTGTATTCTTTTTCCCTTTCCCCTCACTTCCTCTTGTATGTAATTTTGTATAACCCTAAGGGTCTCCTTCCATTTCCAAGCAATTTCCCTTCTCTCTCCCTGTCCCTCCCACCTCTCATCCCTGTTTAATTTTAGTCATCTTCTCATGCTCTTCTTCCCTACTCTGTTCTTAGTTATTCTCCTTATATCAAAGAAGACATTTGGCGTTTGTTTTTTAGGGATTGGCTAGCTTCACTTAGCATAATCTGCTCTAATGCCATCCATCTCCCTCCAAATTCTATAATTTTTTCATTTCTTAATGCAGAGTAATACTCCATTGTGTATAAATGCCACATTTTTTTTTATCCATTCGTCTATTGAAGGGCATCTAGGTTGCTTCCATAGTCTTGCTATTGTGAATTGTGCTGCTATGAACATCTAAAATACTTTGAAACTTATTGCTTGACATTTATGCATATTAAAACATTGTGATACACACACACACACACACACACACACATTTGAAAACTGAAAGAAATTTTATGTACTATTTCCAATATACTGCTTCATACTCCAACTTGGTTTTTGAAATAAATACATGCACATGAACTGGAGTTGGTGGTGCACACCTTTAATCTCAGGAACTCAGGAGGCTGAGGCAGGAGGGCTGCAAGTTTGAGGCCTGCCTCAAGGAAGTTAGTGAGACCATCAGCATTTTACAAAACCCTTTCTCAAAATCAAAGAAAGGACTGGGGTTGTGGCTCAGTGGTAAAGCTTCCTTGGGTCAATTTTTAGTAGCTAAGTAAACAAATAAATATGTAAAAATAGATCCACAAGTAATGTCACTCTCTTGTCTAACATACCTCTAGTTTATTCCATTGCACTGTGGGTTACTAGTTATCTACACAGGGGAACTAAGATTTTTAAAATGTTCTAGTTGTCTATTCATCAACATTAGTAATTTCCAGCTCTCAAATACCTCCCCCCTCTATACCTTCAGAATTTACCTGTATTCCTCATCCTGAACTTCCTGAGTCTTATTCCAAATTGATCCTTTGTGATAACTGGTGGAACCCTTCAGAAAAAGTCAACAAAAATGAGAAAGTATAGCAATTCCACCTATGAGTTAAATGTTCTCTCATCTCTGCTTTCCTGTGTTTCTCACAGTGTCAAGATAAACAAATTCATGGTAGTCAGTTAAATTGTATTCATTTTCTCAGTTCAACATGAATTACAAATAGAACCATACCCTATATTAGAGAGAAAAAATTGAACAAACTCTGATGAGACAGATGTCTTGACTATAGTGACTCCATTTTGTTTAGGAAGTCCAGTTTGTGAACAGCCATGCCAAGTAGAAAGGTCACTACTGGGGCAAGTTGCTTTTCCTTTTGTTCCTTTTTCTATTTATCTTCCTTTTGCTTCTTTGGCTCATGATTTTCACTCTGGGGGGGGGGGGGGAAGCAACATTTTACTTCACTGGTTCAAGATCACCATCTACTGGTCACATCTGGCAATTTCAGGTTATATGGTTCATCGTAAAATCAAAGACCATCCTTTGGTTTTGTTTGGATTTGATCAATTCACTTATTAAAGCAGTTTTCTAGGTGGAAGATAATGTGAAGACCAGGAGGGTAAGTGGAGCAGAGTGCTTCTTATGCCACAGACAATGGGAGACTCAAGACGAAACCTCTAACATTGTTAGATAGTTCACACCTGACAACTGGCATAAAGAAAGTGGATCCGCACTCCGGAGTGAGCTGGGTGTCCTATCTATGCAGATAGGGTCAACAAGTTCCTTTCCGACAAACACAAAAGTCCCCCAAATCTCAGTAGCATGGGGGTTAATGATGAGGTGAGAGGTCACTCAGGAACTTAGGGCAGCTTCTGGAAAGCAAACTGTCACCTGGGCTGCAGGAACAGGGCAGGCTTCTGGAGATGGCCTGGGGGAGTGCAAACAAGGAACAAGCAGGTGGAGAGTAGAAGGGTATGACAGATGCAGGGAACCACCGAGCCAGGACACAGAAGTGTATGCGAGGGAGTGATGAGATGTTGGGTTTTGCTAGAGAGTAGACAACAGATGCAGGGCCATATCAGACTGGGAATCAGCAAGCAGTCCTCCTGAGTGCTGAATCAGGAGCCTTTGACCCTGGCCTTCCAGCAACTCACCAACATACTCATTTTCTTTTCCCCTTATTGCTTCTTCTTCCTTGGCTGGACTTTAGGTCCACCTTTAGCCGGTGGACAAAATTCAGTTCAATAAAGATCACAGATCTGGTCCGGGTAAACCAGGAGAGGCAGGAATGTATCGCTTGCGCCTCCTGGTGGCAATTTTAGGATTGTGATCCTTTATCTTCTTCAAAGGCCCAGCGGAAGGAGAGCTGCTGCTTAAAACCAAGAGGATTTCTTGTCAGTGAGTGAAAGTGTGACTGTAATTATAGGAAGATACAGAAAGATTAATATTTGTCTGGGACTGTGGATAGAATTAGTATCACCTTACTTTTGAGTAGTGGCTCCTTTTCCCTCTTGAGCAAATTCCTCTCCTTGATAACCACAGGCCTGGGATAGCACTGAAGCATTCAAATCCATCCTGTTGGAGGAATTCCCAGTTTGTGAGTGTTGTGTACACTTATATTTGCACCTGGAATCATTCTCTCTCCCTCCCCCCCATTTCTCCAGGCTTTTGGGAAATCAAATTCTTAGATAATCATCTCTCTTTTGTTTAAAGAACTCTAACTCTGCTGACTCCATTGTGGTGTCCATATTGAGGAAGAAAATTTGAACGAGATGAGGATCATTTATTGATTTGTGGGGAGGAAAAGAGTGAATGCTTTCTGTTCTAGAGATAGCCTCAGATTGTCAATAATTGATTTTGTTTTCAAGAATAACGGAGGAATTTAAAGTAGTGTGCAGTTAAGGAGAATGGTTTTTGCTTACAAAGCTTTTTTTTTTTTTTTTTTTTTTTTTTTTTGCATGGACAGAGACATGTCTAGGATTGTAAAGCTTTAAAAATCTCATGTAGCTGATGGGTCCAGATTTGTCATCATAGAGGAAGCTGAAATCTATTTATTTACTTGTAAAATTGAAGGGATTTGAATTTAACTGACCATCAGTCCCTTTGGGCAGGGCATAATTGGATTTACTTCTCTGTTCTCATTTGGAAATCTTCCTTTGACTTGTAGTGAGAAAATTCTGGGGCTCCCCACAGTCCAGAGAGGGGCTTCTTAAACTTTCCTTCCTCTTACCCCATCCTGTCAGAGAGAACTCAGCCTCACAGGCAGAATGACAGCAATCCTTCATCCTCACTTACCGAGTTTCACAATTATTTCTAGTCTCCAAATCTTGTGCCTTAAAGAAAGAATTATACTTCTGTAGAGAGCATCTCTGAAACAAAGGGTAAGCACCCTATTTCTTAGATAAAACCTACCATCAGGCCACCTGTCCTCCAGTTTGATAGCCACAGTGCCAGGATAACCCTGAGTTATGGGCTGACTTGTGTACCTCCCCAAATCAGGTGTGGAAGTCTTAACCCCCAGAGCCTCGGAATTTAATGGTAGGGCCTTTAAAGAAGTAATTAAGTTACAATGAGGTCACTAGGAAGGTTCTAGACTGGTGTTCTTCGAAGAAGAGGAGATCAGGACATAGCCACAGAGGAAAGGCCATGTGGGGACATAGGAGAAGGCAGCCACATATGCAAGCCAAAGAGAGAGGCCCCAGAAGAAAGTAACCCTGTCAATACCTTCATCTTGGGCTTCCAGCCTCTAGAAATATGAGAAAATAATTTCTGTTGCTTAAGACACCCAGTCTGGGGTATTTTATTATGGCAGCCCTAGCAGACTAATGTGCCCTGAGTTTCTCATTGTTCAAATTCATCCCATAAAATGGATCAAACAGCCTCTATCTAAGCAATGTTTTCCTTTCACACCCTCGTTCTGTGGAGTGCAGAGATTCTTCATTTTGAGAATTCTAACCTGGACTAATTTCTTCCCTGTTTAGATCTTATTTGGGAGATGCTGTGCTCACCCTTCCTAATGGAAAGGAATGTAGGAGAACAAGCCAGGGGTAAGCTCCTTGATGTTGGCCAATATCCTGTGTGCATTTTAAAGGGTGTAAGAACCTCTTGGCCCAAAGTGCAAGGTCTTTAGCAATATACCATCAATTTTTCTTATACAAACTTAAAAGCAAAGTTGTAAATGT
Organism: Spermophilus citellus; assembly: GCF_964194105.1. NCBI lineage: Eukaryota > Metazoa > Chordata > Mammalia > Rodentia > Sciuridae > Spermophilus > Spermophilus citellus. The sequence goes on from NC_138196.1 coordinate 27,017,562, forward strand.
AGTGTAAAAAATAAGAAACACAATTAGAAAAATAAATTCCTATTCTGTACCTACTCTCAATTAACCATTGCTTCAATTAGGAGTTCCTTGTTTTGAAAGCAACTTTAATTACATTTGGATGTACTCTTATGACCACATCATTTTTAATGGTCACACAGCATTCTATTTCATGATGTACCATCCTTTTTTCAATTAGTCTCCTATTTTTCATTGTTATAAATAATGCTGCAATGGACATCATTTTAAATATTTTTTAAAAGTGAAAATTTTTTTGATATGAATAGATTTGTATGGTCAAAATTCCCCATTTAGAGAATATGTGTGCATATTTTCCAATTGTCCAAAGTATCCAAAGTGTTCTTGTCTGTAACCTCTCCAACATTGCCTACTTTCAATCTTTTGCCTTTTTGTCAATCTGACGGGTAAAAAATTGTCACTTATTATTGTATAATGATTTGAATTTCTTTTATTATTTATGAAGATTAAACATTAATCGTACAGATTTATTGGTAATTTGTGTTTTTCTTTATTAAAAGTCAGGTATTTTAAAAACATTACAAAACTATAAAAGCTGCTTTATGAGTTAAAGATACTGGCTCAGTCATGTTTATCTCTTAGTTATGTCAGTCTGACATTTACCTTTTAATTGAATTCATGATTTCTTCACAAACAAAAAATAAATGTATTATAAAAATTTATGAAGTGCTATTTAAAATTATGTCCATCTAGAATTTATATTGGAATAAGTTGTGAAGTATACAGTATTTAAGGTCTCTGGATTTTCTAATAATTATCCAGTTACCCCAGGACCAATTATTGAACACTATTTTTTTTTTTTTTTTTGGTATTGGGGATTGAACCCCCAGGAGTGCTTAAACATCGAATTACATCCCTAACCCCCCCCCCCTTTTAAATTTTGAGACAGGGTCTCACTGTGATAATCAAGCCAAAGTGACTCCATTTTGTTTAGTAACTCCATTTTGTAAAACAGCCATGCCAAATAGAAAGGTCATGATTGGGGCAAGTTGTTTTTCCTTTTGTTGTAGAAACCCTCAAGAACATGGAAATATCTAATGGGGCTCTGTTTCTGTAACTGGGGTGAATGGGCTAATTGTGATTGGCTAAGCTTCCTGCCGCCTGACTGCAATCTCCTGCTTCTGTAACTTGGCTTGCTTGCATTGGCTAAACCCCCAAACGTCCCTTTTGTGTTTTTCAAGCTTAAAAGGAAGGCCCTTAAAATTGTTCGAGGTGGATCCAGAACAGACTTTATGCTCCCAGTCAGTTGCCGTGCGGTGTGCTTCAATAAAGGCTTGATTCAATTGTACGTGAGTGGTCTGGAAGTCATTTTATGAAACCTGGGATGGTGCTTAAACTATAACATCACTAAGTTTCTGAGGCCTCACTAAGTTGCTGAGGCTGGCCTTGAACTTTCAATCCTTTTGTCTCAGCCTCCCAAACCACTGGGATTATAGGTGTGTACCATAGTCCCTAACTCAGTTATTGACACTAATACAGGGGTTAGAAAAACTATGTTTATGGTATTACCTTCCAAACTATTCTAAAATTGGGTCTCTTTTGGACTTTCTATTATATTCTGTCAGATCCTGAGTCAGTACTATGCTGTTTTAAATATTGCAGTTCTGTAGTATATATTAATGTCTGTAAAGCAATCCTCCTAATTTTCAAAAAATTCCTGGATATTCTCCTATAATTGGCTCATCTAAATGAATTTAGAATTATTTTGTAAAATTCCAACAAGTTTTTTTTATTTGCATTGCATTAATGTTATAGATTAATTTGGGAGAAAAATCATCTAACATAATCAAAATTTTTCTGTAGGGAACATAGCTTATTTCTTGTTTTTCTCCATTTTAAAAAATGTCTCTTAGTAAAGCTTTGCAGTTTCCTTAATCTAGGTCTCATGTATATCTCAAGTTTATCCCTGGGTAGTTTTTGTTTTCCTGTTTGTGTCATGAATGCGGACCTTTCCCTTTACATTTTTTAATTGGCTAGTTATGATAGTAATAAAATTATATATTTGTTGAGCAATAACTGTTATATATAAAATTTTCATTGATTCTATAGGATTTTACAGGGAGACGCTCATATCATATGCCAAACATGGTATTGATATATATTTCTGTGTACTATGTATATCTCTTAATTCTTCTTTTCTAATTGTACTGAATAGAACTTTCAGAACAATGTTGAATAATTGTGGTGAAATCAAATATGCTCATCTTGTTTCTAGCAATAATTTCATTTCACTACTTGTTATATTTAATAGTAACTTCTGATAACTATTTGCTTACATGTCCAGGAAGTTTCTTCTGTTTGTAACATATTCAGTTTCTAATTTTTCCCCAGAATGGATGTTGGATTTCATCAGATGTCCTTACTGACACCTATCTAATATCTTTTTTATCTTTGGTTTGTGAATATGATAAGTTATCTACATAGATTTTCCTAATATTATATACTTTTTTGTTTCAATGTTTTTCTGGTAGTGATAGATTATTTATTTAGGTTGGAACCAGATTTAATAGTCTCATATTTTATTTTGTATTATATTTTTTGGAATGATTCACTTGTTTTCTTCTTTCCTTCTCTCCTTCATAGGTTTCAGTATATGGCTATCCCAGTTCCATTAAAAATTGAGACATTTTCTGGTGGGGGTTTGGGCTCAGCGGCAGAGTACTCACCTAGGACATGCAAGGTCCCGGGTTTGATCCTTAGCGCCACATAAAAATAAATCAATAAAATAAAGGTATTGTGCCCAACTACAACTAAAAAATAAAAATATTTAAAAAAATGAGACATTTTCTTCTTTGTGTATGTTTCTTACTTTTCTATTTGGTTTATTTTCCAAATAGTTTAATTTCTTCTAGAGCTGAATGTGGTAATGTATATCTGCATAGAAATTATTAATTTGATCAAAATAATCTTATTAATCATAACAATGTCTCACTTATTGAAAAGCCACACAATGATATTGTTTTGTAGTTGAAATTTTTTCCTTTTTATCTGTTATTTGATTCTATTCCTTGTTTTTATATTTTCATTTTCTCCTTTTCGGTCTTGGTTAGAGTTGCCAACAGTTTGTGTCTCTTATTGATCTTCTCAAGGGACATTCTTAATATTTGCTTGTCAATCTTTTTTTAAATTTCATAATTAGTTAATTTTACTTTTTAATAAGTAATTCCCACTTCCTGCTTTCATTTATTTTTTCTAGTTTCTTCAATTAGTTGATTTTTTTTGTAAAAATGTAATTTTAAAACTATTTAAGGCTCAAAATCTTTTTCTTTTCTGAGTATTTGGGGATTATTTCTCTGTGCTTTGCTATGTATTGTTATTATTGTGATTGATGTAGATAGTATTACAGTTCTTGCTTTCTCTTACATTCAAGGATTTATAAGAAGACTGATTTTTAAATTTGCAAGGGATTTGATTTTTAAAAGTGCCAGACTTTTTTATTTCTATTGTGTCTGGCAGATGCTGCTATTTGCATATCAGATATCCATCTCTTCCATTTTTCTCTAGTCACTGAACTCAGATTTTGTTGATCGCAGCAAACTATGCAGCATAATTGCTCAATTTTCTACTCACCTTGTAGATAGTCCTGGCATGGGGCATGGTTCTGACCAGTGAGATGTAAACACAAGTAGAGTCCTTTTCTGAACAGAAAGGCAAAGGCTTTCCAAAAGAAAACTCATCACTTCTTTGCCCTTTTTTTCTTCATCCTTGCTAAATTCCCTGAAGGCAAATGTGATGCAAATGTTATGTCAGAGGTACAGGAAAAGTCAAGGGTAAAGACTAACAGACTAGGGATGGCAAAGCAGAAAGAGGGAAAGGAACTACACGACTTCTAATTATGTAGGCCTATGAATACCTCTCCTGCTAGTACCTATGCTTCCTGCTACTTCCAGCTGAATGAATTTCTAATGGGCACATTACCCTGTACCTAGAAAATGTGGCTTGCCAGAAGTCTACCTTCCCTTACCAATTATGATATGCTAATTGCTATAGTGGGTAGGCTACTCCATGTCAATCACACTGGTCCTGTTTTCTCTGTTCAGGGTGAACATGGAGCTAAGCTGTGACCACTCAGACAATGATGGAAGTCAGATGGCTTGAGGATACTTCTGGTCAAGATGTTCTTGCTCCAAAAAGAGGATTAGAATGGAAAAGTCCTTCATTATCGTGCTCCCACGACAAGGGAGCAAAAGAGAGGCTGGTGTGGTCCTTACATTCCCCTTCAAAGGCACACCTCCAATAACCTAAAGATCTCTTACTAGGCCCCACCTTTTAAAGGTTCCGTCATCTCTCAATGGCACCAAGCTCAGAGCCAAACCTTTAACATGTAGTCTTTTGGGGTATATTCCAGACCCAAATTATAGCACCTTGTTAGCTTAATCTTACAGGTAAATTTGCCTGTAGTTTCCAATGTTAGAATTTGCAATTCAGAGATTGAAGTATCACCTGTCTTTTTTGTGGTTTTATTTTGTCACTTTTATTTCTAATGGACTGTGAGACACTTCAAAACAGCTGTAGCTCAAGGCAGTACACTGGCCCACCACTTCACAGCTGAGCCAAGCTGCTTTCAATGTCTATTGTGGCAAAAAAGACTAGCAGAGGCTCTGTCTATGGCTCTAACTGCCTGACCACCCTCATTGTGAACCCACCATCGCAACACCCCAGTTGGCATATTATGTGAGGTGGACACTAGGCTTTCCCTTTTGTTCCCACATTTAGTTCTCTGAAGTTGATTGTAGGTTCAGACTTTGTGTTCTCCATACCGTCAGTTAAGTTCTTGGCCTCTCTGAATTGGAGAACGTTGTTTTTGCTTGATTTGGATCTGTTGTCAGAAGCTCAGGTCCCAATCAGATACAAAGCAGGGAACTTTGTTGTGGTGTCAAATATTTCCCAGACATTATTATTTTTCTTCTTGTCACTTCTCAGGGCTTGGCTTTTGCTTTTCTATAGAGCTGTGCAAAGATTTGGTCTTCATTCTCTGACTCTTTAATCCTCACACTCTTGCACTGGGTTTTATCTACTCCCTTCTTTAAATTTCTTATTTGGATAATGCCTTATTCTCCCTCAAGAAACTGAATCCACAGGAAGTAATCTTCTGTCTTAGTACCTGCCTGAGTACATCTTGCGTCTCCATGAAATTACTGGAAAAGATGATGTTTGTCTCTACACAAGTTTTTAGTCAGAAGAATGGGCTGGAGTTCAGGGAAGGTGAACGTGGTTCAATTCTAGGGTGGTATTCATGTCAGCAGAACTGCCAAACCATCAACTAAATTGTCTGTCTAAAAAGCAATTTTTAATAAATAATAGTTTAGGTAAAGAAAATACTCTGGCTCTGCCTTTAGAAATAATGGACCCATTATTGTGCTGAAGTGTATTGGGCTATTTCTTGCTCTTTATTAGTGCTGGGTCACTTATCTAGGTCTCATGAGGTTTAGTGTCTGGTTTGTTTTTTAACTCACAGTATTAAATATGAGTACATTCTATTTTTTTTTTTTTGTGTGTGTGTGTGGCACCAGGGATTAAACACAAGGCATTTAATGAGTAAGCCACATCCCTAGCTTTTTTAAAAAATAATTTTAATTAAAAAAATTTTTTTGAGACAGGTTCTCACTAAGTTGCTTAGGGCTTTGCTAAGTTGCTGAGGCTGGCTTCAAACCTATGATCTTTCTGCCTCAGCCTCCTGAATTGCTGGGATTACACAGGCAAGTGCCACCACACCTGGCAAGTATGTTCTTTTTATAATCTCTGGAAGGTGGAAAGGTTTTTGAATTTGATTCAAATTCACCCCTTCACGTGGTATATCACAGATGTCAATTGCTTACAACCCTCTCCTGCCTTCTGATAAACCTAGCCTAATTCCCTCTTAAGATTGGGAGCCATCTCGCCACATGTTGGGGACCACAAATCAAGTCAAGATGGCGCCTGGCAGTTTGCCAGGAGGAGTGGTTTGTGAGGCAATGCCACGGAGCCATTAAGATGATGGGATTCCTTATTGGCTGATTGCCGTATCTGGATGATGCTAATTGAGTCAAGCTGTGTGTAATCAGTTAGGTATATATGCCTCTGCTGTAATAAAGGGGCTCCTGCTACCTTGGGTACCCGCTACCTTGAGTTCCCGCTCAGTTCCCGCTTCAACCTTCAAGTTACTTGTCACCTCCCGGTTATTTTGCCCAGCCGAACTGTGGCAGCCACAAAGGCATGAAAGGTTCATTTTGTCTTTACTATAAATCACTGTGATTTCTAAACTTGCTTGGAATGCCTTCCCATGCCTTGAACTCACCCATGCCAGGCTTTCCCTGACCAGATAACAACCCTTTCCAAAACTTTAGTGGAGCCTCATAAATTCTGGCTCTCCCTGGCCAGATAATGACCCTCTCTGAAGCTCTAATGGCGCCTTAATAGATTCTGACATCGGGACCAGCTAAAATATTAACTAACCTTTGTGTTATGCTTGTCAAAATTTTGTTATCTGGCAAGACTTGGCAACTAAACATTCATTTTAATTTTTTCAATTGTAATTTAAAATTTTCTGCTCATTATTTCTATTTCTCCTGAATGCAATATTAAATATAAAAATTTTGTTATCTGTAAATTCTCAAGACACCCTCCTTTTGTGTAACTTTCTGTGCTATAAACCTATGCTCCTAGAGAGCTACTGGGCTGTCTTCTGTTCTCGAGTTTTTCGGGAGAAACAGCCTGGGCCAGTCGGAATTACAAGCTTTCTTTGATTTGATTTCAATTGGAGTAAGTAGTCTTTTCTTTGCATTGTGGTCTAACACCTTCCCACAGTAATCTTGCCATTGTTGACTTATTCTGTCTGAACACATCCTAGAAAAGTCAAGAAGTCTTCCCATGATTTTTATCACCTGAAACCAATCCCAGGTTCTTATGATGTACCTGGCTTTTGTATCAAGACATGAATCTGGGACTGGGATTGTGGCTCAGTGACAGAGCACTTGCCTTGACAGGTGAGATTCTGGGTTTGATCCTCAGCACCAAATAAATAAATGAATGTATTTTTTTTTAAAAATAACTGTGGTGCAAAACTATAAAATTAAAAAAAGCCATGAATCTTCTGTTCACCTTCCCCCAACTCCTGTCACACACATCAGTTTGAATGAAGAAGTTATTATCACTCAAAGTAATTTACTTAGACAAAAAGCATCCAAGAGCCTCCTAGAATTACCCGAAGATTTCATCAGGGAGGTGAGTATTCATGTGTAGGACTTTATGTAGCAGGCCCCCACAGTGAGTCATCCATCTCCTGGATATTCTTGTTCTTCCCCAAAGTCTGTTTAGGCTACCACATCTCTATGGGTGTGTCTGTTCCCAGCTTTGAGGATTCTCTTTCCTCATCTACCCTAATTTCTCCTGGGAACTTCAGTTTCTTTCCCCTAAAGCAAAGGAGACCCTCCTCTCCTCCTTGACCTAGACAATAGCAAGGCCCATGGAGCGAACTCACCTTACAACTCAAGGCTCATCTACACATTTTCCCAAGAGGAATGTCGGTGTTGCACTTCAGAGGAATTCAATTAATAGAATGACCTCATTCTCTTTAGTCTTGACATATAGACCATCTTAGTGTTAGATGGAAAGGAGAGCATATTGTAGTGCTTTATTTCTTCCTACTTTTCCAGAGTCTTGGAATTGATGTTCAGTCCCTGTGACCTTCATACAACCCTATGACTCAGAATTTGCAGGGGTATATAATTTTGTTCCCTCTGAGGAATTCAACTCCCTATTCCCTGAAATGGTCGGGCCTTTCTTCAGTTTGATTCTAGTTATACTTATCTTGTAGCATTTTTTAGAAGTTTCTGGAGTCTAGGAAATACCATATTAAGTTCCAGAGTTGGCAAAGATTCTACAATATTTTTATATTTGAGATAAGAGTTAAGTAAGTAGGCTTCTGATGCCATCTTGAAGTCAGTGTCTTTGGCTTAATCCCCCCTCCCCCATTCATTTTTTCTTCCCAAACTCTCTGTCACCCAGACTGGTTAGCTCTGTTATCAGGAGCTCACACTGCACTGCTCTGGGTTGTTTGGATGCTCTCTAAATTCTGCTATTCTTTAGATTAGGTGGGAGTGGAGGGGAGGAGATGGCAGGGATAGGAAGGATAGTAGAATGAAACAGACATTATTATTACTGTGTGTATATATGTGACTGCATGACCAATGTGATTCTGCAACCTGTACACTCAGAAAAATGAGAAATTAGATCTCATCTGATTCAAATGTATGATATGTCAAGGTCATTGTACTGTCATGGGTCACTAATTAAAACAAATAAAAAAACATGAAAAAAGGAAAAAAATTCTGCTATTCTCCAGAAGCCAACTCAAATTCTTCCTCTTCTATTAAAATCTTCCAAAGTCTTCTATCTGAACAAAATAAGACATAGGGTTCTTCAAACTATCAGTACAATTTTGAACATTGTTGTGAGCATCTTTACTTTTTTCTGATTGAACAGCTCTGTGGCAGTCAACCAAGGATTGCTATATAGGCTCCTTCTATTGTTATTTACCCAACACATGTTTTAACTTTGTTTCTGTACCTACCTTTTCTTTTGAGTGAAGGAATCACTTTTGTATGTTTCATGGTATTCATTAAATACTGATTTTGTATTTTTGATTTATTTAGCAATAGTTTCTAAGTGTTCATTAGAAAAAGTCAACAGTAGTAAAATAAATATTATACTTTGATTTAAGGTCATAGTTATTCTTTGGGTTGAAAGGGGAATATAAACATTATATCTGTAATAGTTATATCTAATCATGTGGGTTTAGGGAAATTAATTCTCTATGGATTCATCACAGCCCAGAACTACTTATATTTCTTCATAACTTCCAACAACAGCCATTCTCTTTCAGGATCTCCAAGTCAATATCAAGTGGCAAGGCGATGGTGGAAGTGGAGGGTTTGGAGAAGGATTGCAGAAACCATGCCAACAATAGAGTTCTGGAGGGATTAATAGCAGTTGGGATTTTTGACGAGGGATAAAGGAGCTAAAACAAAGCTGAAGTTCTTAGTTCCAGATGACCACCAATTCCCAGAAATGCCCTGGGTTTTCACTGTAATTTTCTAATTAATTAGATTAACTCTGACTAAAAAATCATATGGTCAGATTATTGTATCAGGACTAATTAATCTTGCTCTATGCCTTGGCAAATCTCCATAATCCATACACCAGTTCCAACCTGTTGATTAATCAATAAGCCTGCTCACAGTTCTGTCAAGTGAGCAGATATTAATTTATCAATAATATAATGTGCTACTGGCCTTTTAAAAAATATTTATTTTTTTAGTTGTAGTTGGACACAATTATTTTACTTATTTCTTTTTATGTGGTGCTGAGGATGAACCCAGGGCCTCCCACATGCAGGGCGAGCACTCTACTGCTGAGCCCTGTGTTACTGGCCTTTGATGATATCAAAAGGGCAACTAATTTCTCAAGAGTATGCTAATTCAATAATAAACAATAAATAAAATTGCCCTGAATTTAGAGATATGTGATTGTAGAAACTATCAATTAGTCTGCAGTTCATTTTTTTTTAGTGAAGAATAGCTCACTGATTTAATTTTGATAGCTTTAACCCTGAACTTTTGGCAAAAGAAGCAAACAAACAAAAACTCCACCCAAATATATGCAGAAGCCACTAGTTTTCTGGGCATTTTTTTAGCCAGATAGATCTATTTTCTGGGGTGAGAAGTAGAAGTCAAGTCATAATTATTATTTTTGCCATGGGCCAGTTCTTTCTGGATGTGATCATATGTATATGTTCAATTATATGATTATATGAATTCCTGTCTATCTAACTCTTGAAACAAAGCAAAGCATGAAGAGCAAATGACCCAGTCAGTTTCATTTCCTGAATAATGACTTGTATCTTCATAATAATTTCTTAAGCCCCAAGCAAACCAACCTTTTTATAAGAAGAGGTATAAGCCAGATTTTATACGTATTTTTTCTTTGTGTTTCATTTGTTTTCTATCTCTCCTCCTTTTACTTTTCTTTTCTCTCTTTTTTGCCCTTTTCCTCTATTCATGACTGAAGCTAATGATTCTATCATCTTTCTTCACCCATTCAGTTGTTTATCTTTTCAGTGGGCATTCTAATAAAGAATTCAGCGTTTAGCAAAATCCAGTTCCCAATAAAGACATAGAAAGTTGTGATTAGTGCAAAAGGTAAATGATTAGCAGCCATTAGGTAAAATTTATTTGTAATAAATATTAATTTTAACACATTGACTTTCCTTCATTGTGACCAGAGTAACAGAATATTTAGAATTTAAATGTGCTTAGGTTAGAAACTAAATAGGAATTGGACTACTGGTCAAAAATAGGAGTGGGTAATCTCTCTCAGGACAATGCTATGAAAAAAGCTATGAAAAATATAAAATTTAAATTATAAGAAAATTGTAGGTTCAAATTCAGTTGTAAGAAATAATACATAATGATCCTCTGTACCCTTTATCTACTTTCATTGAGTGTTAACATTTTGCAGATATAACACCCAAGGTATTGACATTGATATAGTCCAGATATAGATGTCTTCATCACCAGAAAGAAGCTTGGTGTCATTCTCTGATAACCACACCCACTCCTCCCTCCCCTCCCCATTTCTGATCTCTGGGAACAACTAATCTGTTCTCCATTTCTACAACTTTGTCAATTTAAGAATGGTATCTAAATGGAATCATACAGTTTGTCATATTTTGAGATGGGCTCTTTGACTCAACATAATTCCCTGGAGATGGAGTCAAGTTATTGCATGTATCAATAGCTTGTTCTTGCTGTCTAGTTTTCCATGGCATAGAGGTGGCATAGTATAGAGTTTAACTGTGTACTTGCTGAGAATATCTGTGTTGCTTCCAGGTTTCAGTTATTATGATTAAAGCTGCTATGAATTTCTGTGTACAGGTTTTTGTGTGAATATATTTTTCATTTCTTTGAGATAAGCAAATGCCTGAGAATGCAAGTTTAGTTTAGAAACTGCCAAACTATTTTCCAGAGTGGTTATATTATTTTATAGTCCTACCAGCAATGTATAAGGATCGTTTCTCCACTTTCTCATCAGCATTTGTTGTCCTTAATTTATTTTTATTTTAGCTGCCCCGATAGATGTGCATTGCCATGCCATTGTGGTTTTAACTTTTTGTTCTCTAATGCTAATGACATAGAACATCTTTCATGCACTTAATTACCATCTGTATATGTATCTCCATAGGTAAAATGTTTCTTCATGTCTTTTGCCCATTCTCTAATAAGACTTTTAAAATTATTGAGTTTAGAGAGTTCTTATTATATTGTACACACTAGTACTTTGTTGGATATGTAGTTTGTACATATTTTCTCCCAATGCATAGCTTGCATTTTCATATATGTTAAGGTTTACATCTGCATTTTATTGTTTGTTTTCAATTTATTTCTCCTGTCCTCTTTTTCTGTGTGTTATTTGAACAGTTTTTAGGGTATTATCTGGATTTATTGATAACATTTTGGGGGATCTCTTTTTGATAACTTTCTTAGTGGTTACTATAGGTGGAACTATCTATCTATCTGCAAAGTGTCTCATTTGGCTGATATCAGTGTTTTCCCAATTCAAGTGAAGAATAGAAAATTTACCTGTGCTTAGGTTTCTTTAGCCTTCCTTTTGTTAAAATATATTTGCCAAGTATTTCCTTCTATATTCACTGACCTCCATACCAGATAGCATTATAAATTTTGCTTCAGTTATCAAATATGATTTAACAAGTAGGATAGCCTATTGTTCTTATTCAAATTTTCTTTTTTTAACTTACTTTGATGTTCCTTCTTTTTTGAGGTTTCTGTTATTAGAGAACATTCTTTGTGTGTAGGGTACTGTCTAGAACTTTCTTTAGCTTTTTTTTTTTTCTGGTGGTACTGGGGATTGAACCCAGGTCCTTATACACACTAAGCAAGTGTTCTACCATTGAATTATGTCCCAGAACTTTTAAAAAATATTATACATTTAATTTATTTTTTCACTGTTTTTATTGGTGGGTACCCAACATTTAAGAATTTTTTTAAAAGTTTTTGGTATCAGGGATTGAACTCACAGGTGCTTAACCACTGAAACACATCTTCAGCCCTTTTTATTTTTTTAATTTGGCAACAGGGCCTTGCTAAGTTGCTGAGGCTGGCTTTGAACTTGTGATCCTCCTGCCTCAGCCTTCCTTGCTGTTGGGATTTCAGCCATGTGCCACCAAACCTGTTTTTTTTTTTATTATTAGTTGTTCAAAACATTACAAAGCTCATGATATATCATCTTTCATACATTTGACTCAAGTGGTTTATGAACTCCCATTTTTACCCCAAATAGAAATTGCAGAGTCACATCGGTTACACACTCACATTTTTTACATAATGGCATATTAGTGACTGTTGTATTCTGCTACCTTTCCTATCCCCTTCTATCCCCCTTCCCCTCGATTCCCATCTTCCCTCTCTACCTCATCTGCTGTTGTTCAATTGTCTCCCTTGTTTCCCCCCCCTTCCCCTCACAACCTCTTCTATGTAATTTTGTGTAACATTGAGGGTCTCCACCATTTCCTTTGGGCCCAAGGGTTGTGGGCCCAGTGCCCCATCCCAGTACTTCATGGGGCATCTTCTGCTCCTGGCACTGTGTCCAAAAGCCCCATGGTCCTTGTCCTTCCCCTGTGGGTGGAAAATGATATTTTAGTGCATCAGCAGAACCACAACCATGGCTCCATTGTCAACAAAGGACAGATTTTCCACTCTGAGTTCAGTACTGCCTTTTTTGGAGGGATTCCGATGGGGGACATATTGATTACTATGCTATTTGAGATTCTAGGGTTGTTCCCTAGAATTGACACAGAATTGACAAGGGCACTAGTAGGAAGAACTGGAGATCCTGAAACAGAGGATGTGGAGTCAGGTTTGAACAAATGCACAACACCCTGGCTGGATATGATACTTATTTGGAGATATAGTGGACTCTGGCAGCATCTCAACAGACCAGTTGGCCTGGTGAGGAGTTCCCAGGCTAGGCCCTCAGGGGACTGGGATGGACAATTCAGTTACAGTGACAGAAGCATGCAGGATCTAACCCAGGCTCATTGATCCAAGTCACCCCCTGGCTCTCCATATACCTAGGCCTCCTCTTACCTGGGGTCCTCCTCCTCTGGTGGGGGAGCCCTGGGACCCACTGCTGCCTTTCACATTCTGGGTTTCATGAGTCTGTGTGGCTGAGGCTGTGGGGAATGACCCATCCACGGCCTCATCTCCTTGGAGTCAGGTCTGCCTTCCTCAGGGGCTTGCTTTTAGAATTTTCTGAGTTACAAGGAAAAGAAAGGAAAAATGTCATATTCACAGAGAAACAGATACTTTCTTCCCCTGTACACTGAGCAGAACTCATGACCACAGAGTCAAGTCTGTTACCCACAATGTGATGTCCCTTCCCCAGATGTTTCTCCATTCTCTGCTGTGGCCACCTGGTCCAGGAACAGGACCCTGCCATAGACTAGACACACTGCATGGGAATGTAAGGGTAGATTTGCACCACGAGTGGCTGATTCTAGAGAACAGGCACCTCTCTGTTGTGGCACAGTGTCAGTGCCAGGAGAGGAAGTGATTTTCCTGAGTGATGAGATGACCATGGCCACGAGGACTGGTAGACGTAATGCTCTTAGACACCTATTTGAAAACCACAAATGCAGTGTGGTTTCCCTGCTTGATTTTCATTGCTACCTTTGAGGTCAGAGTAGACAGTTTTCAGGGACAATGTCCCAAAGAACATCTATTTTCTTTTATACTTAAACTTGAGCTCATGATCTTGATTCTTATGTGCTGGCTTAACATTACTGCCTTGCTATTTAGCTAGTTTCTAATAAATATGAAATCGATGTATTTGAACTAGAATTGAACAAAGGAAATATTTATACTTGACATCTCCATGTGATATATTAGGCCCCCAAATCAAGAACTGACAGATTCAAAATATTGACATACTACCCTGCATTTTCCTGATCATAATGGGATAAAGATATAAATAGCAACAAACACGGACATTTGATTAAGATCTGGAAATGGAGTGACTGACTATTCAAGAAACAGTTAATCTTTGAAAACCGAAAGGGAGAAATTAAACAATGTCGTTAGCCTAATGGAAATGGGGTAACAATATAGCAAAACCTGTGGAATGCCACCGTAGGAAGCACTAAAAGGAAAGCTTCTGGCAAGGAGTGCCTAGATAAATATACAAATATGTTTATATATGTAAATATAACGCGTGAGTGATCTCCAATAAGTAAGGCTCCCAAACCTCCGAAAGTAGAAAAAAATAAAATAATAAATATCACAGCAGATGCATAACACAAACAACTGTTGTGATGAAATAATAAATAAAATTGAAAGGCCTTTTGCTACAAAGACCAGAAAATATAAACACAAATAAAATAACAGAGGAGAGGCAGGTGACCTGAATAAATTAGAGGTGACAGGAGACCTTACAACTGACACCAGAGAAACTAAGGGAATCCTGAATCATGAGGAATTCTTTTTGAAAAAAAAAGCTAATAAATTTTAAAATCTTGAGGAAGTGGATAAATTCCTACCCAAATTCCTGCCCTTGGACATAAAATGCCCATGACCTTTCAAAATTGACCTCAGTATATATTCAAAACACAAGAAAGGAATTGAACCAGTTGTTGTAAAGATTCTCCCAAGGAACATCCATTGGTAGATAGGATCACTGCTGAGTTTCAGCAAATTTTTGACAGGATCTAAAAGCAATGCTTCTCACATGCTTCCATACAATTGAAAGGGGGGAACATTTAGAAACCGATTCCATGGGGCCTGTTAGTGGCAGAGCAGGCTGAACCAATGTCAGCTGCAGGGTGGGCTGAACACTTGACCCTCACCCATCTGGTTCCTTATCCCTTGTTTGCCTCAAGTCAGAACACTTAACCCCACTCAAGGCTGAACACTTGACACCCACACATCTGGTGCAAAGGAAACCCACATCTAACTTCTTCCCTCTCACTGAGGGCAGAAGATGAGACCCTTAGCAACTACTGTATGATCCAATCACTGTGGGCCAACAAAGCAGCTTGCAGACCCAGAGACCCCGTCAGATTTTGGCTATCAAAACTCTCCCCTCTCCTTCTCTCTCCTTCCTGTCACTCTCTCTTCCCCTCTCTCTCTCTCTCCCTCTCCCTCTCTTTTCTCTTTTTTCTCTCTCTTGTGCTTTGCTGTCTTCTCTCTCTCTCACTCTCTCTCTTTCTCTGTTTCTCTCTCTCTCACTCTCTTTCTCTCTCACTCTCTCTCTTTCTCTTTCTCTCTCTCTCACTCTCTTTCTCTCTCTCTCTCTCTCTCTCTCTCTCTCTCTCTCTCTCTCTCTCTCTCTCTCTCTCTTTTTCCTTCCCTGTTAATCAGACACCACCACAATAAAGATCTCTTGGTCACTCCATGTGTCGTGGTCACTTTCCTTTCAGAGCCAACCTTCACCTGTTTATTTACCAAAACTGAGGAGGACACAAGAGACAAAGCAAAAATGAACTAACCACTGACATTCAGCCATGAAGAAGGAAATCCTGTCAACGTCAAGAGCTTTCCTGGAGCTGGAAGACCCCACATTCTACACACTGAAAGATAAGGCTCCAGGGCTGGGCTGTAGCTCAGTGGTAGATCGCTTGCCTTGCAGGTGTGAGACCCTGGGTTTGATCCTCAGCACCACATACAAGTGAATAAATAAATAAAGATTTAAAACATAAAAGGCTCCAGTGTTTTCTCTCATGTGTGGAAACTAAAGGAAACAGATGACTGAAAGGTAGAGGTGGGATCCCCAAGGACTGGGAAGGGTATGGCTAGGGTGAGAGATGGAAATTGAAGACAGAAGAAGGGGAAATGGGTAGAAGGGTGGATGAACAGGGGAAAGCTTGACATGTGCATGGATGAAACTACCAGGATGAAGCCCATTAATTTGTTCAATTTACAGTTTAAAATGCCCAGGGCAAAAACGACCAGTTTCCATAGAACTCCATAGAGCCCAGAATGGTGGAGTAGGTTTCCTTTGAAATTTGAATCTTCCTGCAGTCATTCAAATGTTGAATGATTAATATAATCCTTCTAAACGCAAACACCCCTGTTTAAAATGAAGTGAGGCTTACCCAAGGACCTACACCTCCATCATTTCCTGTTTCTCCTCTACTCTTTTCCCCAGCCATACTCTGAAGAACCCATTGGGAAGGGAATCCAACCTGAGGTCCATCTGTCCATCCCTAGTCTGTCAGCAGGCTGTCAGGAAGGTGGCTGCTGGGCAAACACCACAGGAGCAGAGTCAGCTTCCTAGATGTCACATTATCTTGAACATAATAAAAATCTTATTCCCTGCCTCCTTGATATTTCTGCCAAAGACAAGCAGACATATTCCTAAAGGACTTCCTTTTGAATTCAAAACCATCATGGAAATGTGTCAGGACCCGTCCAGCATGACTTGGTTTATTGAGAAGGAAAAGAAATGTATCTTTTTCTCAGAAAAGTGGTTTAAAAGTTTAATAATACATATATATTTTAATAAGTAAAAACATTTTAATTGAGATATTACCACTATGAATATGTGCACGCCTCAAAATGCTTATGAAATGTGGTTATAAAAATACTCCTTGGGCTGGGGATGTGGCTAAAGCGGTAACAGCGCTCGCCTGGCGTGTCCCTGGAGTTGGGTTGGATCCCCGGCACCACATAAAAATAAAATAAAGATGTCCACCGAACAATGAAAAACAAAAATATTAAAAATTCTCTCTCTCTCTCTCTCTCTCTCTCTCTCTCTCTCTCTCTCGCTCTCTCTCTCAAAAAACAAACAAACAAACAAAAAAACAAAAACTCCAGAGATCCACAAACAGGAAAAAGAGTCAACCAGTCTCTCCAGGAAGTGAACTGACCACACCCAAATCCCTAATCCAATTAAGTGCTTGCAGGTGATTGGTGGATCTGTCAGGAAGTTAGTGGGTGTGGTCAGGAGGCTTAGCTATAAAAGGCTGAAAACATGGACCCGGCTGTCATTTGAAGGCCGGCTCCGAAGGAGAAGCTCTCTCCTCTCGAGATTCAGCGGGGAGACCTGGTGGTCACTGCTCCTGGAGACATGGAGGCAGCTTCACTCCACTGTGGAGGTGAGTCTCAGTTTCATGACTGTATAAAACCTGAATGTTCATCAAATGCAGCTGATGCTAAAGTCCATTTGGGTCCTTCTCTACCTGCAGAGTCATCTTTGTCACCTTGCCCTGACGCACACTTAAATAAGAATTCAGCTCCTGTGGGGCCACTGCTGGCTCCTAGAGGGAAACTTTGTCTGAACTGGCAGAGACCGTCCGCGGCTGGTGCTGGGCTGCAGAACATGGGAAACACTTGCTACGTGAATGCAGCCCTGCAGTGCCTGACATACACACCTCCGCTGGCCAACTACATGCTGTCCCAGGAGCACTGCCAGCGCTGTCCTCGTCACAGGGCCTGCATGCTGTGTGTGATGCAAGCCCACGTGAGGCGGGCTCTCCGCCACCCTGGGGATGTCATTCAGCCCCTGCCTGCTTTGGTTGACGGCTTCCACACTTCCCGGCAAGAAGATGCCCATGAATTTCTGCTCTTTACTCTCCATGCCATGCAGGAAGCATGTCTGCGTGGGCACAAGAGGCCGGGTGCTCACTCCAAGGACCCTACCCTCATGCGCCAGATATTTGGAGGGTGCTGGAGATCGCAAATCAAGTGTCTCCACTGCTGTGGCCTTTCAGACACTTTTGACCCCTACCTGGACATTATGCTAGACATCACGGCAGCTCCCAGTGTGCAGCATGCACTGGAGCACTTGGTGAAGCCTGAGTGGCTGGAAGGGGAGAACGCCTACCAGTGTGGTGTTTGTCAGAAGAAGAGGCCAGCCTGCAAGACCCTGACCCTGCAGAAGGCACCAAAGGTTCTTATGCTTGTATTGAAACGGTTCTCGGATCTCACAGGGGAAAAAATGGCTAAGCACGTGCACTATCCTGAGTGTCTCGACATGCAGCCATACATGTCTCAGCAGGGCAGAGGCCCACTGGTGTACGCCCTCTATGCTGTGCTGGTCCATGCCGGGGTGAGCTGTCGCAGCGGACACTACTATTGTTACATAAAAGCTGGCAATGGCCAGTGGTACAAAATGGACGATGCTAAGGTAGTGGCCTGTGACATTACTTGTGTCCTGAGTCAGCGTGCCTATGTCCTCTTTTATGTCCAGAAGAGTGAACTTGAAACTGACAATGGGAGTGTGTCCCTGGGCAGGGAAACAATAGCGCTTGGGCCTGAGGACAATATCTTGAGAGCCACTCAAGGAGAGCTCCAAGGAGACTCCTGTAGCAAAGCAGTAGAGCCAGAAGAGCGCTTGGTGGATACAGCTACTGGAGAAATCACCTTGGATCAGTGGAAATTTCTCCAAGAACAGAACCGACCAAAGTCTGAATTCAACCTCAGGAAAGTGGAATTCACTCTGCCTCCCAATGTTGTTGTGATTCACCAGTCAAAACACAGAGAAAAGGAGAACATAATGGATAAGCAGGAAAAATACAAGCAGAGCAAGGATACCAAGCACAGCATGCGTGAGGAGTTGGTGAACACTGGCCAACTCCCGTGTCTTGCAGGAAGGCCCAGAGCCAACAAGAAGAAGAACAAGCAGGGCAAGAGGACAGTAATTGTGGTCTAGCAATCCAGGGCACTGTGAAGGCCTTTGTATTGCAAACTAATGGTAAGTACTTAGCAGTCCCTGGAGTGCTTTGAGTTCCCTGAAGTAGAGGAGTGCAAACAGAAGCCTGGGTGATCAAGGAATCCAGTTGTGGGTCTGGGAGTCAAACCAAAGCCTTTAGTCAGTCTCCAATCATTGGGACTTCTCCAAAGTGCCATGGCATCTCTGAAACCTTGAGAACAGTGGTGGATGGGCAGTGGATAGAGGGAAAGGTGCCCGTGGCATCCAAGAAGTTCAAGGTCAAGTACCACTGCAGAAGGTTGTCCCAACAAGCTCAGCTGCCTCCAGAGCTCAGGGACGTGGCACTCTCCAGCTGCCAGCTCACCCCCTGTTCCTGAGGGGGCAGCAGCCCCAGGCACCTGAAAGGTCATGAGGATGTGGATGCGGTTATCCAGGAACTCATCCCCCTGCAGAAATGCTTCTCCTCCTCTTCTATCTCTGCTCCTATCCTCCCTCGCCTCTCCTTCCTCTTCTTCCTGTGGTCCATGTGTGGGCAGGGCCACTTCCAAAGGCTGCCTAATTAGGAGCATTGGGCCTTCTTTTGTCCAAGGGATTGTCTATGCGCCCTACGAATCCCTCCCTAGAAGAAATGGCTTTTCTAGAGGAAGAAGCCTGCAGCCTTAAGGTTGATTCCAAAGATAGTTCTCCTAACTCCATGAACTCTGAATTTGCAGCTGAAGAAGAAGGTCAGAAGGATGGGATGGAAGGACCAAACGAAGCCCAGAAAAGCAGCTGGAATAGGCTGGGGACCAGGACACCCAGCTGATCTACCTGAAGGCTCTACAGGACATCCCAGGGAAATCCAGTGCCCAGAAGGAAAGAAGCTGCCACCCGTAGGGTGAAGCCCAGCCCAGAAGTGTGTCCCAACCCTATGGAAGGACCAGCCCTGAGCATCAAGGTCACTCCTCAGAAAGAGAAAGACTTGCCCCCAGAGGTCAGAGCCCAGGAGGAAGAGCCTGACAGGGGCAGCTTCTGTGACACCAGGGTGATTGTGGACCCTCAGGGGGAACCTGCTGAGGAGTCACTTGGTGACCAAAGGACAGTCATTGACAAGCCCTCTCCCCTGCTAGAATTTTTGGATGGCTCCCACATTCAAAAATGGGTTGAGAAATCCAAAAGCATTCAGATAGGAAGGTGGTGATGGAACACCCTCCATGAGGAGGCCACTGGTGTGACGTGGACGAGTCTCTGGGTCAGATTCTCTCAGGAGGAGCCTGTCTCCCTGAAGTACTCCGCAGTTCCAGAGCCTTCTTCCCTCTCCACTGACCACAACATGTACCCCTCATTTGTACAGAAGCCCTTGGTGTGACTACACCAGCTACAGGCCAGCAGCCCAAGACTCCTGGCACCCCTCTGTGGGCAGCAGCCAGGACACAGCCTCCTAAGTGATCACCCCCCAGCTCCTCAGTGAGCTCCCAGAGCCCCTCCAGAGACCCAGAGTCCCACTCCCTGCAGGTGTGCAGAAGCTCCCTGGAAGAAGTGAAGGAGAAAAGGACATTCTGAGTGGAGACTCCACCTCATCCCTGTGGCGGACAGGCATCTAGCTCCCTGACATGGGGCCATGAGGAGCCCAGCCTGAAGCAGGGCTTTATTGACACTCAGTGCCACTTGGCCATGCTGTACTCCAAGTTCTGGTTCAAGGGGACCTTTACAAGGTTCAGAAAAATGACAGCAGCTACTTCCTCACCTCCAGGGCTGCATCTCTGACTTCTGTGACCCTGGGACACTGACAGTTTGCCTGTGGGAGCAGCTGCTGAAGGAGGATCTGGTCTGGGGGGCCTTCAGCTGTCACCCAGATTTTGCATTTTACTATAGTGGGAGCTAAGAGAAGTCTGTTGCAGGCCTTGGGGCACCCCAGGTCATAGTCTTTGGGTAAATGGGCTGGGATTGCTCTTACTAGTGCACCTCGCCCGTCCCACAGCAGGGCAAGATAACCACGGTCTCTGTGGTCAGCTTTTCTCTTTTTTTTAGATGTTGAGACCTAACAGCAAGGTTTTTCTACTTGTAGAGCTAACAAATATAATTCCTAAAAGTTTCTGTGGATGTCATTTGTTAAATGCTTTATAAGCCATTGCTTATCATTTGGCCATGTTGTTTGTTTTGTTCAGTTTTGGAGTACTGGGGAAGGAATCCAGGCAGCGAGCTGCACTCCAGCTCCCCAGTATGCCTGGGGACCAGGGAGGAGAGGCATTTTGTGACTTCTCATGACTGACATCAGCATGAATCTTTCCTTCTTGGGAAGTCATCAACTTTGGGTGTTGTTTTGTTTTAAATGTGAAATATGCCCATTGCAGAATATTTGGAAAGTGCAAACAAGTGTGTAAAGATCATTCTCATTCACTCTGAAAAATTAAAAATAAAAATAAGAGGAGGCTCATGGTTTTTTGTAAACAAAATTGTATTGGTTACTCTGAAGAAAAAAAAATAAGGTCCAGGACCAGATGGTTTCAAAGCTGAATTAATTCATTTATAAATTTAAATGCCTTTAACACAAATGTGGGTCATATACCATAGTTTGATCAACTGCTTAATTTCCAGGTACATAGCAATTTCCCACTCATATTTACCTTTATTCTCTGAACTATCTGAATTTTATTTAAAATTTAAAAATCTTATATTTTATCTATGTTGTTTTTTCTGTATTTCTAAGTATTTTATGTCAAATCTCAATAATATAATTTGTAAAATATGTACTTGGGAAGTATATCTAACCTTCTTTTATCCAATTAAGATTAATTGTGTATATTTTCAGGAATATTTAATAGAAGCCCCTATCCCTTTGTAAGGGTCTGGCGAAGCATCGGAGAAGGAGAGACCACAGGAGACTAACTTCATGCAATGGCAAGGGGGATTTTTATTAGAGGGATCCATTCCAGCGCGCTGGGACTCTGTGCTCACTCAAGAAGGGAGAGCAGCCCAGAGTCCAGAGCAGAGGTCAAGCAGAGCTTAAGTACACTTTTTGGAGAGGGTGGTGGGCTTTGCATACATCAGAACAAATCATCATGAGGCGCGGGAAAATTGAACAACAATTCTAATACATGATTAGTCCATTCATTGGTGGGAACAGTTTGGGCAGGGGTGATTGGTCACTTCTAAGTGGGGTACACATTCAAACTGATTGGTTCTGGGGCCTATATGCTTTATGTGCCATGCTACCTGGAACCCTTAGCTATTAAACAACCAGGGAATCATTGGAGATATTTACTGGGCAGCTCTCGTATTGTTCTAACAACTTCACAGAGATTACAGGTTCCGGGGATAGCAGGGAAATTGTAACAATAGACTATTTAAATTCTAACAATGGTCTTTTACTTTTTAGCCCAGGCCTTGTAATCTAGAAGCTTTACAATGCCCTAGTCTTTTACACTTTAACTTTAACTCAGGATTTTGCAGCTTAGAAATTTTACCTTTACACCTTCCCATGAACATTAAGAAAAGAAATATAATAGAGCTGGATTTTGACATTTTAATAACCTAATTTATATCATCATCAAGTTTGTCATTTCCTGAAATGAAATCTCTAATTTATTTGATTTAGATGTTTATTATTACAAATTAAATAAAAAAGGAAAGTAAACAGGTTTTAGATGATTTGTTTCACTGAAGCACTAGACCAATTCAAGGGGAATCTCTCACCCAATCTACATACAATGGCTCTAGAAAGGCAGTTTGATGAGATCACCTTTCAAAGTCACATGATAGCACTCTCAATCTAGTCAATAGGATCCCATCACATCTGATCCAATCATGATCCAATCATTTCTAAAATACTTTGAAACTTATTGCTTGACATTTATGCATATTAAAACATTGTGATATATATATATATATATACACACACACACACACACACACACACACACACACATTTGAAAACTGAAAGAAATTTTATGTACTATTTCCAATATACAGCTTCATACTCCAACTTGGTTTTTGAAATAAATACACGCACATTAACTGGAGTTGGTGGTGCACACCTTTAATCTCAGGAACTCAGGAGGCTGAGGCAGGAGGGCTGCAAGTTTGAGGCCTGCCTCAGGAAGTTAGTGAGACCATCAGCATTTTACAAAACCCTTTCTCAAAATCAAAGAAAGGACTGGGGTTGTGGCTCAGTGGTAAAGCTTCCTTGGGTCAATTTCTAGTAGCTAAATAAACAAATAAATACGTAAAAATAGATCCACAAGTAATGTCACTCTCTTGTCTAACATACCTCTAGTTTATTCCATTGCACTGTGGGTTACTAGTTATCTACACAGGGGAACTAAGATTTTTAAAATGTTCTAGTTGTCTATTCATCAACATTAGTAATTTCCAGCTCTCAAATACCTCCCCCCTCTATACCTTCAGAATTTACCTGTATTCCTCATCCTGAACTTCCTGAGTCTTATTCCAAATTGATCCTTTGTGATAACTGGTGGAACCCTTCAGAAAAAGTCAACAAAAATGAGAAAGTTTAGCAATTCCACCTATGAGTTAAATGTTCTCTCATCTCTGCTTTCCTGTGTTTCTCACAGTGTCAAGATAAACAAATTCATGGTAGTCAGTCAAATTGTATTCATTTTCTCAGTTCAACATGAATTACAAATAGAACCATACCCTATATTAGAGAGAAAAAATTGAACAAACTCTGATGAGACAGATGTCTTGACTATAGTGACTCCATTTTGTTTAGGAAGTCCAGTTTGTGAACAGCCATGCCAAGTAGAAAGGTCACTACTGGGGCAAGTTGTTTTTCCTTTTGTTGTGGAAGCCCTCAGGAACATGGAAATACCTAACAGCAGCCTTTGGTGTCTGTAGCTAGGGTAACTGGGCTTATTCTTATTGGCTAAGCCTCCTGGGGCCTGATTGTCATCTCTCACTTCTGTAACTTGGCTTCTTGCATTGGTAAACCAATAATGTCCCTTTCATGTTTTTTTGGCTTAAATATGAGGTCAGACTGAAGGGAGTGAGCCACTCTCACCATCTTACTTTAAGAGAGTAGAGTGTCCACTGCTGGCCAGCAATAAAGGCTTCATTGGAATGGCCATGTGTAGTCTGAGAGTTATTTGAGGGTCTCATATCGGTATAACAAAACTGATGAAGATTCACAATTTCTTATCATTAACTACCACTCTTAGGATGCTCCTTGAACAAGTGTCCCAATTATAATTTTGTACTAAGATCCAGCACACACTATGTCACCTCCAAAAAGAAGAGACTGATTGGGGGTCCTCTGTCTGTTTCTCTCTGCATTTCACCACTTTCAAGTGGACTCCAAAAATGAGGATGCTGCTTAATCAACATCATTTCCTTTTTGCAGTCAGGTTTCTGTCTGCTGCATGTACATAGTTTAGCCATTATTTGGAGGTTGGATTCATGCAGTAGTGAAAGAGGGAGAAGGAGAAAAATGTATCTACACATTTTATTCCAAATATGTCTAAATATTGGGACAAAATAAATGGTTAAAAACAATTAAGTCACTGATTTATAAGTCAGGATTCCAGGTCCAGCCAGGCTGGGTCCTCTGCAAACCTCTCAGGGCCCTCCAGTAGGTGTTGTCTGGGGCTGTGATCTCAGGAGAGACCTGTTGGTCCTCTTCATATCCCACAGACTGTTGGAAGGGTTCCATTCCATGGGGGCTGGGGACCTCAGTTTCCATACTCTGACTTCTGTCCCCTCCTATATATCCCTGTCCCTTTGTATTCTATGAGGTACCCTGTATGATTTTTTTTCTTCCATTTCAGGAGAGGGCAGTCAGGGCCTCAGGCTTGCTGGTTTTGCAGTGCACCACTGCATCTCACAACCAACCCAAGGTTGCTTCTTTAATGCCAGCGAGAGACCTTCTTAGGGTTGAAAACTGCCTGTAATTCCCCTTTGTGAGTCAGGAGGATAAAAGTGTCAGGCTCACCTGGTCAACTTTGATTCACTGTGGATTTTTCCCTGTGATTAACTGACAGTGAGTGGAAATTGTATCTGAAAAATCCCTTCATCATTGCCACATATCACAGCCCAGCCCTGAGAGTGTTAGTGCTCAGAGCCCCGGACATGGAATTACTTCTTCAACCAATAACATTCTGGTCCCTAGGCAACAGAGACAGTGTGAGCTCCTAAGTTTTATGGAGAAGATACTGAGTAGAAAGTGCTGGGACTGACAGAAGAGCAAAGTGTGAGGGGGAGAAAATGCCCCCTGGCGAGTTTTGAAGGGGCTGCTGCTAAGTAAGGTGGGGTTTTTTCTATTTTTTTTTTTTATGGATCCATGGGCTTGACTTTCACCTGGGGCCCTGATGCTGAGTCTGGGGTCTTGGTCTCTCTCTACATGCTGCAGGCTGCAGACAGGGCTGTTTGGTCACATCAGGACACCTGGTGGTACCTAGGTGTGATGCTTGGCCCATGCCATGCCTTTTGGAGGCAGCCTTGGCAACTTTAAGGGAGACCCCTCTGGCCTTTGGACCGCTATCTTCACACAGAGCACAGGGTTCTGCCCAGAGTGCCTTAAATTCTCCTGGCAGGTGCCAGTGCCAGTCACTCTCTCTACATTTTTTGGCCCAGGAGGTGAGTAGAAAGCAATTTCAGGGTTTGGGTGGAAGACAGCAGGGCAGAGTGTTCTCATGTTGGTGTTATTGACAGATGGCTGCCTTGAAAACACATGGTCCAGGACAATGTCTTCCTGATTACTCGAAGGCACATTGCCCTGCTTGGGTGCTGGGGGCAGAGTCCAGCACAAAGTTCTCATTAATACTACATCAAGTACAATTAAAATCAGTGAAATAATAGATGGAGCAAAGAAAAGAAACTTAAATGTAAAACAAATACAGTTAGTTTAAATATGAAGAAGTGCTTGACTACAGTGGTGATCCGGTGTTATAGTAAAGTTTTGTCCTGTTTCATAAATGGACTTCCAGACCACTCACATATAATCAAATCAAGCCTCTATTGAGTACAAGGGCACTCCTTATAAGCCTGAAAACCACAAAAGGGATGTTCAGGAGTCCAGCCAATGCAAACCAGCCAGGTTACAGAAGCGGGAGAGTGCAGTCAAGCAGTGGGAAGCCTGACTAATCACAGTTACCCAATCACCCCAGTTACAGAAACAGAGCCCTGTTGCCCTAGGTATAGAAACAATGCCCTGTTAGGTATTTCCATGTTCTTAAAGGTTTCTATAGCAAAACGAAAAGAACATCTTGCCCCCATTATAACCCTTCTACTTGGCATGGTTGTTTTACAGAATGGAGTCACAAAACAAAATGGAAAAATGATTTAAAAGGAAAATTAATTTACAGTGTCTACTTAATGCAATTCATGCCATATTAGAAAATACAGTTGCATTTTATGTGTTGTCAATTAACTTGTAAAGACTTTTCTATATTCTATTGCGTGTCACTGGTTAGTGCAATTCTGAGGGCCCTCTTACTGTGGTTGTAACCTATGGAGGCCTCCTGCTGGCTTGTCTCTTCAGGTTTTTATATGCTCTAAGTTGTTGGAGCACAGGCTGCAATGGACTCTGTTGCTTCTGTTGTGTGAGGGTCCTCTAATGTAATCAGAAAGGGAAGTTCAATCTCCAGTTCCAATTAGAGAGGAGAGTAGAGCTCACTTTTAGCCATCCATGTAACATATGATAACATTTCATTAACATATGTTGACAATTTACTACTGATCTCTAAAATGATGTTCAATATGAGAAAAGTAAGAAATAAATACAATAGATGGTGATGAACCCAGCCTAATTCCATTTTAAGGTTGGGAGTCATTTTGTCACAAAGTTATGAAAAGTTAGTTTCGGTTTTATTATAAAGTAGTAAGATTTCTATTTGGCCTGACCCTCTGCTGTACAAACTTGTTTGGAATTCCTGCCCATCCTCTGAACTCACCCATGCCTGTCTCTCCTTGTCCAGATAAAAACCCTCCCTAACACCTGAGCAGTGCCACATAATTCTGATGTTAGAATCTCAATTTACTCTCTACCTTGAAATGTTAAGCCATGTAGATCATTAACCTGATCATTAACATCAGCCTTTGTATTACATTTGCCAGATCCCTGTTAGCTGTAAGTTACCACAACACTCCCTTTGTAACTTTTTGTGCTATAAAAACCTTTTCTTTCCTGTGAGTTGCTGCTGTTCTCTGGCCCAGCTTTTGGGGTGTGATAGTCACTGGCCAGCTCTCTTGTGTACACAATGTAAGATTTCTTTAATTTGATGTAAAATTGGAGTCAGTGATCTTTTCTTTGTGTTGTGTTTCAACAGTAGCTGAAGCCTTAAGCATTAGTCAAACTATGAACACTATTCAATGTATTGGAAGGGGAAGAAAAGAAAATACAAAGGAAACAAGTGAGAAAGGGAAGGAAGACCACAGAAAAATAAGAGGAAGAAGAATGAAAGAGTAATGAAAGGGATAGAGGAGAGAGAAAACTACTGAGGAAAATTCCAGGTAATTGAAAAGTTTGCCCGTTTAATAGATCTTTGCAAGAACGAATGTGGGGAGATTTTACAGGACACTTGAGAGTAAAGAAGTAGTGCAAAAACAATCACAAAGGGATCTGGGTTTTGTCCTTGCTGAGGATTTTAAAATGGGGAGGTATCCATAGATTTGGATTTAACATCCCTGAGTATGAAAGTGTTTTTGACATGAAATCATTCTACTCATTTTTGCATCTCAACTTTGACCCAAACTGGACAAACTTGTCAGGGGTCTGTCTGCTTAGCTCTGCCTGCTTCTTGCCTGCTAATGAGTGTTGGAAGAAATTTTCCTGTTCAGAGCAGAATAAGTCCTCAGAGTGGCTCTCTTTTTCTGTCTATATTGGGAGTGTGGCTCTGGCTGCAGATGCTGGCCAGTCCCCTCTCCTGAACAGCCTGTGAGTCAATGCAGATTGCAAGACTCAGGTGCTTCCCATTTGCTGAGGGAGGAGTCTGAAAATTGCCTCCAGACACCTCTGGGCATGGGGGAACTGGGGCATACTGAGCTAGAATGCAGAAGGTAGCACCTTTCCACACCCCAACTATATACACAGCTCTATGTCCTGGCAGCTTTGTCCCTATCTGAGAGTTCAGATCCCCTCTTTGAAATGGAACTCCCCTTTTGGTTGTCTCCACTCTGCAGACCTACAGCCTAGAAGCCAAATTTTCAGTCACTGCCCAAAGCTCCTGGTAAAACTTTAGCACATTCCCACTCCTGTGTCCAGGTGGACTCAAGACTTGGGCACGGAAGTCAGTGAAAATACAGGACCCATGGCCACTTCATCTTGGGTACACAATCAAAAGCAATCCCCATGATACCTCATTACAAGTTCTGCTCCCTCACATGTTGAAGTGTAGCATTAGAGAAGCATGCTGAGGCAAGCATATAAAGCAGGGTTTATTTAAAACTGGGTAACAGACTTCTCCTGTGAGGGAGAAGGGCGCCATAGCTGCTATCCTGGTATCCCAAGAAGTGAGGTGTCCTGCCCTTTTTATAGGTCCTAGACTTCCTTTGTTCTCCTTCCCTCTTCTTATCTTTCTCCTTCCTGCTTACAGGACTAGGCCAAGGAAATGCTCAGCAGGATGGTCAAAAGGTGGGAAAAAGTTGGGCTGAAGGGCAAAGGGCAGGGTGGAGCAGCTCAGGGCAAATTCATTAACAACCTTATAGTTCACTATAGGGAGGAACAATTCCTGGGACAGGTCACCTTAGCAACAGGTAGGAGCTGGGGTAATTTCTCCCTGAGTGTGGAGAAAGCTTCCTAAAGGAATGACATTTTTATCCCTCAAGGGACAGTGTCCAGCTTCCAGACTCACTCAAAATTGGCCTCTTCATCTGACCTGATTTGATTTGCCTATCTATGCTGACTGCCTGTCTAATTCTGGCTTCACCAAAACAAAGAATAATAAAAGAAAAAAACCAAACCAAACAAAAACCAAAAGAAACTGCAGGGATTTCTAATTTCTTGGGCAGCAAGTGGACACAGAATGTCTGTAAGCTGGCAAGACTCCCACATTCTCTACATTGCTGGGAAAAGCCAATTTCTCTCCCATACTGATTTCTTCTCAGTATCAGAATGGTTTTCTAGCTCAGACTGTGAAATTGCTGGACAACACAGCCTGCTTCCTCTTCACCTTTTACCCTTGCCACTACTTTGAGAGAGAGAGAGAGAGAGAGAGAGAGAGAGAGAGAATTTTAATATTTATTTTTTAGTTCTTGGCGGACACAACATCTTTGTTGGTATGTGGTGCTGAGGATCGAACCTGGGCCGCATGCATGCCAGGCGAGCATGCTACCGCTTGAGCCATATCCCCAGCCCAAATGTCAACTTTTGATAATCCCCCCCCCCAAAAAAAACCTAATGAATCAAGATCATTTTTATTCCCAATATTGTTACAACTTACTAATAAAATATTCCTTCATATTTCATACTGGAAGTTGTTTACACCAAGGTATGTTAACTTAATTGATGTTTGTCATTAAAATATACTAGTAAATCACGTAGTAGAGGAAGCAAATTTTTTGAACAACTGGATACATGAAAACTAATAAAGAAATAGAGAAATGAGATCAAGATATCAGAGAGATATTGAAAAGTAGTCTTTGGAGCTCAAGAGAGAATTGAGGATGAGAGTTGTAGTAAGGGTTGGTTGCTGGGATTCTGCCTCAGAGTACAAGTCTCAGAGACTTTGCCTTGTGCTGCTCAAATGTCTGTCCTTCACCTTATTCTGACCTCCTTGGTCACATTGAGAAGAGTGACTCTTCCTACTGACACCAAGTTACATGTAGTTTGCTCAGTTCTCAAAAATTCTGAAGATTGGTTCAAGAATGCCTGCATTTTTCTGGTTATAGGGTTATAGTTTAATCATGTTTTGAAGATATAAAAAAATTCATTGGCTGTTTAAACACTCACATTACTAAATATTTTACTGATGAGGGATATTAGATACCTCTTTGTGAAAATGACTATTTTATACATAACCAATTTTCAAGATGACAAATTAATGTTAAGGTTGGCCTGGTGATAATTCTGGAAAGTTATTTAAATAAATGGGGATTTAAATTTTAGTTGAAAAGATTCAAGTGAAAATTTTATAATAGCCTGATTGAAAGTTATTCTTACCAGTCCTTAAATTTTTTTTTCATATTTCATGATTCTCTATCATTCCATATTCCTTTAGTATAAATTCTATGAATTCAATGTATGTACATTCTGGGTTTCTGAAATTAAGAATGTTGGAAGCTGAAAATGAATAGGCTGGTGCTTTAACAGTTTGATCTCCTGCACACCTAGTTTCCCCTCTGCCTCATGCTGTCCTCTCAACCCTTCTTTTGTGAAGTTGATCTCCTTGCTCTTCCTAAACTAGCTTGTCAATACCGTTCTAGGAATTGGTGACCACTGAAGATGTAAGCAAAAGTTTCACCCAAGAAGAGTGGGCCATGCTGGACCCATGTCAGAAAATGCTACACGGATCAGTGATGCTGGAAATCATTAATCATCTGGTATCAGTTGGTAAGTCCATTAATGATATATATGAAAGATGTGAGGGTATACCTATTTCTTCAATAACAGTATCTGGAATAGCCTCTCTCTATTCAATTCCAATCTCTGTCCTGACTTTCTCATAGAACTTACAATTACATGCAAGAAAGCTGATCTTATTTATTACTTTAATTACAACTTATTTTACACCACACTACAATATAGTCCACACCATAATGTTATGTATCCATTAAATTTAAATTATACATAGACCTGATATTTATAAATCATTATACTTATATTGTCACTGTGCTGGAGGATTGAATACCAAAACAAGAGAATTCTGAACATTTTTGTGTGATTATCTGGATTCCATTTGAAAGTAATATTTAGTGGAGAGATGAAGTACCTGAAACAACTGCTGATCTGGCATTCTTTGAATGTCATTGTGAGCATTGGTGCCCTCAGTCCTCCCTGGTATGGGAGCATTCTAACTTTATTCTGCTGCAGTGAGTGAACTTCAAAATTTTCTCTGCTAAATACTTTCTCCCAGTGCCTTGGTTCTCTATTGTTGTTAACTCATCTTCTTGGTCTTGTCGCTAATGCACATTTCTTGGCAGAAATGCTAAAATCCAATGGCTTTTTTTTTTTTTTTTTTTTTTTTTACCATGCATAGGGTATAGTTCTGCAAATCAGATGTGAATTTGTATCTGGAGGAAGGAAAAATCCTGTGGATGGGAGAAGGGACAGGATTTCTCCCAAGGCAGAGTGCAGGTAAGAGACAGAGACATTTGTGATTCTACAGAGATGGTTGCCCAGCCAGTGACTGAGCTTGGAAATATTAACTGACATAGCTGTGAAATTAATGTGGTTGTCTAAAATATAGTAGGGGACCATGGGACAAAATTTCTCATGTATGATGTAGCTTCTTTTAATCTAAATTCAAAATGTTTCCTCTATATTTAGATTTTCATTGAGGGGAAAACCTGTTAGTGTGTTTTTTAGGTCAATTTTCATGTCTCTTTTTCAGATTTTCTCCTTTAAATTTTTTTCTCCATTACTTTTTTAACAATAATTCTATGATGATGTTTTTTTTTTATAATTCCCAGTGTTGTATTTTTCCAAGATATGTATTTTTTTTAATCTAAGCCATATCCTCCATGAAAGAGTCAATGATGAAAAAAGACATTCTCATGAGATTGTTGACTTTCAACTTTGTGTCTCTGAATTTCATGCTACCAATTTGTATTTCCAACTTTTCTAGGGATGTAAATGAATATCAAAAACATGAAATGATATGCAGAGCAGTTTTGAAAAGAAAGGCTACACCCATCAACAGGTCAATGGTAAGTTTCAAGAATGGGAACACTCATTATGTAAGTTAAAAACCTGTCTGTGGAATAAATTAGTGACCAAGTACAATTTGATGGCTGTCATTATGATGGGAATACACAACTTCTGTGTTGAAACATCTGTATAGCTTGCATTCTGGGAGAAATTAAAAAGATTCCAAATGCACAAGCATTTCTCATGTAGCTATTTGAAATACTGAAGACCATAAAGTTAATCAGAGCCCCTTTAAATAAAATACTAGTAAATGGAAAATACTTGGCTCACCTGGGAATTATCTACAGTATTCACGAAATTAAAAGTAAGAAGATTTTCATTTTCATATTACAATGGATTGTTCTAAGATTCTTATGCAAAAAAAATTAAGTTTATATGGAGACATTGTTAAGAAATGTTCATCTTCTTTACAAAACAGGAATCTCATTTTAAAGAGTATTCCTTAAAATGGAGAAAAGAAAGGAACTACTGGGACAACAAACACTGTGCACCATCCCTTGCTGACAATTTGTATCTTGGTGAAAACCAGAAAAATGATTGTGTCTCATGTGAAGGGCAAGAATATTTGAAAGGACATAGGAACTGTTTACAACCTAGAAAATTCAACAAGAATGACCCTGGAGAGATACAATATGAATGTCATCTATGCAGCAAATCCTTTAATCAAACCTCTGATCTAAGCAGACTCAATGAAACTAGAACAGGGGAAAAAAATTGTGAATATAATTTTTCTGAGAAAGTCTTCAGTTACTGCTCTAAGCATAGACAACATGAGAGAACCCAAACAAGTGATAAACAAAATGAATGCCACGTGTGTCAGAAAGCCTTCAGGAAGTCTTACAACCTTAAAATGCATGAGAAAGTCCATACTGGAGAGAAACTATACAGATGTCATCGGTGTGGGAAAGCTTTTTGTAAATTATACAACCTTCAAATGCATGATAAAATCCACACAGGAGAGAAACCATACAAATGCCGTGTGTGTGGGAAAGCCTTCAGCAAATCAGTTCATCTTCGTCGTCATCAGATAACCCACACGGGAGAGAAACCATACCAATATCAATTGTGTGGGAAATCCTTTGGTCAATCATGCTACCTTAGAATACATGCAAAAATTCACACTGGAGACAGACCATACAAATGCCATGTGTGTGGGAAAGCCTTCAGCAATTCAGTTCACCTTAGTCGTCATCAGATAATCCACACGGGAGAGAAACCATATCAATGTCAATTATGTGAGAAATCCTCTAGTCAAACATGCTACCTTAAACTTCATCAGAGAACACACACTGGAGAGAAACCCTATCAATGCCACCTGTGTGGGAAAGCCTTCAGTCAATCTTGTTACCTTAAACCACATCAGAGAATCCACACTGGTGAGAAACCATATGTATGTGGTGTATGTGGGAAAGCCTTCAGTCTATCATCTGGCCTGAGACACCATGAGAAAACACATACTGGAGAGAAACCATACAAATGCCCTATGTGTGGGAAAGCCTTCAGTCGATCATCTGGTCTCAGAGTTCATGAGAGAACACACACTGGAGAAAAATAACATGCATGCCAGCTGTGTGGCATACTCCTTGGCCATCACCCTAGTATGGAAAAATGAAACATGACTTGCCTTGGAGAGTGGCCATGGGAGTGTTGCCTGTGTGGAAAGGCCTCTCTTTAAGACCCTAACCTTAGAAAAATCGAGCCAGCTCAATGGAGAGAAACCTCATGAGTGGCATCTATGTGGGAAAGGCTTCAGTCAATCTTACTACCTTAGACTGCACAAGAAAATGTACAAGAAATCAATCGTAGGAATGTCAGCTGTTTGGGAGGTCCTGCTGTTTGGGAGGTCAGCTGTTTGGGAGGTCCTGCCAATGTTCTGCATGTAGGAACCCATGATGGAGACAAACTTGAGTTTCTGTAGCCTATATTCTAACCTGCTATTACAAGATATAAGAACTAAAATTTTTTTTCTCTGTACTTCACATATTTTTGCTCCTACTCATATTTTTTCCTACTTCCAAATTTGAAAATTATTTGATTCTTAACCTAGCTTCTTTCTTAGTAATATGTTAAGTTATAAATGTTCATCTGAGTGCTCTTTTATCCCAGAAATTCTAATATTTGAAGCTTTTATTATCACTTCTTCCAAAACACTGTTTATTTCCTTCTCTTGTGCCTTCTTCCTTGACCTGTGAGGTATGTATAGGTGTTCCATTTTGTGTTGAAGGGCCTGAAGTGTGGTGATGGGATTCTATAGATCTTAAGGTGATTGATTTCTAATATAATCAATTATGCATTAAACAATCTGCATGATTTTAACTTTTTTAAAAGGCAATGGAAATGCTTCAAATTTAAAATATAAGATTGTATTAGTTACGTACATGTCAAAACTATCAAATTGCATGCTTCCACTATGTGCATTTTATTGTACTTCAATTTTACCTCAATAAAGCCATGAAAAAAATGTGAAGAAATGTTCAATTGTACTTGTGAAATCTAAATCTGAGCACCCCATAATTGAAGAACACCCTTAATCAATATGAAAAAAGTTGAAGTAATTTGAATCCTCTCTTGACATACACAAGTCCCTGTAAAATAAGCCATATGAATGATGTTTGATAGAAAAGGTCATAATAAGTGATCTTTCTTAAATGGCATATGCTTATTTTAAACCCTGTCAAGAAAAGAATGTAGTAACCTACAGTTTCAACTCTCAGCTTTCAACCAACCAGAGTGTTTGACAGGAAAGTCATATTGACACTGTCCAGGTCCTAGACAGGGTTTCCTCAATCCTGTGTACCTTCAGAGCATACCCCACCCCCTTGTATTCCTCAGGAACTTCTTGAGCTTCATTCACATTGGTTCCCTTGTGTCCACTGGGGGAACTTTTCAGAATTAAACAAGTTTATTTTTAAATTTGCATTTTCAAGGACTTCACATTCAAGTTTAATGTTCTCTCATCTCTCCACTTAATCTGGTATTTGCAAAGGTGAAGCAAGTGGAATGATTGAATTTACATTATTAAGTGACAGTTGTATTCCTATTACTCAGATCAACAATAATTAAAACAGAAAAAACACAATTTTAACCTGAGAGACATAATGAAACAAAAAGTTTGGTTTGCAGTTTGTTGCATTTAATGATAATTTCCCCATGTTCTTTGAACAAGAAAACCAATATTAATTTGTGCTGGCATTTGTGTAATATGTAGAAAGTCTTGATTATACCACCAAGGAGATATATTTGGTAGTTTTTTTTTTCTTTTTCCTGATTTTCACCAACATCAGAATCAACTGGATTTAGAAGATACAAATGAAAGTTGTTTCACATGATTCTCTTTCTCAGCCCGTTCTCCATCTCTTTCATGTACATCATTTAAATCTTCTTTGGATGTTCAATTTATGTTGTGAATTGTTGGAAGGAGAAGGGGAAATTCTCTGTGCTTCTTTTCTAGTTATGTGCAGCACATTGCCAGAAACTGAGTGGCAACACCAATAAAATCCATTAAGTCATAGACTCACAGGTCAGAAGTCCAAGTCAGAGCAGGTTGGATCCTCTGGAAGCCTCTCACAGGACCTCATGCAGGTGGTGGCTGCATCATGATCTCCTTGGGGCCTGTTGATTCTCTCTTTCTCAGTCTTTGGGGTGGGTGCAGTTCCTTGGGGGCTGTGGGGCTCTGGACCTGAATTTTGACACCCTGAGTTTTGTTTCCTCTCATATGTCTCTTGATATTCTGTGAGAATTTGCAGATTTGGGTGTGTTTGTGTTTGTTGCAGTGTTTGATTCTTTGGGCTGGCTAGACAAGCACTGTACCACTGCACTGTACCCAGGCCCACAGTTGCTTCTTCTGTGCCTGAAGGGGACCTGTTCAGAGTTTGATTCTGTCTGCACACCTCCTAACACAAGTAATAGATTCCTGTTACACCACTCAGCTTTTCAGGTTCTCTCAGGTGCCTTCCCTTTCTTTGATTAGCTCACAGTGTCTGTAATTGCATGAATAAACTACCCCCCTCATTGCCAGTTTTTGTGGCTGTGAACAAAATATATGACAAGAACAACTTATAGAACAAGCATTTTGTTTTGGACTCAGTTTTAGAGTTTCAACCCATGGCCACCTGACTGCAATACTTTAGGCCTGAGGTGAGGCAGAACATCCTGGCACAAGGGCATGAGAGAGAAAAGATACTCTCTAATGGCAACCAGGAGCAGAGAGAGTGAGGAGCCAGGGATGAGGTGCTTATTCCCCAAGGGCATTAGGGGACTACTTCCTCAAGCTCTGGCCCAACTTCCAACAGTTTCCATCTGGTTTGGTCTCAACGTCTAAAAAAAAGAGAAAAGCTGACCACAGAGACCGTGGTTATCTTGCCCTGCTGTGGGAAGTGCGAGGTGCACTACTAGTAAGAGCAATCCCAGCCCATTTACCCAAATAATAAATAAAATTGAAAGGCCTTTTGCTACAAAGACCAGAAAATATAAACACAAATAAAATAACAGAGGAGAGGCAGGTGACCTGAATAAATTAGAGGTGACAGGAGACATTACAACTGACACCAGAGAAACTAAGGGAATCCTGAATCATGAGGAATTCTTTTTGAAAAAAAAAATGCTAATAAATTTTAAAATCTTGAGGAAGTGGATAAATTCCTACCCAAATTCCTTCCCTTGGACATAAAATGCCCATGACATTTTAAAATTGACCTCAGTATATATTCAAAACACAAGGAAGGAATTGAACCAGTTGTTGTAAAGATTCTCCCAAGGAACATCCATTGGTAGATAGGATCACTGCTGAGTTTCAGCAAATTTTTGACAGGATCTAAAAGCAATGCTTCTCACATGCTTCCATACAATTGAAAGGGGGGAACATTTAGAAACCGATTCCATGGGGCCTGTTAGTGGCAGAGCAGGCTGAACCAATGTCAGCTGCAGGGTGGGCTGAACACTTGACCCTCACCCATCTGGTTCCTTATCCCTTGTTTGCCTCAAGTCAGAACACTTAACCCCACTCAAGGCTGAACACTTGACCCCCACACATCTGGTGCAAAGGAAACCCACATCTAACTTCTTCCCTCTCATTGAGGGCAGAAGATGAGACCCTTAGCAACTACTGTATGATCCAATCACTGTGGGCCAACAAAGCAGCTTGCAGACCCAGAGACCCCGTCAGATTTTGGCTATCAAAACTCTCCCCTCTCCTTCTCTCTCCTTCCTGTCACTCTCTCTTCCCCTCTCTCTCTCTCTCCCTCTCCCTCTCTTTTCTCTTTTTTTTCTCTCTTGTGCTTTGCTGTCTTCTCTCTCTCTCTCACTCTCTCTCTTTCTCTCTCTCTCTCACTCTCTTTCTCTTTCACTCTCTCTCACTCTCTCTCTTTCTCTTTCTCTCACTCTCTTTCTCTCTCTCTCTCTCTCTCTCTCTCTCTCTCTCTCTCTCTCTCTCTCCACAATAAAGATCTCTTGGTCACTCCAAGTGTCGTGGTCACTTTCCTTTCAGAGCCAACCTTCACCTGTTTATTTACCCAAACTGAGGAGGACACAAGAGAAAAAGCAAAAATGAACTAACCACTGACATTCGGCCATGAAGAAGGAAATCCTGTCAACGTCAAGAGCTTTCCTGGAACTGGAAGACCCCACATTCTACACACTGAAAGATAAGGCTCCAGGGCTGGGCTGTAGCTCAGTGGTAGATCACTTGCCTTGCAGGTGTGAGACCCTGGGTTTGATCCTCAGCACCACATACAAGTGAATAAATAAATAAAGATTTAAAACATAAAAGGCTCCAGTGTTTTCTCTCATGTGTGGAAACTAAAGGAAACAGATGACTGAAAGGTAGAGGTGGGATCCCCAAGGACTGGGAAGGGTATGGCTAGGGTGAGAGATGGAAATTGAAGACAGAAGAAGGGGAAATGGGTAGAAGGTTGGGTGAACAGGGGAAAGCTTGACATGTGCATGGATGAAACTACCAGGATGAAGCCCATTAATTTGTTCAATTTACAGTTTAAAATGCCCAGGGCAAAAACGACCAGTTTCCATAGAACTCCTGGACCTCCCCATAGAGCCCAGAATGGTGGAGTAGGTTTCCTTTGAAATTTGAATCTTCCTGCAGTCATTCAAATGTTGAATGATTAATATAATCCTTCTAAACGCAAACACCCCTGTTTAAAATGAAGTGAGGCTTACCCAAGGACTACACCTCCATCATCTCCTGTTTCTCCTCTACTCTTTTCCCCAGCCATACTCTGAAGAACCCATTGGGAAGGGAATCCAACCTGAGGTCCATCTGTCCATCCCTAGTCTGTCAGCAGGCTGTCAGGAAGGTGGCTGCTGGGCAAACACCACAGGAGCAGAGTCAGCTTCCTAGATGTCACATTATCTTGAACATAATAAAAATCTTATTCCCTGCCTCCTTGATATTTCTGCCAAAGACAAGCAGACATATTCCTAAAGGACTTCCTTTTGAATTCAAAACCATCATGGAAATGTGTCAGGACCCGTCCAGCATGACTTGGTTTATTGAGAAGGAAAAGAAATGTATCTTTTTAATCAGAAAAGTGGTTTAAAAGTTTAATAATACTTATATATTTTAATAAGTAAAAACATTTTAATTGAGATATTACCATTATGAATATGTGCACGCCTCAAAATGCTTATGAAATGGGGATATAAAAATACTCCTTGGGCTGGGGATGTGGCTAAAGCGGTAACAGCGCTCGCCTGGCATGTGCCTGGTGCTGGGTTCGATCCCCGGAACCACGTAAAAATAAAATAAAGATGCTGTGTCCACCGGACAATGAAAAAAAAAATATTAAAAATTCTCTCTCTCTCTCTCTCTCTCTCTCTCTCTCTCTCTCTCTCTCTCTCTCGCCCTCGCTCTCTCTCTCAAAAAACAAACAAACAAACAAAAAAACAAAAACTCCAGAGATCCACAAACAGGAAAAAGAGTCAACCAGTCTCTCCAGGAAGTGAACTGACCACACCCAAATCCCTAATCCAATTAAGTGCTTGCAGGTGATTGGTGGATCTGTCAGGAAGTTAGTGGGTGTGGTCAGGAGGCTGAGCTATAAAAGGCTGAAAACATGGACCCGGCTGTCATTTGAAGGCCGGCTCCGAAGGAGAAGCTCTCTCCTCTCGAGATTCAGCGGGGAGACCTGGTGGTCACTGCTCCTGGAGACATGGAGGCAGCTTCACTCCACTGTGGAGGTGAGTCTCAGTTTCATGACTGTATAAAACCTGAATGTTCATCAAATGCAGCTGATGCTAAAGTCCATTTGGGTCCTTCTCTACCTGCAGAGTCATCGTTGTCACCTTGCCCTGACGCACACTTAAATAAGAATTCAGCTCCTGTGGGGCCACTGCTGGCTCCTAGAGGGAAACTTTGTCTGAACTGGCAGAGACCGTCCGCGGCTGGTGCTGGGCTGCAGAACATGGGAAACACTTGCTACGTGAATGCAGCCCTGCAGTGCCTGACATACACACCTCCGCTGGCCAACTACATGTTGTCCCAGGAGCACTGCCAGCGCTGTCCTCGTCACAGGGCCTGCATGCTGTGTGTGATGCAAGCCCACGTGAGGCGGGCTCTCCGCCACCCTGGGGATGTCATTCAGCCCCTGCCTGCTTTGGTTGACGGCTTCCACACTTCCCGGCAAGAAGATGCCCATGAATTTCTGCTCTTTACTCTCCATGCCATGCAGGAAGCATGTCTGCGTGGGCACAAGAGGCCGGGTGCTCACTCCAAGGACCCTACCCTCATGCGCCAGATATTTGGAGGGTGCTGGAGATCGCAAATCAAGTGTCTCCACTGCTGTGGCCTTTCAGACACTTTTGACCCCTACCTGGACATTATGCTAGACATCACGGCAGCTCCCAGTGTGCAGCATGCACTGGAGCACTTGGTGAAGCCTGAGTGGCTGGAAGGGGAGAACGCCTACCAGTGTGGTGTTTGTCAGAAGAAGAGGCCAGCCTGCAAGACCCTGACCCTGCAGAAGGCACCAAAGGTTCTTATGCTTGTATTGAAACGGTTTTCGGATCTCACAGGGGAAAAAATGGCTAAGCACGTGCACTATCCTGAGTGTCTCGACATGCAGCCATACATGTCTCAGCAGGGCAGAGGCCCGCTGGTGTACGCCCTCTATGCTGTGCTGGTCCATGCCGGGGTGAGCTGTCGCAGCGGACACTACTATTGTTACATAAAAGCTGGCAATGGCCAGTGGTACAAAATGGACGATGCTAAGGTAGTGGCCTGTGACATTACTTGTGTCCTGAGTCAGCGTGCCTATGTCCTCTTTTATGTCCAGAAGAGTGAACTTGAAACTGACAATGGGAGTGTGTCCCTGGGCAGGGAAACAATAGCGCTTGGGCCTGAGGACAATATCTTGAGAGCCACTCAAGGAGAGCTCCAAGGAGACTCCTGTAGCAAAGCAGTAGAGCCAGAAGAGCGCTTGGTGGATACAGCTACTGGAGAAATCACCTTGGATCAGTGGAAATTTCTCCAAGAACAGAACCGACCAAAGTCTGAATTCAACCTCAGGAAAGTGGAATTCACTCTGCCTCCCAATGTTGTTGTGATTCACCAGTCAAAACACAGAGAAAAGGAGAACATAATGGATAAGCAGGAAAAATACAAGCAGAGCAAGGATACCAAGCACAGCATGCGTGAGGAGTTGGTGAACACTGGCCAACTCCCGTGTCTTGCAGGAAGGCCCAGAGCCAACAAGAAGAAGAACAAGCAGGGCAAGAGGACAGTAATTGTGGTCTAGCAATCCAGGGCACTGTGAAGGCCTTTGTATTGCAAACTAATGGTAAGTACTTAGCAGTCCCTGGAGTGCTTTGAGTTCCCTGAAGTAGAGGAGTGCAAACAGAAGCCTGGGTGATCACAGAATCCAGTTGTGGGTTTGGGAGTCAAACCAAAGCCTTTAGTCAGTCTCCAATCATTGGGACTTCTCCAAAGTGCCATGGCATCCCTGAAACCTTGAGAATAGTGGTGGATGGGCAGTGGAAAGAGGGAAAGGTGCCCATGGCATCCAAGCAGTTCAAGGTCAAGTACCACTGCAGAAGGTTGTCCCAACAAGCTCAGCTGCCTCCAGAGCCCAGGGACGTGGCACTCTCCAGCTGCCAGCTCACCCCCTGTTCCTGAGGGGGCAGCAGCCCCAGGCACCTGAAAGGTCATGAGGATGTGGATGCGGTTATCCAGGAACTCATCCCCCTGCAGAAATCCTTCTCCTCCTCTTCTATCTCTGCTCCTATCATCCCTCGCCTCTCCTTCCTCTTCTTCCTGTGGTCCAGGTGTGGGCAGGGCCACTTCCAAAGGCTGCCTAATTAGGAGCATTGGGCCTTCTTTTGTCCAAGGGATTGTCTATGAGCCCTGCGAATCCCTCCCTAGAAGAAATGGCTTTTCTAGAGGGAGAAGCCTGCAGCCTTAAGGTTGATTCTAAAGATAGTTCTCCTAACTCCATGAACTCTGAATTTGCAGCTGAAGCTGAAGGTCAGCAGGATGGGATGGAAGGACCAAACGAAGCCCAGAAAAGCAGCTGGAATAGGCTGGGGACCAGGACACCCAGCTGATCTACCTGAAGGCTCTACAGGACATCCCAGGGAAATCCAGTGCCCAGAAGGAAAGAAGCTGCCACCCCTAGGGTGAAGCCCAGCCCAGAAGTGTGTCCCAACCCTATGGAACGACCAGCCCTGAGCATCAAGGTCACTCCTCAGAAAGAGAAAGACTTGCCCCCAGAGGTCAGAGCCCAGGAGGAAGAGCCTGACAGGGGCAGCTTCTGTGACACCAGGGTGATTGTGGAC
Source organism: Spermophilus citellus (assembly GCF_964194105.1). Classification (NCBI taxonomy): domain Eukaryota; kingdom Metazoa; phylum Chordata; class Mammalia; order Rodentia; family Sciuridae; genus Spermophilus; species Spermophilus citellus. The sequence goes on from NC_138196.1 coordinate 27,058,882, forward strand.
CCTCAGGGGGAACCTGCTGAGGAGTCACTTGGTGACCAAAGGACAGTCATTGACAAGCCCTCTCCCCTGCTAGAATTTTTGGATGGCTCCAACATTCAAAGATGGGTTGAGAAATCCAAAAGCATTCAGATAGGAAGGTGGTGATGGAACACCCTCCATGAGGAGGCCACTGGTGTGACGTGGACGAGTCTCCGGGTCAGATTCTCTCAGGAGGAGCCTGTCTCCCTGAAGTACTCCGCAGTTCCAGAGCCTTCTTCCCTCTCCAGTGACCACAACATGTACCCCTCATTTGTACAGAAGTCCTTGGTGTGACTACACCAGCTACAGGCCAGCAGCCCAAGACTCCTGGCACCCCTCTGTGGGCAGCAGCCAGGACACAGCCTCCTAAGTGATCACCCCCCAGCTCCTCAGTGATCTCCCAGAGCCCCTCCAGAGACCCAGAGTCCCACTCCCTGCAGGTGTGCAGAAGCTCCCTGGAAGAAGTGAAGGAGAAAAGGACATTCTGAGCGGAGACTCCACCTCATCCCTGTGGCGGACAGGCATCTAGCTCCCTGACATGGGGCCATGAGGAGCCCAGCCTGAAGCAGGGCTTTATTGACACTCAGTGCCACTTGGCCATGCTGTACTCCAAGTTCTCGTTCAAGGGGACCTTTACAAGGTTCAGAAAAATGACAGCAGCTCCTTCCTCACCTCCAGGGCTGCATCTCTGACTTCTATGACACTGGGACACTGACAATCTGCCTGTGGGAGCAGCTGCTGAAGGAGGATCTGGTCTGGGGGGCCTTCAGCTGTCACCCAGATTTTGCACTTTACTATAGTGGGAGCTAAGAGAAGTCTGTTGCAGGCCTTGGGGCACCCCAGGTCATAGTCTTTGGGTAAATGGGCTGGGATTGCTCTTACTAGTGCACCTCGCCCGTCCCACAGCAGGGCAAGATAACCATGGTCTCTGTGGTCAGCTTTTCTCTTTTTTTTAGATGTTGAGACCTAACAGCAAGGTTTTTCTACTTGTAGAGCTAACAAATATAATTCCTAAAAGTTTCTGTGGATGTCATTTGTTAAATGCTTTATAAGCCACTGCTTATCATTTGGCCATGTTGTTTGTTTTGTTCAGTTTTGGAGTACTGGGGAAGGAATCCAGGCAGCGAGCTGCACTCCAGCTCCCCAGTATGCCTGGGGACCAGGGAGGAGAGGCATTTTGTGACTTCTCATGACTGACAATAGCATGAATCTTTCCTTCTTGGGAAGTCATCGACTTTGGGTGTTGTTTTGTTTTAAATGTGAAATATGCCCATTGCAGAATATTTGGAAAGTGCAAACAAGTGTGTAAAGATCATTCTCATTCACTCTGAAAAATTAAAAATAAAAATAAGAGGAGGCTCATGGTTTTTTGTAAAGAAAATTGTATTGGTTACTCTGAAGAAAAAAAAAAAGGTCCAGGACCAGATGGTTTCACAGCTGAATTAATTCATTTATAAATTTAAATGCCTTTAACACAAATGTGGGTCATATACCATAGTTTGATCAAGTGCTTAATTTCCAGGTACATAGCAATTTCCCACTCATATTTACCTTTATTCTCTGAACTATCTGAATTTTATTTAAAATTAAAAAATCTTATATTTTATCTATGTTGCTTTTTCTGTATTTCTAAGTATTTTATGTCAAATCTCAATAATATAATTTGTAAAATATGTACTTGGGAAGTATATCTAACCTTCTTTTATCCAATTAAGATTAATTGTGTATATTTTCAGGAATATTTAATAGAAGCCCCTATCCCTTCCCATGAACATTAAGAAAAGAAACATAATAGAGCTGGATTTTGACATTTTAATAACCTAATTTATATCGTCATCAAGTTTGTCATTTCCTGAATTGAAATCTCTAATTTATTTGACTTACATGTTTATTATTACAAATTAAATAAAAAAGGAAAGTGAACAGGTTTTAGATGATTTGTTTCACTGAAGCACTAGACCAATTGAAGGGGAATCTCTCACCCAATCTACATACAATGGCTCTAGAAAGGCAGTTTGATGAGATCACCTTTCAAAGTCACATGATAGCACTCTCAATCTACTCAAAAGGATCCAATCACATCTGATCCAATCATGATCCAATCATTTCTAACATACTTTGAAACTTATTGCTTGACATTTATGCATATTAAAACACACACACACACACATTTGAAAACTGAGAGAAATTTTATGTACTATTTCCAATATACTGCTTCATACTCCAACTTGGTTTTTGAAATAAATACAAGCACATTAACTGGAGTTGGTGGTGCACACCTTTAATCTCAGGAACTCAGGAGGCTGAGGCAGGAGGGTTGCAAGTTTGAGGCCTGCCTCAGGAAGTTAGTGAGACCATCAGCATTTCACAAAACACTTTCTCAAAATCAAAGAAAGGACTGGGGTTGTGGATCAGTGGTAAAGCATCCTTGGGTCAATTTCTAGCAGCTAAATAAACAAATAAATATGTAAAAATAGATCCACAAGTAATGTCACTCTCTTGTCTAACATACCTCTAGTTTATTCCATTGCACTGTGGGTTACTAGTTATCTACACAGGGGAACTAAGATTTTTAAAATGTTCTAGTTGTCTATTCATCAACATTAGTAATTTCCAGCTCTCAAATACCTCCCCCCTCTATACCTTCAGAATTTACCTGTATTCCTCATCCTGAACTTCCTGAGTCTTATTCCAAATTGATCCTTTGTGATAACTGGTGGAACCCTTCAGGAAAAGTCAACAAAAATGAGAAAGTTTAGCAATTCCACCTATGAGTTAAATGTTCTCTCATCTCTGCTTTCCTGTGTTTCTCACAGTGTCAAGATAAACAAATTCATGGTAGTCAGTCAAATTGTATTCATTTTCTCAGTTCAACATGAATTACAAATAGAACAATACCCTATATTAGAGAGAAAAAATTGAACAAACTCTGATGAGACAGATGTCTTGACTATAGTGACTCCATTTTGTTTAGGAAGTCCAGTTTGTGAACAGCCATGCCAAGTAGAAAGGTCACTACTGGGGCAAGTTGTTTTTCCTTTTGTTGTGGAAGCCCTCAGGAACATGGAAATACCTAACAGCAGCCTTTGGTTTCTGTAACTAGGGTAACTGGGCTTATTCTTATTGGCTAAGCCTCCTGGGGCCTGATTGTCATCTCTCACTTCTGTAACTTGGCTTCTTGCATTGGTAAACCAATAATGTCCCTTTCATGTTTTTTTGGCTTAAATATGAGGTCAGACTGAAGGGAGTGAGCCACTCTCACCATCTTACTTTAAGAGAGTAGAGTGTCCACTGCTGGCCAGCAATAAAGGCTTCATTGGAATGGCCATGTGTAGTCTGAGAGTTATTTGAGGGTCTCATATCGGTATAACAAAACTGATGAAGATTCACAATTTCTTATCATTAACTACCACTCTTAGGATGCTCCTTGAACAAGTGTCCCAATTATAATTTTGTACTAAGATCCAGCACACACTACGTCACCTCCAAAAAGAAGAGACTGATTGGGGGTCCCCTGTCTGTTTCTCTCTGCATTTCACCACTTTCAAGTGGACTCCAAAAATGAGGATGCTGCTTAATCAACATCATTTCCTTTTTGCAGTCAGGTTTCTGTCTGCTGCATGTACATAGTTTAGCCATTATTTGGAGGTTGGATTCATGCAGTAGTGAAAGAGGGAGAAGGAGAAAAATGTATCTACACATTTTATTCCAAATATGTCTAAATATTGGGACAAAATAAATGGTTAAAAACAATTAAGTCACTGATTTATAAGTCAGGATTCCAGGTCCAGCCAGGCTGGGTCCTCTGCAAACCTCTCAGGGCCCTCCAGTAGGTGTTGTCTGGGGCTGTGATCTCAGGAGAGCCTGCTGGTCCTCTTCATATCCCACAGACTGTTGGAAGGGTTCCATTCCATGGGGGCTGGGGACCTCAGTTTCCATACTCTGACTTCTGTCCCCTCCTATATGTCCCTGTCCCTTTGTATTCTATGAGGTACCCTGTATGATTTTTTTCTTCCATTTCAGGAGAGGGCAGTCAGGGCCTCAGGCTTGCTGGTTTTGCAGTGCACCACTGCATCTCACAACCAACCCAAGGTTGCTTCTTTAATGCCAGCGAGAGACCTTCTTAGGGTTGAAAACTGCCTGTAATTCCCCTTTGTGAGTCAGGAGGATAAAAGTGTCAGGCTCACCTGGTCAACTTTGATTCACTCTGGATTTTTCCCTGTGATTAACTGACAGTGAGTGGAAATTGTATCTGAAAAATCCCTTCATCATTGCCACATATCACAGCCCAGCTCTGAGAGTGTTAGTGCTCAGAGCCCCGGACATGGAATTACTTCTTCAACCAATAACATTCTGATCCCTAGGCAACAGAGACAGTGTGAGCTCCTAAGTTTTATGGAGAAGATACTGAGTAGAAAGTGCTGGGACTGACAGAAGAGCACAGTGTGAGGGGGAGAAAATGCCCCCTGGGGAGTTTTGAAGGGGCTGCTGCTAAGTAAGGTGGGGTTTTTTCTATTTTTTTTTTTTTTTATGGATCCATGGGCTTGACTTTCACCTGGGGCCCTGATGCTGAGTCTGGGGTCTTGGTCTCTCTCTACATGCTGCAGGCTGCAGACAGGGCTGTTTGGTCACATCAGGACACCTGGTGGTACCTAGGTGTGATGCTTGGCCCATGCCATGCCTTTTGGAGGCAGCCTTGGCAACTTTAAGGGAGACCCCTCTGGCCTTTGGACCGCTATCTTTGCACAGAGGACAGGGTTCTACCCAGAGTGCCTTAAATTCTCCTGGCAGGTGCCAGTGCCAGTCACTCTCTCTACATTTTTTTGGCCCAGGAGGTGAGTAGAAAGCAATTTCAGGGTTTGGGTGGAAGACAGCAGGGCAGAGTGTTCTCATGTTGGTGTTATTGACAGATGGCTGCCTTGAAAACACATGGTCCAGGACAATGTCTTCCTGATTACTCGAAGGCACATTGCCCTGCTTGGGTGCTGGGGGCAGAGTCCAGCACAAAGTTCTCATTAATACTACATCAAGTACAATTAAAATCAGTGCAATAATAGATGGAGCAAAGAAAAGAAACTTAAATGTAAAACAAATACAGTTAGTTTAAATATGAAGAAGTGCTTGACTACAGTGGTGATCCGGTGTTATAGTAAAGCTTTGTCCTGTTTCATAAATGGACTTCCAGACCACTCACATATAATCAAATCAAGCCTCTATTGAGTACAAGGGCACTCCTTATAAGCCTGAAAACCACAAAAGGGATGTTCAGGAGTCCAGCCAATGCAAACCAGCCAGGTTACAGAAGCGGGAGAGTGCAGTCAAGCGGTGGGAAGCCTGACTAATCACAGTTACCCAATCACCCCAGTTACAGAAACAGAGCCCTGTTGCCCTAGGTATAGAAACAATGCCCTGTTAGGTATTTCCATGTTCTTAAAGGTTTCTATAGCAAAACGAAAAGAACATCTTGCCCCCATTATAACCCTTCTACTTGGCATGGTTGTTTTACAGAATGGAGTCACAAAACAAAATGGAAAAATGATTTAAAAGGAAAATTAATTTACAGTGTCTACTTAATGCCATTCATGCCATATTAGAAAATACAGTTGCATTTTATCTGTTGTCCATTAACTTGTAAAGACTCTTTTCTATTGCGTGTCACTGGTTAGTGCAATTCTGAAGGCCCTCTTACTGTGGTTGTAACCTATGGAGGCCTCCTGCTGGCTTGTCTCTTCAGGTTTTTATATGCTCTAAGTTGTTGGAGCACAGGCTGCAATGGACTCTGTTGCTTCTGTTGTGTGAGGGTCCTCTAATGTAATCAGAAAGGGAAGTTCAATCTCCAGTTCCAATTAGAGAGGAGAGTAGAGCTCACTTTTAGCCATCCATGTAACATATGATAACATTTCATTAACATATGTTAACAATTTACTACTGATCTCTAAAACGATGTTCAATATGAGAAAAGTAAGAAATAAATACAATAGATGGTGATGAACCCAGCCTAATTCCATTTTAAGGTTGGGAGTCATTTTGTCACAAAGTTATGAAAAGTTAGTTTCGGTTTTATTATAAAGTAGTAAGATTTCTATTTGGCCTGACCCTCTGCTGTACAAACTTTTTTGGAATTCCTGCCCATCCTCTGAACTCACCCATGACTGTCTCTCCTTGACCAGATAAAAACCCTCCCTAACACCTGAGCAGTGCCACATAATTCTGATGTTAGAATCTCAATTTACTCTCTACCTTGAAATGTGAAGCCATGTAGATCATTAACCTGATCATTAACATCGGCCTTTGTATTACATTTGCCAGATCCCTGTTAGCTGTAAGTTACCACAACACTCCCTTTGTAACTTTTTGTGCTATAAAAACCTTTTCTTTCCTGTGAGTTGTTGCTGTTCTCTGGCCCAGCTTTTGGGGTGAGATAGTCACTGGCAAGCTCTCTTGTGTACACAATATAAGATTTCTTTAATTTGATGTAAAATTGGAGTCAGTGATCTTTTCTTTGTGTTGTGTTTCAACAGTAGCTGAAGCCTTAAGCATTAGTCAAACTATGAACACTATTCAATGTATTGGAAGGGGATGAAAAAGAAAATACAAAGGAAACAAGTGAGAAAGGGAAGGAAGACCACAGAAAAATAAGAGGAAGAAGAATGAAAGAGTAATGAAAGGGATGGAGGAGAGAGAAAACTACTGAGGAAAATTCCAGGTAATTGAAAACTTTGCCCGTTTAATAGATCTTTTCAAGAACGAATGTGGGGAGATTTTACAGGACACTTGAGAGTAAAGAAGTAGTGCAAAAACAATCACAAAGGGATCTGGGTTTTGTCCTTGCTGAGGATTTTAAAATGGGGAGGTTTCCATAGATTTGGATTTAACATCCCTGAGTATGAAAGTGTTTTTGACATGAAATCATTCTACTCATTTTTGCATCTCAACTTTGACCCAAACTGGACAAACTTGTCAGGGGTCTGTCTGCTTAGCTCTGCCTGCTTCTTGCCTGCTAATGAGCGTTGGAGGAAATTTTCCTGTTCAGAGCAGAATAAGTCCTCAGAGTGGCTCTCTTTTTTTCTGTCTATATTGGGAGTGTGGCTCTGGCTGCAGATGCTGGCCAGTCCCCTCTCCTGAACAGCCTGTGAGTCAATGCAGATTGCAAGACTCAGGTGCTTCCCATTTGCTGGGGGAGGAGTCTGAAAATTGCCTCCAGACACCTCTGGGCATGGGGGAACTGGGGCATACTGAGCTAGAATGCAGAAGGTAGCACCTTTCCACACCCCAACTATATACAGAGCTCTATGTCCTGGCGGCTTTGTCCCTATCTGAGAGTTCAGATCCCCTCTTTGAAATGGAACTCCCCTTTTGGTTGTCTCCACTCTGCAGACCTACAGCCTAGAAGCCAAATTTTCTGTCACTGCCCAAAGCTCCGGGTAAAACTTTAGCACATTCCCACTCCTGTGTCCAGGTGGACTCAAGACTTGGGCACGGAAGTCAGTGAAAATACAGGACCCATGGCCACTTCATCTTGGGTACACAATCAAAAGCAATCCCCATGATACCTCATTACAAGTTCTGCTCCCTCACATGTTGAAGTGTAGCATTAGAGAAGCATGCTGAGGCAAGCATATAAAGCAGGGTTTATTTAAAACTGGGTAACAGACTTCTCCTGTGAGGGAGAAGGGCGCCATAGCTGCTATCCTGGTATCCCAAGAAGTGAGGTGTCCTGCCCTTTTTATAGGTCCTAGACTTCCTTTGTTCTCCTTCCCTCTTCTTATCTTTCTCCTTCCTGCTTACAGGACTAGGCCAAGGAAATGCTCAGCAGGATGGTCAAAAGGTGGGAAAAAGTTGGGCTGAAGGGCAAAGGGCAGGGTGGAGCAGCTCAGGGCAAATTCATTAACAACCTTATAGTTCACTATAGGGAGGAACAATTCCTGGGACAGGTCACCTTAGCAACAGGTAGGAGCTGGGGTAATTTCTCCCTGAGTGTGGAGAAAGCTTCCTAAAGGAATGACATTTTTATCCCTCAAGGGACAGTGTCCAGCTTCCAGACTCACTCAAAATTGGCCTCTTCATCTGACCTGATTTGATTTGCCTATCTATGCTGACTGCCTGTCTAATTCTGGCTTCACCAAAACAAAGAATAATAAAAGAAAAAAACCAAACCAAACAAAAACCAAAAGAAACTGCAGGGATTTCTAATTTCTTGGGCAGCAAGTGGACACAGAATGTCTGTAAGCTGGCAAGACTCCCACATTCTCTACATTGCTGGGAAAAGCCAATTTCTCTCCCATACTGATTTCTTCTCAGTATCAGAATGGTTTTCTAGCTCAGACTGTGAAATTGCTGGACAACACAGCCTGCTTCCTCTTCACCTTTTACCCTTGCCACTACTTTTTGAGAGAGAGAGAGAGAGAGAGAGAGAGAGAGAGAGAGAGAGAATTTTAATATTTATTTTTTAGTTCTTGGCGGACACAACATCTTTGTTGGTATGTGGTGCTGAGGATCGAACCCGGGCCGCATGCATGCCAGGCGAGCATGCTACCGCTTGAGCCACATCCCCAGCCCAAATGTCAACTTTTGATAATCCCCCCCCAAGAAAAACCTAATTAATCAAGATCATTTTTATTCCCAATATTGTTACAACTTACTAATAAAATATTCCTTCATATTTCATACTGGAAGTTGTTTACACCAAGGTATGTTAACTTAATTGATGTTTGTCATTAAAATATACTAGTAAATCACGTAGTAGAGGAAGCAAATTTTTTGAACAACTGGATACATGAAAACTAATAAAGAAATAGAGAAATGAGATCAAGATATCAGAGAGATTTTGAAAAGTAGTCTTTGGAGCTCAAGAGAGAATTGAGGATGAGAGTTGTAGTAAGGGTTGGTTGCTGGGATTCTGCCTCAGAGTACAAGTCTCAGAGACTTTGCCTTGTGCTGCTCAAATGTCTGTCCTTCACCTTATTCTGACCTCCTTGGTCACATTGAGAAGAGTGACTCTTCCTACTGACACCAAGTTACATGTAGTTTGCTCAGTTCTCAAAAATTCTGAAGATTGGTTCAAGAATGACTGCATTTTTCTGGTTATAGGGTTATAGTTTAATCATGTTTTGAAGATATAAAAAAATTCATTGGCTGTTTAAACACTCACATTTTTTACTAAATATTTTACTGATGAGGGATATTAGATACCTCTTTGTGAAAATGACTATTTTATACATAACCAATTTTCAAGATGACAAATTAATGTTAAGGTTGGCCTGGTGATAATTCTGGAAAGTTATTTAAATAAATGGGGATTTAAATTTTAGTTGAAAAGATTCAAGTGAAAACTTTATAATAGCCTGATTGAAAGTTATTCTTACCAGTCCTTAAATTTTTTTTTCATATTTCATGATTCTCTATCATTCCATATTCCTTTAGTATAAATTCTATGAATTCAATGTATGTACATTCTGGGTTTCTGAAATTAAGAATGTTGGAAGCTGAAAATGAATAGGCTGGTGCTTTAACAGTTTGATCTCCTGCACACCTAGTTTCCCCTCTGCCTCATGCTGTCCTCTCAACCCTTCTTTTGTGAAGTTGATCTCCTTGCTCTTCCTAAACTAGCTTGTCAATACCGTCCTAGGAATTGGTGACCACTGAAGATGTAAGCAAAAGTTTCACCCAAGAAGAGTGGGCCATGCTGGACCCATGTCAGAAAATGCTACACGGATCAGTGATGCTGGAAATCATTAATCATCTGGTATCAGTTGGTAAGTCCATTAATGATATATATGAAAGATGTGAGGGTATACCTATTTCTTCAATAACAGTATCTGGAATAGCCTCTCTCTATTCAACTCCAATCTCTGTCCTGACTTTCTCATAGAACTTACAATTACATGCAAGAAAGCTGATCTTATTTATTACTTTAATTACAACTTATTTTACACCACACTACAATATAGTCCACACCATAATGTTATGTATCCATTAAACTTAAATTATACATAGACCTGATATTTGTAAATCATTATACTTATATTGTCACTGTGCTGGAGGATTGAATACCAAAACAAGAGAATTCTGAACATTTTTGTGTGATTATCTGGATTCCATTTGAAAGTAATATTTAGTGGAGAGATGAAGTACCTGAAAGAACTGCTGATCTGGCATTCTTTGAATGTCATTGTGAGCATTGGTGCCTTCAGTCCTCCCTGGTATGGGAGCATTCTAACTTTATTCTGCTGCAGTGAGTGAACTTCAAAATTTTCTCTGCTAAATACTTTCTCCCAGTGCCTTGGTTCTCTATTGTTGTTAACGCATCTTCTTGGTCTTGTCGCTAATGCACATTTCTTGGCAGAAATGCTAAAATCCAATGGCTTTTTTTTTTTTTTTTTTTTTTTTACCATGCATAGGGTATCTGTTCTGCAAATCAGATGTGAATTTGTATCTGGAGGAAGGAAAAATCCTGTGGATGGGAGAAGGGACAGGATTTCTCCCAAGGCAGAGTGCAGGTAAGAGACAGAGACATTTGTGATTCTACAGAGATGGTTGCCCAGCCAGTGACTGAGCTTGGAAATATTAACTGACATAGCTGTGAAATTAATGTGGTTGTCTAAAATATAGTAGGGGACCATGGGACAAAATTTCTCATGTATGATGTAGCTTCTTTTAATCTAAATTCAAAATGTTTCCACTATATTTAGATTTTCATTGAGGGGAAAACCTGTTAGTGTGTTTTTTAGGTCAATTTTCATGTCTCTTTTTCAGATTTTCTCCTTTAAATTTTTTTCTCCATTACTTTTTTAACAATAATTCTATGATGATGTTTTTTTTTATAATTCCCAGTGTTCTATTTTTCCAAGATATGTATTTTTTTTAATCTAAGCCATATCCTCCATGAAAGAGTCAATGATGAAAAAAGGCATTCTCATGAGATTGTTGACTTTCAACTTTGTGTCTCTGAATTTCATGCTACCAATTTGTATTTCCAACTTTTCTAGGGATGTAAATGAATATCAAAAACATGAAATGATATGCAGAGCAGTTTTGAAAAGAAAGGCTACACCCATCAACAGGTCAATGGTAAGTTTCAAGAATGGGAACACTCATTATGTAAGTTAAAAACCTGTCTGTGGAATAAATTAGTGACCAAGTACAATTTGATGGCTGTCATTATGTTGGGAATACACAACTTCTGTGTTAAAACATCTGTATAGCTTGCATTCTGGGAGAAATTAAAAAGATTCCAAATGCACAAGCATTTCTCATGTAGCTATTTGAAATACTGAAGACCATAGATTTAATCAGAGCCCCTTTAAATAAAATACTAGTAAATGGAAAATACTTGGCTCACCTGGGAATTATCTACAATGTTCACGAAATTAAAAGTAAGAAGATTTTCATTTTCATATTACAATGGATTGTTCTAAGATTCTTATGTAAAAAAAATTAAGTTTATATGGAGACATTGTTAAGAAATGTTCATCTTCTTTACAAAACAGGAATCTCATTTTAAAGAGTATTCCTTAAAATGGAGAAAAGAAAGGAACTACTGGGACAACAAACACTGTGCACCATCCCTTGCTGACAATTTGTATCTTGGTGAAAACAAGAAAAATGATTGTGTCTCATGTGAAGGGCAAGAATATTTGAAAGGACATAGGAACTGTTTACAACCTAGAAAATTCAACAAGAATGACCCTGGAGAGATACAATATGAATGTCATCTATGCAGCAAATCCTTTAATCAAACCTCTGATCTAAGCAGACTCAATGAAACTAGAACAGGGGGAAAGAATTGTGAATATAATTTTTCTGAGAAAGTCTTCAGTTACTGCTCTAAGCATAGACAACATGAGAGAACCCAAACAGGTGATAAACAAAATGAATGCCACGTGTGTCAGAAAGCCTTCAGGAAGTCTTACAACCTCAAAATGCATGAGAAAGTCCATACTGGAGAGAAACTATACAGATGTCATCGGTGTGGGAAAGCTTTTTGTAAATTATACAACCTTCAAATGCATGATAAAATCCACACAGGAGAGAAACCATACAAATGCCGTGTGTGTGGGAAAGCCTTCAGCAAATCAGTTCATCTTCGTCGTCATCAGATAACCCACACGGGAGAGAAACCATACCAATGTCAATTGTGTGGGAAATCCTTTGGTCAATCATGCTACCTTAGAATACATGCAAAAATTCACACTGGAGACAGACCATACAAATGCCATGTGTGTGGGAAAGCCTTCAGCAATTCAGTTCACCTTAGTCGTCATCAGATAATCCACACGGGAGAGAAACCATATCAATGTCAATTATGTGAGAAATCCTCTAGTCAAACATGCTACCTTAAACTTCATCAGAGAACACACACTGGAGAGAAACCCTATCAATGCCACCTGTGTGGGAAAGCCTTCAGTCAATCTTGTTACCTTAAACCACATCAGAGAATCCACACTGGTGAGAACCCATATGTATGTGGTGTATGTGGGAAAGCCTTCAGTCTATCATCTGGCCTGAGACACCATGAGAAAACACATACTGGAGAGAAACCATACAAATGCCCTATGTGTGGGAAAGCCTTCAGTCGATCATCTGGTCTCAGAGTTCATGAGAGAACACACACTGGAGAAAAATAACATGCATGCCAGCTGTGTGGCATACTCCTTGGCCATCACCCTAGTATGGAAAAATGAAACATGACTTGCCTTGGAGAGTGGCCATGGGAGTGTTGCCTGTGTGGAAAGGCCTCTCTTTAAGACCCTAACCTTAGAAAAATCGAGCCAGCTCAATGGAGAGAAACCTCATGAGTGGCATCTATGTGGGAAAGGCTTCAGTCAATCTTACTACCTTAGACTGCACAAGAAAATGTACAAGAAATCAATCGTAGGAATGTCAGCTGTTTGGGAGGTCCTGCCAATGTTCTGCATGTAGGAACCCATGATGGAGACAAACTTGAGTTTCTGTAGCCTATATTCTAACCTGCTATTACAAGATATAAGAACTAAAAATTTTTTTCTCTGTAGTTCACATATTTTTGCTCCTACTCATATTTTTTCCTACTTCCAAATTTGAAAATTATTTGATTCTTAACCTAGCTTCTTTCTTAGTAATATGTTAAGTTATAAATGTTCATCTGAGTGCTCTTTTATCCCAGAAATTCTAATATTTGAAGCTTTTATTATCACTTCTTCCAAAACACTGTTTATTTCCTTCTCTTGTGCCTTCTTCCTTGACCTGTGAGGTATGTATAGGTGTTCCATTTTGTGTTGAAGGGCCTGAAGTGTGGTGATGGGATTCTATAGATCTTAAGGTGATTGATTTCTAATATAATCAATTATGCATTAAACAATCTGCATGATTTTAACTTTTTTAAAAGGCAATGGAAATGCTTCAAATTTAAAATATAAGATTGTATTAGTTACGTACATGTCAAAACTATCAAATTGCATGCTTCCACTATGTGCATTTCATTGTACTTCAATTTTACCTCAATAAAGCCATGAAAAAAATGTGAAGAAATGTTCAATTGTACTTGTGAAATCTAAATCTGAGCACCCCATAATTGAAGAACACCCTTAATCAATATGAAAAAAGTTGAAGTAATTTGAATCCTCTCTTGACATACACAAGTCCCTGTAAAATAAGCCATATGAATGATGTTTGATTGAAAAGGTCATAATAAGTGATCTTTCTTAAATGGCATATGCTTATTTTAAACCCTGTCAAGAAAAGAATGTAGTAACCTACAGTTTCAACTCTCAGCTTTCAACCAACCAGAGTGTTTGACAGGAAAGTCATATTGACACTGTCCAGGTCCTAGACAGGGTTTCCTCAATCCTGTGTACCTTCAGAGCATACCCCACCCCCTTGTATTCCTCAGGAACTTCTTGAGCTTCATTCACATTGGTTCCCTTGTGTCCACTGGGGGAACTTTTCAGAATTAAACAAGTTTATTTTTAAATTTGCATTTTCAAGGACTTCACATTCAAGTTTAATGTTCTCTCATCTCTCCACTTAATCTGGTATTTGCAAAGGTGAAGCAAGTGGAATGATTGAATTTACATTATTAAGTGACAGTTGTATTCCTATTACTCAGATCAACAATAATTAAAACACAAAAAACACAATTTTAACGTGAGAGACATAATGAAACAAAAAGTTTGGTTTGCAATTTGTTGCATTTAATGATAATTTCCCCATGTTCTTTGAACAAGAAAACCCATATTAATTTGTGCTGGCATTTGTGTAATATGTAGAAAGTCTTGATTATACCACCAAGGAGATATATTTGGTAGTTTTTTTTTCTTTTTCCTGATTTTCACCAACATCAGAATCAACTGGATTTAGAAGATACAAATGAAAGTTGTTTCACATGATTCTCTTTCTCAGCCCGTTCTCCATCTCTTTCATGTACATCATTTAAATCTTCTTTGGATGTTCAATTTATGTTGTGAATTGTTGGAAGGAGAAAGGGAAATTCTCTGTGCTTCTTTTCTAGTTATGTGCAGCACATTGCCAGAAACTGAGTGGCAACACCAATAAAATCCATTAAGTCATAGACTCACAGGTCAGAAGTCCAAGTCAGAGCAGGTTGGATCCTCTGGAAGCCTCTCACAGGACCTCATGCAGGTGGTGGCTGCATCATGATCTCCTTGGGGCCTGTTGATTCTCTCTTTCTCAGTCTTTGGTGCAGTTCCTTGGGGGCTGTGGGGCTCTGGACCTGAATTTTGACACCCTGAGTTTTGTTTCCTCTCATATGTCTCTTGATATTCTGTGAGAATTTGCAGATTTGGGTGTGTTTGTGTTTGTTGCAGTGTTTGATTCTTTGGGCTGGCTAGACAAGCACTGTACCACTGCACTGTACCCAGGCCCACAGGTGCTTCTTCTGTGCCTGAAGGGGACCTGTTCAGAGTTTGATTCTGTCTGCACACCTCCTAACACAAGTAATAGATTCCTGTTACACCACTCAGCTTTTCAGGTTCTCTCAGGTGCCTTCCCTTTCTTTGATTAGCTCACAGTGTCTGTAATTGCACGAATAAACTACCCCCCTCATTGCCAGTTTTTGTGGCTGTGAACAAAATATATGACAAGAACAACTTATAGAACAAGCATTTTGTTTTGGACTCAGTTTTAGAGTTTCAACCCATGGCCACCTGACTGCAATACTTTAGGCCTGAGGTGAGGCAGAACATCCTGGCACAAGGGCATGAGAGAGAAAAGATACTCTCTAATGGCAACCAGGAGCAGAGAGAGTGAGGAGCCAGGGATGAGGTGCTTATTCCCCAAGGGCATTAGGGGACTACTTCCTCAAGCTCTGGCCCAACTTCCAACAGTTTCCATCTGGTTTGGTCTCAACGTCTAAAAAAAAGAGAAAAGCTGACCACAGAGACCGTGGTTATCTTGCCCTGCTGTGGGACGGGCGAGGTGCACTACTAGTAAGAGCAATCCCAGCCCATTTACCCAAATAATAAATAAAATTGAAAGGCCTTTTGCTACAAAGACCAGAAAATATAAACACAAATAAAATAACAGAGGAGAGGCAGGTGACCTGAATAAATTAGAGGTGACAGGAGACATTACAACTGACACCAGAGAAACTAAGGGAATCCTGAATCATGAGGAATTCTTTTTGAAAAAAAAATGCTAATAAATTTTAAAATCTTGAGGAAGTGGATAAATTCCTACCCAAATTCCTTCCCTTGGACATAAAATGCCCATGACATTTTAAAATTGACCTCAGTATATATTCAAAACACAAGGAAGAAATTGAACCAGTTGTTGTAAAGATTCTCCCAAGGAACATCCATTGGTAGATAGGATCACTGCTGAGTTTCAGCAAATTTTTGACAGGATCTAAAAGCAATGCTTCTCACATGCTTCCATACAATTGAAAGGGGGGAACATTTAGAAACCGATTCCATGGGGCCTGTTAGTGGCAGAGCAGGCTGAACCAATGTCAGCTGCAGGGTGGGCTGAACACTTGACCCTCACCCATCTGGTTCCTTATCCCTTGTTTGCCTCAAGTCAGAACACTTAACCCCACTCAAGGCTGAACACTTGACCCCCACACATCTGGTGCAAAGGAAACCCACATCTAACTTCTTCCCTCTCATTGAGGGCAGAAGATGAGACCCTTAGCAACTACTGTATGATCCAATCACTGTGGGCCAACAAAGCAGCTTGCAGACCCAGAGACCCTGTCAGATTTTGGCTATCAAAACTCTCCCCTCTCCTTCTCTCTCCTTCCTGTCACTCTCTCTTCCCCTCTCTCTCTCTCTCCCTCTCCCTCTCTTTTCTCTTTTTTTTCTCTCTTGTGCTTTGCTGTCTTCTCTCTCTCTCTCACTCTCTCTCTTTCTCTCTCTCTCTCACTCTCTTTCTCTTTCACTCTCTCTCACTCTCTCTCTTTCTCTTTCTCTCACTCTCTTTCTCTCTCACTCTCTCTCTCTCTCTCTCTCTCTCTCTCTCACCACAATAAAGATCTCTTGGTCACTCCAAGTGTCGTGGTCACTTTCCTTTCAGAGCCAACCTTCACCTGTTTATTTACCCAAACTGAGGAGGACACAAGAGAAAAAGCAAAAATGAACTAACCACTGACATTCGGCCATGAAGAAGGAAATCCTGTCAACGTCAAGAGCTTTCCTGGAACTGGAAGACCCCACATTCTACACACTGAAAGATAAGGCTCCAGGGCTGGGCTGTAGCTCAGTGGTAGATCACTTGCCTTGCAGGTGTGAGACCCTGGGTTTGATCCTCAGCACCACATACAAGTGAATAAATAAATAAAGATTTAAAACATAAAAGGCTCCAGTGTTTTCTCTCATGTGTGGAAACTAAAGGAAACAGATGACTGAAAGGTAGAGGTGGGATCCCCAAGGACTGGGAAGGGTATGGCTAGGGTGAGAGATGGAAATTGAAGACAGAAGAAGGGGAAATGGGTAGAAGGTTGGGTGAACAGGGGAAAGCTTGACATGTGCATGGATGAAACTACCAGGATGAAGCCCATTAATTTGTTCAATTTACAGTTTAAAATGCCCAGGGCAAAAACGACCAGTTTCCATAGAACTCCTGGACCTCCCCATAGAGCCCAGAATGGTGGAGTAGGTTTCCTTTGAAATTTGAATCTTCCTGCAGTCATTCAAATGTTGAATGATTAATATAATCCTTCTAAACGCAAACACCCCTGTTTAAAATGAAGTGAGGCTTACCCAAGGACTACACCTCCATCATCTCCTGTTTCTCCTCTACTCTTTTCCCCAGCCATACTCTGAAGAACCCATTGGGAAGGGAATCCAACCTGAGGTCCATCTGTCCATCCCTAGTCTGTCAGCAGGCTGTCAGGAAGGTGGCTGCTGGGCAAACACCACAGGAGCAGAGTCAGCTTCCTAGATGTCACATTATCTTGAACATAATAAAAATCTTATTCCCTGCCTCCTTGATATTTCTGCCAAAGACAAGCAGACATATTCCTAAAGGACTTCCTTTTGAATTCAAAACCATCATGGAAATGTGTCAGGACCCGTCCAGCATGACTTGGTTTATTGAGAAGGAAAAGAAATGTATCTTTTTAATCAGAAAAGTGGTTTAAAAGTTTAATAATACTTATATATTTTAATAAGTAAAAACATTTTAATTGAGATATTACCATTATGAATATGTGCACGCCTCAAAATGCTTATGAAATGGGGTTATAAAAATACTCCTTGGGCTGGGGATGTGGCTAAAGCGGTAACAGCGCTCGCCTGGCATGTGCCTGGTGCTGGGTTCGATCCCCGGAACCACGTAAAAATAAAATAAAGATGCTGTGTCCACCGGACAATGAAAAAAAAAATATTAAAAATTCTCTCTCTCTCTCTCTCTCTCTCTCTCTCTCTCTCTCTCTCTCTCTCTCGCCCTCGCTCTCTCTCTCAAAAAACAAACAAACAAACAAAAAAACAAAAACTCCAGAGATCCACAAACAGGAAAAAGAGTCAACCAGTCTCTCCAGGAAGTGAACTGACCACACCCAAATCCCTAATCCAATTAAGTGCTTGCAGGTGATTGGTGGATCTGTCAGGAAGTTAGTGGGTGTGGTCAGGAGGCTGAGCTATAAAAGGCTGAAAACATGGACCCGGCTGTCATTTGAAGGCCGGCTCCGAAGGAGAAGCTCTCTCCTCTCGAGATTCAGCGGGGAGACCTGGTGGTCACTGCTCCTGGAGACATGGAGGCAGCTTCACTCCACTGTGGAGGTGAGTCTCAGTTTCATGACTGTATAAAACCTGAATGTTCATCAAATGCAGCTGATGCTAAAGTCCATTTGGGTCCTTCTCTACCTGCAGAGTCATCGTTGTCACCTTGCCCTGACGCACAGTTAAATAAGAATTCAGCTCCTGTGGGGCCACTGCTGGCTCCTAGAGGGAAACTTTGTCTGAACTGGCAGAGACCGTCCGCGGCTGGTGCTGGGCTGCAGAACATGGGAAACACTTGCTACGTGAATGCAGCCCTGCAGTGCCTGACATACACACCTCCGCTGGCCAACTACATGCTGTCCCAGGAGCACTGCCAGCGCTGTCCTCGTCACAGGGCCTGCATGCTGTGTGTGATGCAAGCCCACGTGAGGCGGGCTCTCCGCCACCCTGGGGATGTCATTCAGCCCCTGCCTGCTTTGGTTGACGGCTTCCACACTTCCCGGCAAGAAGATGCCCATGAATTTCTGCTCTTTACTCTCCATGCCATGCAGGAAGCATGTCTGCGTGGGCACAAGAGGCCGGGTGCTCACTCCAAGGACCCTACCCTCATGCGCCAGATATTTGGAGGGTGCTGGAGATCGCAAATCAAGTGTCTCCACTGCTGTGGCCTTTCAGACACTTTTGACCCCTACCTGGACATTATGCTAGACATCACGGCAGCTCCCAGTGTGCAGCATGCACTGGAGCACTTGGTGAAGCCTGAGTGGCTGGAAGGGGAGAACGCCTACCAGTGTGGTGTTTGTCAGAAGAAGAGGCCAGCCTGCAAGACCCTGACCCTGCAGAAGGCACCAAAGGTTCTTATGCTTGTATTGAAACGGTTTTCGGATCTCACAGGGGAAAAAATGGCTAAGCACGTGCACTATCCTGAGTGTCTCGACATGCAGCCATACATGTCTCAGCAGGGCAGAGGCCCGCTGGTGTACGCCCTCTATGCTGTGCTGGTCCATGCCGGGGTGAGCTGTCGCAGCGGACACTACTATTGTTACATAAAAGCTGGCAATGGCCAGTGGTACAAAATGGACGATGCTAAGGTAGTGGCCTGTGACATTACTTGTGTCCTGAGTCAGCGTGCCTATGTCCTCTTTTATGTCCAGAAGAGTGAACTTGAAACTGACAATGGGAGTGTGTCCCTGGGCAGGGAAACAATAGCGCTTGGGCCTGAGGACAATATCTTGAGAGCCACTCAAGGAGAGCTCCAAGGAGACTCCTGTAGCAAAGCAGTAGAGCCAGAAGAGCGCTTGGTGGATACAGCTACTGGAGAAATCACCTTGGATCAGTGGAAATTTCTCCAAGAACAGAACCGACCAAAGTCTGAATTCAACCTCAGGAAAGTGGAATTCACTCTGCCTCCCAATGTTGTTGTGATTCACCAGTCAAAACACAGAGAAAAGGAGAACATAATGGATAAGCAGGAAAAATACAAGCAGAGCAAGGATACCAAGCACAGCATGCGTGAGGAGTTGGTGAACACTGGCCAACTCCCGTGTCTTGCAGGAAGGCCCAGAGCCAACAAGAAGAAGAACAAGCAGGGCAAGAGGACAGTAATTGTGGTCTAGCAATCCAGGGCACTGTGAAGGCCTTTGTATTGCAAACTAATGGTAAGTACTTAGCAGTCCCTGGAGTGCTTTGAGTTCCCTGAAGTAGAGGAGTGCAAACAGAAGCCTGGGTGATCACAGAATCCAGTTGTGGGTTTGGGAGTCAAACCAAAGCCTTTAGTCAGTCTCCAATCATTGGGACTTCTCCAAAGTGCCATGGCATCCCTGAAACCTTGAGAATAGTGGTGGATGGGCAGTGGAAAGAGGGAAAGGTGCCCATGGCATCCAAGCAGTTCAAGGTCAAGTACCACTGCAGAAGGTTGTCCCAACAAGCTCAGCTGCCTCCAGAGCCCAGGGACGTGGCACTCTCCAGCTGCCAGCTCACCCCCTGTTCCTGAGGGGGCAGCAGCCCCAGGCACCTGAAAGGTCATGAGGATGTGGATGCGGTTATCCAGGAACTCATCCCCCTGCAGAAATCCTTCTCCTCCTCTTCTATCTCTGCTCCTATCATCCCTCGCCTCTCCTTCCTCTTCTTCCTGTGGTCCAGGTGTGGGCAGGGCCACTTCCAAAGGCTGCCTAATTAGGAGCATTGGGCCTTCTTTTGTCCAAGGGATTGTCTATGCGCCCTGCGAATCCCTCCCTAGAAGAAATGGCTTTTCTAGAGGAAGAAGCCTGCAGCCTTAAGGTTGATTCCAAAGATAGTTCTCCTAACTCCATGAACTCTGAATTTGCAGCTGAAGCTGAAGGTCAGCAGGATGGGATGGAAGGACCAAACGAAGCCCAGAAAAGCAGCTGGAATAGGCTGGGGACCAGGACACCCAGCTGATCTACCTGAAGGCTCTACAGGACATCCCAGGGAAATCCAGTGCCCAGAAGGAAAGAAGCTGCCACCCCTAGGGTGAAGCCCAGCCCAGAAGTGTGTCCCAACCCTATGGAACGACCAGCCCTGAGCATCAAGGTCACTCCTCAGAAAGAGAAAGACTTGCCCCCAGAGGTCAGAGCCCAGGAGGAAGAGCCTGACAGGGGCAGCTTCTGTGACACCAGGGTGATTGTGGACCATCAGAGGGAACCTGCTGAGGAGTCACTTGGTGACCAAAGGACAGTCATTGACAAGCCCTCTCCCCTGCTAGAATTTTTGGATGGCTCCAACATTCAAAGATGGGTTGAGAAATCCAAAAGCATTCAGATAGGAAGGTGGTGATGGAACACCCTCCATGAGGAGGCCACTGGTGTGACGTGGACGAGTCTCCGGGTCAGATTCTCTCAGGAGGAGCCTGTCTCCCTGAAGTACTCTGCAGTTCCAGAGCCTTCTTCCCTCTCCAGTGACCACAACATGTACCCCTCATTTGTACAGAAGTCCTTGGTGTGACTACACCAGCTACAGGCCAGCAGCCCAAGACTCCTGGCACCCCTCTGTGGGCAGCAGCCAGGACACAGCCTCCTAAGTGATCACCCCCCAGCTCCTCAGTGATCTCCCAGAGCCCCTCCAGAGACCCAGAGTCCCACTCCCTGCAGGTGTGCAGAAGCTCCCTGGAAGAAGTGAAGGAGAAAAGGACATTCTGAGCGGAGACTCCACCTCATCCCTGTGGCGGTCAGGCATCTAGCTCCCTGACATGGGGCCATGAGGACCCCAGCCTGAAGCAGGGCTTTATTGACACTCAGTGCCACTTGGCCATGCTGTACTCCAAGTTCTCGTTCAAGGGGACCTTTACAAGGTTCAGAAAAATGACAGCAGCTCCTTCCTCACCTCCAGGGCTGCATCTCTGACTTCTGTGACCCTGGGACACTGACAGTCTGCCTGTGGGAGCAGCTGCTGAAGGAGGATCTGGTCTGGGGGGCCTTCAGCTGTCACCCAGATTTTGCACTTTACTATAGTGGGAGCTAAGAGAAGTCTGTTGCAGGCCTTGGGGCACCCCAGGTCATAGTCTTTGGGTAAATGGGCTGGGATTGCTCTTACTAGTGCACCTCGCCCATCCCACAGCAGGGCAAGATAACCACGGTCTCTGTGGTCAGCTTTTCTCTTTTTTTTAGATGTTGAGACCTAACAGCAAGGTTTTTCTACTTGTAGAGCTAACAAATATAATTCCTAAAAGTTTCTGTGGATGTCATTTGTTAAATGCTTTATAAGCCACTGCTTATCATTTGACCATGTTGTTTGTTTTGTTCAGTTTTGGAGTACTGGGGAAGGAATCCAGGCAGCGAGCTGCACTCCAGCTCCCCAGTATGCCTGGGGACCAGGGAGGAGAGGCATTTTGTGACTTCTCATGACTGACATCAGCATGAATCTTTCCTTCTTGGGAAGTCATCGACTTTGGGTGTTGTTTTGTTTTAAATGTGAAATATGCCCATTGCAGAATATTTGGAAAGTGCAAACAAGTGTGTAAAGATCATTCTCATTCACTCTGAAAAATTAAAAATAAAAATAAGAGGAGGCTCATGGTTTTTTGTAAACAAAATTGTATTGGTTACTCTGAAGAAAAAAAAATAAGGTCCAGGACCAGATGGTTTCACAGCTGAATTAATTCATTTATAAATTTAAATGCCTTTAACACAAATGTGGGTCATATACCATAGTTTGATCAAGTGCTTAATTTCCAGGTACATAGCAATTTTCCACTCATATTTACCTTTATTCTCTGAAGTATCTGAATTTTATTTAAAATTAAAAAATCTTATATTTTATCTATGTTGCTTTTTCTGTATTTCTAAATATTTTATGTCAAATCTCAATAATATAATTTGTAAAATATGTACTTGGGAAGTATATCTAACCTTCTTTTATCCAATTAAGATTAATTGTGTATATTTTCAGGAATATTTAATAGAAGCCCCTATCCCTTCCCATGAACATTAAGAGAAGAAATATAATAGAGCTGGATTTTGACATTTTAATAACCTAATTTATATCGTCATCAAGTTTGTCATTTCCTGAATTGAAATCTCTAATTTATTTGACTTACATGTTTATTATTACAAATTAAATAAAAAAGGAAAGTGAACAGGTTTTAGATGATTTGTTTCACTGAAGCACTAGACCAATTGAAGGGGAATCTCTCACCCAATCTACATACAATGGCTCTAGAAAGGCAGTTTGATGAGATCACCTTTCAAAGTCACATGATAACACTCTCAATCTAGTCAATAGGATCCAATCACATCTGATCCAATCATGATCCAATCATTTCTAAAATACTTTGATTTTTTATTGGTTTTTCAAAACATTACATAGTTCTGGATATATCATATTTCACACTTTGATTCAAGTGGGTTATGAACTCTCATTTTTACCCCGTATACAGATTGCAGAGTCACATCAGTTACACTTCCACTGATTTACTTATTGACATACTCATGTCTGTTGCATTCTGCTGCCTTTCCTATCCTCTACTATCCGCCTCCCCTCCCCTCCCCTCCCCTTTTCTCTCTCTACCCCCTCTACTGTAATTCATTTCTCCCCCTTGTATTCTTTTTCCCTTTCCCCTCACTTCCTCTTGTATGTAATTTTGTATAACCCTAAGGGTCTCCTTCCATTTCCAAGCAATTTCCCTTCTCTCTCCCTGTCCCTCCCACCTCTCATCCCTGTTTAATTTTAGTCATCTTCTCATGCTCTTCTTCCCTACTCTGTTCTTAGTTATTCTCCTTATATCAAAGAAGACATTTGGCGTTTGTTTTTTAGGGATTGGCTAGCTTCACTTAGCATAATCTGCTCTAATGCCATCCATTTCCCTCCAAATTCTATAATTTTTTCATTTCTTAATGCAGAGTAATACTCCATTGTGTATAAATGCCACATTTTTTTTATCCATTCGTCTATTGAAGGGCATCTAGGTTGCTTCCACAGTCTTGCTATTGTGAATTGTGCTGCTATGAACATCTAAAATACTTTGAAACTTATTGCTTGACATTTATGCATATTAAAACATTGTGATATATATATATATATACACACACACATACACACAAACACACACACACATTTGAAAACTGAAAGAAATTTTATGTACTATTTCCAATATACTGCTTCATACTGCAACTTGGTTTTTGAAATAAATACATGCACATTAACTGGAGTTGGTGGTGCACACCTTTAATCTCAGGAACTCAGGAGGCTGAGGCAGGAGGGCTGCAAGTTTGAGGCCTGCCTCAGGAAGTTAGTGAGACCATCAGCATTTTACAAAACCCTTTCTCAAAATAAAAGAAAGGACTGGGGTTGTGGCTCAGTGGTAAAGCTTCCTTGGGTCAATTTTTAGTAGCTAAGTAAACAAATAAATATGTAAAAATAGATCCACAAGTAATGTCACTCTCTTGTCTAACATACCTCTAGTTTATTCCATTGCACTGTGGGTTACTAGTTATCTACACAGGGGAACTAAATTTTTAAAATGTTCTAGTTGTCTATTCATCAACATTAGTAATTTCCAGCTCTCAAATACCTCCCCCCTCTATACCTTCAGAATTTACCTGTATTCCTCATCCTGAACTTCCTGAGTCTTATTCCAAATTGATCCTTTGTGATAACTGGTGGAACCCTTCAGAAAAAGTCAACAAAAATGAGAAAGTATAGCAATTCCACCTATGAGTTAAATGTTCTCTCATCTCTGCTTTCCTGTGTTTCTCACAGTGTCAAGATAAACAAATTCATGGTAGTCAGTTAAATTGTATTCATTTTCTCAGTTCAACATGAATTACAAATAGAACCATACCCTATATTAGAGAGAAAAAATTGAACAAACTCTGATGAGACAGATGTCTTGACTATAGTGACTCCATTTTGTTTAGGAAGTCCAGTTTGTGAACAGCCATGCCAAGTAGAAAGGTCACTACTGGGGCAAGTTGCTTTTCCTTTTGTTCCTTTTTCTATTTATCTTCCTTTTGCTTCTTTGGCTCATGATTTTCACTCTGGGGGGGGGGGAAGCAACATTTTACTTCACTGGTTCAAGATCACCATCTACTGGTCACATCTGGCAATTTCAGGTTATATGGTTCATCGTAAAATCAAAGACCATCTTTTGGTTTTGTTTGGATTTGATCAATTCACTTATTAAAGCAGTTTTCTAGGTGGAAGATAATGTGAAGACCAGGAGGGTAAGTGGAGCAGAGTGCTTCTTATGCCACAGACAATGGGAGGCTCAAGACAAAACCTCTAACATTGTTAGATAGTTCACACCTGACAACTGGCATAAAGAAAGTGGATCCGCACTCCGGAGTGAGCTGGGTGTCCTATCTACGCAGATAGGGTCAACAAGTTCCTTTCCGACAAACACCAAAGTCCCCCAAATCTCAGTAGCATGGGGGTTAATGATGAGGTGAGAGGTCACTCAGGAACTTAGGGCAGCTTCTGGAAAGCAAACTGTCACCTGGGCTGCAGGAACAGGGCAGGCTTCTGGAGATGGCCTGGGGGAGTGCAAACAAGGAACAAGCAGGTGGAGAGTAGAAGGGTATGACAGATGCAGGGAACCACCGAGCCAGGACACAGAAGTGTATGCGAGGGAGTGATGAGATGTTGGGTTTTGCTAGAGAGTAGACAACAGATGCGGGGCGATATCAGACTGGGAATCAGCAAGCAGTCCTCCTGAGTGCTGAATCAGGAGCCTTTGACCCTGGCCTTCCAGCAACTCACCAACATACTCATTTTCTTTTCCCCTTATTGCTTCTTCTTCCTTGGCTGGACTTTAGGTCCACCTTTAGCCGGTGGACAAAATTCAGTTCAATAAAGATCACAGATCTGGTCCGGGTAAACCAGGAGAGGCAGGAATGTATCGCTTGCGCCTCCTGGTGGCAATTTTAGGATTGTGATCCTTTATCTTCTTCAAAGGCCCAGCGGAAGGAGAGCTGCTGCTTAAAACCAAGAGGATTTCTTGTCAGTGAGTGAAAGTGTGACTGTAATTATAGGAAGATACAGAAAGATTAATATTTGTCTGGGACTGTGGATAGAATTAGTATCACCTTCCTTTTGAGTAGTGGCTCCTTTTCCCTCTTGAGCAAATTCCTCTCCTTGATAACCACAGGCCTGGGATAGCACTGAAGCATTCAAATCCATCCTGTTGGAGGAATTCCCAGTTTGTGAGTGTTGTGTACACTTATATTTGCACATGGAATCATTCTCTCTCCCTCCCCCCCCATTTCTCCAGGCTTTTGGGAAATCAAATTCTTAGATAATTATCTCTCTTTTGTTTAAAGAACTCTAACTCTGCTGACTCCATTGTGGTGTCCATATTGAGGAAGAAAATTTGAACGAGATGAGGATCATTTATTGATTTGTGGGGAGGAAAAGAGTGAATGCTTTCTGTTCTAGAGATAGCCTCAGATTGTCAATAATTGATTTTGTTTTCAAGAATAATGGAGGAATTTAAAGTAGTGTGCAGTTAAGGAGAATGGTTTTTGCTTACAAAGCTTTTTTTTTTTTTTTTTTTTTTTTGCATGGACAGAGACATGTCTAGGATTGTAAAGCTTTAAAAATCTCATGTAGCTGATGGGTCCAGATTTGTCATCATAGAGGAAGCTGAAATCTATTTATTTACTTGTAAAATTGAAGGGATTTGAATTTAACTGACCATCAGTCCCTTTGGGCAGGGCATAATTGGATTTACTTCTCTGTTCTCATTTGGAAATCTTCCTTTGACTTGTAGTGAGAAAATTCTGGGGCTCCCCACAGTCCAGAGAGGGGCTTCTTAAACTTTCCTTCCTCTTACCCCATCCTGTCAGAGAGAACTCAGCCTCACAGACAGAATGACAGCAATCCTTCATCCTCACTTACCGAGTTTCACAATTATTTCTAGTCTCCAAATCTTGTGCCTTAAAGAAAGAATTATACTTCTGTAGAGAGCATCTCTGAAACAAAGGGTAAGCACCCTATTTCTTAGATAAAACCTACCATCAGGCCACCTGTCCTCCAGTTTGATAGCCACAGTGCCAGGATAACCCTGAGTTATGGGCTGACTTGTGTACCTCCCCAAATCAGGTGTGGAAGTCTTAACCCCCAGAGCCTCAGAATTTAATGGTAGGGCCTTTAAAGAAGTAATTAAGTTACAATGAGGTCACTAGGAAGGTTCTAGACTGGTGTTCTTCGAAGAAGAGGAGATCAGGACATAGCCACAGAGGAAAGGCCATGTGGGGACATAGGAGAAGGCAGCCACATATGCAAGCCAAAGAGAGAGGCCCCAGAAGAAAGTAACCCTGTCAATACCTTCATCTTGGGCTTCCAGCCTCTAGAAATATGAGAAAATAATTTCTGTTGCTTAAGACACCCAGTCTGTGGTATTTTATTATGGCAGCCCTAGCAGACTAATGTGCCCTGAGTTTCTCATTGTTCAAATTCATCCCATAAAATGGATTAAACAGCCTCTATCTAAGCAATGTTTTCCTTTCACACCCTCGTTCTGTGGAGTGCAGAGATTCTTCATTTTGAGAATTCTAACCTGGACTAATTTCTTCCCTGTTTAGATCTTATTTGGGAGATGCTGTGCTCACCCTTCCTAATGGAAAGGAATGTAGGAGAACAAGCCAGGGGTAAGCTCCTTGATGTTGGCCAATATCCTGTGTGCATTTTAAAGGCTGTAAGAACCTCTTGGCCCAAAATGCAAGGTCTTTAGCAATGTACCATCAATTTTTCTTATACAAACTTAAAAGCAAAGTTGTAAATGTAGTGTAAAAAATAAGAAACACAATTAGAAAAATAAATTCCTATTCTGTACCTACTCTCAATTAACCATTGCTTCAATTAGGAGTTCCTTGTTTTGAAAGCAACTTTAAATACATTTGGATGTACTCTTACGACCACATCATTTTTAATGGTCACACAGCATTCTATTTCATGATGTACCATCCTTTTTTCAATTAGTCTCCTATTTTTCATTGTTATAAATAATGCTGCAATGGACATCATTTTAAATATTTTTTAAAAGTGAAAAATTTTTTGATATGAATAGATTTGCATGGTCAAAATTCCCCATTTAGAGAATATGTGTGCATATTTTCCAATTGTCCAAAGTATCCAAAGTGTTCTTGTCTGTAACCTCTCCAACATTGCCTACTTTCAATCTTTTGCCTTTTTGTCAATCTCACGGGTAAAAAATTGTCACTTATTATTGTATAATGATTTGAATTTCTTTTATTATTTATGAAGATTAAACATTAATCGTACAGATTTATTGGTAATTTGTGTTTTTCTTTATTAAAAGTCAGGTATTTTAAAAACATTACAAAACTATAAAAGCTGCTTTATGAGTTAAAGATACTGGCTCAGTCATGTTTATCTCTCAGTTATGTCAGTCTGACATTTACCTTTTAATTGAATTCATGATTTCTTCACAAACAAAAAATAAATGTATTATAAAAATTTATGAAGTGCTATTTAAAATTATGTCCATCTAGAATTTATATTGGAATAAGTTGTGAAGTATACAGTATTTAAGGTCTCTGGATTTTCTAATAATTATCCAGTTACCCCAGGACCAATTATTGAACACTATTTTTTTTTTTTTTTTTTGGTATTGGGGATTGAACCCTCAGGACTGCTTAAACATCGAATTACATCCCTAACCCCCCACCCCCCTTTTTAAATTTTGAGACAGGGTCTCACTGTGATAATCAAGCCAAAGTGACTCCATTTTGTTTAGTAACTCCATTTTGTAAAACAGCCATGCCAAATAGAAAGGTCATGATTGGGGCAAGTTGTTTTTCCTTTTGTTGTAGAAACCCTCAAGAACATGGAAATATCTAATGGGGCTCTGTTTCTGTAACTGGGGTGAATGGGCTAATTGTGATTGGCTAAGCTTCCTGCCGCCTGACTGCAATCTCCTGCTTCTGTAACTTGGCTTGCTTGCATTGGCTAAACCCCCAAATGTCCCTTTTGTGTTTTTCAAGCTTAAAAGGAAGGCCCTTAAAATTGTTCCTGGCGGATCCAGAACAGACTTTATGCTCCCAGTCAGTTGCCATGCGGTGTGCTTCAATAAAGGCTTGATTCAATTGTACGTGAGTGGTCTGGAAGTCATTTTATGAAACCTGGGATGGTGCTTAAACTATAACATCACTAAGTTTCTGAGGCCTCACTAAGTTGCTGAGGCTGGCCTTGAACTTTCAATCCTTGTGTCTCAGCCTCCCAAACCACTGGGATTATAGGTGTGTACCATAGTCCCTAACTCAGTTATTGACACTAATACAGGGGTTAGAAAAACTATGTTTATGGTATTACCTTCCAAACTATTCTAAAATTGGGTCTCTTTTGGACTTTCTATTATATTCTGTCAGATCCTGAGTCAGTACTATGCTGTTTTAAATATTGCAGTTCTGTAGTATATATTAATGTCTGTAAAGCAATCCTCCTAATTTTCAAAAAATTCCTGGATATTCTCCTATAATTGGCTCATCTAAATGAATTTAGAATTATTTTGTAAAATTCCAACAAGTTTTTTTTATTTGCATTGCATTAATGTTATAGATTAATTTGGGAGAAAAATCATCTAACATAATCAAAATTTTTCTGTAGGGAACATAGCTTATTTCTTGTTTTTCTCCATTTTAAAAAATGTCTCTTAGTAAAGCTTTGCAGTTTCCTTAATCTAGGTCTCATGTATATCTCAAGTTTATCCCTGGGTAGTTTTTGTTTTCCTGTTTGTGTCATGAATGCGGACCTTTCCCTTTACATTTTTTAATTGGCTAGTTATGATAGTAATAAAATTATATATTTGTTGAGCAATAACTGTTATATATAAAATTTTCATTGATTCTATAGGATTTTACAGGGAGACGCTCATATCATATGCCAAACATGGTATTGATATATATTTCTGTGTACTATGTATATCTCTTAATTCTTCTTTTCTAATTGTACTGAATAGAACTTTCAGAACAATGTTGAATAATTGTGGTGAAATCAAATATGCTCATCTTGTTTCTAGCAATAATTTCATTTCACTACTTATTATATTTAATAGTAACTTCTGATAACTATTTGCTTACATGTCCAGGAAGTTTCCTTCTATTTGTAACATTTTCAGTTTCTAATTTTTCCCCAGAATGGATGTTGGATTTCATCAGATGTCCTTACTGACACCTATCTAATATCTTTTTTATCTTTGGTTTGTGAATATGATAAGTTATCTACATAGATTTTCCTAATATTATATACTTTTTTACTTCATTGTTTTTCTGGTAGTGATAGATTATTTATTTAGGTTGGAACCAGATTTAATAGTCTCATATTTTATTTTGTATTATATTTTTAGGAATGATTCACTTGTTTTCTTCTTTCCTTCTCTCCTTCATAGGTTTCAGTATATGGCTATCCCAGTTCCATTAAAAATTGAGACATTTTCTGGTGGGGGTTTGGGCTCAGCGGCAGAGTACTCACCTAGGACATGCAAGGTCCCGGGTTTGATCCTTAGCGCCACATAAAAATAAATCAATAAAATAAAGGTATTGTGCCCAACTACAACTAAAAAATAAAAATATTTTAAAAAATGAGACATTTTCTTCTTTGTGTATGTTTCTTACTTTTCTATTTGGTTTATTTTCCAAATAGTTTAATTTCTTCTAGAGCTGAATGTGGTAATGTATATCTGCATAGAAATTATTAATTTGATCAAAATAATCTTATTTATCATAACAATGTCTCACTTATTGAAAAGCCACACAATGATATTGTTTTGTAGTTGAAATTTTTGCCTTTTTATCTGTTATTTGATTCTATTCCTTGTTTTTATATTTTCATTTTCTCCTTTTCGGTCTTGGTTAGAGTTGCCAACAGTTTGTGTCTCTTATTGATCTTCTTAAGGGACATTCTTAATATTTGCTTGTCAATCTTTTTTTAAATTTCATAATTAGTTAATTTTACTTTTTAATAAGTAATTCCCACTTCCTGCTTTCATTTATTTTTTCTAGTTTCTTCAATTAGTTGATTTTTTTTGTAAAAATGTAATTTTAAAACTATTTAAGGCTCAAAATCTTTTTCTTTTCTGAGTATTTGGGGATTATTTCTCTGTGCTTTGCTATGTATTGTTATTATTGTGATTGATGTAGATAGTATTACAGTTCTTGCTTTCTCTTACATTCAAGGATTTATAAGAAGACTGATTTTTAAATTTGCAAGGGATTTGATTTTTAAAAGTGCCAGACTTTTTTATTTCTATTGTGTCTGGCAGATGCTGCTATTTGCATATCAGATATCCATCTCTTCCATTTTTCTCTAGTCACTGAACTCAGATTTTGTTGATCGCAGCAAACTATGCAGCATAATTGCTCAATTTTCTACTCACCTTGTAGATAGTCCTGGCATGGGGCATGGTTCTGACCAGTGAGATGTAAACACAAGTAGAGTCCTTTTCTGAACAGAAAGGCAAAGGCTTTCCAAAAGAAAACTCATCACTTCTTTGCCCTTTTTTTCTTCATCCTTGCTAAATTCCCTGAAGGCAAATGTGATGCAAATGTTATGTCAGAGGTACAGGAAAAGTCAAGGGTAAAGACTAACAGACTAGGGATGGCAAAGCAGAAAGAGGGAAAGGAACTACATGACTTCTAATTATGTAGGCCTATGAATACCTCTCCTGCTAGTACCTATGCTTCCTGCTACTTGCAGCTGA
This sequence comes from Spermophilus citellus, assembly GCF_964194105.1. Lineage (NCBI taxonomy): Eukaryota > Metazoa > Chordata > Mammalia > Rodentia > Sciuridae > Spermophilus > Spermophilus citellus. Next base: position 27,090,229 of record NC_138196.1, read on the forward strand.
ATGAATTTCTAATGGGCACATTACCCTGTACCTAGAAAATGTGGCTTGCCAGAAGTCTACCTTCCCTTACCAATTATGATATGCTAATTGCTATAGTGGGTAGGCTACTCCATGTCAATCACACTGGTCCTGTTTTCTCTGTTCAGGGTGAACATGGAGCTAAGCTGTGACCACTCAGACAATGATGGAAGTCAGATGGCTTGAGGATACTTCTGGTCAAGATGTTCTTGCTCCAAAAAGAGGATTAGAATGGAAAAGTCCTCCATTATGGTGCTCCCATGACAAGGGAGCAAAGGAGAGGCTGGTGCGGTCCTTACATTCCCCTTCAAAGGCACACCTCCAATAACCTAAAGATCTCTTACTAGGCCCCACCTTTTAAAGGTTCCGTCATCTCTCAATGGCACCAAGCTCAGAGCCAAACCTTTAACATGTAGTCTTTTGGGGTATATTCCAGACCCAAATTATAGCACCTTGTTAGCTTAATCTTACAGATAAATTTGCCTGTAGTTTCCAATGTTAGAATTTGCAATTCAGAGATTCAAGTATCACCTGTCTTTTTTGTGGTTTTATTTTGTCACTTTTATTTCTAATGGACTGTGAGACACTTCAAAACAGCTGTAGCTCAAGGCAGTACAATGGCCCACAACTTCACAGCTGAGCCAAGCTGCTTTCGATGTCTATTGTGGCAAAAAAGACTAGCAGAGGGCTGGGGTTGTGGCTCAAGTGGTAGCGCGCTCGCCTGGCACGCGTGCGGCCCGGGTTCGATCCTCAGCACCACATACCAACAAAGATGTTGTGTCTGCCGAGAACTAAAAAATAAATATTAAAATTCTCTCTCTCTCTCTCTCTTCTCTCTTTAAAAAAAAAAAAAAAAAAAAAAGACTAGCAGAGGCTCTGTCTATGGCTCTAACTGCCTGACCACCCTCATTGTGAACTCACCATAGCAACACCCCAGTTGGCATATTATGTGAGGTGGACACTAGCCTTTCCCTTTTGTACCCACATTTAGTTCTCTGAAGTTGATTGTAGGTTCAGACTTTGTGTTCTCCATACCGTCAGTTAAGTTCTTGGCCTCTCTGAATTGGAGAACGTTGTTTTTGCTTGATTTGGATCTGTTGTCAGAAGCTCAGGTCCCAATCAGATACAAAGCAGGGAACTTTGTTGTGGTGTCAAATATTTCCCAGACATTATTATTTTTCTTCTTGTCACTTCTCAGGGCTTGGCTTTTGCTTTTCTATAGAGCTGTGCAAAGATTTGGTCTTCATTCTCTGACTCTTTAATCCTCACACCCTTGCACTGGGTTTTATCTACTCCCTTCTTTAAATTTCTTATTTGGATAATGCCTTATTCTCCCTCAAGAAACTGAATCCACAGGAAGTAATCTTCTGTCTTAGTACCTGCCTGAGTACATCTTGCGTCTCCATGAAATTACTGGAAAAGACGATGTTTGTCTCTACACAAGTTTTTAGTCAGAAGAATGAGCTGGAGTTCAGGGAAGGTGAACATGGTTCAATTCTAGGGTGGTATTCATGTCAGCAGAACTGCCAAACCATCAACTAAATTGTCTGTCTAAAAAGCAATTTTTTAATAAATAATAGTTTAGGTAAAGAAAATACTCTGGCTCTGCCTTTAGAAATAATGGACCCATTATTGTGCTGAAGTGTATTGGGCTATTTCTTGCTCTTTATTAGTGCTGGGTCACTTATCTAGGTCTCATGAGGTTTAGTGTCTGGTTTGTTTTTTAACTCACAGTATTAAATATGAGTACATTCTATTTTTTTTTTTTTTGTGTGTGTGTGTGGCACCAGGGATTAAACACAAGGCATTTAATGAGTAAGCCACATCCCTAGCTTTTTTAAAAATAATTTTAATTAAAAAAATTTTTTTGAGACAGGTTCTCACTAAGTTGCTTAGGGCTTTGCTAAGTTGCTGAGGCTGGCTTCAAACCTATGATCTTTCTGCCTCAGCCTCCTGAATTGCTGGGATTACACAGGCAAGTGCCACCACACCTGGCAAGTATGTTCTTTTTATAATCTCTGGAAGGTGGAAAGTTTTTTGAATTTGATTCAAATTCACCCCTTCACGTGGTATATCACAGATGTCAATTGCTTACAACCCTCTCCTGCCTTCTGATAAACCTAGCCTAATTCCCTCTTAAGATTGGGAGCCATCTCGCCACATGTTGGGGACCACAAATCAAGTCAAGATGGTGCCTGGCAGTTTGCCAGGAGGAGTAGTTTGTGAGGCAATGCCACGGAGCCATTAAGATGATGGGATTCCTTATTGGCTGATTGCCGTATCTGGATGATGCTAATTGAGCCAAGCTGTGTGTAATCAGTTAGGTATATATGCCTCTGCTGTAATAAAGGGGCTCCTGCTACCTTGAGTTCCCGCTCAGTTCCCGCTTCAACCTTCAAGTTACTTGTCACCTCCCGGTTATTTTGCCCAGCCGAACTGTGGCAGCCACAAAGGCATGAAAGGTTCATTTTGTCTTTACTATAAATCACTGTGATTTCTAAACTTGCTTGGAATGCCTTCCCATGCCTTGAACTCACCCATGCCAGGCTTTCCCTGACCAGATAACAACCCTTTCCAAAACTTTAGTGGAGCCTCATAAATTCTGGCTCTCCCTGGCCAGATAATGACCCTCTCTGAAGCTCTAATGGTGCCTTAATAGATTCTGACATCGGGACCAGCTAAAATATTAACTAACCTTTGTGTTATGCTTGTCAAAATTTTGTTATCTGGCAAGACTTGGCAACTAAACATTCATTTTAATTTTTTCAATTGTAATTTAAAATTTTCTGCTCATTATTTCTATTTCTCCTGAATGCAATATTAAATATAAAAATTTTGTTATCTGTAAATTCTCAAGACACCCTCCTTTTGTGTAACTTTCTGTGCTATAAACCTATGCTCCTAGAGAGCTACTGGGCTGTCTTCTGTTCTCGAGTTTTTCGGGAGAAACAGCCTGGGCCAGTCGGAATTACAAGCTTTCTTTGATTTGATTTCAATTGGAGTAAGTAGTCTTTTCTTTGCATTGTGGTCTAACACCTTCCCACAGTAATCTTGCCATTGTTGACTTATTCTGTCTGAACACATCCTAGAAAAGTCAAGAAGTCTTCCCATGATTTTTATCACCTGAAACCAATCCCAGGTTCTTATGATGTACCTGGCTTTTGTATCAAGACATGAATCTGGGACTGGGATTGTGGCTCAGTGACAGAGCACTTGCCTTGCACAGGTGAGATTCTGGGTTTGATCCTCAGCACCAAATAAATAAATGAATGTATTTTTTTAAAAATAACTGTGGTGCAAAACTATAAAATTAAAAAAAGCCATGAATCTTCTGTTCACCTTCCCCCAACTCCTGTCACACACATCAGTTTGAATGAAGAAGTTATTATCACTCAAAGTAATTTACTTAGACAAAAAGCATCCAAGAGCCTCCTAGAATTACCCGAAGATTTCATCAGGGAGGTGAGTATTCATGTGTAGGACTTTATGTAGCAGGCCCCCACAGTGAGTCATCCATCTCCTGGATATTCTTGTTCTTCCCCAAAGTCTGTTTAGGCTACCACATCTCTATGGGTGTGTCTGTTCCCAGCTTTGAGGATTCTCTTTCCTCATCTACCCTAATTTCTCCTGGGAACTTCAGTTTCTTTCCCCTAAAGCAAAGGAGACCCTCCTCTCCTCCTTGACCTAGACAATAGCAAGGCCCATGGAGCGAACTCACCTTACAACTCAAGGCTCATCTACACATTTTCCCAAGAGGAATGTCGGTGTTGCACTTCAGAGGAATTCAATTAATAGAATGACCTCATTCTCTTTAGTCTTGACATATAGACCATCTTAGTGTTAGCTGGAAAGGAGAGCATATTGTAGTGCTTTATTTCTTCCTACTTTTCCAGAGTCTTGGAATTGATGTTCAGTCCCTGTGACCTTCATACAACCCTATGACTCAGAATTTGCAGGGATATATAATTTTGTTCCCTCTGAGGAATTCAACTCCCTATTCCCTGAAATGGTCGGGCCTTTCTTCAGTTTGATTCTAGTTATACTTATCTTGTAGCATTTTTTAGAAGTTTCTGGAGTCTAGGAAATACCATATTAAGTTCCAGAGTTGGCAAAGATTCTACAATATTTTTATATTTGAGATAAGAGTTAAGTAAGTAGGCTTCTGATGCCATCTTGAAGTCAGTGTCTTTGGCTTAATCCCCCCTCCCCCATTCATTTTTCTTCCCAAACTCTCTGTCACCCAGACTGGTTAGCTCTGTTATCAGGAGCTCACACTGCACTGCTCTGGGTTGTTTGGATGCTCTCTAAATTCTGCTATTCTTTAGATTAGGTGGGAGTGGAGGGGAGGAGATGGCAGGGATAGGAAGGATAGTAGAATGAAACAGACATTATTATTACTGTGTGTATATATGTGACTGCATGACCAATGTGATTCTGCAACCTGTACACTCAGAAAAATGAGAAATTATATCCCATCTGATTCAAATGTATGATATGTCAAGGTCATTGTAGTGTCATGGGTCACTAATTAAAACAAATAAAAAAACATGAAAAAAGGAAAAAAATTCTGCTATTCTCCAGAAGCCGACTCAAATTCTTCCTCTTCTATTAAAATCTTCCAAAGTCTTCTATCTGAACAAAATAAGACATAGGGTTCTTCAAACTATCAGTACAATTTTGAACATTGTTGTGAGCATCTTTACTTTTTTCTGATTGAACAGCTCTGTGGCAGTCAACCAAGGATTGCTATATAGGCTCCTTCTATTGTTATTTACCCAACACATGTTTTAACTTTGTTTCTGTACCTACCTTTTCTTTTGAGTGAAGGAATCACTTTTGTATGTTTCATGGTATTCATTAAATACTGATTTTGTATTTTTGATTTATTTAGCAATAGTTTCTAAGTGTTCATTAGAAAAAGTCAACAGTAGTAAAATAAATATTATACTTTGATTTAAGGTCATAGTTATTCTTTGGGTTGAAAGGGGAATATAAACATTATATCTGTAATAGTTATATCTAATCATGTGGGTTTAGGGAAATTAATTCTCTATGGATTCATCACAGCCCAGAACTACTTATATTTCTTCATAACTTCCAACAACAGCCATTCTCTTTCAGGATCTCCAAGTCAATATCAAGTGGCAAGGCGATGGTGGAAGTGGAGGGTTTGGAGAAGGATTGCAGAAACCATGCCAACAATAGAGTTCTGGAGGGATTAATAGCAGTTGGGATTTTTGACGAGGGATAAAGGAGCTAAAACAAAGCTGAAGTTCTTAGTTCCAGACGACCACCAATTCCCAGAAATGCCCTGGGTTTTCACTGTAATTTTCTAATTAATTAGATTAACTCTGACTAAAAAATCATATGGTCAGATTATTGTATCAGGACTAATTAATCTTGCTCTATGCCTTGGCAAATCTCCATAATCCATACACCAGTTCCAACCTGTTGATTAATCAATAAGCCTGCTCACAGTTCTGTCAAGTGAGCAGATATTAATTTATCAATAATATAATGTGCTACTGGCCTTTTAAAAAATATTTATTTTTTTAGTTGTAGTTGGACACAATTATTTTACTTATTTCTTTTTATGTGGTGCTGAGGATGAACCCAGGGCCTCCCACATGCAGGGCGAGCACTCTACTGCTGAGCCCTGTGTTACTGGCCTTTGATGATATCAAAAGGGCAACTAATTTCTCAAGAGTATGCTAATTCAATAATAAACAATAAATAAAATTGCCCTGAATTTAGAGATATGTGATTGTAGAAACTATCAATTAGTCTGCAGTTCATTTTTTTTAGTGAAGAATAGCTCACTGATTTAATTTTGATAGCTTTAACCCTGAACTTTTGGCAAAAGAAGCAAACAAACAAAAACTCCACCCAAATATATGCAGAAGCCACTAGTTTTCTGGGCATTTTCTTAGCCAGATAGATCTATTTTCTGGGGTGAGAAGTAGAAGTCAAGTCATAATTATTATTTTTGCCATGGGCCAGTTCTTTCTGGATGTGATCATATGTATATGTTCAATTATATGATTATATGAATTCCTGTCTATCTAACTCTTGAAACAAAGCAAAGCATGAAGAGCAAATGACCCAGTCAGTTTCATTTCCTGAATAATGACTTGGATCTTCATAATAATTTCTTAAGCCCCAAGCAAACCAACCTTTTTATAAGAAGAGGTATAAGCCAGATTGTATACGTATTTTTTCTTTGTGTTTCACTTGTTTTCTATCTCTCCTCCTTTTACTTTTCTTTTCTCTCTTTTTTGCCCTTTTCCTCTATTCATGACTGAAGCTAATGATTCTATCATCTTTCTTCACCCATTCAGTTGTTTATCTTTTCAGTGGGCATTCTAATAAAGAAATCAGTGTTTAGCAAAATCCAGTTCCCAATAAAGACATAGAAAGTTTTGATTAGTGCAAAAGGTAAATGATTAGCAGCCATTAGGTAAAATTTATTTGTAATAAATATTAACTTTAACACATTGACTTTCCTTCATTGTGACCAGAGTAACAGAATATTTAGAATTTAAATGTGCTTAGGTTAGAAACAAAATAGGAATTGGACTACTGGTCAAAAATAGGAGTGGGTAATCTCTCTCAGGACAATGCTATGAAAAAAGCTATGAAAAATATAAAATTTAAATTATAAGAAAATTGTAGGTTCAAATTCAGTTGTAAGAAATAATACATAATGATCCTCTGTACCCTTTATCTACTTTCATTGAGTGTTAACATTTTGCAGATATAACACCCAAGGCATTGACATTGATATAGTCCAGATATAGATGTCTTCATCACCAGAAAGAAGCTTGGTGTCATTCTCTGATAACCACACCCACTCTTCCCTCCCCTCCCCATTTCTGATCTCTGGGAACAACTAATCTGTTCTCCATTTCTACAACTTTGTCAATTTAAGAATGGTATCTAAATGGAATCATACAGTTTGTCATATTTTGAGATGGGCTCTTTGACTCAACATAATTCCCTGGAGATGGAGTCAAGTTATTGCATGTATCAATAGCTTGTTCTTGCTGTCTAGTTTTCCATGGCATAGAGGTGGCATAGTATAGAGTTTAACTGTGTACTTGCTGAGAATATCTGTGTTGCTTCCAGGTTTCAGTTATTATGATTAAAGCTGCTATGAATTTCTGTGTACAGGTTTTTGTGTGAATATATTTTTCATTTCTTTGAGATAAGCAAATGCCTGAGAATGCAAGTTTAGTTTAGAAACTGCCAAACTATTTTCCAGAGTGGTTATATTATTTTATAGTCCTACCAGCAATGTATAAGGATCGTTTCTCCACTTTCTCATCAGCATTTGTTGTCCTTAATTTATTTTTATTTTAGCTGCCCTGATAGATGTGCATTGCCATGCCATTGTGGTTTTAACTTTTTGTTCTCTAATGCTAATGACATAGAACATCTTTCATGCACTTAATTCCCATCTGTATATGTATCTCCATAGGTAAAATGTTTCTTCATGTCTTTTGCCCATTCTCTAATAAGTCTTTTAAAATTATTGAGTTTAGAGAGTTCTTATTATATTGTACACACTAGTACTTTGTTGGATATGTAGTTTGTACATATTTTCTCCCAATGCATAGCTTGCATTTTCATATATGTTAAGGTTTACATCTGCATTTTATTGTTTGTTTTCAATTTATTTCTCCTGTCCTCTTTTTCTGTGTGTTATTTGAACAGTTTTTAGGGTATTATCTGGATTTATTGATAACATTTTGGGGGACCTCTTTTTGATAACTTTCTTAGTGGTTACTATAGGTGGAACTATCTATCTATCTGCAAAGTGTCTCATTTGGCTGATATCAGTGTTTTCCCAATTCAAGTGAAGAATAGAAAATTTACCTGTGCTTAGGTTTCTTTAGCCTTCCTTTTGTTAAAATATATTTGTGAAGTATTTCCTTCTATATTCACTGACCTCCATACCAGATAGCATTATAAATTTTGCTTCAGTTATCAAATATGATTTAACAAGTAGGATAGCCTATTGTTCTTATTCAAATTTTCTTTTTTTAACTTGCTTTGATGTTCCTTCTTTTTTGAGGTTTCTGTTATTAGAGAACATTCTTTGTGTGTAGGGTACTGTCTAGAACTTTCTTTAGCTTTTTTTTTTTTTTTTTCTGGTGGTACTGGGGATTGAACCCAGGTCCTTATACACACTAAGCAAGTGTTCTACCATTGAATTATGTCCCAGAACTTTTAAAAAATATTATACATTTAATTTATTTTTCTACTGTTTTTATTGGTGGGTACCCAATATTTAAGAATTTTTTAAAAAGTTTTTGGTATCAGGGATTGAACTCACAGGAGCTTAACCACTGAAACACATCTTCAGCCCTTTTTATTTTTTTAATTTGGCAACAGGGCCTTGCTAAGTTGCTGAGGCTGGCTTTGAACTTGTGATCCTCCTGCCTCAGCCTTCCTTGCTGTTGGGATTTCAGCCATGTGCCACCAAACCGGATTTTTTTTTTTTATTATTGGATGTTCAAAACATTACAAAGCTCATGATATATCATCTTTCATACATTTGACTCAAGTGGGTTATGAACTCCCATTTTTACCCCAAATAGAAATTGCAGAATCACATCGGTTACACACTCACATTTTTTACATAATGGCATATTAGTGACTGTTGTATTCTGCTACCTTTCCTATCCCCTTCTATCCTCCTTCCCCTCAATTCCCATCTTCCCTCTCTACCTCATCTGCTGTTGTTCAATTGTCTCCCTTGTTTCCCCCCCCTTTCCCCTCACAACCTCTTCTATGTAATTTTGTGTAACATTGAGGGTCTCCTACCATTTCCTTTGGGCCCAAGGGTTGTGGGCCCAGTGCCCCATCCCAGCACTTCATGGGGCATCTTCTGCTCCTGGCACTGTGTCCAAAAGCCCCATGGTCCTTGTCCTTCCCCTGTGGGTGGAAAATGAAATTTTAGTGCATCAGCAGAACCACAACCATGGCTCCATTGTCAACAAAGGACAGATTTTCCACTCTGAGTTCAGTACTGCCTTTTTCGGAGGGATTCAGATGGGGGACATATTGATTACTATGCTATTTGAGATTCTAGGGTTGTTCCCTAGAGTTGACACAGAATTGACAAGGACACTAGTAGGAAGAACTGGAGATCCTGAAACAGAGGATGTGGAGTCAGGTTTGAACAAATGCACAACACCCTGGCTGGATATGATACTTATTTGGAGACATAGTGGACTCTGGCAGCATCTCAACAGACCAGTTGGCCTGGTGAGGAGTTCCCAGGCTAGGCCCTCAGGGGACTGGGATGGACAATTCAGTTACAGTGACAGAAGCATGCAGGATCTAACCCAGGCTCATTGATCCAAGTCACCCCCTGGCTCTCCATATACCTAGGCCTCCTCTTACCTGGGGTCCTCCTCCTCTGGTGGGGGAGCCCTGGGACCCACTGCTGCCTTTCACATTCTGGGTTTCATGAGTCTGTGTGGCTGAGGCTGTGGGGAATGACCCATCCACGGCCTCATCTCCTTGGAGTCAGGTCTGCCTTCCTCAGGGGCTTGCTTTTAGAATTTTCTGAGTCACAAGGAAAAGAAAGGAAAAATGTCATATTCACAGAGAAACAGATACTTTCTTCCCCTGTACACTGAGCAGAGCTCATGACCACAGAGTCAAGTCTGTTACCCTCAATGTGATGTCCCTTCCCCAGATGTTTCTCCATTCTCTGCTGTGGCCACCTGGTCCAGGAACAGGACCCTGCCATAGACTAGACACACTGCATGGGAATGTAAGGGTAGATTTGCACCACGAGTGGCTGATTCTAGAGAACAGGCACCTCTCTGTTGTGGCACAGTGTCAGTGCCAGGAGAGGAAGTGATTTTCCTGAGTGATGAGATGACCATGGCCACGAGGACTGGTAGACGTAATGCTCTTAGACACCTATTTGAAAACCGCAAATGCAGTGTGGTTTCCCTGCTTGATTTTCATTGCTACCTTTGAGGTCAGAGTAGACAGTTTTCAGGGACAATGTCCCAAAGAACATCTATTTTCTTTTATACTTAAACTTGAGCTCATGATCTTGATTCTTATGTGCTGGCTTAACATTACTGCCTTGCTATTTAGCTAGTTTCTAATAAATATGAAATCGATGTATTTGAACTAGAATTGAACAAAGGAAATATTTATACTTGACATCTCCATGTGATATATTAGGCCCCCAAATCAAGAACTGACAGATTCAAAATATTGACATACTACCCTGCATTTTCCTGATCATAATGGGATAAAGATATAAATAGCAACAAACACGGACATTTGATTAAGATCTGGAAATGGAGTGACTGACTATTCAAGAAACAGTTAATCTTTGAAAACCGAAAGGGAGAAATTAAACAATGTCGTTAGCCTAATGGAAATGGGGTAACAATATAGCAAAACCTGTGGAATGCCACCGTAGGAAGCACTAAAAGGAAAGCTTCTGGCAAGGAGTGCCTAGATAAATATACAAATATGTTTATATATGTGAATATAACGCGTGAGTGATCTCCAATAAGTAAGCCTCCCAAACCTCCGAAAGTAGAAAAAAATAAAATAATAAATATCACAGAAGATGCATAACACAAACAACTGTTGTGATGAAATAATAAATAAAATTGAAAGGCCTTTTGCTACAAAGACCAGAAAATATAAACACAAAATAACAGAGGAGAGGCAGGTGACCTGAATAAATTAGAGGTGACAGGAGACCTTACAACTGACACCAGAGAAACTAAGGGAATCCTGAATCATGAGAAATTCTTTTTGAAAAAAAAAGCTAATAAATTTTAAAATCTTGAGGAAGTGGATAAATTCCTACCCAAATTCCTGCCCTTGGACATAAAATGCCCATGATCTTTCAAAATTGACCTCAGTATATATTCAAAACACAAGGAAGGAATTGAACCAGTTGTTGTAAAGATTCTCCCAAGGAACATCCATTGGTAGATAGGATCACTGCTGAGTTTCAGCAAATTTTTGACAGGATCTAAAAGCAATGCTTCTCACATGCTTCCATACAATTGAAAGGGGGGAACATTTAGAAACCGATTCCATGGGGCCTGTTAGTGGCAGAGCAGGCTGAACCAATGTCAGCTGCAGGGTGGGCTGAACACTTGACCCTCACCCATCTGGTTCCTTATCCCTTGTTTGCCTCAAGTCAGAACACTTAACCCCACTCAAGGCTGAACACTTGACACCCACACATCTGGTGCAAAGGAAACCCACATCTAACTTCTTCCCTCTCACTGAGGGCAGAAGATGAGACCCTTAGCAACTACTGTATGATCCAATCACTGTGGGCCAACAAAGCAGCTTGCAGACCCAGAGACCCCATCAGATTTTGGCTATCAAAACTCTCCCCTCTCCTTCTCTCTCCTTCCTGTCACTCTCTCTTCCCCCCTCTCTCTCTCTCCCTCTCCCTCTAGTTTTCTCTTTTTTCTCTCTCTTGTGCTTTGCTGTCTTCTCTCTCTCTCTCACTCTCTCTCTTTCTCTTTCTCTCTCTCTCTCACTCTCTTTCTCTTTCACTCTCTCTTTCTCTCTCTCACTCTCTCTCTCTCTCTCACTCTCTCTTTCTCTCTCTCTCTCTCTCTCTCTCTCTCTCTCTCTCTCTCTCTCTCTCACCACAATAAATATCTCTTGGTCACTCCAAGTGTCGTGGTCACTTTCCTTTCAGAGCCAACCTTCACCTGTTTATTTACCAAAACTGAGGAGGACACAAGAGAAAAAGCAAAAATGAACTAACCACTGACATTCAGCCATGAAGAAGGAAATCCTGTCAACGTCAAGAGCTTTCCTGGAACTGGAAGACCCCACATTCTACACACTGAAAGATAAGGCTCCAGGGCTGGGCTGTAGCTCAGTGGTAGATCGCTTGCCTTGCAGGTGTGAGACCCTGGGTTTGATCCTCAGCACCACATACAAGTGAATAAATAAATAAAGATTTAAAACATAAAAGGCTCCAGTGTTTTCTCTCATGTGTGGAAACTAAAGGAAACAGATGACTGAAAGGTAGAGGTGGGACCCCCAAGGACTGGGAAGGGTATGGCTAGGGTGAGAGATGGAAATTGAAGACAGAAGAAGGGGAAATGGGTAGAAGGGTGGGTGAACAGGGGAAAGCTTGACATGTGCATGGATGAAACTACCAGGATGAAGCCCATTAATTTGTTCAATTTACAGTTTAAAATGCCCAGGGCAAAAACGACCAGTTTCCATAGAACTCCTGGACCTCCCCATAGAGCCCAGAATGGTGGAGTAGGTTTCCTTTGAAATTTGAATCTTCCTGCAGTCATTCAAATGTTGAATGATTAATATAATCGTTCTAAACGCAAACACCCCTGTTTAAAATGAAGTGAGGCTTACCCAAGGACTACACCTCCATCATCTCCTGTTTCTCCTCTACTCTTTTCCCCAGCCATACTCTGAAGAACCCATTGGGAAGGGAATCCAACCTGAGGTCCATCTGTCCATCCCTAGTCTGTCAGCAGGTTGTCAGGAAGGTGGCTGCTGGGCAAACACCACAGGAGCAGAGTCAGCTTCCTAGATGTCACATTATCTTGAACATAATAAAAATCTTATTCCCTGCCTCCTTGATATTTCTGCCAAAGACAAGCAGACATATTCCTAAAGGACTTCCTTTTGAATTCAAAACCATCATGGAAATGTGTCAGGACCCGTCCAGCATGACTTGGTTTATTGAGAAGGAAAAGAAATGTATCTTTTTAATCAGAAAAGTGGTTTAAAAGTTTAATAATACTTATATATTTTAATAAGTAAAAACATTTTAATTGAGATATTACCACTATGAATATGTGCACGCCTCAAAATGCTTATGAAATGGGGTTATAAAAATACTCCTTGGGCTGGGGATGTGGCTAAAGTGGTAACAGCGCTCGCCTGGCATGTCCCTGGAGTTGGGTTCGATCCCCGGCACCACATAAAAATAAAATAAAGATGTCCACCGAACAATGAAAAAAAAATAAATATTAAAAATTCTCTCTCTCTCTCTCAAAAAAAAAAAAAAAAAAAAGTGAGATCCACAAACAGGGAAAAGAGTCAACCAGTCTCTCCAGGAAGTGAACTGACCACACCCAAATCCCTAATCCAATTAAGTGCTTGCAGGTGATTGGTGGATCTGTCAGGAAGTTAGTGGGTGTGGTCAGGAGGCTGAGCTATAAAAGGCTGAAAACATGGACCCGGCCGTCATTTGAAGGCCGGCTCCGAAGGAGAAGCTCTCTCCTCTCCAGATTCAGCGGGGAGACCTGGTGGTCACTGCTCCTGGAGACATGGAGGCAGCTTCACTCCACTGTGGAGGTGAGTCTCAGTTTCATGACTGTATAAAACCTGAATGTTCATCAAATGCAGCTGATGCTAAAGTCCATTTGGGTCCTTCTCTACCTGCAGAGTCATCGTTGTCACCTTGCCCTGACGCACACTTAAATAAGAATTCAGCTCCTGTGGGGCCACTGCTGGCTCCTAGAGGGAAACTTTGTCTGAACTGGCAGAGACCGTCCGCGGCTGGTGCTGGGCTGCAGAACATGGGAAACACTTGCTACGTGAATGCAGCCCTGCAGTGCCTGACATACACACCTCCGCTGGCCAACTACATGCTGTCCCAGGAGCACTGCCAGCGCTGTCCTCGTCACAGGGCCTGCATGCTGTGTGTGATGCAAGCCCACGTGAGGCGGGCTCTCCGCCACCCTGGGGATGTCATTCAGCCCCTGCCTGCTTTGGTTGACGGCTTCCACACTTCCTGGCAAGAAGATGCCCATGAATTTCTGCTCTTTACTCTCCATGCCATGCAGGAAGCATGTCTGCGTGGGCACAAGAGGCCGGGTGCTCACTCCAAGGACCCTACCCTCATGCGCCAGATATTTGGAGGGTGCTGGAGATCGCAAATCAAGTGTCTCCACTGCTGTGGCCTTTCAGACACTTTTGACCCCTACCTGGACATTATGCTAGACATCACGGCAGCTCCCAGTGTGCAGCATGCACTGGAGCACTTGGTGAAGCCTGAGTGGCTGGAAGGGGAGAACGCCTACCAGTGTGGTGTTTGTCAGAAGAAGAGGCCAGCCTGCAAGACCCTGACCCTGCAGAAGGCACCAAAGGTTCTTATGCTTGTATTGAAACGGTTTTCGGATCTCACAGGGGAAAAAATGGCTAAGCACGTGCACTATCCTGAGTGTCTCGACATGCAGCCATACATGTCTCAGCAGGGCAGAGGCCCGCTGGTGTACGCCCTCTATGCTGTGCTGGTCCATGCCGGGGTGAGCTGTCGCAGCGGACACTACTATTGTTACATAAAAGCTGGCAATGGCCAGTGGTACAAAATGGACGATGCTAAGGTAGTGGCCTGTGACATTACTTGTGTCCTGAGTCAGCGTGCCTATGTCCTCTTTTATGTCCAGAAGAGTGAACTTGAAACTGACAATGGGAGTGTGTCCCTGGGCAGGGAAACAATAGCGCTTGGGCCTGAGGACAATATCTTGAGAGCCACTCAAGGAGAGCTCCAAGGAGACTCCTGTAGCAAAGCAGTAGAGCCAGAAGAGCGCTTGGTGGATACAGCTACTGGAGAAATCACCTTGGATCAGTGGAAATTTCTCCAAGAACAGAACCGACCAAAGTCTGAATTCAACCTCAGGAAAGTGGAATTCACTCTGCCTCCCAATGTTGTTGTGATTCACCAGTCAAAACACAGAGAAAAGGAGAACATAATGGATAAGCAGGAAAAATACAAGCAGAGCAAGGATACCAAGCACAGCATGCGTGAGGAGTTGGTGAACACTGGCCAACTCCCGTGTCTTGCAGGAAGGCCCAGAGCCAACAAGAAGAAGAACAAGCAGGGCAAGAGGACAGTAATTGTGGTCTAGCAATCCAGGGCACTGTGAAGGCCTTTGTATTGCAAACTAATGGTAAGTACTTAGCAGTCCCTGGAGTGCTTTGAGTTCCCTGAAGTAGAGGAGTGCAAACAGAAGCCTGGGTGATCACAGAATCCAGTTGTGGGTTTGGGAGTCAAACCAAAGCCTTTAGTCAGTCTCCAATCATTGGGACTTCTCCAAAGTGCCATGGCATCCCTGAAACCTTGAGAATAGTGGTGGATGGGCAGTGGAAAGAGGGAAAGGTGCCCATGGCATCCAAGCAGTTCAAGGTCAAGTACCACTGCAGAAGGTTGTCCCAACAAGCTCAGCTGCCTCCAGAGCCCAGGGACGTGGCACTCTCCAGCTGCCAGCTCACCCCCTGTTCCTGAGGGGGCAGCAGCCCCAGGCACCTGAAAGGTCATGAGGATGTGGATGCGGTTATCCAGGAACTCATCCCCCTGCAGAAATCCTTCTCCTCCTCTTCTATCTCTGCTCCTATCATCCCTCGCCTCTCCTTCCTCTTCTTCCTGTGGTCCAGGTGTGGGCAGGGCCACTTCCAAAGGCTGCCTAATTAGGAGCATTGGGCCTTCTTTTGTCCAAGGGATTGTCTATGAGCCCTGCGAATCCCTCCCTAGAAGAAATGGCTTTTCTAGAGGGAGAAGCCTGCAGCCTTAAGGTTGATTCTAAAGATAGTTCTCCTAACTCCATGAACTCTGAATTTGCAGCTGAAGCTGAAGGTCAGCAGGATGGGATGGAAGGACCAAACGAAGCCCAGAAAAGCAGCTGGAATAGGCTGGGGACCAGGACACCCAGCTGATCTACCTGAAGGCTCTACAGGACATCCCAGGGAAATCCAGTGCCCAGAAGGAAAGAAGCTGCCACCCCTAGGGTGAAGCCCAGCCCAGAAGTGTGTCCCAACCCTATGGAAGGACCAGCCCTGAGCATCAAGGTCAATCCTCAGAAAGAGAAAGACTTGCCCTCAGAGATCAGAGCCCAGGAGGAACAGCCTGACAGGGGCAGCTTCTGTGACACCAGGGTGATTGTGGACCCTCAGGGGGAACCTGCTGAGGAGTCACTTGGTGACCAAAGGACAGTCATTGACAAGCCCTCTCCCCTGCTAGAATTTTTGGATGGCTCCAACATTCAAAGATGGGTTGAGAAATCCAAAAGCATTCAGATAGGAAGGTGGTGATGGAACACCCTCCATGAGGAGGCCACTGGTGTGACGTGGACGAGTCTCCGGGTCAGATTCTCTCAGGAGGAGCCTGTCTCCCTGAAGTACTCCGCAGTTCCAGAGCCTTCTTCCCTCTCCAGTGACCACAACATGTACCCCTCATTTGTACAGAAGTCCTTGGTGTGACTACACCAGCTACAGGCCAGCAGCCCAAGACTCCTGGCACCCCTCTGTGGGCAGCAGCCAGGACACAGCCTCCTAAGTGATCACCCCCCAGCTCCTCAGTGATCTCCCAGAGCCCCTCCAGAGACCCAGAGTCCCACTCCCTGCAGGTGTGCAGAAGCTCCCTGGAAGAAGTGAAGGAGAAAAGGACATTCTGAGCGGAGACTCCACCTCATCCCTGTGGCGGACAGGCATCTAGCTCCCTGACATGGGGCCATGAGGAGCCCAGCCTGAAGCAGGGCTTTATTGACACTCAGTGCCACTTGGCCATGCTGTACTCCAAGTTCTCGTTCAAGGGGACCTTTACAAGGTTCAGAAAAATGACAGCAGCTCCTTCCTCACCTCCAGGGCTGCATCTCTGACTTCTATGACACTGGGACACTGACAATCTGCCTGTGGGAGCAGCTGCTGAAGGAGGATCTGGTCTGGGGGGCCTTCAGCTGTCACCCAGATTTTGCACTTTACTATAGTGGGAGCTAAGAGAAGTCTGTTGCAGGCCTTGGGGCACCCCAGGTCATAGTCTTTGGGTAAATGGGCTGGGATTGCTCTTACTAGTGCACCTCGCCCGTCCCACAGCAGGGCAAGATAACCATGGTCTCTGTGGTCAGCTTTTCTCTTTTTTTTAGATGTTGAGACCTAACAGCAAGGTTTTTCTACTTGTAGAGCTAACAAATATAATTCCTAAAAGTTTCTGTGGATGTCATTTGTTAAATGCTTTATAAGCCACTGCTTATCATTTGGCCATGTTGTTTGTTTTGTTCAGTTTTGGAGTACTGGGGAAGGAATCCAGGCAGCGAGCTGCACTCCAGCTCCCCAGTATGCCTGGGGACCAGGGAGGAGAGGCATTTTGTGACTTCTCATGACTGACAATAGCATGAATCTTTCCTTCTTGGGAAGTCATCGACTTTGGGTGTTGTTTTGTTTTAAATGTGAAATATGCCCATTGCAGAATATTTGGAAAGTGCAAACAAGTGTGTAAAGATCATTCTCATTCACTCTGAAAAATTAAAAATAAAAATAAGAGGAGGCTCATGGTTTTTTGTAAAGAAAATTGTATTGGTTACTCTGAAGAAAAAAAAAAAGGTCCAGGACCAGATGGTTTCACAGCTGAATTAATTCATTTATAAATTTAAATGCCTTTAACACAAATGTGGGTCATATACCATAGTTTGATCAAGTGCTTAATTTCCAGGTACATAGCAATTTCCCACTCATATTTACCTTTATTCTCTGAACTATCTGAATTTTATTTAAAATTAAAAAATCTTATATTTTATCTATGTTGCTTTTTCTGTATTTCTAAGTATTTTATGTCAAATCTCAATAATATAATTTGTAAAATATGTACTTGGGAAGTATATCTAACCTTCTTTTATCCAATTAAGATTAATTGTGTATATTTTCAGGAATATTTAATAGAAGCCCCTATCCCTTCCCATGAACATTAAGAAAAGAAACATAATAGAGCTGGATTTTGACATTTTAATAACCTAATTTATATCGTCATCAAGTTTGTCATTTCCTGAATTGAAATCTCTAATTTATTTGACTTACATGTTTATTATTACAAATTAAATAAAAAAGGAAAGTGAACAGGTTTTAGATGATTTGTTTCACTGAAGCACTAGACCAATTGAAGGGGAATCTCTCACCCAATCTACATACAATGGCTCTAGAAAGGCAGTTTGATGAGATCACCTTTCAAAGTCACATGATAGCACTCTCAATCTACTCAAAAGGATCCAATCACATCTGATCCAATCATGATCCAATCATTTCTAACATACTTTGAAACTTATTGCTTGACATTTATGCATATTAAAACACACACACACACATTTGAAAACTGAGAGAAATTTTATGTACTATTTCCAATATACTGCTTCATACTCCAACTTGGTTTTTGAAATAAATACAAGCACATTAACTGGAGTTGGTGGTGCACACTTTTAATCTCAGGAACTCAGGAGGCTGAGGCAGGAGGGTTGCAAGTTTGAGGCCTGCCTCAGGAAGTTAGTGAGACCATCAGCATTTCACAAAACACTTTCTCAAAATCAAAGAAAGGACTGGGGTTGTGGATCAGTGGTAAAGCATCCTTGGGTCAATTTCTAGCAGCTAAATAAACAAATAAATATGTAAAAATAGATCCACAAGTAATGTCACTCTCTTGTCTAACATACCTCTAGTTTATTCCATTGCACTGTGGGTTACTAGTTATCTACACAGGGGAACTAAGATTTTTAAAATGTTCTAGTTGTCTATTCATCAACATTAGTAATTTCCAGCTCTCAAATACCTCCCCCCTCTATACCTTCAGAATTTACCTGTATTCCACATCCTGAACTTCCTGAGTCTTATTCCAAATTGATCCTTTGTGATAACTGGTGGAACCCTTCAGGACAAGTCAACAAAAATGAGAAAGTTTAGCAATTCCACCTATGAGTTAAATGTTCTCTCATCTCTGCTTTCCTGTGTTTCTCACAGTGTCAAGATAAACAAATTCATGGTAGTCAGTCAAATTGTATTCATTTTCTCAGTTCAACATGAATTACAAATAGAACAATACCCTATATTAGAGAGAAAAAATTGAACAAACTCTGATGAGACAGATGTCTTGACTATAGTGACTCCATTTTGTTTAGGAAGTCCAGTTTGTGAACAGCCATGCCAAGTAGAAAGGTCACTACTGGGGCAAGTTGTTTTTCCTTTTGTTGTGGAAGCCCTCAGGAACATGGAAATACCTAACAGCAGCCTTTGGTTTCTGTAACTAGGGTAACTGGGCTTATTCTTATTGGCTAAGCCTCCTGGGGCCTGATTGTCATCTCTCACTTCTGTAACTTGGCTTCTTGCATTGGTAAACCAATAATGTCCCTTTCATGTTTTTTTGGCTTAAATATGAGGTCAGACTGAAGGGAGTGAGCCACTCTCACCATCTTACTTTAAGAGAGTAGAGTGTCCACTGCTGGCCAGCAATAAAGGCTTCATTGGAATGGCCATGTGTAGTCTGAGAGTTATTTGAGGGTCTCATATCGGTATAACAAAACTGATGAAGATTCACAATTTCTTATCATTAACTACCACTCTTAGGATGCTCCTTGAACAAGTGTCCCAATTATAATTTTGTACTAAGATCCAGCACACACTACGTCACCTCCAAAAAGAAGAGACTGATTGGGGGTCCCCTGTCTGTTTCTCTCTGCATTTCACCACTTTCAAGTGGACTCCAAAAATGAGGATGCTGCTTAATCAACATCATTTCCTTTTTGCAGTCAGGTTTCTGTCTGCTGCATGTACATAGTTTAGCCATTATTTGGAGGTTGGATTCATGCAGTAGTGAAAGAGGGAGAAGGAGAAAAATGTATCTACACATTTTATTCCAAATATGTCTAAATATTGGGACAAAATAAATGGTTAAAAACAATTAAGTCACTGATTTATAAGTCAGGATTCCAGGTCCAGCCAGGCTGGGTCCTCTGCAAACCTCTCAGGGCCCTCCAGTAGGTGTTGTCTGGGGCTGTGATCTCAGGAGAGCCTGCTGGTCCTCTTCATATCCCACAGACTGTTGGAAGGGTTCCATTCCATGGGGGCTGGGGACCTCAGTTTCCATACTCTGACTTCTGTCCCCTCCTATATGTCCCTGTCCCTTTGTATTCTATGAGGTACCCTGTATGATTTTTTTCTTCCATTTCAGGAGAGGGCAGTCAGGGCCTCAGGCTTGCTGGTTTTGCAGTGCACCACTGCATCTCACAACCAACCCAAGGTTGCTTCTTTAATGCCAGCGAGAGACCTTCTTAGGGTTGAAAACTGCCTGTAATTCCCCTTTGTGAGTCAGGAGGATAAAAGTGTCAGGCTCACCTGGTCAACTTTGATTCACTCTGGATTTTTCCCTGTGATTAACTGACAGTGAGTGGAAATTGTATCTGAAAAATCCCTTCATCATTGCCACATATCACAGCCCAGCTCTGAGAGTGTTAGTGCTCAGAGCCCCGGACATGGAATTACTTCTTCAACCAATAACATTCTGATCCCTAGGCAACAGAGACAGTGTGAGCTCCTAAGTTTTATGGAGAAGATACTGAGTAGAAAGTGCTGGGACTGACAGAAGAGCACAGTGTGAGGGGGAGAAAATGCCCCCTGGGGAGTTTTGAAGGGGCTGCTGCTAAGTAAGGTGGGGTTTTTTCTATTTTTTTTTTTTTATGGATCCATGGGCTTGACTTTCACCTGGGGCCCTGATGCTGAGTCTGGGGTCTTGGTCTCTCTCTACATGCTGCAGGCTGCAGACAGGGCTGTTTGGTCACATCAGGACACCTGGTGGTACCTAGGTGTGATGCTTGGCCCATGCCATGCCTTTTGGAGGCAGCCTTGGCAACTTTAAGGGAGACCCCTCTGGCCTTTGGACCGCTATCTTCGCACAGAGGACAGGGTTCTACCCAGAGTGCCTTAAATTCTCCTGGCAGGTGCCAGTGCCAGTCACTCTCTCTACATTTTTTTGGCCCAGGAGGTGAGTAGAAAGCAATTTCAGGGTTTGGGTGGAAGACAGCAGGGCAGAGTGTTCTCATGTTGGTGTTATTGACAGATGGCTGCCTTGAAAACACATGGTCCAGGACAATGTCTTCCTGATTACTCGAAGGCACATTGCCCTGCTTGGGTGCTGGGGGCAGAGTCCAGCACAAAGTTCTCATTAATACTACATCAAGTACAATTAAAATCAGTGCAATAATAGATGGAGCAAAGAAAAGAAACTTAAATGTAAAACAAATACAGTTAGTTTAAATATGAAGAAGTGCTTGACTACAGTGGTGATCCGGTGTTATAGTAAAGCTTTGTCCTGTTTCATAAATGGACTTCCAGACCACTCACATATAATCAAATCAAGCCTCTATTGAGTACAAGGGCACTCCTTATAAGCCTGAAAACCACAAAAGGGATGTTCAGGAGTCCAGCCAATGCAAACCAGCCAGGTTACAGAAGCGGGAGAGTGCAGTCAAGCGGTGGGAAGCCTGACTAATCACAGTTACCCAATCACCCCAGTTACAGAAACAGAGCCCTGTTGCCCTAGGTATAGAAACAATGCCCTGTTAGGTATTTCCATGTTCTTAAAGGTTTCTATAGCAAAACGAAAAGAACATCTTGCCCCCATTATAACCCTTCTACTTGGCATGGTTGTTTTACAGAATGGAGTCACAAAACAAAATGGAAAAATGATTTAAAAGGAAAATTAATTTACAGTGTCTACTTAATGCCATTCATGCCATATTAGAAAATACAGTTGCATTTTATCTGTTGTCCATTAACTTGTAAAGACTCTTTTCTATTGCGTGTCACTGGTTAGTGCAATTCTGAAGGCCCTCTTACTGTGGTTGTAACCTATGGAGGCCTCCTGCTGGCTTGTCTCTTCAGGTTTTTATATGCTCTAAGTTGTTGGAGCACAGGCTGCAATGGACTCTGTTGCTTCTGTTGTGTGAGGGTCCTCTAATGTAATCAGAAAGGGAAGTTCAATCTCCAGTTCCAATTAGAGAGGAGAGTAGAGCTCACTTTTAGCCATCCATGTAACATATGATAACATTTCATTAACATATGTTAACAATTTACTACTGATCTCTAAAACGATGTTCAATATGAGAAAAGTAAGAAATAAATACAATAGATGGTGATGAACCCAGCCTAATTCCATTTTAAGGTTGGGAGTCATTTTGTCACAAAGTTATGAAAAGTTAGTTTCGGTTTTATTATAAAGTAGTAAGATTTCTATTTGGCCTGACCCTCTGCTGTACAAACTTGTTTGGAATTCCTGCCCATCCTCTGAACTCACGCATGACTGTCTCTCCTTGACCAGATAAAAACCCTCCCTAACACCTGAGCAGTGCCACATAATTCTGATGTTAGAATCTCAATTTACTCTCTACCTTGAAATGTGAAGCCATGTAGATCATTAACCTGATCATTAACATCGGCCTTTGTATTACATTTGCCAGATCCCTGTTAGCTGTAAGTTACCACAACACTCCCTTTGTACCTTTTTGTGCTATAAAAACCTTTTCTTTCCTGTGAGTTGTTGCTGTTCTCTGGCCCAGCTTTTGGGGTGAGATAGTCACTGGCCAGCTCTCTTGTGTACACAATATAAGATTTCTTTAATTTGATGTAAAATTGGAGTCAGTGATCTTTTCTTTGTGTTGTGTTTCAACAGTAGCTGAAGCCTTAAGCATTAGTCAAACTATGAACACTATTCAATGTATTGGAAGGGGATGAAAAAGAAAATACAAAGGAAACAAGTGAGAAAGGGAAGGAAGACCACAGAAAAATAAGAGGAAGAAGAATGAAAGAGTAATGAAAGGGATGGAGGAGAGAGAAAACTACTGAGGAAAATTCCAGGTAATTGAAAACTTTCCCTGTTTAATAGATCTTTGAAAGAACGAATGTGGGGAGATTTTACAGGACACTTGAGAGTAAAGAAGTAGTGCAAAAACAATCACAAAGGGATCTGGGTTTTGTCCTTGCTGAGGATTTTAAAATGGGGAGGTTTCCATAGATTTGGATTAAACATCCCTGAGTATGAAAGTGTTTTTGACATGAAATCATTCTACTCATTTTTGCATCTCAACTTTGACCCAAACTGGACAAACTTGTCAGGGGTCTGTCTGCTTAGCTCTGCCTGCTTCTTGCCTGCTAATGAGCGTTGGAAGAAATTTTCCTGTTCAGAGCAGAATAAGTCCTCAGAGTGGCTCTCTTTTTCTGTCTATATTGGGAGTGTGGCTCTGGCTGCAGATGCTGGCCAGTCCCCTCTCCTGAACAGCCTGTGAGTCAATGCAGATTGCAAGACTCAGGTGCTTCCCATTTGCTGGGGGAGGAGTCTGAAAATTGCCTCCAGACACCTCTGGGCATGGGGGAACTGGGGCATACTGAGCTAGAATGCAGAAGGTAGCACCTTTCCACACCCCAACTATATACAGAGCTCTATGTCCTGGCGGCTTTGTCCCTATCTGAGAGTTCAGATCCCCTCTTTGAAATGGAACTCCCCTTTTGGTTGTCTCCACTCTGCAGACCTACAGCCTAGAAGCCAAATTTTCTGTCACTGCCCAAAGCTCCGGGTAAAACTTTAGCACATTCCCACTCCTGTGTCCAGGTGGACTCAAGACTTGGGCACGGAAGTCAGTGAAAATACAGGACCCATGGCCACTTCATCTTGGGTACACAATCAAAAGCAATCCCCATGATACCTCATTACAAGTTCTGCTCCCTCACATGTTGAAGTGTAGCATTAGAGAAGCATGCTGAGGCAAGCATATAAAGCAGGGTTTATTTAAAACTGGGTAACAGACTTCTCCTGTGAGGGAGAAGGGCGCCATAGCTGCTATCCTGGTATCCCAAGAAGTGAGGTGTCCTGCCCTTTTTATAGGTCCTAGACTTCCTTTGTTCTCCTTCCCTCTTCTTATCTTTCTCCTTCCTGCTTACAGGACTAGGCCAAGGAAATGCTCAGCAGGATGGTCAAAAGGTGGGAAAAAGTTGGGCTGAAGGGCAAAGGGCAGGGTGGAGCAGCTCAGGGCAAATTCATTAACAACCTTATAGTTCACTATAGGGAGGAACAATTCCTGGGACAGGTCACCTTAGCAACAGGTAGGAGCTGGGGTAATTTCTCCCTGAGTGTGGAGAAAGCTTCCTAAAGGAATGACATTTTTATCCCTCAAGGGACAGTGTCCAGCTTCCAGACTCACTCAAAATTGGCCTCTTCATCTGACCTGATTTGATTTGCCTATCTATGCTGACTGCCTGTCTAATTCTGGCTTCACCAAAACAAAGAATAATAAAAGAAAAAAACCAAACCAAACAAAAACCAAAAGAAACTGCAGGGATTTCTAATTTCTTGGGCAGCAAGTGGACACAGAATGTCTGTAAGCTGGCAAGACTCCCACATTCTCTACATTGCTGGGAAAAGCCAATTTCTCTCCCATACTGATTTCTTCTCAGTATCAGAATGGTTTTCTAGCTCAGACTGTGAAATTGCTGGACAACACAGCCTGCTTCCTCTTCACCTTTTACCCTTGCCACTACTTTTTGAGAGAGAGAGAGAGAGAGAGAGAGAGAGAGAGAGAGAGAGAATTTTAATATTTATTTTTTAGTTCTTGGCGGATACAACATCTTTGTTGGTATGTGGTGCTGAGGATCGAACCCGGGCCGCATGCATGCCAGGCGAGCATGCTACCGCTTGAGCCACATCCCCAGCCCAAATGTCAACTTTTGATAATCCCCCCCCAAGAAAAACCTAATTAATCAAGATCATTTTTATTCCCAATATTGTTACAACTTACTAATAAAATATTCCTTCATATTTCATACTGGAAGTTGTTTACACCAAGGTATGTTAACTTAATTGATGTTTGTCATTAAAATATACTAGTAAATCACGTAGTAGAGGAAGCAAATATTTTGAACAACTGGATACATGAAAACTAATAAAGAAATAGAGAAATGAGATCAAGATATCAGAGAGATTTTGAAAAGTAGTCTTTGGAGCTCAAGAGAGAATTGAGGATGAGAGTTGTAGTAAGGGTTGGTTGCTGGGATTCTGCCTCAGAGTACAAGTCTCAGAGACTTTGCCTTGTGCTGCTCAAATGTCTGTCCTTCACCTTATTCTGACCTCCTTGGTCACATTGAGAAGAGTGACTCTTCCTACTGACACCAAGTTACATGTAGTTTGCTCAGTTCTCAAAAATTCTGAAGATTGGTTCAAGAATGACTGCATTTTTCTGGTTATAGGGTTATAGTTTAATCATGTTTTGAAGATATAAAAAAATTCATTGGCTGTTTAAACACTCACATTTTTTACTAAATATTTTACTGATGAGGGATATTAGATACCTCTTTGTGAAAATGACTATTTTATACATAACCAATTTTCAAGATGACAAATTAATGTTAAGGTTGGCCTGGTGATAATTCTGGAAAGTTATTTAAATAAATGGGGATTTAAATTTTAGTTGAAAAGATTCAAGTGAAAACTTTATAATAGCCTGATTGAAAGTTATTCTTACCAGTCCTTAAATTTTTTTTTCATATTTCATGATTCTCTATCATTCCATATTCCTTTAGTATAAATTCTATGAATTCAATGTATGTACATTCTGGGTTTCTGAAATTAAGAATGTTGGAAGCTGAAAATGAATAGGCTGGTGCTTTAACAGTTTGATCTCCTGCACACCTAGTTTCCCCTCTGCCTCATGCTGTCCTCTCAACCCTTCTTTTGTGAAGTTGATCTCCTTGCTCTTCCTAAACTAGTTGTCAATACCGTTCTAGGAATTGGTGACCACTGAAGATGTAAGCAAAAGTTTCACCCAAGAAGAGTGGGCCATGCTGGACTCATGTCAGAAAATGCTACACGGATCAGTGATGCTGGAAATCATTAATCATCTGGTATCAGTTGGTAAGTCCATTAATGATATATATGAAAGATGTGAGGGTATACCTATTTCTTCAATAACAGTATCTGGAATAGCCTCTCTCTATTCAATTCCAATCTCTGTCCTGACTTTCTCATAGAACTTACAATTACATGCAAGAAAGCTGATCTTATTTATTACTTTAATTACAACTTATTTTACACCACACTACAATATAGTCCACACCATAATGTTATGTATCCATTAAACTTAAATTATACATAGACCTGATATTTATAAATCATTATACTTATATTGTCACTGTGCTGGAGGATTGAATACCAAAACAAGAGAATTCTGAACATTTCTGTGTGATTATCTGGATTCCATTTGAAAGTAATATTTAGTGGAGAGATGAAGTACCTGAAACAACTGCTGCTGATCTGGCATTCTTTGAATGTCATTGTGAGCATTGGTGCCTTCAGTCCTCCCTGGTATGGGAGCATTCTAACTTTATTCTGCTGCAGTGAGTGAACTTCAAAATTTTCTCTGCTAAATACTTTCTCCCAGTGCCTTGGTTCTCTATTGTTGTTAACTCATCTTCTTGGTCTTGTCGCTAATGCACATTTCTTGGCAGAAATGCTAAAATCCAATGGCTTTTTTTTTTTTTTTTTTTTACCATGCATAGGGTATCTGTTCTGCAAATCAGATGTGAATTTGTATCTGGAGGAAGGAAAAATCCTGTGGATGGGAGAAGGGACAGGATTTCTCCCAAGGCAGAGTGCAGGTAAGAGACAGAGACATTTGTGATTCTACAGAGATGGTTGCCCAGCCAGTGACTGAGCTTGGAAATATTAACTGACATAGCTGTGAAATTAATGTGGTTGTCTAAAATATAGTAGGGGACCATGGGACAAAATTTCTCATGTATGATGTAGCTTCTTTTAATCTAAATTCAAAATGTTTCCACTATATTTAGATTTTCATTGAGGGGAAAACCTGTTAGTGTGTTTTTTAGGTCAATTTTCATGTCTCTTTTTCAGATTTTCTCCTTTAAATTTTTTTCTCCATTACTTTTTTAACAATAATTCTATGATGATGTTTTTTTTTATAATTCCCAGTGTTCTATTTTTCCAAGATATGTATTTTTTTTAATCTAAGCCATATCCTCCATGAAAGAGTCAATGATGAAAAAAGACATTCTCATGAGATTGTTGACTTTCAACTTTGTGTCTCTGAATTTCATGCTACCAATTTGTATTTCCAACTTTTCTAGGGATGTAAATGAATATCAAAAACATGAAATGATATGCAGAGCAGTTTTGAAAAGAAAGGCTACACCCATCAACAGGTCAATGGTAAGTTTCAAGAATGGGAACACTCATTATGTAAGTTAAAAACCTGTCTGTGGAATAAATTAGTGACCAAGTACAATTTGATGGCTGTCATTATGTTGGGAATACACAACTTCTGTGTTAAAACATCTGTATAGCTTGCATTCTGGGAGAAATTAAAAAGATTCCAAATGCACAAGCATTTCTCATGTAGCTATTTGAAATACTGAAGACCATAAAGTTAATCAGAGCCCCTTTAAATAAAATACTAGTAAATGGAAAATACTTGGCTCACCTGGGAATTATCTACAATGTTCACGAAATTAAAAGTAAGAAGATTTTCATTTTCATATTACAATGGATTGTTCTAAGATTCTTATGCAAAAAAAATTAAGTTTATATGGAGACATTGTTAAGAAATGTTCATCTTCTTTACAAAACAGGAATCTCATTTTAAAGAGTATTCCTTAAAATGGAGAAAAGAAAGGAACTACTGGGACAACAAACACTGTGCACCATCCCTTGCTGACAATTTGTATCTTGGTGAAAACAAGAAAAATGATTGTGTCTCATGTGAAGGGCAAGAATATTTGAAAGGACATAGGAACTGTTTACAACCTAGAAAATTCAACAAGAATGACCCTGGAGAGATACAATATGAATGTCATCTATGCAGCAAATCCTTTAATCAAACCTCTGATCTAAGCAGACTCAATGAAACTAGAACAGGGGGAAAGAATTGTGAATATAATTTTTCTGAGAAAGTCTTCAGTTACTGCTCTAAGCATAGACAACATGAGAGAACCCAAACAGGTGATAAACAAAATGAATGCCACGTGTGTCAGAAAGCCTTCAGGAAGTCTTACAACCTCAAAATGCATGAGAAAGTCCATACTGGAGAGAAACTATACAGATGTCATCGGTGTGGGAAAGCTTTTTGTAAATTATACAACCTTCAAATGCATGATAAAATCCACACAGGAGAGAAACCATACAAATGCCGTGTGTGTGGGAAAGCCTTCAGCAAATCAGTTCATCTTCGTCGTCATCAGATAACCCACACGGGAGAGAAACCATACCAATGTCAATTGTGTGGGAAATCCTTTGGTCAATCATGCTACCTTAGAATACATGCAAAAATTCACACTGGAGACAGACCATACAAATGCCATGTGTGTGGGAAAGCCTTCAGCAATTCAGTTCACCTTAGTCGTCATCAGATAATCCACACGGGAGAGAAACCATATCAATGTCAATTATGTGAGAAATCCTCTAGTCAAACATGCTACCTTAAACTTCATCAGAGAACACACACTGGAGAGAAACCCTATCAATGCCACCTGTGTGGGAAAGCCTTCAGTCAATCTTGTTACCTTAAACCACATCAGAGAATCCACACTGGTGAGAACCCATATGTATGTGGTGTATGTGGGAAAGCCTTCAGTCTATCATCTGGCCTGAGACACCATGAGAAAACACATACTGGAGAGAAACCATACAAATGCCCTATGTGTGGGAAAGCCTTCAGTCGATCATCTGGTCTCAGAGTTCATGAGAGAACACACACTGGAGAAAAATAACATGCATGCCAGCTGTGTGGCATACTCCTTGGCCATCACCCTAGTATGGAAAAATGAAACATGACTTGCCTTGGAGAGTGGCCATGGGAGTGTTGCCTGTGTGGAAAGGCCTCTCTTTAAGACCCTAACCTTAGAAAAATCGAGCCAGCTCAATGGAGAGAAACCTCATGAGTGGCATCTATGTGGGAAAGGCTTCAGTCAATCTTACTACCTTAGACTGCACAAGAAAATGTACAAGAAATCAATCGTAGGAATGTCAGCTGTTTGGGAGGTCCTGCCAATGTTCTGCATGTAGGAACCCATGATGGAGACAAACTTGAGTTTCTGTAGCCTATATTCTAACCTGCTATTACAAGATATAAGAACTAAAAATTTTTTTCTCTGTAGTTCACATATTTTTGCTCCTACTCATATTTTTTCCTACTTCCAAATTTGAAAATTATTTGATTCTTAACCTAGCTTCTTTCTTAGTAATATGTTAAGTTATAAATGTTCATCTGAGTGCTCTTTTATCCCAGAAATTCTAATATTTGAAGCTTTTATTATCACTTCTTCCAAAACACTGTTTATTTCCTTCTCTTGTGCCTTCTTCCTTGACCTGTGAGGTATGTATAGGTGTTCCATTTTGTGTTGAAGGGCCTGAAGTGTGGTGATGGGATTCTATAGATCTTAAGGTGATTGATTTCTAATATAATCAATTATGCATTAAACAATCTGCATGATTTTAACTTTTTTAAAAGGCAATGGAAATGCTTCAAATTTAAAATATAAGATTGTATTAGTTACGTACATGTCAAAACTATCAAATTGCATGCTTCCACTATGTGCATTTCATTGTACTTCAATTTTACCTCAATAAAGCCATGAAAAAATGTGAAGAAATGTTCAATTGTACTTGTGAAATCTAAATCTGAGCACCCCATAATTGAAGAACACCCTTAATCAATATGAAAAAAGTTGAAGTAATTTGAATCCTCTCTTGACATACACAAGTCCCTGTAAAATAAGCCATATGAATGATGTTTGATTGAAAAGGTCATAATAAGTGATCTTTCTTAAATGGCATATGCTTATTTTAAACCCTGTCAAGAAAAGAATGTAGTAACCTACAGTTTCAACTCTCAGCTTTCAACCAACCAGAGTGTTTGACAGGAAAGTCATATTGACACTGTCCAGGTCCTAGACAGGGTTTCCTCAATCCTGTGTACCTTCAGAGCATACCCCACCCCTTGTATTCCTCAGGAACTTCTTGAGCTTCATTCACATTGGTTCCCTTGTGTCCACTGGGGGAACTTTTCAGAATTAAACAAGTTTATTTTTAAATTTGCATTTTCAAGGACTTCACATTCAAGTTTAATGTTCTCTCATCTCTCCACTTAATCTGGTATTTGCAAAGGTGAAGCAAGTGGAATGATTGAATTTACATTATTAAGTGACAGTTGTATTCCTATTACTCAGATCAACAATAATTAAAACACAAAAAACACAATTTTAACCTGAGAGACATAATGAAACAAAAAGTTTGGTTTGCAATTTGTTGCATTTAATGATAATTTCCCCATGTTCTTTTTTTTTTGTAAGAGAGAGTGAGAGAGGATAGAGAGAGAGAGAGAGAGAGAGAGAGAGAGAGAGAGAGAGAGAATTTTTAATATTTATTTCTTAGTTCTCGGCTGACACAACATCTTTGTTGGTATGTGGTGCTGAGGATCGAACCCGGGCCTCACGCATGCCAGGCGAGCGCGCTACCGCTTGAGCCACATTCCCAGCCCCCCCCATGTTCTTTGAACAAGGAAACCAATATTAATTTGTGCTGGCATTTGTGTAATATGTAGAAAGTCTTGATTATACCACCAAGGAGATATATTTGGTAGTTTTTTTTTTCTTTTTTCCTGATTTTCACCAACGTCAGAATCAACTGGATTTAGAAGATACAAATGAAATTTGTTTCACATGATTCTCTTTCTCAGCCTGTTCCCCATCTCTTTCATGTGCATCATTTAAATCTTCTTTGGATGTTCAATTTATGTTGTGAATTGTTGGAGGGAGAAGGGGAAATTCTCTGTGCTTCTTTTCTAGTTATGTGCAGCACATTGCCAGAAACTGAGTGGCAACACCAATAAAATCCATTAAGTCATAGACTCACAGGTCAGAAGTCCAAGTCAGAGCAGGTTGGATCCTCTGGAAGCCTCTCACAGGACCTCATGCAGGTGGTGGCTGCATCATGATCTCCTTGGGGCCTGTTGATTCTCTCTTTCTCAGTCTTTGGTGCAGTTCCTTGGGGGCTGTGGGGCTCTGGACCTGAATTTTGACACCCTGAGTTTTGTTTCCTCTCATATGTCTCCTTATATTTTGTGAGAATTTGCAGATTTGGGTGTGTTTGTGTTTGTTGCAGTGTTTGATTCTTTGGGCTGGCTAGACAAGCACTGTACCACTACACTGTACCCAGGCCCACAGTTGCTTCCTCTGTGCCTGAAGGGGACCTGTTCAGAGTTTGATTCTGTCTGCACACCTCCTAACACAAGTAATAGATTCCTGTAACACCACTCAGCTTTTCAGGTTCTCTCAGGTGCCTTCCCTTTCTTTGATTAGCTCACAGTGTCTGTAATTGCACGAATAAACTACCCCCCTCATTGCCAGGTTTTGTGGCTGTGAACAAAATATATGACAAGAAGAACTTATAGAACAAGCATTTTGTTTTGGACTCAGTTTTAGAGTTTCAACCCATGGCCACCTGACTGCAATACTTTAGGCCTGAGGTGAGGCAGAACATCCTGGCACAAGGGCATGAGAGAGAAAAGATACTCTCTAATGGCAACCAGGAGCAGAGAGAGTGAGGAGCCAGGGATGAGGTGCTTATTCCCCAAGGGCATTAGGGGACTACTTCCTCAAGCTCTGGCCCAACTTCCAACAGTTTCCATCTGGTTTGGTCTCAACGTCTAAAAAAAAGAGAAAAGCTGACCACAGAGACCGTGGTTATCTTGCCCTGCTGTGGGACGGGCGAGGTGCACTACTAGTAAGAGCAATCCCAGCCCATTTACCCAAATAATAAATAAAATTGAAAGGCCTTTTGCTACAAAGACCAGAAAATATAAACACAAATAAAATAACAGAGGAGAGGCAGGTGACCTGAATAAATTAGAGGTGACAGGAGACCTTACAACTGACACCAGAGAAACTAAGGGAATCCTGAATCATGAGGAATTCTTTTTGAAAAAAAAAATGCTAATAAATTTTAAAATCTTGAGGAAGTGGATAAATTCCTACCCAAATTCCTTCCCTTGGACATAAAATGCCCATGACATTTTAAAATTGACCTCAGTATATATTCAAAACACAAGGAAGGAATTGAACCAGTTGTTGTAAAGATTCTCCCAAGGAACATCCATTGGTAGATAGGATCACTGCTGAGTTTCAGCAAATTTTTGACAGGATCTAAAAGCAATGCTTCTCACATGCTTCCATACAATTGAAAGGGGGGAACATTTAGAAACCGATTCCATGGGGCCTGTTAGTGGCAGAGCAGGCTGAACCAATGTCAGCTGCAGGGTGGGCTGAACACTTGACCCTCACCCATCTGGTTCCTTATCCCTTGTTTGCCTCAAGTCAGAACACTTAACCCCACTCAAGGCTGAACACTTGACCCCCACACATCTGGTGCAAAGGAAACCCACATCTAACTTCTTCCCTCTCATTGAGGGCAGAAGATGAGACCCTTAGCAACTACTGTATGATCCAATCACTGTGGGCCAACAAAGCAGCTTGCAGACCCAGAGACCCCGTCAGATTTTGGCTATCAAAACTCTCCCCTCTCCTTCTCTCTCCTTCCTGTCACTCTCTCTTCCCCTCTCTCTCTCTCTCCCTCTCCCTCTCTTTTCTCTTTTTTTTCTCTCTTGTGCTTTGCTGTCTTCTCTCTCTCTCTCACTCTCTCTCTTTCTCTCTCTCTCTCACTCTCTTTCTCTTTCACTCTCTCTCACTCTCTCTCTTTCTCTTTCTCTCACTCTCTTTCTCTCTCACTCTCTCTCTTTCTCTCTCTCTCTCTCTCTCTCTCTCTCTCTCTCTCTCTCACCACAATAAAGATCTCTTGGTCACTCCAAGTGTCGTGGTCACTTTCCTTTCAGAGCCAACCTTCACCTGTTTATTTACCAAAACTGAGGAGGACACAAGAGAAAAAGCAAAAATGAACTAACCACTGACATTCGGCCATGAAGAAGGAAATCCTGTCAACGTCAAGAGCTTTCCTGGAACTGGAAGACCCCACATTCTACACACTGAAAGATAAGGCTCCAGGGCTGGGCTGTAGCTCAGTGGTAGATCGCTTGCCTTGCAGGTGTGAGACCCTGGGTTTGATCCTCAGCACCACATACAAGTGAATAAATAAATAAAGATTTAAAACATAAAAGGCTCCAGTGTTTTCTCTCATGTGTGGAAACTAAAGGAAACAGATGACTGAAAGGTAGAGGTGGGATCCCCAAGGACTGGGAAGGGTATGGCTAGGGTGAGAGATGGAAATTGAAGACAGAAGAAGGGGAAATGGGTAGAAGGTTGGGTGAACAGGGGAAAGCTTGACATGTGCATGGATGAAACTACCAGGATGAAGCCCATTAATTTGTTCAATTTACAGTTTAAAATGCCCAGGGCAAAAACGACCAGTTTCCATAGAACTCCTGGACCTCCCCATAGAGCCCAGAATGGTGGAGTAGGTTTCCTTTGAAATTTGAATCTTCCTGCAGTCATTCAAATGTTGAATGATTAATATAATCCTTCTAAACGCAAACACCCCTGTTTAAAATGAAGTGAGGCTTACCCAAGGACTACACCTCCATCATCTCCTGTTTCTCCTCTACTCTTTTCCCCAGCCATACTCTGAAGAACCCATTGGGAAGGGAATCCAACCTGAGGTCCATCTGTCCATCCCTAGTCTGTCAGCAGGCTGTCAGGAAGGTGGCTGCTGGGCAAACACCACAGGAGCAGAGTCAGCTTCCTAGATGTCACATTATCTTGAACATAATAAAAATCTTATTCCCTGCCTCCTTGATATTTCTGCCAAAGACAAGCAGACATATTCCTAAAGGACTTCCTTTTGAATTCAAAACCATCATGGAAATGTGTCAGGACCCGTCCAGCATGACTTGGTTTATTGAGAAGGAAAAGAAATGTATCTTTTTAATCAGAAAAGTGGTTTAAAAGTTTAATAATACTTATATATTTTAATAAGTAAAAACATTTTAATTGAGATATTACCATTATGAATATGTGCACGCCTCAAAATGCTTATGAAATGGGGTTATAAAAATACTCCTTGGGCTGGGGATGTGGCTAAAGCGGTAACAGCGCTCGCCTGGCATGTGCCTGGTGCTGGGTTCGATCCCCGGAACCACGTAAAAATAAAATAAAGATGCTGTGTCCACCGGACAATGAAAAAAAAAATATTAAAAATTCTCTCTCTCTCTCTCTCTCTCTCTCTCTCTCTCTCTCTCTCTCTCTCGCCCTCGCTCTCTCTCTCAAAAAACAAACAAACAAACAAAAAAACAAAAACTCCAGAGATCCACAAACAGGAAAAAGAGTCAACCAGTCTCTCCAGGAAGTGAACTGACCACACCCAAATCCCTAATCCAATTAAGTGCTTGCAGGTGATTGGTGGATCTGTCAGGAAGTTAGTGGGTGTGGTCAGGAGGCTGAGCTATAAAAGGCTGAAAACATGGACCCGGCTGTCATTTGAAGGCCGGCTCCGAAGGAGAAGCTCTCTCCTCTCGAGATTCAGCGGGGAGACCTGGTGGTCACTGCTCCTGGAGACATGGAGGCAGCTTCACCCCACTGTGGAGGTGAGTCTCAGTTTCATGACTGTATAAAACCTGAATGTTCATCAAATGCAGCTGATGCTAAAGTCCATTTGGGTCCTTCTCTACCTGCAGAGTCATCGTTGTCACCTTGCCCTGATGCACACTTAAATAAGAATTCAGCTCCTGTGGGGCCACTGCTGGCTCCTAGAGGGAAACTTTGTCTGAACTGGCAGAGACCGTCCGCGGCTGGTGCTGGGCTGCAGAACATGGGAAACACTTGCTACGTGAATGCAGCCCTGCAGTGCCTGACATACACACCTCCGCTGGCCAACTACATGCTGTCCCAGGAGCACTGCCAGCGCTGTCCTCGTCACAGGGCCTGCATGCTGTGTGTGATGCAAGCCCACGTGAGGCGGGCTCTCCGCCACCCTGGGGATGTCATTCAGCCCCTGCCTGCTTTGGTTGACGGCTTCCACACTTCCCGGCAAGAAGATGCCCATGAATTTCTGCTCTTTACTCTCCATGCCATGCAGGAAGCATGTCTGCGTGGGCACAAGAGGCCGGGTGCTCACTCCAAGGACCCTACCCTCATGCGCCAGATATTTGGAGGGTGCTGGAGATCGCAAATCAAGTGTCTCCACTGCTGTGGCCTTTCAGACACTTTTGACCCCTACCTGGACATTATGCTAGACATCACGGCAGCTCCCAGTGTGCAGCATGCACTGGAGCACTTGGTGAAGCCTGAGTGGCTGGAAGGGGAGAACGCCTACCAGTGTGGTGTTTGTCAGAAGAAGAGGCCAGCCTGCAAGACCCTGACCATGCAGAAGGCACCAAAGGTTCTTATGCTTGTATTGAAACGGTTCTCGGATCTCACAGGGGAAAAAATGGCTAAGCTCGTGCACTATCCTGAGTGTCTTGACATGCAGCCATACATGTCTCAGCAGGGCAGAGGCCCACTGGTGTACGCCCTCTATGCTGTGCTGGTCCATGCCGGGGTGAGCTGTCGCAGCGGACACTACTATTGTTACATAAAAGCTGGCAATGGCCAGTGGTACAAAATGGACGATGCTAAGGTAGTGGCCTGTGACATTACTTGTGTCCTGAGTCAGCGTGCCTATGTCCTCTTTTATGTCCAGAAGAGTGAACTTGAAACTGACAATGGGAGTGTGTCCCTGGGCAGGGAAACAATAGCGCTTGGGCCTGAGGACAATATCTTGAGAGCCACTCAAGGAGAGCTCCAAGGAGACTCCTGTAGCAAAGCAGTAGAGCCAGAAGAGCGCTTGGTGGATACAGCTACTGGAGAAATCACCTTGGATCAGTGGAAATTTCTCCAAGAACAGAACCGACCAAAGTCTGAATTCAACCTCAGGAAAGTGGAATTCACTCTGCCTCCCAATGTTGTTGTGATTCACCAGTCAAAACACAGAGAAAAGGAGAACATAATGGATAAGCAGGAAAAATACAAGCAGAGCAAGGATACCAAGCACAGCATGCGTGAGGAGTTGGTGAACACTGGCCAACTCCCGTGTCTTGCAGGAAGGCCCAGAGCCAACAAGAAGAAGAACAAGCAGGGCAAGAGGACAGTAATTGTGGTCTAGCAATCCAGGGCACTGTGAAGGCCTTTGTATTGCAAACTAATGGTAAGTACTTAGCAGTCCCTGGAGTGCTTTGAGTTCCCTGAAGTAGAGGAGTGCAAACAGAAGCCTGGGTGATCACAGAATCCAGTTGTGGGTTTGGGAGTCAAACCAAAGCCTTTAGTCAGTCTCCAATCATTGGGACTTCTCCAAAGTGCCATGGCATCTCTGAAACCTTGAGAACAGTGGTGGATGGGCAGTGGAAAGAGGGAAAGGTGCCCGTGGCATCCAAGCAGTTCAAGGTCAAGTACCACTGCAGAAGGTTGTCCCAACAAGCTCAGCTGCCTCCAGAGCCCAGGGACATGGCACTCTCCAGCTGCCAGCTCACCCCCTGTTCCTGAGGGGGCAGCAGCCCCAGGCACCTGAAAGGTCATGAGGATGTGGACGCGGTTATGCAGGGACTCATCCCCCTGCAGAAATCCTTCTCCTCCTCTTCTATCTCTGCTCCTATCCTCCCTCGCCTCTCCTTCCTCTTCTTCCTGTGGTCCATGTGTGGGCAGGGCCACTTCCAAAGGCTGCCTAATTAGGAGCATTGGGCCTTCTTTTGTCCAAGGGATTGTCTATG
The DNA here is from genome assembly GCF_964194105.1 of Spermophilus citellus. Taxonomy (NCBI): domain Eukaryota; kingdom Metazoa; phylum Chordata; class Mammalia; order Rodentia; family Sciuridae; genus Spermophilus; species Spermophilus citellus. Next base: position 27,126,798 of record NC_138196.1, read on the forward strand.
CGCCCTGCGAATCCCTCCCTAGAAGAAATGGCTTTTCTAGAGGAAGAAGCCTGCAGCCTTAAGGTTGATTCCAAAGATACTTCTCCTTGCAGCTGAAGCTGAAGGTCAGCAGGATGGGATGGAAGGACCAAACGAAGCCCAGAAAAGCAGCTGGAATAGGCTGGGGCCAGGACTCCGAGCTGATCTACCTGAAGGCTCTACAGGACATCCCAGGGAAATCCAGTGCCCAGAAGGAAAGAAGCTGCCACCCCTAGGGTGAAGCCCAGCCCAGAAGTGTGTCCCAACCCTATGGAAGGACCAGCCCTGAGCATCAAGGTCACTCCTCAGAAAGAGAAAGACTTGCCCCCAGAGGTCAGAGCCCAGGAGGAACAGCCTGACAGGGGCAGCTTCTGTGACACCAGGGTGATTGTGGACCCTCAGGGGGAACCTGCTGAGGAGTCACTTGGTGACCAAAGGACAGTCATTGACAAGCCCTCTCCCCTGCTAGAATTTTTGGATGGCTCCAACATTCAAAGATGGGTTGAGAAATCCAAAAGCATTCAGATAGGAAGGTGGTGATCGAACACCCTCCATGAGGAGGCCACTGGTGTGACGTGGACGAGTCTCCGGGTCAGATTCTCTCAGGAGGAGCCTGTCTCCCTGAAGTACTCCGCAGTTCCAGAGCCTTCTTCCCTCTCCAGTGACCACAACATGTACCCCTCATTTGTACAGAAGTCCTTGGTGTGACTACACCAGCTACAGGCCAGCAGCCCAAGACTCCTGGCACCCCTCTGTGGGCAGCAGCCAGGACACAGCCTCCTAAGTGATCACCCCCCAGCTCCTCAGTGATCTCCCAGAGCCCCTCCAGAGACCCAGAGTCCCACTCCCTGCAGGTGTGCAGAAGCTCCCTGGAAGAAGTGAAGGAGAAAAGGACATTCTGAGCGGAGACTCCACCTCATCCCTGTGGCGGACAGGCATCTAGCTCCCTGACATGGGGCCATGAGGAGCCCAGCCTGAAGCAGGGCTTTATTGACACTCAGTGCCACTTGGCCATGCTGTACTCCAAGTTCTCGTTCAAGGGGACCTTTACAAGGTTCAGAAAAATGACAGCAGCTCCTTCCTCACCTCCAGGGCTGCATCTCTGATTTCTGTGACCCTGGGACACTGACAGTCTGCCTGTGGGAGCAGCTGCTGAAGGAGGATCTGGTCTGGGGGGCCTTCAGCTGTCACCCAGATTTTGCACTTTACTATAGTGGGAGCTAAGAGAAGTCTGTTGCAAGCCTTGGGGCACCCCAGGTCATAGTCTTTGGGTAAATGGGCTGGGATTGCTCTTACTAGTGCACCTCGCCCGTCCCACAGCAGGGCAAGATAACCACGGTCTCTGTGGTCAGCTTTTCTCTTTTTTTTAGATGTTGAGACCTAACAGCAAGGTTTTTCTACTTGTAGAGCTAACAAATATAATTCCTAAAAGTTTCTGTGGATGTCATTTGTTAAATGCTTTATAAGCCACTGCTTATCATTTGGCCATGTTGTTTGTTTTGTTCAGTTTTGGAGTACTGGGGAAGGAATCCAGGCAGCGAGCTGCACTCCAGCTCCCCAGTATGCCTGGGGACCAGGGAGGAGAGGCATTTTGTGACTTCTCATGACTGACATCAGCATGAATCTTTCCTTCTTGGGAAGTCATCGACTTTGGGTGTTGTTTTGTTTTAAATGTGAAATATGCCCATTGCAGAATATTTGGAAAGTGCAAACAAGTGTGTAAAGATCATTCTCATTCACTCTGAAAAATTAAAAATAAAAATAAGAGGAGGCTCATGGTTTTTTGTAAACAAAATTGTATTGGTTACTCTGAAGAAAAAAAAAATAAGGTCCAGGACCAGATGGTTTCAAAGCTGAATTAATTCATTTATAAATTTAAATGCCTTTAACACAAATGTGGGTCATATACCATAGTTTGATCAAGTGCTTAATTTCCAGGTACATAGCAATTTCCCACTCATATTTACCTTTATTCTCTGAACTATCTGAATTTTATTTAAAATTAAAAAATCTTATATTTTATCTATGTTGCTTTTTCTGTATTTCTAAGTATTTTATGTCAAATCTCAATAATATAATTTGTAAAATATGTACTTGGGAAGTATATCTAACCTACTTTTATCCAATTAAGATTAATTGTGTATATTTTCAGGAATATTTAATAGAAGCCCCTATCCCTTCCCATGAACATTAAGAGAAGAAATATAATAGAGCTGGATTTTGACATTTTAATAACCTAATTTATATCGTCATCAAATTTGTCATTTCCTGAATTGAAATCTCTAATTTATTTGATTTACATGTTTATTATTACAAATTAAAAAAAAAGGAAAGTGAACAGGTTTTAGATGATTTGTTTCACTGAAGCACTAGACCAATTGAAGGGGAATCTCTCACCCAATCTACATACAATGGCTCTAGAAAGGCAGTTTGATGAGATCACCTTTCAAAGTCACATGATAACACTCTCAATCTAGTCAATAGGATCCAATCACATCTTATCCAATCATGATCCAATCATTTCTAAAATACTTTGATTTTTTTATTGTTTTTTCAAAACATTACATAGTTCTTGATATATCATATTTCACACTTTGATTCAAGTGGGTTATGAACTCTCATTTTTACCCTGTATACAGATTGCAGAGTCACATCAGTTACACTTCCACTGATTTACTTATTGACATACTCATGTCTGTTGTATTCTGCTGCCTTTCCTATCCTCCACTATCCCCCTCCCCTCCCCTCCCCTCCCCTTTTCTCTCTCTACCCCCTCTACTGTAATTCATTTCTCCCCCTTGTATTCTTTTTCCCTTTCCCCTCACTTCCTCTTGTATGTAATTTTGTATAACCCTAAGGGTCTCCTTCCATTTCCAAGCAATTTCCCTTCTCTCTCCCTGTCCCTCCCACCTCTCATCCCTGTTTAATTTTAGTCATCTTCTCATGCTCTTCTTCCCTACTCTGTTCTTAGTTATTCTCCTTATATCAAAGAAGACATTTGGCGTTTGTTTTTTAGGGATTGGCTAGCTTCACTTAGCATAATCTGCTCTAATGCCATCCATCTCCCTCCAAATTCTATAATTTTTTCATTTCTTAATGCAGAGTAATACTCCATTGTGTATAAATGCCACATTTTTTTAATCCATTCATCTATTGAAGGGCATCTAGGTTGCTTCCACAGTCTTGCTATTGTGAATTGTGCTGCTATGAACATCTAAAATACTTTGAAACTTATTGCTTTACATTTATGCATATTAAAACATTGTGATATATATATACACACACACACACACACACACACACACACACACACATTTGAAAACTGAAAGAAATTTTATGTACTATTTCCAATATACTGCTTCATACTCCAACTTGGTTTTTGAAATAAATACATGCACATGAACTGGAGTTGGTGGTGCACACCTTTAATCTCAGGAACTCAGGAGGCTGAGGCAGGAGGGCTGCAAGTTTGAGGCCTGCCTCAGGAAGTTAGTGAGACCATCAGCATTTTACAAAACCCTTTCTCAAAATAAAAGAAAGGACTGGGGTTGTGGCTCAGTGGTAAAGCTTCCTTGGGTCAATTTTTAGTAGCTAAGTAAACAAATAAATATGTAAAAATAGATCCACAAGTAATGTCACTCTCTTGTCTAACATACCTCTAGTTTATTGCATTGCACTGTGGGTTACTAGTTATCTACACAGGGGAACTAAGATTTTTAAAATGTTCTAGTTGTCTATTCATCAACATTAGTAATTTCCAGCTCTCAAATACCTCCCCCCTCTATACCTTCAGAATTTACCTGTATTCCTCATCCTGAACTTCCTGAGTCTTATTCCAAATTGATCCTTTGTGATAACTGGTGGAACCCTTCAGAAAAAGTCAACAAAAATGAGAAAGTATAGCAATTCCACCTATGAGTTAAATGTTCTCTCATCTCTGCTTTCCTGTGTTTCTCACAGTGTCAAGATAAACAAATTCATGGTAGTCAGTTAAATTGTATTCATTTTCTCAGTTCAACATGAATTACAAATAGAACCATACCCTATATTAGAGAGAAAAAATTGAACAAACTCTGATGAGACAGATGTCTTGACTATAGTGACTCCATTTTGTTTAGGAAGTCCAGTTTGTGAACAGCCATGCCAAGTAGAAAGGTCACTACTGGGGCAAGTTGCTTTTCCTTTTGTTCCTTTTTCTATTTATCTTCCTTTTGCTTCTTTGGCTCATGATTTTCACTCGGGGGGGGGGGGGGGGAAAGCAACATTTTACTTCACTGGTTCAAGATCACCATCTACTGGTCACATCTGGCAATTTCAGGTTATATGGTTCATCGTAAAATCAAAGACCATCTTTTGGTTTTGTTTGGATTTGATCAATTCACTTATTAAAGCAGTTTTCTAGGTGGAAGATAATGTGAAGACCAGGAGGGTAAGTGGAGCAGAGTGCTTCTTATGCCACAGACAATGGGAGGCTCAAGACAAAACCTCTAACATTGTTAGATAGTTCACACCTGACAACTGGCATAAAGAAAGTGGATCCGCACTCCGGAGTGAGCTGGGTGTCCTATCTACGCAGATAGGGTCAACAAGTTCCTTTCCGACAAACACAAAAGTCCCCCAAATCTCAGTAGCATGGGGGTTAATGATGAGGTGAGAGGTCACTCAGGAACTTAGGGCAGCTTCTGGAAAGCAAACTGTCACCTGGGCTGCAGGAACAGGGCAGGCTTCTGGAGATGGCCTGGGGGAGTGCAAACAAGGAACAAGCAGGTGGAGAGTAGAAGGGTATGACAGATGCAGGGAACCACCGAGCCAGGACACAGAAGTGTATGCGAGGGAGTGATGAGATGTTGGGTTTTGCTAGAGAGTAGACAACAGATGCGGGGCGATATCAGACTGGGAATCAGCAAGCAGTCCTCCTGAGTGCTGAATCAGGAGCCTTTGACCCTGGCCTTCCAGCAACTCACCAACATACTCATTTTCTTTTCCCCTTATTGCTTCTTCTTCCTTGGCTGGACTTTAGGTCCACCTTTAGCCGGTGGACAAAATTCAGTTCAATAAAGATCACAGATCTGGTCCGGGTAAACCAGGAGAGGCAGGAATGTATCGCTTGCGCCTCCTGGTGGCAATTTTAGGATTGTGATCCTTTATCTTCTTCAAAGGCCCAGCGGAAGGAGAGCTGCTGCTTAAAACCAAGAGGATTTCTTGTCAGTGAGTGAAAGTGTGACTGTAATTATAGGAAGATACAGAAAGATTAATATTTGTCTGGGACTGTGGATAGAATTAGTATCACCTTCCTTTTGAGTAGTGGCTCCTTTTCCCTCTTGAGCAAATTCCTCTCCTTGATAACCACAGGCCTGGGATAGCACTGAAGCATTCAAATCCATCCTGTTGGAGGAATTCCCAGTTTGTGAGTGTTGTGTACACTTATATTTGCACATGGAATCATTCTCTCTCCCTCCCCCCCATTTCTCCAGGCTTTTGGGAAATCAAATTCTTAGATAATCATCTCTCTTTTGTTTAAAGAACTCTAACTCTGCTGACTCCATTGTGGTGTCCATATTGAGGAAGAAAATTTGAACGAGATGAGGATCATTTATTGATTTGTGGGGAGGAAAAGAGTGAATGCTTTCTGTTCTAGAGATAGCCTCAGATTGTCAATAATTGATTTTGTTTTCAAGAATAATGGAGGAATTTAAAATAGTGTGCAGTTAAGGAGAATGGTTTTTGCTTACAAAGCTTTTTTTTTTTTTTTTTTTTTTGCATTGACAGAGACATGTCTAGGATTGTAAAGCTTTAAAAATCTCATGTAGCTGATGGGTCCAGATTTGTCATCATAGAGGAAGCTGAAATCTATTTATTTACTTGTAAAATTGAAGGGATTTGAATTTAACTGACCATCAGTCCCTTTGGGCAGGGCATAATTGGATTTACTTCTCTGTTCTCATTTGGAAATCTTCCTTTGACTTGTAGTGAGAAAATTCTGGGGCTCCCCACAGTCCAGAGAGGGGCTTCTTAAACTTTCCTTCCTCTTACCCCATCCTGTCAGAGAGAACTCAGCCTCACAGACAGAATGACAGCAATCCTTCATCCTCACTTACCGAGTTTCACAATTATTTCTAGTCTCCAAATCTTGTGCCTTAAAGAAAGAATTATACTTCTGTAGAGAGCATCTCTGAAACAAAGGGTAAGCACCCTATTTCTTAGATAAAACCTACCATCAGGCCACCTGTCCTCCAGTTTGATAGCCACAGTGCCAGGATAACCCTGAGTTATGGGCTGACTTGTGTACCTCCCCAAATCAGGTGTGGAAGTCTTAACCCCCAGAGCCTCAGAATTTAATGGTAGGGCCTTTAAAGAAGTAATTAAGTTACAATGAGGTCACTAGGAAGGTTCTAGACTGGTGTTCTTCGAAGAAGAGGAGATCAGGACATAGCCACAGAGGAAAGGCCATGTGGGGACATAGGAGAAGGCAGCCACATATGCAAGCCAAAGAGAGAGGCCCCAGAAGAAAGTAACCCTGTCAATACCTTCATCTTGGGCTTCCAGCCTCTAGAAATATGAGAAAATAATTTCTGTTGCTTAAGACACCCAGTCTGTGGTATTTTATTATGGCAGCCCTAGCAGACTAATGTGCCCTGAGTTTCTCATTGTTCAAATTCATCCCATAAAATGGATTAAACAGCCTCTATCTAAGCAATGTTTTCCTTTCACACCCTCGTTCTGTGGAGTGCAGAGATTCTTCATTTTGAGAATTCTAACCTGGACTAATTTCTTCCCTGTTTAGATCTTATTTGGGAGATGCTGTGCTCACCCTTCCTAATGGAAAGGAATGTAGGAGAACAAGCCAGGGGTAAGCTCCTTGATGTTGGCCAATATCCTGTGTGCATTTTAAAGGCTGTAAGAACCTCTTGGCCCAAAATGCAAGGTCTTTAGCAATGTACCATCAATTTTTCTTATACAAACTTAAAAGCAAAGTTGTAAATGTAGTGTAAAAAATAAGAAACACAATTAGAAAAATAAATTCCTATTCTGTACCTACTCTCAATTAACCATTGCTTCAATTAGGAGTTCCTTGTTTTGAAAGCAACTTTAAATACATTTGGATGTACTCTTACGACCACATCATTTTTAATGGTCACACAGCATTCTATTTCATGATGTACCATCCTTTTTTCAATTAGTCTCCTATTTTTCATTGTTATAAATAATGCTGCAATGGACATCATTTTAAATATTTTTTAAAAGTGAAAAATTTTTTGATATGATTGGATTTGTATGGTCAAAATTCCCCATTTAGAGAATATGTGTGCATATTTTCCAATTGTCCAAAGTATCCAAAGTGTTCTTGTCTGTAACCTCTCCAACATTGCCTACTTTCAATCTTTTGCCTTTTTGTCAATCTCACGGGTAAAAAATTGTCACTTATTATTGTATAATGATTTGAATTTCTTTTATTATTTATGAAGATTAAACATTAATCGTACAGATTTATTGGTAATTTGTGTTTTTCTTTATTAAAAGTCAGGTATTTTAAAAACATTACAAAACTATAAAAGCTGCTTTATGAGTTAAAGATACTGGCTCAGTCATGTTTATCTCTCAGTTATGTCAGTCTGACATTTACCTTTTAATTGAATTCATGATTTCTTCACAAACAAAAAATAAATGTATTATAAAAATTTATGAAGTGCTATTTAAAATTATGTCCATCTAGAATTTATATTGGAATAAGTTGTGAAGTATACAGTATTTAAGGTCTCTGGATTTTCTAATAATTATCCAGTTACCCCAGGACCAATTATTGAACACTATTTTTTTTTTTTTTTTGGTATTGGGGATTGAACCCCCAGGACTGCTTAAACATCGAATTACATCCCTAACCCCCCACCCCCCTTTTTAAATTTTGAGACAGGGTCTCACTGTGATAATCAAGCCAAAGTGACTCCATTTTGTTTAGTAACTCCATTTTGTAAAACAGCCATGCCAAATAGAAAGGTCAATATTGGGGCAAGTTGTTTTTCCTTTTGTTGTAGAAACCCTCAAGAACATGGAAATATCTAATGGGGCTCTGTTTCTGTAACTGGGGTGAATGGGCTAATTGTGATTGGCTAAGCTTCCTGCCGCCTGACTGCAATCTCCTGCTTCTGTAACTTGGCTTGCTTGCATTGGCTAAACCCCCAAATGTCCCTTTTGTGTTTTTCAAGCTTAAAAGGAAGGCCCTTAAAATTGTTCCTGGCGGATCCAGAACAGACTTTATGCTCCCAGTCAGTTGCCGTGCGGTGTGCTTCAATAAAGGCTTGATTCAATTGTACGTGAGTGGTCTGGAAGTCATTTTATGAAACCTGGGATGGTGCTTAAACTATAACATCACTAAGTTTCTGAGGCCTCACTAAGTTGCTGAGGCTGGCCTTGAACTTTCAATCCTTGTGTCTCAGCCTCCCAAACCACTGGGATTACAGGTGTGTACCATAGTCCCTAACTCAGTTATTGACACTAATACAGGGGTTAGAAAAACTATGTTTATGGTATTACCTTCCAAACTATTCTAAAATTGGGTCTCTTTTGGACTTTCTATTATATTCTGTCAGATCCTGAGTCAGTACTATGCTGTTTTAAATATTGCAGTTCTGTAGTATATATTAATGTCTGTAAAGCAATCCTCCTAATTTTCAAAAAATTCCTGGATATTCTCCTATAATTGGCTCATCTAAATGAATTTATAATTATTTTGTAAAATTCCAACAAGTTTTTTTATTTGCATTGCATTAATGTTATAGATTAATTTGGGAGAAAAATCATCTAACATAATCAAAATTTTTCTGTAGGGAACATAGCTTATTTCTTGTTTTCTCCATTTTAAAAAATGTCTCTTAGTAAAGCTTTGCAGTTTCCTTAATCTAGGTCTCATGTATATCTCAAGTTTATCCCTGGGTAGTTTTTGTTTTCCTGTTTGTGTCATGAATGCGGACCTTTCCCTTTACATTTTTTAATTGGCTAGTTTTGATAGTAATAAAATTATATATTTGTTGAGCAATAACTGTTATATATAAAATTTTCATTGATTCTATAGGATTTTACAGGGAGACGCTCATATCATATGCCAAACATGGTATTGATATATATTTCTGTGTACTATGTATATCTCTTAATTCTTCTTTTCTAATTGTACTGAATAGAACTTTCAGAACAATGTTGAATAATTGTGGTGAAATCAAATATGCTCATCTTGTTTCTAGCAATAATTTCATTTCACTACTTATTATATTTAATAGTAACTTCTGATAACTATTTGCTTACATGTCCAGGAAGTTTCCTTCTATTTGTAACATTTTCAGTTTCTAATTTTTCCCCAGAATGGGTGTTGGATTTCATCAGATGTCCTTACTGACACCTATCTAATATCTTTTTTATCTTTGGTTTGTGAATATGATAAGTTATCTACATAGATTTTCCTAATATTATATACTTTTTTACTTCATTGTTTTTCTGGTAGTGATAGATTATTTATTTAGGTTGGAACCAGATTTAATAGTCTCATATTTTATTTTGTATTATATTTTTAGGAATGATTCACTTGTTTTCTTCTTTCCTTCTCTCCTTCATAGGTTTCAGTATATGGCTATCCCAGTTCCATTAAAAATTGAGACATTTTCTGGTGGGGGTTTGGGCTCAGCGGCAGAGTACTCACCTAGGACATGCAAGGTCCCGGGTTTGATCCTTAGCGCCACATAAAAATAAATCAATAAAATAAAGGTATTGTGCCCAACTACAACTAAAAAATAAAAATATTTTAAAAAATGAGACATTTTCTTCTTTGTGTATGTTTCTTACTTTTCTATTTGGTTTATTTTCCAAATAGTTTAATTTCTTCTAGAGCTGAATGTGGTAATGTATATCTGCATAGAAATTATTAATTTGATCAAAATAATCTTATTTATCATAACAATGTCTCACTTATTGAAAAGCCACACAATGATATTGTTTTGTAGTTGAAATTTTTGCCTTTTTATCTGTTATTTGATTCTATTCCTTGTTTTTATATTTTCATTTTCTCCTTTTCGGTCTTGGTTAGAGTTGCCAACAGTTTGTGTCTCTTATTGATCTTCTTAAGGGACATTCTTAATATTTGCTTGTCAATCTTTTTTTAAATTTCATAATTAGTTAATTTTACTTTTTAATAAGTAATTCCCACTTCCTGCTTTCATTTATTTTTTCTAGTTTCTTCAATTAGTTGATTTTTTTTGTAAAAATGTAATTTTAAAACTATTTAAGGCTCAAAATCTTTTTCTTTTCTGAGTATTTGGGGATTATTTCTCTGTGCTTTGCTATGTATTGTTATTATTGTGATTGATGTAGATAGTATTACAGTTCTTGCTTTCTCTTACATTCAAGGATTTATAAGAAGACTGATTTTTAAATTTGCAAGGTATTTGATTTTTAAAAGTGCCAGACTTTTTTATTTCTATTGTGTCTGGCAGATGCTGCTATTTGCATATCAGATATCCATCTCTTCCATTTTTCTCTAGTCACTGAACTCAGATTTTGTTGATCGCAGCAAACTATGCAGCATAATTGCTCAATTTTCTACTCACCTTGTAGATAGTCCTGGCATGGGGCATGGTTCTGACCAGTGAGATGTAAACACAAGTAGAGTCCTTTTCTGAACAGAAAGGCAAAGGCTTTCCAAAAGAAAACTCATCACTTCTTTGCCCTTTTTTTCTTCATCCTTGCTAAATTCCCTGAAGGCAAATGTGATGCAAATGTTATGTCAGAGGTACAGGAAAAGTCAAGGGTAAAGACTAACAGACTAGGGATGGCAAAGCAGAAAGAGGGAAAGGAACTACATGACTTCTAATTATGTAGGCCTATGAATACCTCTCCTGCTAGTACCTATGCTTCCTGCTACTTGCAGCTGAATGAATTTCTAATGGGCACATTACCCTGTACCTAGAAAATGTGGCTTGCCAGAAGTCTACCTTCCCTTACCAATTATGATATGCTAATTGCTATAGTGGGTAGGCTACTCCATGTCAATCACACTGGTCCTGTTTTCTCTGTTCAGGGTGAACATGGAGCTAAGCTGTGACCACTCAGACAATGATGGAAGTCAGATGGCTTGAGGATACTTCTGGTCAAGATGTTCTTGCTCCAAAAAGAGGATTAGAATGGAAAAGTCCTCCATTATGGTGCTCCCATGACAAGGGAGCAAAGGAGAGGCTGGTGCGGTCCTTACATTCCCCTTCAAAGGCACACCTCCAATAACCTAAAGATCTCTTACTAGGCCCCACCTTTTAAAGGTTCTGTCATCTCTCAATGGCACCAAGCTCAGAGCCAAACCTTTAACATGTAGTCTTTTGGGGTATATTCCAGACCCAAATTATAGCACCTTGTTAGCTTAATCTTACAGATAAATTTGCCTGTAGTTTCCAATGTTAGAATTTGCAATTCAGAGATTCAAGTATCACCTGTCTTTTTTGTGGTTTTATTTTGTCACTTTTATTTCTAATGGACTGTGAGACACTTCAAAACAGCTGTAGCTCAAGGCAGTACAATGGCCCACAACTTCACAGCTGAGCCAAGCTGCTTTCGATGTCTATTGTGGCAAAAAAGACTAGCAGAGGGCTGGGGTTGTGGCTCAAGTGGTAGCGCGCTCGCCTGGCACGCGTGCGGCCCGGGTTCGATCCTCAGCACCACATACCAACAAAGATGTTGTGTCTGCCGAGAACTAAAAAATAAATATTAAAATTCTCTCTCTCTCTCTCTCTTCTCTCTTTAAAAAAAAAAAAAAAAAAAAAAGACTAGCAGAGGCTCTGTCTATGGCTCTAACTGCCTGACCACCCTCATTGTGAACTCACCATAGCAACACCCCAGTTGGCATATTATGTGAGGTGGACACTAGCCTTTCCCTTTTGTACCCACATTTAGTTCTCTGAAGTTGATTGTAGGTTCAGACTTTGTGTTCTCCATACCGTCAGTTAAGTTCTTGGCCTCTCTGAATTGGAGAACGTTGTTTTTGCTTGATTTGGATCTGTTGTCAGAAGCTCAGGTCCCAATCAGATACAAAGCAGGGAACTTTGTTGTGGTGTCAAATATTTCCCAGACATTATTATTTTTCTTCTTGTCACTTCTCAGGGCTTGGCTTTTGCTTTTCTATAGAGCTGTGCAAAGATTTGGTCTTCATTCTCTGACTCTTTAATCCTCACACCCTTGCACTGGGTTTTATCTACTCCCTTCTTTAAATTTCTTATTTGGATAATGCCTTATTCTCCCTCAAGAAACTGAATCCACAGGAAGTAATCTTCTGTCTTAGTACCTGCCTGAGTACATCTTGCGTCTCCATGAAATTACTGGAAAAGACGATGTTTGTCTCTACACAAGTTTTTAGTCAGAAGAATGAGCTGGAGTTCAGGGAAGGTGAACGTGGTTCAATTCTAGGGTGGTATTCATGTCAGCAGAACTGCCAAACCATCAACTAAATTGTCTGTCTAAAAAGCAATTTTTTAATAAATAATAGTTTAGGTAAAGAAAATACTCTGGCTCTGCCTTTAGAAATAATGGACCCATTATTTTGCTGAAGTGTATTGGGCTATTTCTTGCTCTTTATTAGTGCTGGGTCACTTATCTAGGTCTCATGAGGTTTAGTGTCTGGTTTGTTTTTTAACTCACAGTATTAAATATGAGTACATTCTATTTTTTTTTGTGTGTGTGTGTGTGTGTGGCACCAGGGATTAAATACAAGGCACTTAATGAGTAAGCCACATCCCTAGCTTTTTTAAAAAATAATTTTAATTAAAAAAATTTTTTTGAGACAGGTTCTCACTAAGTTGCTTAAGGCTTTGCTAAGTTGCTGAGGCTGGCTTCAAACCTATGATCTTTCTGCCTCAGCCTCCTGAATTGCTGGGATTACACAGGCAAGTGCCACCACACCTGGCAAGTATGTTCTTTTTATAATCTCTGGAAGGTGGAAAGGTTTTTGAATTTGATTCAAATTCACCCCTTCACGTGGTATATCACAGATGTCAATTGCTTACAACCCTCTCCTGCCTTCTGATAAACCTAGCCTAATTCCCTCTTAAGATTGGGAGCCATCTCGCCACATGTTGGGGACCACAAATCAAGTCAAGATGGCGCCTGGCAGTTTGCCAGGAGGAGTGGTTTGTGAGGCAATGCCACGGAGCCATTAAGATGATGGGATTCCTTATTGGCTGATTGCCGTATCTGGATGATGCTAATTGAGTCAAGCTGTGTGTAATCAGTTAGGTATATATGCCTCTGCTGTAATAAAGGGGCTCCTGCTACCTTGGGTACCCGCTACCTTGAGTTCCCGCTCAGTTCCCGCTTCAACCTTCAAGTTACTTGTCACCTCCCGGTTATTTTGCCCAGCCGAACTGTGGCAGCCACCAAGGCATGAAAGGTTCATTTTGTCTTTACTATAAATCACTGTGATTTCTAAACTTGCTTGGAATGCCTTCCCATGCCTTGAACTCACCCATGCCAGGCTTTCCCTGACCAGATAACAACCCTTTCCAAAACTTTAGTGGAGCCTCATAAATTCTGGCTCTCCCTGGCCAGATAATGACCCTCTCTGAAGCTCTAATGGTGCCTTAATAGATTCTGACATCGGGACCAGCTAAAATATTAACTAACCTTTGTGTTATGCTTGTCAAAATTTTGTTATCTGGCAAGACTTGGCAACTAAACATTCATTTTAATTTTTTCAATTGTAATTTAAAATTTTCTGCTCATTATTTCTATTTCTCCTGAATGCAATATTAAATATAAAAATTTTGTTATCTGTAAATTCTCAAGACACCCTCCTTTTGTGTAACTTTCTGTGCTATAAACCTATGCTCCTAGAGAGCTACTGGGCTGTCTTCTGTTCTCGAGTTTTTCGGGAGAAACAGCCTGGGCCAGTCGGAATTACAAGCTTTCTTTGATTTGATTTCAATTGGAGTAAGTAGTCTTTTCTTTGCATTGTGGTCTAACACCTTCCCACAGTAATCTTGCCATTGTTGACTTATTCTGTCTGAACACATCCTAGAAAAGTCAAGAAGTCTTCCCATGATTTTTATCACCTGAAACCAATCCCAGGTTCTTATGATGTACCTGGCTTTTGTATCAAGACATGAATCTGGGACTGGGATTGTGGCTCAGTGACAGAGCACTTGCCTTGCACAGGTGAGATTCTGGGTTTGATCCTCAGCACCAAATAAATAAATGAATGTATTTTTTTAAAAATAACTGTGGTGCAAAACTATAAAATTAAAAAAAGCCATGAATCTTCTGTTCACCTTCCCCCAACTCCTGTCACACACATCAGTTTGAATGAAGAAGTTATTATCACTCAAAGTAATTTACTTAGACAAAAAGCATCCAAGAGCCTCCTAGAATTACCCAAAGATTTCATCAGGGAGGTGAGTATTCATGTGTAGGACTTTATGTAGCAGGCCCCCACAGTGAGTCATCCATCTCCTGGATATTCTTGTTCTTCCCCAAAGTCTGTTTAGGCTACCACATCTCTATGGGTGTGTCTGTTCCCAGCTTTGAGGATTCTCTTTCCTCATCTACCCTAATTTCTCCTGGGAACTTCAGTTTCTTTCCCCTAAAGCAAAGGAGACCCTCCTCTCCTCCTTGACCTAGACAATAGCAAGGCCCATGGAGCGAACTCACCTTACAACTCAAGGCTCATCTACACATTTTCCCAAGAGGAATGTCGGTGTTGCACTTCAGAGGAATTCAATTAATAGAATGACCTCATTCTCTTTAGTCTTGACATATAGACCATCTTAGTGTTAGCTGGAAAGGAGAGCATATTGTAGTGCTTTATTTCTTCCTACTTTTCCAGTCTTGGAATTGATGTTCAGTCCCTGTGACCTTCATACAACCCTATGACTCAGAATTTGCAGGGATATATAATTTTGTTCCCTCTGAGGAATTCAACTCCCTATTCCCTGAAATGGTCGGGCCTTTCTTCAGTTTGATTCTAGTTATACTTATCTTGTAGCATTTTTTAGAAGTTTCTGGAGTCTAGGAAATACCATATTAAGTTCCAGAGTTGGCAAAGATTCTACAATATTTTTATATTTGAGATAAGAGTTAAGTAAGTAGGCTTCTGATGCCATCTTGAAGTCAGTGTCTTTGGCTTAATCCCCCCTCCCCCATTCATTTTTCTTCCCAAACTCTCTGTCACCCAGACTGGTTAGCTCTGTTATCAGGAGCTCACACTGCACTGCTCTGGGTTGTTTGGATGCTCTCTAAATTCTGCTATTCTTTAGATTAGGTGGGAGTGGAGGGGAGGAGATGGCAGGGATAGGAAGGATAGTAGAATGAAACAGACATTATTATTACTGTGTGTATATATGTGACTGCATGACCAATGTGATTCTGCAACCTGTACACTCAGAAAAATGAGAAATTATATCCCATCTGATTCAAATGTATGATATGTCAAGGTCATTGTACTGTCATGGGTCACTAATTAAAACAAATAAAAAAACATGAAAAAAGGAAAAAAATTCTGCTATTCTCCAGAAGCCGACTCAAATTCTTCCTCTTCTATTAAAATCTTCCAAAGTCTTCTATCTGAACAAAATAAGACATAGGGTTCTTCAAACTATCAGTACAATTTTGAACATTGTTGTGAGCATCTTTACTTTTTTCTGATTGAACAGCTCTGTGGCAGTCAACCAAGGATTGCTATATAGGCTCCTTCTATTGTTATTTACCCAACACATGTTTTAACTTTGTTTCTGTACCTACCTTTTCTTTTGAGTGAAGGAATCACTTTTGTATGTTTCATGGTATTCATTAAATACTGATTTTGTATTTTTTATTTATTTAGCAATAGTTTCTAAGTGTTCATTAGAAAAAGTCAACAGTAGTAAAATAAATATTATACTTTGATTTAAGGTCATAGTTATTCTTTGGGTTGAAAGGGGAATATAAACATTATATCTGTAATAGTTATATCTAATCATGTGGGTTTAGGGAAATTAATTCTCTATGGATTCATCACAGCCCAGAACTACTTATATTTCTTCATAACTTCCAACAACAGCCATTCTCTTTCAGGATCTCCAAGTCAATATCAAGTGGCAAGGCGATGGTGGAAGTGGAGGGTTTGGAGAAGGATTGCAGAAACCATGCCAACAATAGAGTTCTGGAGGGATTAATAGCAGTTGGGATTTTTGACGAGGGATAAAGGAGCTAAAACAAAGCTGAAGTTCTTAGTTCCAGACGACCACCAATTCCCAGAAATGCCCTGGGTTTTCACTGTAATTTTCTAATTAATTAGATTAACTCTGACTAAAAAATCATATGGTCAGATTATTGTATCAGGACTAATTAATCTTGCTCTATGCCTTGGCAAATCTCCATAATCCATACACCAGTTCCAACCTGTTGATTAATCAATAAGCCTGCTCACAGTTCTGTCAAGTGAGCAGATATTAATTTATCAATAATATAATGTGCTACTGGCCTTTTAAAAAATATTTATTTTTTTAGTTGTAGTTGGACACAATTATTTTACTTATTTCTTTTTATGTGGTGCTGAGGATGAACCCAGGGCCTCCCACATGCAGGGCGAGCACTCTACTGCTGAGCCCTGTGTTACTGGCCTTTGATGATATCAAAAGGGCAACTAATTTCTCAAGAGTATGCTAATTCAATAATAAACAATAAATAAAATTGCCCTGAATTTAGAGATATGTGATTGTAGAAACTATCAATTAGTCTGCAGTTCATTTTTTTTAGTGAAGAATAGCTCACTGATTTAATTTTGATAGCTTTAACCCTGAACTTTTGGCAAAAGAAGCAAACAAACAAAAACTCCACCCAAATATATGCAGAAGCCACTAGTTTTCTGGGCATTTTCTTAGCCAGATAGATCTATTTTCTGGGGTGAGAAGTAGAAGTCAAGTCATAATTATTATTTTTGCCATGGGCCAGTTCTTTCTGGATGTGATCATATGTATATGTTCAATTATATGATTATATGAATTCCTGTCTATCTAACTCTTGAAACAAAGCAAAGCATGAAGAGCAAATGACCCAGTCAGTTTCATTTCCTGAATAATGACTTGGATCTTCATAATAATTTCTTAAGCCCCAAGCAAACCAACCTTTTTATAAGAAGAGGTATAAGCCAGATTTTATACGTATTTTTTCTTTGTGTTTCACTTGTTTTCTATCTCTCCTCCTTTTACTTTTCTTTTCTCTCTTTTTTGCCCTTTTCCTCTATTCATGACTGAAGCTAATGATTCTATCATCTTTCTTCACCCATTCAGTTGTTTATCTTTTCAGTGGGCATTCTAATAAAGAATTCAGTGTTTAGCAAAATCCAGTTCCCAATAAAGACATAGAAAGTTTTGATTAGTGCAAAAGGTAAATGATTAGCAGCCATTAGGTAAAATTTATTTGTAATAAATATTAACTTTAACACATTGACTTTCCTTCATTGTGACCAGAGTAACAGAATATTTAGAATTTAAATGTGCTTAGGTTAGAAACTAAATAGGAATTGGACTACTGGTCAAAAATAGGAGTGGGTAATCTCTCTCAGGACAATGCTATGAAAAAAGCTATGAAAAATATAAAATTTAAATTATAAGAAAATTGTAGGTTCAAATTCAGTTGTAAGAAATAATACATAATGATCCTCTGTACCCTTTATCTACTTTCATTGAGTGTTAACATTTTGCAGATATAACACCCAAGGCATTGACATTGATATAGTCCAGATATAGATGTCTTCATCACCAGAAAGAAGCTTGGTGTCATTCTCTGATAACCACACCCACTCTTCCCTCCCCTCCCCATTTCTGATCTCTGGGAACAACTAATCTGTTCTCCATTTCTACAACTTTGTCAATTTAAGAATGGTATCTAAATGGAATCATACAGTTTGTCATATTTTGAGATGGGCTCTTTGACTCAACATAATTCCCTGGAGATGGAGTCAAGTTATTGCATGTATCAATAGCTTGTTCTTGCTGTCTAGTTTTCCATGGCATAGAGGTGGCATAGTATAGAGTTTAACTGTGTACTTGCTGAGAATATCTGTGTTGCTTCCAGGTTTCAGTTATTATGATTAAAGCTGCTATGAATTTCTGTGTACAGGTTTTTGTGTGAATATATTTTTCATTTCTTTGAGATAAGCAAATGCCTGAGAATGCAAGTTTAGTTTAGAAACTGCCAAACTATTTTCCAGAGTGGTTATATTATTTTATAGTCCTACCAGCAATGTATAAGGATCGTTTCTCCACTTTCTCATCAGCATTTGTTGTCCTTAATTTATTTTTATTTTAGCTGCCCTGATAGATGTGCATTGCCATGCCATTGTGGTTTTAACTTTTTGTTCTCTAATGCTAATGACATAGAACATCTTTCATGCACTTAATTCCCATCTGTATATGTATCTCCATAGGTAAAATGTTTCTTCATGTCTTTTGCCCATTCTCTAATAAGTCTTTTAAAATTATTGAGTTTAGAGAGTTCTTATTATATTGTACACACTAGTACTTTGTTGGATATGTAGTTTGTACATATTTTCTCCCAATGCATAGCTTGCATTTTCATATATGTTAAGGTTTACATCTGCATTTTATTGTTTGTTTTCAATTTATTTCTCCTGTCCTCTTTTTCTGTGTGTTATTTGAACAGTTTTTAGGGTATTATCTGGATTTATTGATAACATTTTGGGGGACCTCTTTTTGATAACTTTCTTAGTGGTTACTATAGGTGGAACTATCTATCTATCTGCAAAGTGTCTCATTTGGCTGATATCAGTGTTTTCCCAATTCAAGTGAAGAATAGAAAATTTACCTGTGCTTAGGTTTCTTTACCCTTCCTTTTGTTAAAATATATTTGTCAAGTATTTCCTTCTATATTCACTGACCTCCATACCAGATAGCATTATAAATTTTGCTTCAGTTATCAAATATGATTTAACAAGTAGGATAGCCTATTGTTCTTATTCAAATTTTCTTTTTTTAACTTGCTTTGATGTTCCTTCTTTTTTGAGGTTTCTGTTATTAGAGAACATTCTTTGTGTGTAGGGTACTGTCTAGAACTTTCTTTAGCTTTTTTTTTTTTTTCTGGTGGTACTGGGGATTGAACCCAGGTCCTTATACACACTAAGCAAGTGTTCTACCATTGAATTATGTCCCAGAACTTTTAAAAAATATTATACATTTAATTTATTTTTCTAGTGTTTTTATTGGTGGGTACCCAATATTTAAGAATTTTTTAAAAAGTTTTTGGTATCAGGGATTGAACTCACAGGAGCTTAACCACTGAAACACATCTTCAGCCCTTTTTATTTTTTTAATTTGGCAACAGGGCCTTGCTAAGTTGCTGAGGCTGGCTTTGAACTTGTGATCCTCCTGCCTCAGCCTTCCTTGCTGTTGGGATTTCAGCCATGTGCCACCAAACCGGATTTTTTTTTTTTATTATTGGATGTTCAAAACATTACAAAGCTCATGATATATCATCTTTCATACATTTGACTCAAGTGGGTTATGAACTCCCATTTTTACCCCAAATAGAAATTGCAGAATCACATCGGTTACACACTCACATTTTTTACATAATGGCATATTAGTGACTGTTGTATTCTGCTACCTTTCCTATCCCCTTCTATCCTCCTTCCCCTCAATTCCCATCTTCCCTCTCTGCCTCATCTGCTGTTGTTCAATTGTCTCCCTTGTTTCCCCCCCCTTTCCCCTCACAACCTCTTCTATGTAATTTTGTGTAACATTGAGGGTCTCCTACCATTTCCTTTGGGCCCAAGGGTTGTGGGCCCAGTGCCCCATGCCAGCACTTCATGGGGCATCTTCTGCTCCTGGCACTGTGTCCAAAAGCCCCATGGTCCTTGTCCTTCCCCTGTGGGTGGAAAATGAAATTTTAGTGCATCAGCAGAACCACAACCATGGCTCCATTGTCAACAAAGGACAGATTTTCCACTCTGAGTTCAGTACTGCCTTTTTCGGAGGGATTCAGATGGGGGACATATTGATTACTATGCTATTTGAGATTCTAGGGTTGTTCCCTAGAGTTGACACAGAATTGACAAGGACACTAGTAGGAAGAACTGGAGATCCTGAAACAGAGGATGTGGAGTCAGGTTTGAACAAATGCACAACACCCTGGCTGGATATGATACTTATTTGGAGACATAGTGGACTCTGGCAGCATCTCAACAGACCAGTTGGCCTGGTGAGGAGTTCCCAGGCTAGGCCCTCAGGGGACTGGGATGGACAATTCAGTTACAGTGACAGAAGCATGCAGGATCTAACCCAGGCTCATTGATCCAAGTCACCCCCTGGCTCTCCATATACCTAGGCCTCCTCTTACCTGGGGTCCTCCTCCTCTGGTGGGGGAGCCCTGGGACCCACTGCTGCCTTTCACATTCTGGGTTTCATGAGTCTGTGTGGCTGAGGCTGTGGGGAATGACCCATCCACGGCCTCATCTCCTTGGAGTCAGGTCTGCCTTCCTCAGGGGCTTGCTTTTAGAATTTTCTGAGTCACAAGGAAAAGAAAGGAAAAATGTCATATTCACAGAGAAACAGATACTTTCTTCCCCTGTACACTGAGCAGAGCTCATGACCACAGAGTCAAGTCTGTTACCCTCAATGTGATGTCCCTTCCCCAGATGTTTCTCCATTCTCTGCTGTGGCCACCTGGTCCAGGAACAGGACCCTGCCATAGACTAGACACACTGCATGGGAATGTAAGGGTAGATTTGCACCACGAGTGGCTGATTCTAGAGAACAGGCACCTCTCTGTTGTGGCACAGTGTCAGTGCCAGGAGAGGAAGTGATTTTCCTGAGTGATGAGATGACCATGGCCACGAGGACTGGTAGACGTAATGCTCTTAGACACCTATTTGAAAACCGCAAATGCAGTGTGGTTTCCCTGCTTGATTTTCATTGCTACCTTTGAGGTCAGAGTAGACAGTTTTCAGGGACAATGTCCCAAAGAACATCTATTTTCTTTTATACTTAAACTTGAGCTCATGATCTTGATTCTTATGTGCTGGCTTAACATTACTGCCTTTCTATTTAGCTAGTTTCTAATAAATATGAAATCGATGTATTTGAACTAGAATTGAACAAAGGAAATATTTATACTTGACATCTCCATGTGATATATTAGGCCCCCAAATCAAGAACTGACAGATTCAAAATATTGACATACTACCCTGCATTTTCCTGATCATAATGGGATAAAGATATAAATAGCAACAAACACGGACATTTGATTAAGATCTGGAAATGGAGTGACTGACTATTCAAGAAACAGTTAATCTTTGAAAACCGAAAGGGAGAAATTAAACAATGTCGTTAGCCTAATGGAAATGGGGTAACAATATAGCAAAACCTGTGGAATGCCACCGTAGGAAGCACTAAAAGGAAAGCTTCTGGCAAGGAGTGCCTAGATAAATATACAAATATGTTTATATATGTGAATATAACGCGTGAGTGATCTCCAATAAGTAAGCCTCCCAAACCTCCGAAAGTAGAAAAAAATAAAATAATAAATATCACAGAAGATGCATAACACAAACAACTGTTGTGATGAAATAATAAATAAAATTGAAAGGCCTTTTGCTACAAAGACCAGAAAATATAAACACAAAATAACAGAGGAGAGGCAGGTGACCTGAATAAATTAGAGGTGACAGGAGACCTTACAACTGACACCAGAGAAACTAAGGGAATCCTGAATCATGAGAAATTCTTTTTGAAAAAAAAAGCTAATAAATTTTAAAATCTTGAGGAAGTGGATAAATTCCTACCCAAATTCCTGCCCTTGGACATAAAATGCCCATGATCTTTCAAAATTGACCTCAGTATATATTCAAAACACAAGGAAGGAATTGAACCAGTTGTTGTAAAGATTCTCCCAAGGAACATCCATTGGTAGATAGGATCACTGCTGAGTTTCAGCAAATTTTTGACAGGATCTAAAAGCAATGCTTCTCACATGCTTCCATACAATTGAAAGGGGGGAACATTTAGAAACCGATTCCATGGGGCCTGTTAGTGGCAGAGCAGGCTGAACCAATGTCAGCTGCAGGGTGGGCTGAACACTTGACCCTCACCCATCTGGTTCCTTATCCCTTGTTTGCCTCAAGTCAGAACACTTAACCCCACTCAAGGCTGAACACTTGACCCCCACACATCTGGTGCAAAGGAAACCCACATCTAACTTCTTCCCTCTCACTGAGGGCAGAAGATGAGACCCTTAGCAACTACTGTATGATCCAATCACTGTGGGCCAACAAAGCAGCTTGCAGACCCAGAGACCCCGTCAGATTTTGGCTATCAAAACTCTCCCCTCTCCTTCTCTCTCCTTCCTGTCACTCTCTTTTCCCCCCTCTCTCTCTCTCCCTCTCCCTCTCTTTTCTCTTTTTTCTCTCTCTTGTGCTTTGCTGTCTTCTCTCTCTCTCACTCTCTCTCTTTCTCTGTTTCTCTCTCTCTCTCTCACTCTCTTTCTCTCTCACTCTCTCTCTTTCTCTTTCTCTCTCTCTCACTCTCTTTCTCTCTCTCTCTCTCTCTCTCTCTCTCTCTCTCTCTCTCTCTTTTCCTTCCCTGTTAATCAGACACCACCACAATAAAGATCTCTTGGTCACTCCAAGTGTCGTGGTCACTTTCCTTTCAGAGCCAACCTTCACCTGTTTATTTACCAAAACTGAGGAGGACACAAGAGAAAAAGCAAAAATGAACTAACCACTGACATTCAGCCATGAAGAAGGAAATCCTGTCAACGTCAAGAGCTTTCCTGGAACTGGAAGACCCCACATTCTACACACTGAAAGATAAGGCTCCAGGGCTGGGCTATAGCTCAGTGGTAGATTCCTTGCCTTGCAGGTGTGAGACCCTGGGTTTGATCCTCAGCACCACATACAAGTGAATAAATAAATAAAGATTTAAAACATAAAAGGCTCCAGTGTTTTCTCTCATGTGTGGAAACTAAAGGAAACAGATGACTGAAAGGTAGAGGTGGGATCCCCAAGGACTGGGAAGGGTATGGCTAGGGTGAGAGATGGAAATTGAAGACAGAAGAAGGGGAAATGGGTAGAAGGGTGGATGAACAGGGGAAAGCTTGACATGTGCATGGATGAAACTACCAGGATGAAGCCCATTAATTTGTTCAATTTACAGTTTAAAATGCCCAGGGCAAAAACCACCAGTTTCCATAGAACTCCTGGACCTCCCCATAGAGCCCAGAATGGTGGAGTAGGTTTCCTTTGAAATTTGAATCTTCCTGCAGTCATTCAAATGTTGAATGATTAATATAATCCTTCTAAACGCAAACACCCCTGTTTAAAATGAAGTGAGGCTTACCCAAGGACTACACCTCCATCATCTCCTGTTTCTCCTCTACTCTTTTCCCCAGCCATACTCTGAAGAACCCATTGGGAAGGGAATCCAACCTGAGGTCCATCTGTCCATCCCTAGTCTGTCAGCAGGTTGTCAGGAAGGTGGCTGCTGGGCAAACACCACAGGAGCAGAGTCAGCTTCCTAGATGTCACATTATCTTGAACATAATAAAAATCTTATTCCCTGCCTCCTTGATATTTCTGCCAAAGACAAGCAGACATATTCCTAAAGGACTTCCTTTTGAATTCAAAACCATCATGGAAATGTGTCAGGACCCGTCCAGCATGACTTGGTTTATTGAGAAGGAAAAGAAATGTATCTTTTTAATCAGAAAAGTGGTTTAAAAGTTTAATAATACTTATATATTTTAATAAGTAAAAACATTTTAATTGAGATATTACCACTATGAATATGTGCACGCCTCAAAATGCTTATGAAATGGGGTTATAAAAATACTCCTTGGGCTGGGGATGTGGCTAAAGTGGTAACAGCGCTCGCCTGGCATGTCCCTGGAGTTGGGTTCGATCCCCGGCACCACATAAAAATAAAATAAAGATGTCCACCGAACAATGAAAAAAAAATAAATATTAAAAATTCTCTCTCTCTCTCTCAAAAAAAAAAAAAAAAAAAAGTGAGATCCACAAACAGGGAAAAGAGTCAACCAGTCTCTCCAGGAAGTGAACTGACCACACCCAAATCCCTAATCCAATTAAGTGCTTGCAGGTGATTGGTGGATCTGTCAGGAAGTTAGTGGGTGTGGTCAGGAGGCTGAGCTATAAAAGGCTGAAAACATGGACCCGGCCGTCATTTGAAGGCCGGCTCCGAAGGAGAAGCTCTCTCCTCTCCAGATTCAGCGGGGAGACCTGGTGGTCACTGCTCCTGGAGACATGGAGGCAGCTTCACTCCACTGTGGAGGTGAGTCTCAGTTTCATGACTGTATAAAACCTGAATGTTCATCAAATGCAGCTGATGCTAAAGTCCATTTGGGTCCTTCTCTACCTGCAGAGTCATCGTTGTCACCTTGCCCTGACGCACACTTAAATAAGAATTCAGCTCCTGTGGGGCCACTGCTGGCTCCTAGAGGGAAACTTTGTCTGAACTGGCAGAGACCGTCCGCGGCTGGTGCTGGGCTGCAGAACATGGGAAACACTTGCTACGTGAATGCAGCCCTGCAGTGCCTGACATACACACCTCCGCTGGCCAACTACATGCTGTCCCAGGAGCACTGCCAGCGCTGTCCTCGTCACAGGGCCTGCATGCTGTGTGTGATGCAAGCCCACGTGAGGCGGGCTCTCCGCCACCCTGGGGATGTCATTCAGCCCCTGCCTGCTTTGGTTGACGGCTTCCACACTTCCCGGCAAGAAGATGCCCATGAATTTCTGCTCTTTACTCTCCATGCCATGCAGGAAGCATGTCTGCGTGGGCACAAGAGGCCGGGTGCTCACTCCAAGGACCCTACCCTCATGCGCCAGATATTTGGAGGGTGCTGGAGATCGCAAATCAAGTGTCTCCACTGCTGTGGCCTTTCAGACACTTTTGACCCCTACCTGGACATTATGCTAGACATCACGGCAGCTCCCAGTGTGCAGCATGCACTGGAGCACTTGGTGAAGCCTGAGTGGCTGGAAGGGGAGAACGCCTACCAGTGTGGTGTTTGTCAGAAGAAGAGGCCAGCCTGCAAGACCCTGACCCTGCAGAAGGCACCAAAGGTTCTTATGCTTGTATTGAAACGGTTTTCGGATCTCACAGGGGAAAAAATGGCTAAGCACGTGCACTATCCTGAGTGTCTTGACATGCAGCCATACATGTCTCAGCAGGGCAGAGGCCCGCTGGTGTACGCCCTGTATGCTGTGCTGGTCCATGCCGGGGTGAGCTGTCGCAGCGGACACTACTATTGTTACATAAAAGCTGGCAATGGCCAGTGGTACAAAATGGACGATGCTAAGGTAGTGGCCTGTGACATTACTTGTGTCCTGAGTCAGCGTGCCTATGTCCTCTTTTATGTCCAGAAGAGTGAACTTGAAACTGACAATGGGAGTGTGTCCCTGGGCAGGGAAACAATAGCGCTTGGGCCTGAGGACAATATCTTGAGAGCCACTCAAGGAGAGCTCCAAGGAGACTCCTGTAGCAAAGCAGTAGAGCCAGAAGAGCGCTTGGTGGATACAGCTACTGGAGAAATCACCTTGGATCAGTGGAAATTTCTCCAAGAACAGAACCGACCAAAGTCTGAATTCAACCTCAGGAAAGTGGAATTCACTCTGCCTCCCAATGTTGTTGTGATTCACCAGTCAAAACACAGAGAAAAGGAGAACATAATGGATAAGCAGGAAAAATACAAGCAGAGCAAGGATACCAAGCACAGCATGCGTGAGGAGTTGGTGAACACTGGCCAACTCCCGTGTCTTGCAGGAAGGCCCAGAGCCAACAAGAAGAAGAACAAGCAGGGCAAGAGGACAGTAATTGTGGTCTAGCAATCCAGGGCACTGTGAAGGCCTTTGTATTGCAAACTAATGGTAAGTACTTAGCAGTCCCTGGAGTGCTTTGAGTTCCCTGAAGTAGAGGAGTGCAAACAGAAGCCTGGGTGATCACAGAATCCAGTTGTGGGTTTGGGAGTCAAACCAAAGCCTTTAGTCAGTCTCCAATCATTGGGACTTCTCCAAAGTGCCATGGCATCCCTGAAACCTTGAGAATAGTGGTGGATGGGCAGTGGAAAGAGGGAAAGGTGCCCATGGCATCCAAGCAGTTCAAGGTCAAGTACCACTGCAGAAGGTTGTCCCAACAAGCTCAGCTGCCTCCAGAGCCCAGGGACGTGGCACTCTCCAGCTGCCAGCTCACCCCCTGTTCCTGAGGGGGCAGCAGCCCCAGGCACCTGAAAGGTCATGAGGATGTGGATGCGGTTATCCAGGAACTCATCCCCCTGCAGAAATCCTTCTCCTCCTCTTCTATCTCTGCTCCTATCCTCCCTCGCCTCTCCTTCCTCTTCTTCCTGTGGTCCAGGTGTGGGCAGGGCCACTTCCAAAGGCTGCCTAATTAGGAGCATTGGGCCTTCTTTTGTCCAAGGGATTGTCTATGCGCCCTGCGAATCCCTCCCTAGAAGAAATGGCTTTTCTAGAGGGAGAAGCCTGCAGCCTTAAGGTTGATTCTAAAGATAGTTCTCCTAACTCCATGAACTCTGAATTTGCAGCTGAAGCTGAAGGTCAGCAGGATGGGATGGAAGGACCAAAGGAAGCCCAGAAAAGCAGCTGGAATAGGCTGGGGACCAGGACACCCAGCTGATCTACCTGAAGGCTCTACAGGACATCCCAGGGAAATCCAGTGCCCAGAAGGAAAGAAGCTGCCACCCCTAGGGTGAAGCCCAGCCCAGAAGTGTGTCCCAACCCTATGGAAGGACCAGCCCTGAGCATCAAGGTCACTCCTCA
This sequence comes from Spermophilus citellus, assembly GCF_964194105.1. NCBI lineage: Eukaryota > Metazoa > Chordata > Mammalia > Rodentia > Sciuridae > Spermophilus > Spermophilus citellus. The sequence continues at coordinate 27,153,622 of NC_138196.1, forward strand.
GAAAGAGAAAGACTTGCCTTCAGAGATCAGAGCCCAGGAGGAACAGCCTGACAGGGGCAGCTTCTGTGACACCAGGGTGATTGTGGACCCTCAGGGGGAACCTGCTGAGGAGTCACTTGGTGACCAAAGGACAGTCATTGACAAGCCCTCTCCCCTGCTAGAATTTTTGGATGGCTCCAACATTCAAAGATGGGTTGAGAAATCCAAAAGCATTCAGATAGGAAGGTGGTGATGGAACACCCTCCATGAGGAGGCCACTGGTGTGACGTGGACGAGTCTCCGGGTCAGATTCTCTCAGGAGGAGCCTGTCTCCCTGAAGTACTCCGCAGTTCCAGAGCCTTCTTCCCTCTCCAGTGACCACAACATGTACCCCTCATTTGTACAGAAGTCCTTGGTGTGACTACACCAGCTACAGGCCAGCAGCCCAAGACTCCTGGCACCCCTCTGTGGGCAGCAGCCAGGACACAGCCTCCTAAGTGATCACCCCCCAGCTCCTCAGTGATCTCCCAGAGCCCCTCCAGAGACCCAGAGTCCCACTCCCTGCAGGTGTGCAGAAGCTCCCTGGAAGAAGTGAAGGAGAAAAGGACATTCTGAGCGGAGACTCCACCTCATCCCTGTGGCGGACAGGCATCTAGCTCCCTGACATGGGGCCATGAGGAGCCCAGCCTGAAGCAGGGCTTTATTGACACTCAGTGCCACTTGGCCATGCTGTACTCCAAGTTCTCGTTCAAGGGGACCTTTACAAGGTTCAGAAAAATGACAGCAGCTCCTTCCTCACCTCCAGGGCTGCATCTCTGACTTCTATGACACTGGGACACTGACAATCTGCCTGTGGGAGCAGCTGCTGAAGGAGGATCTGGTCTGGGGGGCCTTCAGCTGTCACCCAGATTTTGCACTTTACTATAGTGGGAGCTAAGAGAAGTCTGTTGCAGGCCTTGGGGCACCCCAGGTCATAGTCTTTGGGTAAATGGGCTGGGATTGCTCTTACTAGTGCACCTCGCCCGTCCCACAGCAGGGCAAGATAACCATGGTCTCTGTGGTCAGCTTTTCTCTTTTTTTTAGATGTTGAGACCTAACAGCAAGGTTTTTCTACTTGTAGAGCTAACAAATATAATTCCTAAAAGTTTCTGTGGATGTCATTTGTTAAATGCTTTATAAGCCACTGCTTATCATTTGGCCATGTTGTTTGTTTTGTTCAGTTTTGGAGTACTGGGGAAGGAATCCAGGCAGCGAGCTGCACCCCAGCTCCCCAGTATGCCTGGGGACCAGGGAGGAGAGGCATTTTGTGACTTCTCATGACTGACATCAGCATGAATCTTTCCTTCTTGGGAAGTCATCGACTTTGGGTGTTGTTTTGTTTTAAATGTGAAATATGCCCATTGCAGAATATTTGGAAAGTGCAAACAAGTGTGTAAAGATCATTCTCATTCACTCTGAAAAATTAAAAATAAAAATAAGAGGAGGCTCATGGTTTTTTGTAAAGAAAATTGTATTGGTTACTCTGAAGAAAAAAAAAAAGGTCCAGGACCAGATGGTTTCACAGCTGAATTAATTCATTTATAAATTTAAATGCCTTTAACACAAATGTGGGTCATATACCATAGTTTGATCAAGTGCTTAATTTCCAGGTACATAGCAATTTCCCACTCATATTTACCTTTATTCTCTGAACTATCTGAATTTTATTTAAAATTAAAAAATCTTATATTTTATCTATGTTGCTTTTTCTGTATTTCTAAATATTTTATGTCAAATCTCAATAATATAATTTGTAAAATATGTACTTGGGAAGTATATCTAACCTTCTTTTATCCAATTAAGATTAATTGTGTATATTTTCAGGAATATTTAATAGAAGCCCCTATCCCTTCCCATGAACATTAAGAAAAGAAACATAATAGAGCTGGATTTTGACATTTTAATAACCTAATTTATATCGTCATCAAGTTTGTCATTTCCTGAATTGAAATCTCTAATTTATTTGACTTACATGTTTATTATTACAAATTAAATAAAAAAGGAAAGTGAACAGGTTTTAGATGATTTGTTTCACTGAAGCACTAGACCAACTGAAGGGGAATCTCTCACCCAATCTACATACAATGGCTCTAGAAAGGCAGTTTGATGAGATCACCTTTCAAAGTCACATGATAGCACTCTCAATCTACTCAAAAGGATCCAATCACATCTGATCCAATCATGATCCAATCATTTCTAACATACTTTGAAACTTATTGCTTGACATTTATGCATATTAAAACACACACACACACATTTGAAAACTGAGAGAAATTTTATGTACTATTTCCAATATACTGCTTCATACTCCAACTTGGTTTTTGAAATAAATACAAGCACATTAACTGGAGTTGGTGGTGCACACCTTTAATCTCAGGAACTCAGGAGGCTGAGGCAGGAGGGTTGCAAGTTTGAGGCCTGCCTCAGGAAGTTAGTGAGACCATCAGCATTTCACAAAACACTTTCTCAAAATCAAAGAAAGGACTGGGGTTGTGGATCAGTGGTAAAGCATCCTTGGGTCAATTTCTAGCAGCTAAATAAACAAATAAATATGTAAAAATAGATCCACAAGTAATGTCACTCTCTTGTCTAACATACCTCTAGTTTATTCCATTGCACTGTGGGTTACTATTTATCTACACAGGGGAACTAAGATTTTTAAAATGTTCTAGTTGTCTATTCATCAACATTAGTAATTTCCAGCTCTCAAATACCTCCCCCCTCTATACCTTCAGAATTTACCTGTATTCCTCATCCTGAACTTCCTGAGTCTTATTCCAAATTGATCCTTTGTGATAACTGGTGGAACCCTTCAGGAAAAGTCAACAAAAATGAGAAAGTTTAGCAATTCCACCTATGAGTTAAATGTTCTCTCATCTCTGCTTTCCTGTGTTTCTCACAGTGTCAAGATAAACAAATTCATGGTAGTCAGTCAAATTGTATTCATTTTCTCAGTTCAACATGAATTACAAATAGAACAATACCCTATATTAGAGAGAAAAAATTGAACAAACTCTGATGAGACAGATGTCTTGACTATAGTGACTCCATTTTGTTTAGGAAGTCCAGTTTGTGAACAGCCATGCCAAGTAGAAAGGTCACTACTGGGGCAAGTTGTTTTTCCTTTTGTTGTGGAAGCCCTCAGGAACATGGGAATACCTAACAGCAGCCTTTGGTGTCTGTAGCTAGGGTAACTGGGCTTATTCTTATTGGCTAAGCCTCCTGGGGCCTGATTGTCATCTCTCACTTCTGTAACTTGGCTTCTTGCATTGGTAAACCAATAATGTCCCTTTCATGTTTTTTTGGCTTAAATATGAGGTCAGACTGAAGGGAGTGAGCCACTCTCACCATCTTACTTTAAGAGAGTAGAGTGTCCACTGCTGGCCAGCAATAAAGGCTTCATTGGAATGGCCATGTGTAGTCTGAGAGTTATTTGAGGGTCTCATATCGGTATAACAAAACTGATGAAGATTCACAATTTCTTATCATTAACTACCACTCTTAGGATGCTCCTTGAACAAGTGTCCCAATTATAATTTTGTACTAAGATCCAGCACACACTACGTCACCTCCAAAAAGAAGAGACTGATTGGGGGTCCCCTGTCTGTTTCTCTCTGCATTTCACCACTTTCAAGTGGACTCCAAAAATGAGGATGCTGCTTAATCAACATCATTTCCTTTTTGCAGTCAGGTTTCTGTCTGCTGCATGTACATAGTTTAGCCATTATTTGGAGGTTGGATTCATGCAGTAGTGAAAGAGGGAGAAGGAGAAAAATGTATCTACACATTTTATTCCAAATATGTCTAAATATTGGGACAAAATAAATGGTTAAAAACAATTAAGTCACTGATTTATAAGTCAGGATTCCAGGTCCAGCCAGGCTGGGTCCTCTGCAAACCTCTCAGGGCCCTCCAGTAGGTGTTGTCTGGGGCTGTGATCTCAGGAGAGCCTGCTGGTCCTCTTCATATCCCACAGACTGTTGGAAGGGTTCCATTCCATGGGGGCTGGGGACCTCAGTTTCCATACTCTGACTTCTGTCCCCTCCTATATGTCCCTGTCCCTTTGTATTCTATGAGGTACCCTGTATGATTTTTTTCTTCCATTTCAGGAGAGGGCAGTCAGGGCCTCAGGCTTGCTGGTTTTGCAGTGCACCACTGCATCTCACAACCAACCCAAGGTTGCTTCTTTAATGCCAGCGAGAGACCTTCTTAGGGTTGAAAACTGCCTGTAATTCCCCTTTGTGAGTCAGGAGGATAAAAGTGTCAGGCTCACCTGGTCAACTTCGATTCACTCTGGATTTTTCCCTGTGATTAACTGACAGTGAATGGAAATTGTATCTGAAAAATCCCTTCATCATTGCCACATATCACAGCCCAGCCCTGAGAGTGTTAGTGCTCAGAGCCCCGGACATGGAATTACTTCTTCAACCAATAGCATTCTGGTCCCTAGGCAACAGAGACAGTGTGAGCTCCTAAGTTTTATGGAGAAGATACTGAGTAGAAAGTGCTGGGACTGACAGAAGAGCAAAGTGTGAGGGGGAGAAAATGCCCCCTGGGGAGTTTTGAAGGGGCTGCTGCTAAGTAAGGTGGGGTTTTTTCTATTTTTTTTTTTTTTTTTTATGGATCCATGGGCTTGACTTTCACCTGGGGCCCTGATGCTGAGTCTGGGGTCTTGGTCTCTCTCTACATGCTGCAGGCTGCAGACAGGGCTGTTTGGTCACATCAGGACACCTGGTGGTACCTAGGTGTGATGCTTGGCCCATGCCATGCCTTTTGGAGGCAGCCTTGGCAACTTTAAGGGAGACCCCTCTGGCCTTTGGACCGCTATCTTCGCACAGAGGACAGGGTTCTGCCCAGAGTGCCTTAAATTCTCCTGGCAGGTGCCAGTGCCAGTCACTCTCTCTACATTTTTTGGCCCAGGAGGTGAGTAGAAAGCAATTTCAGGGTTTGGGTGGAAGACAGCAGGGCAGAGTGTTCTCATGTTGGTGTTATTGACAGATGGCTGCCTTGAAAACACATGGTCCAGGACAATGTCTTCCTGATTACTCGAAGGCACATTGCCCTGCTTGGGTGCTGGGGGCAGAGTCCAGCACAAAGTTCTCATTAATACTACATCAAGTACAATTAAAATCAGTGCAATAATAGATGGAGCAAAGAAAAGAAACTTAAATGTAAAACAAATACAGTTAGTTTAAATATGAAGAAGTGCTTGACTACAGTGGTGATCCGGTGTTATAGTAAAGCTTTGTCCTGTTTCATAAATGGACTTCCAGACCACTCACATATAATCAAATCAAGCCTCTATTGAGTACAAGGGCACTCCTTATAAGCCTGAAAACCACAAAAGGGATGTTCAGGAGTCCGGCCAATGCAAACCAGCCAGGTTACAGAAGCGGGAGAGTGCAGTCAAGCGGTGGGAATCCTGACTAATCACAGTTACCCAATCACCCCAGTTACAGAAACAGAGCCCTGTTGCCCTAGGTATAGAAACAATGCCCTGTTAGGTATTTCCATGTTCTTAAAGGTTTCTATAGCAAAACGAAAAGAACATCTTGCCCCCATTATAACCCTTCTACTTGGCATGGTTGTTTTACAGAATGGAGTCACAAAACAAAATGGAAAAATGATTTAAAAGGAAAATTAATTTACAGTGTCTACTTAATGCAATTCATGCCATATTAGAAAATACAGTTGCATTTTATCTGTGGTCAATTAACTTGTAAAGACTTTTCTATATTCTATTGCGTGTCACTGGTTAGTGCAATTCTGAGGGCCCTCTTACTGTGGTTGTAACCTATGGAGGCCTCCTGCTGGCTTGTCTCTTCAGGTTTTTATATGCTCTAAGTTGTTGGAGCACAGGCTGCAATGGACTCTGTTGCTTCTGTTGTGTGAGGGTCCTCTAATGTAATCAGAAAGGGAAGTTCAATCTCCAGTTCCAATTAGAGAGGAGAGTAGAGCTCACTTTTAGCCATCCATGTAACATATGATAACATTTCATTAGCATATGTTGAAAATTTACTACTGATCTCTAAAACAATGTTCAATATGAGAAAAGTAAGAAATAAATACAATAGATGGTGATGAACCCAGCCTAATTCCATTTTAAGGTTGGGAGTCATTTTGTCACAAAGTTATGAAAAGTTAGTTTCGGTTTTATTATAAAGTAGTAAGATTTCTATTTGGCCTGACCCTCTGCTGTATGAACTTGTTTGGAATTCCTGCCCATCCTCTGAACTCACCCATGACTGTCTCTCCTTGACCAGATAAAAACCCTCCCTAAAACCTGAGCAGTGCCACATAATTCTGATGTTAGAATCTCAATTTACTCTCTACCTTGAAATGTTAAGCCATGTAGATCATTAACCTGATCATTAACATCGGCCTTTGTATTACATTTGCCAGATCCCTGTTAGCTGTAAGTTACCACAACACTCCCTTTGTAACTTTTTGTGCTATAAAAACCTTTTCTTTCCTGTGAGTTGTTGCTGTTCTCTGGCCCAGCTTTTGGGGTGAGATAGTCACTGGCCAGCTCTCTTGTGTACACAATATAAGATTTCTTTAATTTGATGTAAAATTGGAGTCAGTGATCTTTTCTTTGTGTTGTGTTTCAACAGTAGCTGAAGCCTTAAGCATTAGTCAAACTATGAACACTATTCAATGTATTGGAAGGGGATGAAAAAGAAAATACAAAGGAAACAAGTGAGAAAGGGAAGGAAGACCACAGAAAAATAAGAGGAAGAAGAATGAAAGAGTAATGAAAGGGATGGAGGAGAGAGAAAACTACTGAGGAAAATTCCAGGTAATTGAAAAGTTTGCCCGTTTAATAGATCTTTGCAAGAACGAATGTGGGGAGATTTTACAGGACACTTGAGAGTAAAGAAGTAGTGCAAAAACAATCACAAAGGGATCTGGGTTTTGTCCTTGCTGAGGATTTTAAAATGGGGAGGTTTCCATAGATTTGGATTTAACATCCCTGAGTATGAAAGTGTTTTTGACATGAAATCATTCTACTCATTTTTGCATCTCAACTTTGACCCAAACTGGACAAACTTGTCAGGGGTCTGTCTGCTTAGCTCTGCCTGCTTCTTGCCTGCTAATGAGTGTTGGAAGAAATTTTCCTGTTCAGAGCAGAATAAGTCCTCAGAGTGGCTCTCTTTTTCTGTCTATATTGGGAGTGTGGCTCTGGCTGCAGATGCTGGCCAGTCCCCTCTCCTGAACAGCCTGTGAGTCAATGCAGATTGCAAGACTCAGGTGCTTCCCATTTGCTGGGGGAGGAGTCTGAAAATTGCCTCCAGACACCTCTGGGCATGGGGGAACTGGGGCATACTGAGCTAGAATGCAGAAGGTAGCACCTTTCCACACCCCAACTATATACACAGCTCTATGTCCTGGCGGCTTTGTCCCTATCTGAGAGTTCAGATCCCCTCTTTGAAATGGAACTCCCCTTTTGGTTGTCTCCACTCTGCAGACCTACAGCCTAGAAGCCAAATTTTCTGTCACTGCCCAAAGCTCTGGGTAAAACTTTAGCACATTCCCACTCCTGTGTCCAGGTGGACTCAAGACTTGGGCACGGAAGTCAGTGAAAATACAGGACCCATGGCCACTTCATCTTGGGTACACAATCAAAAGCAATCCCCATGATACCTCATTACAAGTTCTGCTCCCTCACATGTTGAAGTGTAGCATTAGAGAAGCATGCTGAGGCAAGCATATAAAGCAGGGTTTATTTAAAACTGGGTAACAGACTTCTCCTGTGAGGGAGAAGGGCGCCATAGCTGCTATCCTGGTATCCCAAGAAGTGAGGTGTCCTGCCCTTTTTATAGGTCCTAGACTTCCTTTGTTCTCCTTCCCTCTTCTTATCTTTCTCCTTCCTGCTTACAGGACTAGGCCAAGGAAATGCTCAGCAGGATGGTCAAAAGGTGGGAAAAAGTTGGGCTGAAGGGCAAAGGGCAGGGTGGAGCAGCTCAGGGCAAATTCATTAACAACCTTATAGTTCACTATAGGGAGGAACAATTCCTGGGACAGGTCACCTTAGCAACAGGTAGGAGCTGGGGTAATTTCTCCCTGAGTGTGGAGAAAGCTTCCTAAAGGAATGACATTTTTATCCCTCAAGGGACAGTGTCCAGCTTCCAGACTCACTCAAAATTGGCCTCTTCATCTGACCTGATTTGATTTGCCTATCTATGCTGACTGCCTGTCTAATTCTGGCTTCACCAAAACAATAATAAAAGAAAAAAACCAAACCAAACAAAAACCAAAAGAAACTGCAGGGATTTCTAATTTCTTGGGCAGCAAGTGGACACAGAATGTCTGTAAGCTGGCAAGACTCCCACATTCTCTACATTGCTGGGAAAAGCCAATTTCTCTCCCATACTGATTTCTTCTCAGTATCAGAATGGTTTTCTAGCTCAGACTGTGAAATTGCTGGACAACACAGCCTGCTTCCTCTTCACCTTTTACCCTTGCCACTACTTTTTGAGAGAGAGAGAGAGAGAGAGAGAGAGAGAGAGAGAGAGAGAGAGAGAGAATTTTAATATTTATTTTTTAGTTCTTGGCGGACACAACATCTTTGTTGGTATGTGGTGCTGAGGATCGAACCCGGGCCGCATGCATGCCAGGCGAGCATGCTACCGCTTGAGCCACATCCCCAGCCCAAATGTCAACTTTTGATAATCCCCCCCCAAAAAAAACCTAATTAATCAAGATCATTTTTATTCCCAATATTGTTACAACTTACTAATAAAATATTCCTTCATATTTCATACTGGAAGTTGTTTACACCAAGGTATGTTAACTTAATTGATGTTTGTCATTAAAATATACTAGTAAATCACGTAGTAGAGGAAGCAAATTTTTTGAACAACTGGATACATGAAAACTAATAAAGAAATAGAGAAATGAGATCAAGATATCAGAGAGATATTGAAAAGTAGTCTTTGGAGCTCAAGAGAGAATTGAGGATGAGAGTTGTAGTAAGGGTTGGTTGCTGGGATTCTGCCTCAGAGTACAAGTCTCAGAGACTTTGCCTTGTGCTGCTCAAATGTCTGTCCTTCACCTTATTCTGACCTCCTTGGTCACATTGAGAAGAGTGACTCTTCCTACTGACACCAAGTTACATGTAGTTTGCTCAGTTCTCAAAAATTCTGAAGATTGGTTCAAGAATGACTGCATTTTTCTGGTTATAGGGTTATAGTTTAATCATGTTTTGAAGATATAAAAAAATTCATTGGCTGTTTAAACACTCACATTTTTTACTAAATATTTTACTGATGAGGGATATTAGATACCTCTTTGTGAAAATGACTATTTTATACATAACCAATTTTCAAGATGACAAATTAATGTTAAGGTTGGCCTGGTGATAATTCTGGAAAGTTATTTAAATAAATGGGGATTTAAATTTTAGTTGAAAAGATTCAAGTGAAAATTTTATAATAGCCTGATTGAAAGTTATTCTTACCAGTCCTTAAATTTTTTTTCATATTTCATGATTCTCTATCATTCCATATTCCTTTAGTATAAATTCTATGAATTCAATGTATGTACATTCTGGGTTTCTGAAATTAAGAATGTTGGAAGCTGAAAATGAATAGGCTGGTGCTTTAACAGTTTGATCTCCTGCAAACCTAGTTTCCCCTCTGCCTCATGCTGTCCTCTCAACCCTTCTTTTGTGAAGTTGATCTCCTTGCTCTTCCTAAACTAGTTGTCAATACCGTTCTAGGAATTGGTGACCATTGAAGATGTAAGCAAAAGTTTCACCCAAGAAGAGTGGGCCATGCTGGACCCATGTCAGAAAATGCTACACGGATCAGTGATGCTGGAAATCATTAATCATCTGGTATCAGTTGGTAAGTCCATTAATGATATATATGAAAGATGTGAGGGTATACCTATTTCTTCAATAACAGTATCTGGAATAGCCTCTCTCTATTCAATTCCAATCTCTGTCCTGACTTTCTCATAGAACTTACAATTACATGCAAGAAAGCTGATCTTATTTATTACTTTAATTACAACTTATTTTACACCACACTACAATATAGTCCACACCATAATGTTATGTATCCATTAAACTTAAATTATACATAGACCTGATATTTATAAATCATTATACTTATATTGTCACTGTGCTGGAGGATTGAATACCAAAACAAGAGAATTCTGAACATTTTTGTGTGATTATCTGGATTCCATTTGAAAGTAATATTTAGTGGAGAGATGAAGTGCCTGAAAGAACTGCTGATCTGGCATTCTTTGAATGTCATTGTGAGTATTGGTGCCTTCAGTCCTCCCTGGTATGGGAGCATTCTAACTTTATTCTGCTGCAGTGAGTGAACTTCAAAATTTTCTCTGCTAAATACTTTCTCCCAGTGCCTTGGTTCTCTATTGTTGTTAACTCATCTTCTTGGTCTTGTCGCTAATGCACATTTCTTGGCAGAAATGCTAAAATCCAATGGCTTTTTTTTTTTTTTTACCATGCATAGGGTATCTGTTCTGCAAATCAGATGTGAATTTGTATCTGGAGGAAGGAAAAATCCTGTGGATGGGAGAAGGGACAGGATTTCTCCCAAGGCAGAGTGCAGGTAAGAGACAGAGACATTTGTGATTCTACAGAGATGGTTGCCCAGCCAGTGACTGAGCTTGGAAATATTAACTGACATAGCTGTGAAATTAATGTGGTTGTCTAAAATATAGTAGGGGACCATGGGACAAAATTTCTCATGTATGATGTAGCTTCTTTTAATCTAAATTCAAAATGTTTCCTCTATATTTAGATTTTCATTGAGGGGAAAACCTGTTAGTGTGTTTTTTAGGTCAATTTTCATGTCTCTTTTTCAGATTTTCTCCTTTAAATTTTTTTCTCCATTACTTTTTTAACAATAATTCTATGATGATGTTTTTTTTATAATTCCCAGTGTTCTATTTTTCCAAGATATATATTTTTTTTAATCTAAGCCATATCCTCCATGAAAGAGTCAATGATGAAAAAAGACATTCTCATGAGATTGTTGACTTTCAACTTTGTGTCTCTGAATTTCATGCTACCAATTTGTATTTCCAACTTTTCTAGGGATGTAAATGAATATCAAAAACATGAAATGATATGCAGAGCAGTTTTGAAAAGAAAGGCTACACCCATCAACAGGTCAATGGTAAGTTTCAAGAATGGGAACACTAATTATGTAAGTTAAAAACCTCTCTGTGGAATAAATTAGTGACCAAGTACAATTTGATGGCTGTCATTATGTTGGGAATACACAACTTCTGTGTTAAAACATCTGTATAGCTTGCATTCTGGGAGAAATTAAAAAGATTCCAAATGCACAAGCATTTCTCATGTAGCTATTTGAAATACTGAAGACCATAAAGTTAATCAGAGCCCCTTTAAATAAAATACTAGTAAATGGAAAATACTTGGCTCACCTGGGAATTATCTACAATGTTCACGAAATTAAAAGTAAGAAGATTTTCATTTTCATATTACAATGGATTGTTCTAAGATTCTTATGCAAAAAAATTAAGTTTATATGGAGACATTGTTAAGAAATGTTCATCTTCTTTATAAAACAGGAATCTCATTTTAAAGAGTATTCCTTAAAATGGAGAAAAGAAAGGAACTACTGGGACAACCAACACTGTGCACCATCCCTTGCTGACAATTTGTATCTTGGTGAAAACAAGAAAAATGATTGTGTCTCATGTGAAGGGCAAGAATATTTGAAAGGACATAGGAACTGTTTACAACCTAGAAAATTCAACAAGAATGACCCTGGAGAGATACAATATGAATGTCATCTATGCAGCAAATCCTTTAATCAAACCTCTGATCTAAGCAGACTCAATGAAACTAGAACAGGGGAAAAGAATTGTGAATATAATTTTTCTGAGAAAGTCTTCAGTTACTGCTCTAAGCATAGACAACATGAGAGAACCCAAACAAGTGATAAACAAAATGAATGCCACGTGTGTCAGAAAGCCTTCAGGAAGTCTTACAACCTTAAAATGCATGAGAAAGTCCATACTGGAGAGAAACTATACAGATGTCATCGGTGTGGGAAAGCTTTTTGTAAATTATACAACCTTCAAATGCATGATAAAATCCACACAGGAGAGAAACCATACAAATGCCGTGGGTGTGGGAAAGCCTTCAGCAAATCAGTTCATCTTTGTCGTCATCAGATAACCCACACGGGAGAGAAACCATACCAATGTCAATTGTGTGGGAAATCCTTTGGTCAATCATGCTACCTTAGAATACATGCAAAAATTCACACTGGAGACAGACCATACAAATGCCATGTGTGTGGGAAAGCCTTCAGCAATTCAGTTCACCTTAGTCGTCATCAGATAATCCACACGGGAGAGAAACCATATCAATGTCAATTATGTGAGAAATCCTCTAGTCAAACATGCTACCTTAAACTTCATCAGAGAACACACACTGGAGAGAAACCCTATCAATGCCACCTGTGTGGGAAAGCCTTCAGTCAATCTTGTTACCTTAAACCACATCAGAGAATCCACACTGGTGAGAAACCATATGTATGTGGTGTATGTGGGAAAGCCTTCAGTCTATCATCTGGCCTGAGACACCATGAGAAAACACATACTGGAGAGAAACCATACAAATGCCCTATGTGTGGGAAAGCCTTCAGTCGATCATCTGGTCTCAGAGTTCATGAGAGAACACACACTGGAGAAAAATAACATGCATGCCAGCTGTGTGGCATACTCCTTGGCCATCACCCTAGTATGGAAAAATGAAACATGACTTGCCTTGGAGAGTGGCCATGGGAGTGTTGCCTGTGTGGAAAGGCCTCTCTTTAAGACCCTAACCTTAGAAAAATCGAGCCAGCTCAATGGAGAGAAACCTCATGAGTGGCATCTATGTGGGAAAGGCTTCAGTCAATCTTACTACCTTAGACTGCACAAGAAAATGTACAAGAAATCAATCGTAGGAATGTCAGCTGTTTGGGAGGTCCTGCCAATGTTCTGCATGTAGGAACCCATGATGGAGACAAACTTGAGTTTCTGTAGCCTATATTCTAACCTGCTATAACAAGATATAAGAACTAAAATTTTTTTTCTCTGTAGTTCACATATTTTTGCTCCTACTCATATTTTTTCCTACTTCCAAATTTGAAAATTATTTGATTCTTAACCTAGCTTCTTTCTTAGTAATATGTTAAGTTATAAATGTTCATCTGAGTGCTCTTTTATCCCAGAAATTCTAATATTTGAAGCTTTTATTATCACTTCTTTCAAAACACTGTTTATTTCCTTCTCTTGTGCCTTCTTCCTTGACCTGTGAGGTATGTATAGGTGTTCCATTTTGTGTTGTAGGGCCTGAAGTGTGGTGATGGGATTCTATAGATCTTAAGGTGATTGATTTCTAATATAATCAATTATGCATTAAACAATCTGCATGATTTTAACTTTTTTAAAAGGCAATGGATATGCTTCAAATTTAAAATATAAGATTGTATTAGTTACGTACATGTCAAAACTATCAAATTGCATGCTTCCACTATGTGCATTTTATTGTACTTCATTTTTACCTCAATAAAGCCATGAAAAAAATGTGAAGAAATGTTCAATTGTACTTGTGAAATCTAAATCTGAGCACCCCATAATTGAAGAACACCCTTAATCAATATGAAAAAAGTTGAAGTAATTTGAATCCTCTCTTGACATACACAAGTCCCTGTAAAATAAGCCATATGAATGATGTTTGATTGAAAAGGTCATAATAAGTGATCTTTCTTAAATGGCATATGCTTATTTTAAACCCTGTCAATAAAAGAATGTAGTAACCTACAGTTTCAACTCTCAGCTTTCAACCAACCAGAGTGTTTGACAGGAAAGTCATATTGACACTGTCCAGGTCCTAGACAGGGTTTCCTCAATCCTGTGTACCTTCAGACCATACCCCACCCCCTTGTATTCCTCAGGAACTTCTTGAGCTTCATTCACATTGGTTCCCTTGTGTCCACTGGGGGAACTTTTCAGAATTAAACAAGTTTATTTTTAAATTTGCATTTTCAAGGACTTCACATTCAAGTTTAATGTTCTCTCATCTCTCCACTTAATCTGGTATTTGCAAAGGTGAAGCAAGTGGAATGATTGAATTTACATTATTAAGTGACAGTTGAACTCCTATTACTCAGATCAACAATAATTAAAACAGAAAAAACACAATTTTAACGTGAGAGACATAATGAAACAAAAAGTTTGGTTTGCAATTTGTTGCATTTAATGATAATTTCCCCATGTTCTTTGAACAAGAAAACCAATATTAATTTGTGCTGGCATTTGTGTAATATGTAGAAAGTCTTGATTATACCACCAATGAGATATATTTGGTAATTTTTTTTTCTTTTTCCTGATTTTCACCAACATCAGAATCAACTGGATTTAGAAGATACAAATGAAAGTTGTTTCACATGATTCTCTTTCTCAGCCCGTTCTCCATCTCTTTCATGTACATCATTTAAATTTTCTTTGGATGTTCAATTTATGTTGTGAATTGTTGGAAGGAGAAAGGGAAATTCTCTGTGCTTCTTTTCTAGTTATGTGCAGCACATTGCCAGAAACTGAGTGGCAACACCAATAAAATCCATTAAGTCATAGACTCACAGGTCAGAAGTCCAAGTCAGAGCAGGTTGGATCCTCTGGAAGCCTCTCACAGGACCTCATGCAGGTGGTGGCTGCATCATGATCTCCTTGGGGCCTGTTGATTCTCTCTTTCTCAGTCTTTGGTGCAGTTCCTTGGGGGCTGTGGGGCTCTGGACCTGAATTTTGACACCCTGAGTTTTGTTTCCTCTCATATGTCTCCTTATATTTTGTGAGAATTTGCAGATTTGGGTGTGTTTGTGTTTGTTGCAGTGTTTGATTCTTTGGGCTGGCTAGACAAGCACTGTACCACTACACTGTACCCAGGCCCACATTTGCTTCCTCTGTGCCTGAAGGGGACCTGTTCAGAGTTTGATTCTGTCTGCACACCTCCTAACACAAGTAATAGATTCCTGTTACACCACTCAGCTTTTCAGGTTCTCTCAGGTGCCTTCCCTTTCTTTGATTAGCTCACAGTGTCTGTAATTGCATGAATAAACTACCCCCCTCATTGCCAGTTTTTGTGGCTGTGAACAAAATATATGACAAGAACAACTTATAGAACAAGCATTTTGTTTTGGACTCAGTTTTAGAGTTTCAACCCATGGCCACCTGACTGCAATACTTTAGGCCTGAGGTGAGGCAGAACATCCTGGCACAAGGGCATGAGAGAGAAAAGATACTCTCTAATGGCAACCAGGAGCAGAGAGAGTGAGGAGCCAGGGATGAGGTGCTTATTCCCCAAGGGCATTAGGGGACTACATCCTCAAGCTCTGGCCCACCTTCCAACAGTTTCCATCTGGTTTGGTCTCAACGTCTAAAAAAAAGAGAAAAGCTGACCACAGAGACCGTGGTTATCTTGCCCTGCTGTGGGACGGGCGAGGTGCATTACTAGTAAGAGCAATCCCAGCCCATTTACACAAATAATAAATAAAATTGAAAGGCCTTTTGCTACAAAGACCAGAAAATATAAACACAAATAAAATAACAGAGGAGAGGCAGGTGACCTGAATAAATTAGACATGACAGGAGACATTACAACTGACACCAGAGAAACTAAGGGAATCCTGAATCATGAGGAATTCTTTTTGAAAAAAAAAATGCTAATAAATTTTAAAATCTTGAGGAAGTGGATAAATTCCTACCCAAATTCATTCCCTTGGACATAAAATGCCCATGACATTTTAAAATTGACCTCAGTATATATTCAAAACACAAGGAAGAAATTGAACCAGTTGTTGTAAAGATTCTCCCAAGGAACATCCATTGGTAGATAGGATCACTGCTGAGTTTCAGCAAATTTTTGACAGGATCTAAAAGCAATGCTTCTCAAATGCTTCCATACAATTGAAAGGGGGGAACATTTAGAAACCGATTCCATGGGACCTGTTAGTGGCAGAGCAGGCTGAACCAATGTCAGCTGCAGGGTGGGCTGAACACTTGACCCTCACCCATCTGGTTCCTTATCCCTTGTTTGCCTCAAGTCAGAACACTTAACCCCACTCAAGGCTGAACACTTGACCCCCACACATCTGGTGCAAAGGAAACCCACATCTAACTTCTTCCCTCTCACTGAGGGCAGAAGATGAGACCCTTAGCAACTACTGTATGATCCAATCACTGTGGGCCAACAAAGCAGCTTGCAGACCCAGAGACCCCGTCAGATTTTGGCTATCAAAACTCTCCCCTCTCCTTCTCTCTCCTTCCTGTCACTCTCTCTTCCCCCCTCTCTCTCTCTCCCTCTCCCTCTCTTTTCTCTTTTTTCTCTCTCTTGTGCTTTGCTGTCTTCTCTCTCTCTCACTCTCTCTCTTTCTCTGTTTCTCTCTCTCTCTCACTCTCTTTCTCTCTCACTCTCTCTCTTTCTCTTTCTCTCTCTCTCACTCTCTTTCTCTCTCTCTATTTCTCTTTCTCTCTCTCTCACTCTCTTTCTCTCTCTCTCTTTCTCTTTCTCTCTCTCTCTCTCTCTCTCTCTCTCTCTCTCTCTGTCTCTTTCTTCCTTCCCTGTTAATCAGACACCACCACAATAAAGATCTCTTGGTCACTCCAAGTGTCGTGGTCACTTTCCTTTCAGAGCCAACCTTCACCTGTTTATTTACCCAAACTGAGGAGGACACAAGAGAAAAAGCAAAAATGAACTAACCACTGACATTCGGCCATGAAGAAGGAAATCCTGTCAACGTCAAGAGCTTTCCTGGAACTGGAAGACCCCACATTCTACACACTGAAAGATAAGGCTCCAGGGCTGGGCTGTAGCTCAGTGGTAGATCGCTTGCCTTGCAGGTGTGAGACCCTGGGTTTGATCCTCAGCACCACATACAAGTGAATAAATAAATAAAGATTTAAAACATAAAAGGCTCCAGTGTTTTCTCTCATGTGTGGAAACTAAAGGAAACAGATGACTGAAAGGTAGAGGTGGGATCCCCAAGGACTGGGAAGGGTATGGCTAGGGTGAGAGATAGAAATTGAAGACAGAAGAAGGGGAAATGGGTAGAAGGGTGGGTGAACAGGGGAAAGCTTGACATGTGCATGGATGAAACTACCAGGATGAAGCCCATTAATTTGTTCAATTTACAGTTTAAAATGCCCAGGGCAAAAACGACCAGTTTCCATAGAACTCCTGGACCTCCCCATAGAGCCCAGAATGGTGGAGTAGGTTTCCTTTGAAATTTGAATCTTCCTGCAGTCATTCAAATGTTGAATGATTAATATAATCCTTCTAAACGCAAACACCCCTGTTTAAAATGAAGTGAGGCTTACCCAAGGACCTACACCTCCATCATTTCCTGTTTCTCCTCTACTCTTTTCCCCAGCCATACTCTGAAGAACCCATTGGGAAGGGAATCCAACCTGAGGTCCATCTGTCCATCCCTAGTCTGTCAGCAGGTTGTCAGGAAGATGGCTGCTGGGCAAACACCACAGGAGCAGAGTCAGCTTCCTAGATGTCACATTATCTTGAACATAATAAAAATCTTATTCCCTGCCTCCTTGATATTTCTGCCAAAGACAAGCAGGCATATTCCTAAAGGACTTCCTTTTGAATTCAAAACCATCATGGAAATGTGTCAGGACCCGTCCAGCAAGACTTGGTTTATTGAGAAGGAAATGACATGTATCTTTTTAATCAGAAAAGTGGTTTAAAAGTTTAATAATACATATATATTTTAATAAGTAAAAACATTTTAATTGAGATATTACTACTATGAATATGTGCACGCCTCAAAATGCTTATGAAATGTGGTTATAAAAATAATTCTTGGGCTGGGGATGTGGCTAAAGCGGTAACAGCGCTCGCCTGGCATGTCCCTGGAGTTGGCTTCGATCCCCGGCACCACATAAAAATAAAATAAAGATGTCCACCGAACAATGAAACAAAAAATAAATATTAAAAATTCTCTCTCTCTCTCTCTCTCTCTCTAAAAAAAAAAAACAAAAAACAAAAAAAGTGAGATCCACAAACAGGGAAGAGTCAACCAGTCTCTCCAGGAAGTGAACGGACCACACCCAAATCCCTAATCCAATTAAGTGCTTGCAGGTGATTGGTGGATCTGTCAGGAAGTTAGTGGGTGTGGTCAGGAGGCTGAGCTATAAAAGGCTGAAAACATGGACCCGGCTGTCATTTGAAGGCCGGCTCCGAAGGAGAAGCTCTCTCCTCTCGAGATTCAGCGGGGAGACCTGGTGGTCACTGCTCCTGGAGACATGGAGGCAGCTTCACTCCACTGTGGAGGTGAGTCTCAGTTTCATGACTGTATAAAACCTGAATGTTCATCAAATGCAGCTGATGCTAAAGTCCATTTGGGTCCTTCTCTACCTGCAGAGTCATCGTTGTCACCTTGCCCTGATGCACACTTAAATAAGAATTCAGCTCCTGTGGGGCCACTGCTGGCTCCTAGAGGGAAACTTTGTCTGAACTGGCAGAGACCGTCCGCGGCTGGGGCTGGGCTGCAGAACATGGGAAACACTTGCTACGTGAATGCAGCCCTGCAGTGCCTGACATACACACCTCCGCTGGCCAACTACATGCTGTCCCAGGAGCACTGCCAGCGCTGTCCTCGTCACAGGGCCTGCATGCTGTGTGTGATGCAAGCCCACGTGAGGCGGGCTCTCCGCCACCCTGGGGATGTCATTCAGCCCCTGCCTGCTTTGGTTGACGGCTTCCACACTTCCCGGCAAGAAGATGCCCATGAATTTCTGCTCTTTACTCTCCATGCCATGCAGGAAGCATGTCTGCGTGGGCACAAGAGGCCGGGTGCTCACTCCAAGGACCCTACCCTCATGCGCCAGATATTTGGAGGGTGCTGGAGATCTCAAATCAAGTGTCTCCACTGCTGTGGCCTTTCAGACACTTTTGACCCCTACCTGGACATTATGCTAGACATCACGGCAGCTCCCAGTGTGCAGCATGCACTGGAGCACTTGGTGAAGCCTGAGTGGCTGGAAGGGGAGAACGCCTACCAGTGTGGTGTTTGTCAGAAGAAGAGGCCAGCCTGCAAGACCCTGACCCTGCAGAAGGCACCAAAGGTTCTTATGCTTGTATTGAAACGGTTCTCGGATCTCACAGGGGAAAAAATGGCTAAGCACGTGCACTATCCTGAGTGTCTCGACATGCAGCCATACATGTCTCAGCAGGGCAGAGGCCCACTGGTGTACGCCCTCTATGCTGTGCTGGTCCATGCCGGGGTGAGCTGTCGCAGCGGACACTACTATTGTTACATAAAAGCTGGCAATGGCCAGTGGTACAAAATGGACGATGCTAAGGTAGTGGCCTGTAACATTACTTGTGTCCTGAGTCAGCGTGCCTATGTCCTCTTTTATGTCCAGAAGAGTGAACTTGAAACTGACAATGGGAGTGTGTCCCTGGGCAGGGAAACAATAGCGCTTGGGCCTGAGGACATAATCTTGAGAGCCACTCAAGGAGAGCTCCAAGGAGACTCCTGTAGCAAAGCAGTAGAGCCAGAAGAGCGCTTGGTGGATACAGCTACTGGAGAAATCACCTTGGATCAGTGGAAATTTCTCCAAGAACAGAACCAACCAAAGTCTGAATTCAACCTCAGGAAAGTGGAATTCACTCTGCCTCCCAATGTTGTTGTGATTCACCAGTCAAAACACAGAGAAAAGGAGAACATAATGGATAAGCAGGAAAAATACAAGCAGAGCAAGGATACCAAGCACAGCATGCGTGAGGAGTTGGTGAACACTGGCCAACTCCCGTGTCTTGCAGGAAGGCCCAGAGCCAACAAGAAGAAGAACAAGCAGGGCAAGAGGACAGTAATTGTGGTCTAGCAATCCAGGGCACTGTGAAGGCCTTTGTATTGCAAACTAATGGTAAGTACTTAGCAGTCCCTGGAGTGCTTTGAGTTCCCTGAAGTAGAGGAGTGCAAACAGAAGCCTGGGTGATCACAGAATCCAGTTGTGGGTTTGGGAGTCAAACCAAAGCCTTTAGTCAGTCTCCAATCATTGGGACTTCTCCAAAGTGCCATGGCATCCCTGAAACCTTGAGAACAGTGGTGGATGGGCAGTGGATAGAGGGAAAGGTGCCCGTGGCATCCAAGCAGTTCAAGGTCAAGTACCACTGCAGAAGGTTGTCCCAACAAGCTCAGCTGCCTCCAGAGCCCAGGGACGTGGCACTCTCCAGCTGCCAGCTCACCCCCTGTTCCTGAGGGGGCAGCAGCCCCAGGCACCTGAAAGGTCATGAGGATGTGGATGCGGTTATCCAGGAACTCATCCCCCTGCAGAAATCCTTCTCCTCCTCTTCTATCTCTGCTCCTATCCTCCCTCGCCTCTCCTTCCTCTTCTTCCTGTGGTCCAGGTGTGGGCAGGGCCACTTCCAAAGGCTGCCTAATTAGGAGCATTGGGCCTTCTTTTGTCCAAGGGATTGTCTATGCGCCCTGCGAATCCCTCCCTAGAAGAAATGGCTTTTCTAGAGGAAGAAGCCTGCAGCCTTAAGGTTGATTCCAAAGATAGTTCTCCTAACTCCATGAACTCTGAATTTGCAGCTGAAGCTGAAGGTCAGCAGGATGGGATGGAAGGACCAAACGAAGCCCAGAAAAGCAGCTGGAATAGGCTGGGGACCAGGACACCCAGCTGATCTACCTGAAGGCTCTACAGGACATCCCAGGAAATCCAGTGCCCAGAAGGAAAGAAGCTGCCACCCCTAGGGTGAAGCCCAGCCCAGAAGTGTGTCCCAACCCTATGGAAGGACCAGCCCTGAGCATCAAGGTCACTCCTCAGAAAGAGAAAGACTTGCTCCCAGAGGTCAGAGCCCAGGAGGAAGAGCCTGACAGGGGCAGCTTCTGTGACACCAGGGTGATTGTGGACCCTCAGGGGGAACCTGCTGAGGAGTCACTTGGTGAGCAAAGGACAGTCATTGACAAGCCCTCTCCCCTGCTAGAATTTTTGGATGGCTCCAACATTCAAAGATGGGTTGAGAAATCCAAAAGCATTCAGATAGGAAGGTGGTGATGGAACACCCTCCATGAGGAGGCCACTGGTGTGACGTGGATGAGTCTCCGGGTCAGATTCTCTCAGGAGGAGCCTGTCTCCCTGAAGTACTCTGCAGTTCCAGAGCCTTCTTCCCTCTCCACTGACCACAACATGTACCCCTCATTTGTACAGAAGTCCTTGGTGTGACTACACCAGCTACAGGCCAGCAGCCCAAGACTCCTGGCACCCCTCTGTGGGCAGCAGCCAGGACACAGCCTCCTAAGTGATCACCCCCCAGCTCCTCAGTGAGCTCCCAGAGCCCCTCCAGAGACCCAGAGTCCCACTCCCTGCAGGTGTGCAGAAGGTCCCTGGAAGAAGTGAAGGAGAAAAGGACATTCTGAGCGGAGACTCCACCTCATCCCTGTGGCGGACAGGCATCTAGCTCCCTGACATGGGGCCATGAGGAGCCCAGCCTGAAGCAGGGCTTTATTGACACTCAGTGCCACTTGGCCATGCTGTACTCCAAGTTCTGGTTCAAGGCGACCTTTACAAGGTTCAGAAAAATGACAGCAGCTCCTTCCTCACCTCCAGGGCTGCATCTCTGACTTCTGTGACCCTGGGACACTGACAGTCTGCCTGTGGGAGCAGCTGCTGAAGGAGGATCTGGTCTGGGGGGCCTTCAGCTGTCACCCAGATTTTGCACTTTACTATAGTGGGAGCTAAGAGAAGTCTGTTGCAGGCCTTGGGGCACCCCAGGTCATAGTCTTTGGGTAAATGGGCTGGGATTGCTCTTACTAGTGCACCTCGCCCGTCCCACAGCAGGGCAAGATAACCACGGTCTCTGTGGTCAGCTTTTCTCTTTTTTTTAGATGTTGAGACCTAACAGCAAGGTTTTTCTACTTGTAGAGCTAACAAATATAATTCCTGAAAGTTTCTGTGGATGTCATTTGTTAAATGCTTTATAAGCCACTGCTTATCATTTGGCCATGTTGTTTGTTTTGTTCAGTTTTGGAGTACTGGGGAAGGAATCCAGGCAGCGAGCTGCACTCCAGCTCCCCAGTATGCCTGGGGACCAGGGAGGAGAGGCATTTTGTGACTTCTCATGACTGACATCAGCATGAATCTTTCCTTCTTGGGAAGTCATCGACTTTGGGTGTTGTTTTGTTTTAAATGTGAAATATGCCCATTGCAGAATATTTGGAAAGTGCAAACAAGTGTGTAAAGATCATTCTCATTCACTCTGAAAAATTAAAAATAAAAATAAGAGGAGGCTCATGGTTTTTTGTAAACAAAATTGTATTGGTTACTCTGAAGAAAAAAAAAAAAAGGTCCAGGACCAGATGGTTTCACAGCTGAATTAATTCATTTATAAATTTAAATGCCTTTAACACAACTGTGGGTCATATACCATAGTTTGATCAAGTGCTTAATTTCCAGGTACATAGCAATTTCCCACTCATATTTACCTTTATTCTCTGAACTATCTGAATTTTATTTAAAATTTAAAAATCTTATATTTTATCTATGTTGCTTTTTCTGTATTTCTAAGTATTTTATGTCAAATCTCAATAATATAATTTGTAAAATATGTACTTGGGAAGTATATCTAACCTTCTTTTATCCAATTAAGATTAATTGTGTATATTTTCAGGAATATTTAATAGAAGCCCCTATCCCTTCCCATGAACATTAAGAGAAGAAATATAATAGAGCTGGATTTTGACATTTTAATAACCTAATTTATATCGTCATCAAGTTTGTCATTTCCTGAATTGAAATCTCTAATTTATTTGACTTACATGTTTATTATTACAAATTAAATAAAAAAGGAAAGTGAACAGGTTTTAGATGATTTGTTTCACTGAAGCACTAGACCAATTGAAGGGGAATCTCTCACCCAATCTACATACAATGGCTCTAGAAAGGCAGTTTGATGAGATCACCTTTCAAAGTCACATGATAGCACTCTCAATCTAGTCAATAGGATCCAATCACATCTGATCCAATCATGATCCAATCATTTCTAAAATACTTTGATTTTTTTTATTGGTTTTTCAAAACATTACATAGTTCTTGATATATCATATTTCACACTTTGATTCAAGTGGGTTATGAACTCTCATTTTTACCCTGTATACAGATTGCAGAGTCACATCAGTTACACTTCCACTGATTTACTTATTGACATACTCATGTCTGTTGTATTCTGCTGCCTTTCCTATCCTCTACTATCCCCCTCCCCTCCCCTCCCCTCCCCTTTTCTCTCTCTACCCCCTCTACTGTAATTCATTTCTCCCCCTTGTATTCTTTTTCCCTTTCCCCTCACTTCCTCTTGTATGTAATTTTGTATAACCCTAAGGGTCTCCTTCCATTTCCAAGCAATTTCCCTTCTCTCTCCCTGTCCCTCCCACCTCTCATCCCTGTTTAATTTTAGTCATCTTCTCATGCTCTTCTTCCCTACTCTGTTCTTAGTTATTCTCCTTATATCAAAGAAGACATTTGGCGTTTGTTTTTTAGGGATTGGCTAGCTTCACTTAGCATAATCTGCTCTAATGCCATCCATCTCCCTCCAAATTCTATAATTTTTTCATTTCTTAATGCAGAGTAATACTCCATTGTGTATAAATGCCACATTTTTTTTATCCATTCGTCTATTGAAGGGCATCTAGGTTGCTTCCACAGTCTTGCTATTGTGAATTGTGCTTCTATGAACATCTAAAATACTTTGAAACTTATTGCTTGACATTTATGCATATTAAAACATTGTGATATATATATATATATATATATATATATATATATATATATACACACATACACACACACACACACAGATTTGAAAACTGAAAGAAATTTTATGTACTATTTCCAATATACTGCTTCATACTCCAACTTGGTTTTTGAAATAAATACATGCACATGAACTGGAGTTGGTGGTGCACACCTTTAATCTCAGGAACTCAGGAGGCTGAGGCAGGAGGGCTGCAAGTTTGAGGCCTGCCTCAGGAAGTTAGTGAGACCATCAGCATTTTACAAAACCCTTTCTCAAAATCAAAGAAAGGACTGGGGTTGTGGCTCAGTGGTAAAGCTTCCTTGGGTCAATTTTTAGTAGCTAAATGAACAAATAAATATGTAAAAATAGATCCACAAGTAATGTCACTCTCTTGTCTAACATACCTCTAGTTTATTCCATTGCACTGTGGGTTACTAGTTATCTACACAGGGGAACTAAGATTTTTAAAATGTTCTAGTTGTCTATTCATCAACATTAGTAATTTCCAGCTCTCAAATACCTCCCCCCTCTATACCTTCAGAATTTACCTGTATTCCTCATCCTGAACTTCCTGAGTCTTATTCCAAATTGATCCTTTGTGATAACTGGTGGAACCCTTCAGAAAAAGTCAACAAAAATGAGAAAGTATAGCAATTCCACCTATGAGTTAAATGTTCTCTCATCTCTGCTTTCCTGTGTTTCTCACAGTGTCAAGATAAACAAATTCATGGTAGTCAGTTAAATTGTATTCATTTTCTCAGTTCAACATGAATTACAAATAGAACCATACCCTATATTAGAGAGAAAAAATTGAACAAACTCTGATGAGACAGATGTCTTGACTATAGTGACTCCATTTTGTTTAGGAAGTCCAGTTTGTGAACAGCCATGCCAAGTAGAAAGGTCACTACTGGGGCAAGTTGTTTTTCCTTTTGTTGTGGAAGCCCTCAGGAACATGGGAATACCTAACAGCAGCCTTTGGTTTCTGTAACTAGGGTAACTGGGCTTATTCTTATTGGCCAAGCCTCCTGGGGCCTGATTGTCATCTCTCACTTCTGTAACTTGGCTTCTTGCATTGGTAAACCAATAATGTCCCTTTCATGTTTTTTTGGCTTAAATATGAGGTCAGACTGAAGGGAGTGAGCCACTCTCACCATCTTACTTTAAGAGAGTAGAGTGTCCACTGCTGGCCAGCAATAAAGGCTTCATTGGAATGGCCATGTGTAGTCTGAGAGTTATTTGAGGGTCTCATATCGGTATAACAAAACTGATGAAGATTCACAATTTCTTATCATTAACTACCACTCTTAGGATGCTCCTTGAACAAGTGTCCCAATTATAATTTTGTACTAAGATCCAGCACACATTACGTCACCTCCAAAAAGAAGAGACTGATTGGGGGTCCCCTGTCTGTTTCTCTCTGCATTTCACCACTTTCAAGTGGACTCCAAAAATGAGGATGCTGCTTAATCAACATCATTTCCTTTTTGCAGTCAGGTTTCTGTCTGCTGCATGTACATAGTTTAGCCATTATTTGGAGGTTGGATTCATGCAGTAGTGAAAGAGGGAGAAGGAGAAAAATGTATCTACACATTTTATTCCAAATATGTCTAAATATTGGGACAAAATAAATGGTTAAAAACAATTAAGTCACTGATTTATAAGTCAGGATTCCAGGTCCAGCCAGGCTGGGTCCTCTGCAAACCTCTCAGGGCCCTCCAGTAGGTGTTGTCTGGGGCTGTGATCTCAGGAGAGCCTGCTGGTCCTCTTCATATCCCACAGACTGTTGGAAGGGTTCCATTCCATGGGGGCTGGGGACCTCAGTTTCCATACTCTGACTTCTGTCCCCTCCTATATGTCCCTGTCCCTTTGTATTCTATGAGGTACCCTGTATGATTTTTTTCTTCCATTTCAGGAGAGGGCAGTCAGGGCCTCAGGCTTGCTGGTTTTGCAGTGCACCACTGCATCTCACAACCAACCCAAGGTTGCTTCTTTAATGCCAGCGAGAGACCTTCTTAGGGTTGAAAACTGCCTGTAATTCCCCTTTGTGAGTCAGGAGGATAAAAGTGTCAGGCTCACCTGGTCAACTTCGATTCACTCTGGATTTTTCCCTGTGATTAACTGACAGTGAATGGAAATTGTATCTGAAAAATCCCTTCATCATTGCCACATATCACAGCCCAGCCCTGAGAGTGTTAGTGCTCAGAGCCCCGGACATGGAATTACTTCTTCAACCAATAGCATTCTGGTCCCTAGGCAACAGAGACAGTGTGAGCTCCTAAGTTTTATGGAGAAGATACTGAGTAGAAAGTGCTGGGACTGACAGAAGAGCAAAGTGTGAGGGGGAGAAAATGCCCCCTGGGGAGTTTTGAAGGGGCTGCTGCTAAGTAAGGTGGGGTTTTTTCTATTTTTTTTTTTTTTTTTTATGGATCCATGGGCTTGACTTTCACCTGGGGCCCTGATGCTGAGTCTGGGGTCTTGGTCTCTCTCTACATGCTGCAGGCTGCAGACAGGGCTGTTTGGTCACATCAGGACACCTGGTGGTACCTAGGTGTGATGCTTGGCCCATGCCATGCCTTTTGGAGGCAGCCTTGGCAACTTTAAGGGAGACCCCTCTGGCCTTTGGACCGCTATCTTCGCACAGAGGACAGGGTTCTGCCCAGAGTGCCTTAAATTCTCCTGGCAGGTGCCAGTGCCAGTCACTCTCTCTACATTTTTTGGCCCAGGAGGTGAGTAGAAAGCAATTTCAGGGTTTGGGTGGAAGACAGCAGGGCAGAGTGTTCTCATGTTGGTGTTATTGACAGATGGCTGCCTTGAAAACACATGGTCCAGGACAATGTCTTCCTGATTACTCGAAGGCACATTGCCCTGCTTGGGTGCTGGGGGCAGAGTCCAGCACAAAGTTCTCATTAATACTACATCAAGTACAATTAAAATCAGTGCAATAATAGATGGAGCAAAGAAAAGAAACTTAAATGTAAAACAAATACAGTTAGTTTAAATATGAAGAAGTGCTTGACTACAGTGGTGATCCGGTGTTATAGTAAAGCTTTGTCCTGTTTCATAAATGGACTTCCAGACCACTCACATATAATCAAATCAAGCCTCTATTGAGTACAAGGGCACTCCTTATAAGCCTGAAAACCACAAAAGGGATGTTCAGGAGTCCGGCCAATGCAAACCAGCCAGGTTACAGAAGCGGGAGAGTGCAGTCAAGCGGTGGGAAGCCTGACTAATCACAGTTACCCAGTCACCCCAGTTACAGAAACAGAGCCCTGTTGCCCTAGGTATAGAAACAATGCCCTGTTAGGTATTTCCATGTTCTTAAAGGTTTCTATAGCAAAACGAAAAGAACATCTTGCCCCCATTATAACCCTTCTACTTGGCATGGTTGTTTTAC
Source organism: Spermophilus citellus (assembly GCF_964194105.1). Lineage (NCBI taxonomy): Eukaryota > Metazoa > Chordata > Mammalia > Rodentia > Sciuridae > Spermophilus > Spermophilus citellus. Next base: position 27,180,846 of record NC_138196.1, read on the forward strand.
AGAATGGAGTCACAAAACAAAATGGAAAAATGATTTAAAAGGAAAATTAATTTACAGTGTCTACTTAATGCAATTCATGCCATATTAGAAAATACAGTTGCATTTTATCTGTGGTCAATTAACTTGTAAAGACTTTTCTATATTCTATTGCGTGTCACTGGTTAGTGCAATTCTGAGGGCCCTCTTACTGTGGTTGTAACCTATGGAGGCCTCCTGCTGGCTTGTCTCTTCAGGTTTTTATATGCTCTAAGTTGTTGGAGCACAGGCTGCAATGGACTCTGTTGCTTCTGTTGTGTGAGGGTCCTCTAATGTAATCAGAAAGGGAAGTTCAATCTCCAGTTCCAATTAGAGAGGAGAGTAGAGCTCACTTTTAGCCATCCATGTAACATATGATAACATTTCATTAGCATATGTTGAAAATTTACTACTGATCTCTAAAACAATGTTCAATATGAGAAAAGTAAGAAATAAATACAATAGATGGTGATGAACCCAGCCTAATTCCATTTTAAGGTTGGGAGTCATTTTGTCACAAAGTTATGAAAAGTTAGTTTCGGTTTTATTATAAAGTAGTAAGATTTCTATTTGGCCTGACCCTCTGCTGTACGAACTTGTTTGGAATTCCTGCCCATCCTCTGAACTCACCCATGACTGTCTCTCCTTGACCAGATAAAAACCCTCCCTAAAACCTGAGCAGTGCCACATAATTCTGATGTTAGAATCTCAATTTACTCTCTACCTTGAAATGTTAAGCCATGTAGATCATTAACCTGATCATTAACATCGGCCTTTGTATTACATTTGCCAGATCCCTGTTAGCTGTAAGTTACCACAACACTCCCTTTGTAACTTTTTGTGCTATAAAAACCTTTTCTTTCCTGTGAGTTGTTGCTGTTCTCTGGCCCAGCTTTTGGGGTGAGATAGTCACTGGCCAGCTCTCTTGTGTACACAATATAAGATTTCTTTAATTTGATGTAAAATTGGAGTCAGTGATCTTTTCTTTGTGTTGTGTTTCAACAGTAGCTGAAGCCTTAAGCATTAGTCAAACTATGAACACTATTCAATGTATTGGAAGGGGATGAAAAAGAAAATACAAAGGAAACAAGTGAGAAAGGGAAGGAAGACCACAGAAAAATAAGAGGAAGAAGAATGAAAGAGTAATGAAAGGGATGGAGGAGAGAGAAAACTACTGAGGAAAATTCCAGGTAATTGAAAAGTTTGCCCGTTTAATAGATCTTTGCAAGAACGAATGTGGGGAGATTTTACAGGACACTTGAGAGTAAAGAAGTAGTGCAAAAACAATCACAAAGGGATCTGGGTTTTGTCCTTGCTGAGGATTTTAAAATGGGGAGGTTTCCATAGATTTGGATTTAACATCCCTGAGTATGAAAGTGTTTTTGACATGAAATCATTCTACTCATTTTTGCATCTCAACTTTGACCCAAACTGGACAAACTTGTCAGGGGTCTGTCTGCTTAGCTCTGCCTGCTTCTTGCCTGCTAATGAGTGTTGGAAGAAATTTTCCTGTTCAGAGCAGAATAAGTCCTCAGAGTGGCTCTCTTTTTCTGTCTATATTGGGAGTGTGGCTCTGGCTGCAGATGCTGGCCAGTCCCCTCTCCTGAACAGCCTGTGAGTCAATGCAGATTGCAAGACTCAGGTGCTTCCCATTTACTGGGGGAGGAGTCTGAAAATTGCCTCCAGACACCTCTGGGCATGGGGGAACTGGGGCATACTGAGCTAGAATGCAGAAGGTAGCACCTTTCCACACCCCAACTATATACACAGCTCTATGTCCTGGCGGCTTTGTCCCTATCTGAGAGTTCAGATCCCCTCTTTGAAATGGAACTCCCCTTTTGGTTGTCTCCACTCTGCAGACCTACAGCCTAGAAGCCAAATTTTCTGTCACTGCCCAAAGCTCTGGGTAAAACTTTAGCACATTCCCACTCCTGTGTCCAGGTGGACTCAAGACTTGGGCACGGAAGTCAGTGAAAATACAGGACCCATGGCCACTTCATCTTGGGTACACAATCAAAAGCAATCCCCATGATACCTCATTACAAGTTCTGCTCCCTCACATGTTGAAGTGTAGCATTAGAGAAGCATGCTGAGGCAAGCATATAAAGCAGGGTTTATTTAAAACTGGGTAACAGACTTCTCCTGTGAGGGAGAAGGGCGCCATAGCTGCTATCCTGGTATCCCAAGAAGTGAGGTGTCCTGCCCTTTTTATAGGTCCTAGACTTCCTTTGTTCTCCTTCCCTCTTCTTATCTTTCTCCTTCCTGCTTACAGGACTAGGCCAAGGAAATGCTCAGCAGGATGGTCAAAAGGTGGGAAAAAGTTGGGCTGAAGGGCAAAGGGCAGGGTGGAGCAGCTCAGGGCAAATTCATTAACAACCTTATAGTTCACTATAGGGAGGAACAATTCCTGGGACAGGTCACCTTAGCAACAGGTAGGAGCTGGGGTAATTTCTCCCTGAGTGTGGAGAAAGCTTCCTAAAGGAATGACATTTTTATCCCTCAAGGGACAGTGTCCAGCTTCCAGACTCACTCAAAATTGGCCTCTTCATCTGACCTGATTTGATTTGCCTATCTATGCTGACTGCCTGTCTAATTCTGGCTTCACCAAAACAATAATAAAAGAAAAAAACCAAACCAAACAAAAACCAAAAGAAACTGCAGGGATTTCTAATTTCTTGGGCAGCAAGTGGACACAGAATGTCTGTAAGCTGGCAAGACTCCCACATTCTCTACATTGCTGGGAAAAGCCAATTTCTCTCCCATACTGATTTCTTCTCAGTATCAGAATGGTTTTCTAGCTCAGACTGTGAAATTGCTGGACAACACAGCCTGCTTCCTCTTCACCTTTTACCCTTGCCACTACTTTTTGAGAGAGAGAGAGAGAGAGAGAGAGAGAGAGAGAGAGAGAGAGAATTTTAATATTTATTTTTTAGTTCTTGGCGGACACAACATCTTTGTTGGTATGTGGTGCTGAGGATCGAACCCGGGCCGCATGCATGCCAGGCGAGCATGCTACCGCTTGAGCCACATCCCCAGCCCAAATGTCAACTTTTGATAATCCCCCCCCAAAAAAAACCTAATTAATCAAGATCATTTTTATTCCCAATATTGTTACAACTTACTAATAAAATATTCCTTCATATTTCATACTGGAAGTTGTTTACACCAAGGTATGTTAACTTAATTGATGTTTGTCATTAAAATATACTAGTAAATCACGTAGTAGAGGAAGCAAATTTTTTGAACAACTGGATACATGAAAACTAATAAAGAAATAGAGAAATGAGATCAAGATATCAGAGAGATATTGAAAAGTAGTCTTTGGAGCTCAAGAGAGAATTGAGGATGAGAGTTGTAGTAAGGGTTGGTTGCTGGGATTCTGCCTCAGAGTACAAGTCTCAGAGACTTTGCCTTGTGCTGCTCAAATGTCTGTCCTTCACCTTATTCTGACCTCCTTGGTCACATTGAGAAGAGTGACTCTTCCTACTGACACCAAGTTACATGTAGTTTGCTCAGTTCTCAAAAATTCTGAAGATTGGTTCAAGAATGACTGCATTTTTCTGGTTATAGGGTTATAGTTTAATCATGTTTTGAAGATATAAAAAAATTCATTGGCTGTTTAAACACTCACATTTTTTACTAAATATTTTACTGATGAGGGATATTAGATACCTCTTTGTGAAAATGACTATTTTATACATAACCAATTTTCAAGATGACAAATTAATGTTAAGGTTGGCCTGGTGATAATTCTGGAAAGTTATTTAAATAAATGGGGATTTAAATTTTAGTTGAAAAGATTCAAGTGAAAATTTTATAATAGCCTGATTGAAAGTTATTCTTACCAGTCCTTAAATTTTTTTTCATATTTCATGATTCTCTATCATTCCATATTCCTTTAGTATAAATTCTATGAATTCAATGTATGTACATTCTGGGTTTCTGAAATTAAGAATGTTGGAAGCTGAAAATGAATAGGCTGGTGCTTTAACAGTTTGATCTCCTGCACACCTAGTTTCCCCTCTGCCTCATGCTGTCCTCTCAACCCTTCTTTTGTGAAGTTGATCTCCTTGCTCTTCCTAAACTAGCTTGTCAATACCGTTCTAGGAATTGGTGACCATTGAAGATGTAAGCAAAAGTTTCACCCAAGAAGAGTGGGCCATGCTGGACCCATGTCAGAAAATGCTACACGGATCAGTGATGCTGGAAATCATTAATCATCTGGTATCAGTTGGTAAGTCCATTAATGATATATATGAAAGATGTGAGGGTATACCTATTTCTTCAATAACAGTATCTGGAATAGCCTCTCTCTATTCAATTCCAATCTCTGTCCTGACTTTCTCATAGAACTTACAATTACATGCAAGAAAGCTGATCTTATTTATTACTTTAATTACAACTTATTTTACACCACACTACAATATAGTCCACACCATAATGTTATGTATCCATTAAAGTTAAATTATACATAGACCTAATATTTATAAATCATTATACTTATATTGTCACTGTGCTGGAGGATTGAATACCAAAACAAGAGAATTCTGAACATTTTTGTGTGATTATTTGGATTCCATTTGAAAGTAATATTTAGTGGAGAGATGAAGTGCCTGAAAGAACTGCTGATCTGGCATTCTTTGAATGTCATTGTGAGCATTGGTGCCCTCAGTCCTCCCTGGTATGGGAGCATTCTAACTTTATTCTGCTGCAGTGAGTGAACTTCAAAATTTTCTCTGCTAAATACTTTCTCCCAGTACCTTGGTTCTCTATTGTTGTTAACTCATCTTCTTGGTCTTGTCGCTAATGCACATTTCTTGGCAGAAATGCTAAAATCCAATGGCTTTTTTTTTTTTTTTTACCATGCATAGGGTATCTGTTCTGCAAATCAGATGTGAATTTGTATCTGGAGGAAGGAAAAATCCTGTGGATGGGAGAAGGGACAGGATTTCTCCCAAGGCAGAGTGCAGGTAAGAGACAGAGACATTTGTGATTCTACAGAGATGGTTGCCCAGCCAGTGACTGAGCTTGGAAATATTAACTGACATAGCTGTGAAATTAATGTGGTTGTCTAAAATATAGTAGGGGACCATGGGACAAAATTTCTCATGTATGATGTAGCTTCTTTTAATCTAAATTCAAAATGATTCCTCTATATTTAGATTTTCATTGAGGGGAAAACCTGTTAGTGTGTTTTTTAGGTCAATTTTCATGTCTCTTTTTCAGATTTTCTCCTTTAAATTTTTTTCTCCATTACTTTTTTAACAATAATTCTATGATGATGTTTTTTTTATAATTCCCAGTGTTCTATTTTTCCAAGATATGTATTTTTTTTAATCTAAGCCATATCCTCCATGAAAGAGTCAATGATGAAAAAAGGCATTCTCATGAGATTGTTGACTTTCAACTTTGTGTCTCTGAATTTCATGCTACCAATTTGTATTTCCAACTTTTCTAGGGATGTAAATGAATATCAAAAACATGAAATGATATGCAGAGCAGTTTTGAAAAGAAAGGCTACACCCATCAACAGGTCAATGGTAAGTTTCAAGAATGGGAACACTAATTATGTAAGTTAAAAACCTCTCTGTGGAATAAATTAGTGACCAAGTACAATTTGATGGCTGTCATTATGTTGGGAATACACAACTTCTGTGTTAAAACATCTGTATAGCTTGCATTCTGGGAGAAATTAAAAAGATTCCAAATGCACAAGCATTTCTCATGTAGCTATTTGAAATACTGAAGACCATAAAGTTAATCAGAGCCCCTTTAAATAAAATACTAGTAAATGGAAAATACTTGGCTCACCTGGGAATTATCTACAATATTCACGAAATTAAAAGTAAGAAGATTTTCATTTTCATATTACAATGGATTGTTCTAAGATTCTTATGCACAAAAATTAAGTTTATATGGAGACATTGTTAAGAAATGTTCATCTTCTTTACAAAACAGGAATCTCATTTTAAAGAGTATTCCTTAAAATGGAGAAAAGAAAGGAACTACTGGGACAACAAACACTGTGCACCATCCCTTGCTGACAATTTGTATCTTGGTGAAAACAAGAAAAATGATTGTGTCTCATGTGAAGGGCAAGAATATTTGAAAGGACATAGGAACTGTTTACAACCTAGAAAATTCAACAAGAATGACCCTGGAGAGATACAATATGAATGTCATCTATGCAGCAAATCCTTTAATCAAACCTCTGATCTAAGCAGACTCAATGAAACTAGAACAGGGGAAAAGAATTGTGAATATAATTTTTCTGAGAAAGTCTTCAGTTACTGCTCTAAGCATAGACAACATGAGAGAACCCAAACAGGTGATAAACAAAATGAATGCCACGTGTGTCAGAAAGCCTTCAGGAAGTCTTACAACCTCAAAATGCATGAGAAAGTCCATACTGGAGAGAAACTATACAGATGTCATCGGTGTGGGAAAGCTTTTTGTAAATTATACAACCTTCAAATGCATGATAAAATCCACACAGGAGAGAAACCATACAAATGCCGTGTGTGTGGGAAAGCCTTCAGCAAATCAGTTCATCTTCGTCGTCATCAGATAACCCACACGGGAGAGAAACCATACCAATGTCAATTGTGTGGGAAATCCTTTGGTCAATCATGGTACCTTAGAATACATGCAAAAATTCACACTGGAGACAGACCATACAAATGCCATGTGTGTGGGAAAGCCTTCAGCAATTCAGTTCACCTTAGTCGTCATCAGATAATCCACACGGGAGAGAAACCATATCAATGTCAATTATGTGAGAAATCCTCTAGTCAAACATGCTACCTTAAACTTCATCAGAGAACACACACTGGAGAGAAACCCTATCAATGCCACCTGTGTGGGAAAGCCTTCAGTCAATCTTGTTACCTTAAACCACATCAGAGAATCCACACTGGTGAGAAACCATATGTATGTGGTGTATGTGGGAAAGCCTTCAGTCTATCATCTGGCCTGAGACACCATGAGAAAACACATACTGGAGAGAAACCATACAAATGCCCTATGTGTGGGAAAGCCTTCAGTCGATCATCTGGTCTCAGAGTTCATGAGAGAACACACACTGGAGAAAAATAACATGCATGCCAGCTGTGTGGCATACTCCTTGGCCATCACCCTAGTATGGAAAAATGAAACATGACTTGCCTTGGAGAGTGGCCATGGGAGTGTTGCCTGTGTGGAAAGGCCTCTCTTTAAGACCCTAACCTTAGAAAAATCGAGCCAGCTCAATGGAGAGAAACCTCATGAGTGGCATCTATGTGGGAAAGGCTTCAGTCAATCTTACTACCTTAGACTGCACAAGAAAATGTACAAGAAATCAATCGTAGGAATGTCAGCTGTTTGGGAGGTCCTGCCAATGTTCTGCATGTAGGAACCCATGATGGAGACAAACTTGAGTTTCTGTAGCCTATATTCTAACCTGCTATAACAAGATATAAGAACTAAAATTTTTTTTCTCTGTAGTTCACATATTTTTGCTCCTACTCATATTTTTTCCTACTTCCAAATTTGAAAATTATTTGATTCTTAACCTAGCTTCTTTCTTAGTAATATGTTAAGTTATAAATGTTCATCTGAGTGCTCTTTTATCCCAGAAATTCTAATATTTGAAGCTTTTATTATCACTTCTTTCAAAACACTGTTTATTTCCTTCTCTTGTGCCTTCTTCCTTGACCTGTGAGGTATGTATAGGTGTTCCATTTTGTGTTGTAGGGCCTGAAGTGTGGTGATGGGATTCTATAGATCTTAAGGTGATTGATTTCTAATATAATCAATTATGCATTAAACAATCTGCATGATTTTAACTTTTTTAAAAGGCAATGGATATGCTTCAAATTTAAAATATAAGAGTGTATTAGTTACGTACATGTCAAAACTATCAAATTGCATGCTTCCACTATGTGCATTTTATTGTACTTCAATTTTACCTCAATAAAGCCATGAAAAAAATGTGAAGAAATGTTCAATTGTACTTGTGAAATCTAAATCTGAGCACCCCATAATTGAAGAACACCCTTAATCAATATGAAAAAAGTTGAAGTAATTTGAATCCTCTCTTGACATACACAAGTCCCTGTAAAATAAGCCATATGAATGATGTTTGATTGAAAAGGTCATAATAAGTGATCTTTCTTAAATGGCATATGCTTATTTTAAACCCTGTCAAGAAAAGAATGTAGTAACCTACAGTTTCAACTCTCAGCTTTCAACCAACCAGAGTGTTTGACAGGAAAGTCATATTGACACTGTCCAGGTCCTAGACAGGGTTTCCTCAATCCTGTGTACCTTCAGAGCATACCCCACCCCCTTGTATTCCTCAGGAACTTCTTGAGCTTCATTCACATTGGTTCCCTTGTGTCCACTGGGGGAACTTTTCAGAATTAAACAAGTTTATTTTTAAATTTGCATTTTCAAGGACTTCACATTCAAGTTTAATGTTCTCTCATCTCTCCACTTAATCTGGTATTTGCAAAGGTGAAGCAAGTGGAATGATTGAATTTACATTATTAAGTGACAGTTGTACTCCTATTACTCAGATCAACAATAATTAAAACAGAAAAAACACAATTTTAACCTGAGAGACATAATGAAACAAAAAGTTTGGTTTGCAATTTGTTGCATTTAATGATAATTTCCCCATGTTCTTTTTTTTTTGTAAGAGAGAGTGAGAGAGGATAGAGAGAGAGAGAGAGAGAGAGAGAGAGAGAGAATTTTTAATATTTATTTCTTAGTTCTCGCTGACACAACATCTTTGTTGGTATGTGGTGCTGAGGATCGAACCCGGGCCTCACGCATGCCAGGTGAGCATGCTACCAGTTGAACCACATTCCCAGCCCCCCCATGTTCTTTGAACAAGAAAACCAATATTAATTTGTGCTGGCATTTGTGTAATATGTAGAAAGTCTTGATTATACCACCAAGGAGATATATTTGGTAGTTTTTTTTCTTTTTTCCTGATTTTCACCAATGTCAGAATCAACTGGATTTAGAAGATACAAATGAAATTTCTTTCACATGATTCTCTTTCTCAGCCTGTTCTCCATCTCTTTCATGTGCATCATTTAAATCTTCTTTGGATGTTCAATTTATGTTGTGAATTGTTGGAGGGAGAAGGGGAAATTCTCTGTGCTTCTTTTCTAGTTATGTACAGCACATTGCCATTAGTGGCAACACCAATAAAATCCATTAAGTCATAGACTCACAGGTCAGAAGTCCAAGTCAGAGCAGGTTGGATCCTCTGGAAGCCTCTCACAGGACCTCATGCAGGTGGTGGCTGCATCATGATCTCCTTGGGGCCTGTTGATTCTCTCTTTCTCAGTCTTTGGTGCAGTTCGTTGGGGGCTGTGGGGCTCTGGACCTGAATTTTGACACCCTGAGTTTTGTTTCCTCTCATATGTCTCCTTATATTTTGTGAGAATTTGCAGATTTGGGTGTGTTTGTGTTTGTTGCAGTGTTTGATTCTTTGGGCTGGCTAGACAAGCACTGTACCACTACACTGTACCCAGGCCCACAGTTGCTTCTTCTGTGCCTGAAAGGGACCTGTTCAGAGTTTGATTCTGTCTGCACACCTCCTAACACAAGTAATAGATTCCTGTTACACCACTCAGCTTTTCAGGTTCTCTCAGGTGCCTTCCCTTTCTTTGATTAGCTCACAGTGTCTGTAATTGCACGAATAAACTACCCCCCTCATTGCCAGTTTTTGTGGCTGTGAACAAAACATATGACAAGAAGAACTTATAGAACAAGCATTTTGTTTTGGACTCAGTTTTAGAGTTTCAACCCATGGCCACCTGACTGCAATACTTTAGGCCTGAGGTGAGGCAGAACATCCTGGCACAAGGGCATGAGAGAGAAAAGATACTCTCTAATGGCAACCAGGAGCAGAGAGAGTGAGGAGCCAGGGATGAGGTGCTTATTCCCCAAGGGCATTAGGGGACTACTTCCTCAAGCTCTGGCCCAACTTCCAACAGTTTCCATCTGGTTTGGTCTCAACGTCTAAAAAAAAGAGAAAAGCTGACCACAGAGACCGTGGTTATCTTGCCCTGCTGTGGGACGGGCGAGGTGCACTACTAGTAAGAGCAATCCCAGCCCATTTACCCAAATAATAAATAAAATTGAAAGGCCTTTTGCTACAAAGACCAGAAAATATAAACACAAATAAAATAACAGAGGAGAGGCAGGTGACCTGAATAAATTAGAGGTGACAGGAGACCTTACAACTGACACCAGAGAAACTAAGGGAATCCTGAATCATGAGGAATTCTTTTTGAAAAAAAAATGCTAATAAATTTTAAAATCTTGAGGAAGTGGATAAATTCCTACCCAAATTCCTTCCCTTGGACATAAAATGCCCATGACATTTTAAAATTGACCTCAGTATATATTCAAAACACAAGGAAGGAATTGAACCAGTTGTTGTAAAGATTCTCCCAAGGAACATCCATTGGTAGATAGGATCACTGCTGAGTTTCAGCAAATTTTTGACAGGATCTAAAAGCAATGCTTCTCACATGCTTCCATACAATTGAAAGGGGGGAACATTTAGAAACCGATTCCATGGGGCCTGTTAGTGGCAGAGCAGGCTGAACCAATGTCAGCTGCAGGGTGGGCTGAACACTTGACCCTCACCCATCTGGTTCCTTATCCCTTGTTTGCCTCAAGTCAGAACACTTAACCCCACTCAAGGCTGAACACTTGACCCCCACACATCTGGTGCAAAGGAAACCCACATCTAACTTCTTCCCTCTCATTGAGGGCAGAAGATGAGACCCTTAGCAACTACTGTATGATCCAATCACTGTGGGCCAACAAAGCAGCTTGCAGACCCAGAGACCCCATCAGATTTTGGCTATCAAAACTCTCCCCTCTCCTTCTCTCTCCTTCCTGTCACTCTCTCTTCCCCTCTCTCTCTCTCTCCCTCTCCCTCTAGTTTTCTCTTTTTTCTCTCTCTTGTGCTTTGCTGTCTTCTCTCTCTCTCTCACTCTCTCTCTTTCTCTTTCTCTCTCTCTCTCACTCTCTTTCTCTTTCACTCTCTCTTTCTCTCTCTCACTCTCTCTCTCTCTCTCTCTCTCACTCTCTCTCTCTCTCTCTCTCTCTCTCTCTCTCTCTCTCTCTCTCTCTCTCTCTCACCACAATAAATATCTCTTGGTCACTCCAAGTGTCGTGGTCACTTTCCTTTCAGAGCCAACCTTCACCTGTTTATTTACCAAAACTGAGGAGGACACAAGAGAAAAAGCAAAAATGAACTAACCACTGACATTCAGCCATGAAGAAGGAAATCCTGTCAACGTCAAGAGCTTTCCTGGAACTGGAAGACCCCACATTCTACACACTGAAATATAAAGCTCCAGGGCTGGGCTGTAGCTCAGTGGTAGATCACTTGCCTTGCAGGTGTGAGACCCTGGGTTTGATCCTCAGCACCACATACAAGTGAATAAATAAATAAAGATTTAAAACATAAAAGGCTCCAGTGTTTTCTCTCATGTGTGGAAACTAAAGGAAACAGATGACTGAAAGGTAGAGGTGGGACCCCCAAGGACTGGGAAGGGTATGGCTAGGGTGAGAGATGGAAATTGAAGACAGAAGAAGGGGAAATGGGTAGAAGGGTGGGTGAACAGGGGAAAGCTTGACATGTGCATGGATGAAACTACCAGGATGAAGCCCATTAATTTGTTCAATTTACAGTTTAAAATGCCCAGGGCAAAAACGACCAGTTTCCATAGAACTCCTGGACCTCCCCATAGAGCCCAGAATGGTGGAGTAGGTTTCCTTTGAAATTTGAATCTTCCTGCAGTCATTCAAATGTTGAATGATTAATATAATCCTTCTAAACGCAAACACCCCTGTTTAAAATGAAGTGAGGCTTACCCAAGGACCTACACCTCCATCATTTCCTGTTTCTCCTCTACTCTTTTCCCCAGCCATACTCTGAAGAACCCATTGGGAAGGGAATCCAACCTGAGGTCCATCTGTCCATCCCTAGTCTGTCAGCAGGTTGTCAGGAAGGTGGCTGCTGGGCATACACCACAGGAGCAGAGTCAGCTTCCTAGATGTCACAGAAAAGGGAGGGACAGTGGATACTTCCCTGGGGCCACGGGATCACATGCCTTGTCTAATGCAATCAGCCTAATCCCTGTGGACATTCCTGTTAAAAAATGTCTCACACATTTGCATCTCAGTTCTGTATTCTATGTATCTGATTTGGAAATCATTGGGTCCTGGATCAGCGTTACTTACCTGGACATCTGTGTAAACCTTTCTGAGCTACTACTGCTTATATACATGTTTCCAAAAACAACACTCAAATGATTCTCAGGCATTTAGTGGATAAGAAATGCAAGATAATATTGAGTTTCCATGAATTTGTGTTACTGTGGTCTGAAGGATTATTTTTATGCCTCTACACTTAAATATGCATTTGTTAAAAGAAATACATTTGAGTGGTTCAAGTGTTTGTAAGAAACACATTATTGTGAGATGAATGATATGACTTCAGTTTTGCCTTTAAAAGTCCAGTTCTTTCTCTTCCTCTCTAGAGTTTGGAAGAAACAATTTGTGACTTGAAAATGATGATTTTGAAAACTGGGTGGTAGACTCCTCACGTGTACCTAATTTTCTAGAAGTTTTGTTAAAGACTCAAATATAGAGATGAATAAACCATTGGTGGTATACTGAGAAATCATTTTGCAATCTGTCCTTTGGAATTCTTCTCTGGCTTCTAGATTTTGACTCCCCACTTAGTCTCCATCCTGGGTGGAGAGGTGGGTTCCATGTTTTCCTTCAGAGCCCTCCACAAGCTGCACACACAAAAGGCTGTCCATTTTATAAGCCAACAGAGGTAGACAAATACATTTCAAACTATGTTCCACATCATTCCACTCAGGAATGAGATTCAACAGAGGTAAGGAACGAGAGAATGAACACGTTAGATCATTAATCTATTTAAACTATTTATGACCCGATATGAGAACTGGCATTTGGGTGGAGAAGTCTGTACATAAGATACATGAGTACTGGAAGGAACATCATCTTGAACATAATAAAAATCTTATTCCCTGCCTCCTTGATATTTCTGCCAAAGACAAGCAGACATATTCCTAAAGGACTTCCTTTTGAATTCAAAACCATCATGGAAATGTGTCAGGACCCGTCCAGCATGACTTGGTTTATTGAGAAGGAAATGAAATGTATCTTTTTCTCAGAAAAGTGGTTTAAAAGTTTAATAATACATATATATTTTAATAAGTAAAAACATTTTAATTGAGATATTACCATTATGAATATGTGCACGCCTCAAAATGCTTATGAAATGGGGTTATAAAAATACTCCTTGGGCTGGGGATGTGGCTAAAGCGGTAACAGCGCTCGCCTGGCATGTGCCTGGTGCTGGGTTCGATCCCCGGCACCACGTAAAAATAAAATAAAGATGCTGTGTCCACCGGACAATGAAAAAAAAAATATTAAAAATTCTCTCTCTCTCTCTCTCTCTCTCTCTCTCTCTCTCTCGCTCTCGCTCTCTCTCTCAAAAAACAAACAAACAAAAAAACAAAAACTCCAGAGATCCACAAACAGGAAAAAGAGTCAACCAGTCTCTCCAGGAAGTGAAGGGACCACACCCAAATCCCTAATCCAATTAAGTGCTTGCAGGTGATTGGTGGATCTGTCAGGAAGTTAGTGGGTGTGGTCAGGAGGCTGAGCTATAAAAGGCTGAAAACATGGACCCGGCTGTCATTTGAAGGCCGGCTCCAAAGGAGAAGCTCTCTCCTCTCGAGATTCAGCGGGGAGACCTGGTGGTCACTGCTCCTGGAGACATGGAGGCAGCTTCACTCCACTGTGGAGGTGAGTCTCAGTTTCATGACTGTATAAAACCTGAATGTTCATCAAATGCAGCTGATGCTAAAGTCCATTTGGGTCCTTCTCTACCTGCAGAGTCATCGTTGTCACCTTGCCCTGACGCACAGTTAAATAAGAATTCAGCTCCTGTGGGGCCACTGCTGGCTCCTAGAGGGAAACTTTGTCTGAACTGGCAGAGACCGTCCGCGGCTGGTGCTGGGCTGCAGAACATGGGAAACACTTGCTACGTGAATGCAGCCCTGCAGTGCCTGACATACACACCTCCGCTGGCCAACTACATGCTGTCCCAGGAGCACTGCCAGCGCTGTCCTCGTCACAGGGCCTGCATGCTGTGTGTGATGCAAGCCCACGTGAGGCGGGCTCTCCGCCACCCTGGGGATGTCATTCAGCCCCTGCCTGCTTTGGTTGACGGCTTCCACACTTCCCGGCAAGAAGATGCCCATGAATTTCTGCTCTTTACTCTCCATGCCATGCAGGAAGCATGTCTGCGTGGGCACAAGAGGCCGGGTGCTCACTCCAAGGACCCTACCCTCATGCGCCAGATATTTGGAGGGTGCTGGAGATCGCAAATCAAGTGTCTCCACTGCTGTGGCCTTTCAGACACTTTTGACCCCTACCTGGACATTATGCTAGACATCACGGCAGCTCCCAGTGTGCAGCATGCACTGGAGCACTTGGTGAAGCCTGAGTGGCTGGAAGGGGAGAACGCCTACCAGTGTGGTGTTTGTCAGAAGAAGAGGCCAGCCTGCAAGACCCTGACCCTGCAGAAGGCACCAAAGGTTCTTATGCTTGTATTGAAACGGTTCTCGGATCTCACAGGGGAAAAAATGGCTAAGCACGTGCACTATCCTGAGTGTCTCGACATGCAGCCATACATGTCTCAGCAGGGCAGAGGCCCACTGGTGTACGCCCTCTATGCTGTGCTGGTCCATGCCGGGGTGAGCTGTCGCAGCGGACACTACTATTGTTACATAAAAGCTGGCAATGGCCAGTGGTACAAAATGGACGATGCTAAGGTAGTGGCCTGTGACATTACTTGTGTCCTGAGTCAGCGTGCCTATGTCCTCTTTTATGTCCAGAAGAGTGAACTTGAAACTGACAATGGGAGTGTGTCCCTGGGCAGGGAAACAATAGCGCTTGGGCTTGAGGACAATATCTTGAGAGCCACACAAGCAGAGCTCCAAGGAGACTCCTGTAGCAAAGCAGTAGAGCCAGAAGAGCGCTTGGTGGATACAGCTACTGGAGAAATCACCTTGGATCAGTGGAAATTTCTCCAAGAACAGAACCGACCAAAGTCTGAATTCAACCTCAGGAAAGTGGAATTCACTCTGCCTCCCAATGTTGTTGTGATTCACCAGTCAAAACACAGAGAAAAGGAGAACATAATGGATAAGCAGGAAAAATACAAGCAGAGCAAGGATACCAAGCACAGCATGCGTGAGGAGTTGGTGAACACTGGCCAACTCCCGTGTCTTGCAGGAAGGCCCAGAGCCAACAAGAAGAAGAACAAGCAGGGCAAGAGGACAGTAATTGTGGTCTAGCAATCCAGGGCACTGTGAAGGCCTTTGTATTGCAAACTAATGGTAAGTACTTAGCAGTCCCTGGAGTGCTTTGAGTTCCCTGAAGTAGAGGAGTGCAAACAGAAGCCTGGGTAATCACAGAATCCAGTTGTGGGTTTGGGAGTCAAACCAAAGCCTTTAGTCAGTCTCCAATCATTGGGACTTCTCCAAAGTGCCATGGCATCCCTGAAACCTTGAGAACAGTGGTGGATGGGCAGTGGATAGAGGGAAAGGTGCCCGTGGCATCCAAGCAGTTCAAGGTCAAGTACCACTGCAGAAGGTTGTCCCAACAAGCTCAGCTGCCTCCAGAGCCCAGAAACATGGCACTCTCCAGCTGCCAGCTCACCCCCTGTTCCTGAGGGGGCAGCAGCCCCAGGCACCTGAAAGGTCATGAGGATGTGGATGTGGTTATGCAGGAACTCATCCCCCTGCAGAAATCCTTCTCCTCCTCTTCTATCTCTGCTCCTATCATCCCTCGCCTCTCCTTCCTCTTCTTCCTGTGGTCCAGGTGTGGGCAGGGCCACTTCCAAAGGCTGCCTAATTAGGAGCATTGGGCCTTCTTTTGTCCAAGGGATTGTCTATGCGCCCTGCGAATCCCTCCCTAGAAGAAATGGCTTTTCTAGAGGAAGAAGCCTGCAGCCTTAAGGTTGATTCCAAAGATAGTTCTCCTAACTCCATGAACTCTGAATTTGCAGCTGAAGCTGAAGGTCAGCAGGATGGGATGGAAGGACCAAACGAAGCCCAGAAAAGCAGCTGGAATAGGCTGGGGACCAGGACACCCAGCTGATCTACCTGAAGGCTCTACAGGACATCCCAGGGAAATCCAGTGCCCAGAAGGAAAGAAGCTGCCACCCCTAGGGTGAAGCCCAGCCCAGAAGTGTGTCCCAACCCTATGGAACGACCAGCCCTGAGCATCAAGGTCACTCCTCAGAAAGAGAAAGACTTGCCCCCAGAGGTCAGAGCCCAGGAGGAAGAGCCTGACAGGGGCAGCTTCTGTGACACCAGGGTGATTGTGGACCATCAGAGGGAACCTGCTGAGGAGTCACTTGGTGACCAAAGGACAGTCATTGACAAGCCCTCTCCCCTGCTAGAATTTTTGGATGGCTCCAACATTCAAAGATGGGTTGAGAAATCCAAAAGCATTCAGATAGGAAGGTGGTGATGGAACACCCTCCATGAGGAGGCCACTGGTGTGACGTGGACGAGTCTCCGGGTCAGATTCTCTCAGGAGGAGCCTGTCTCCCTGAAGTACTCTGCAGTTCCAGAGCCTTCTTCCCTCTCCACTGACCACAACATGTACCCCTCATTTGTACAGATGTCCTTGGTGTGACTACACCAGCTACAGGCCAGCAGCCCAAGACTCCTGGCACCCCTCTGTGGGCAGCAGCCAGGACACAGCCTCCTAAGTGATCACCCCCCAGCTCCTCAGTGAGCTCCCAGAGCCCCTCCAGAGACCCAGAGTCCCACTCCCTGCAGGTGTGCAGAAGCTCCCTGGAAGAAGTGAAGGAGAAAAGGACATTCTGAGCGGAGACTCCACCTCATCCCTGTGGCGGACAGGCATCTAGCTCCCTGACATGGGGCCATGAGGAGCCCAGCCTGAAGCAGGGCTTTATTGACACTCAGTGCCACTTGGCCATGCTGTACTCCAAGTTCTGGTTCAAGGGGACCTTTACAAGGTTCAGAAAAATGACAGCAGCTCCTTCCTCACCTCCAGGGCTGCATCTCTGACTTCTGTGACCCTGGGACACTGACAGTCTGCCTGTGGGAGCAGCTGCTGAAGGAGGATCTGGTCTGGGGGGCCTTCAGCTGTCACCCAGATTTTGCACTTTACTATAGTGGGAGCTAAGAGAAGTCTGTTGCAGGCCTTGGGGCACCCCAGGTCATAGTCTTTGGGTAAATGGGCTGGGATTGCTCTTACTAGTGCACCTCGCCCATCCCACAGCAGGGCAAGATAACCACGGTCTCTGTGGTCAGCTTTTCTCTTTTTTAGATGTTGAGACCTAACAGCAAGGTTTTTCTACTTGTAGAGCTAACAAATATAATTCCTAAAAGTTTCTGTGGATGTCATTTGTTAAATGCTTTATAAGCCACTGCTTATCATTTGGCCATGTTGTTTGTTTTGTTCAGTTTTGGAGTACTGGGGAAGGAATCCAGGCAGCGAGCTGCACTCCAGCTCCCCAGTATGCCTGGGGACCAGGGAGGAGAGGCATTTTGTGACTTCTCATGACTGACATCAGCATGAATCTTTCCTTCTTGGGAAGTCATCGACTTTGGGTGTTGTTTTGTTTTAAATGTGAAATATGCCCATTGCAGAATATTTGGAAAGTGCAAACAAGTGTGTAAAGATCATTCTCATTCACTCTGAAAAATTAAAAATAAAAATAAGAGGAGGCTCATGGTTTTTTGTAAACAAAATTGTATTGGTTACTCTGAAGAAAAAAAAATAAGGTCCAGGACCAGATGGTTTCACAGCTGAATTAATTCATTTATAAATTTAAATGCCTTTAACACAAATGTGGGTCATATACCATAGTTTGATCAAGTGCTTAATTTCCAGGTACATAGCAATTTCCCACTCATATTTACCTTTATTCTCTGAACTATCTGAATTTTATTTAAAATTAAAAAATCTTATATTTTATCTATGTTGCTTTTTCTGTATTTCTAAATATTTTATGTCAAATCTCAATAATATAATTTGTAAAATATGTACTTGGGAAGTATATCTAACCTTCTTTTATCCAATTAAGATTAATTGTGTATATTTTCAGGAATATTTAATAGAAGCCCCTATCCCTTCCCATGAACATTAAGAGAAGAAATATAATAGAGCTGGATTTTGACATTTTAATAACCTAATTTATATCGTCATCAAGTTTGTCATTTCCTGAATTGAAATCTCTAATTTATTTGACTTACATGTTTATTATTACAAATTAAATAAAAAAGGAAAGTGAACAGGTTTTAGATGATTTGTTTCACTGAAGCACTAGACCAATTGAAGGGGAATCTCTCACCCAATCTACATACAATGGCTCTAGAAAGGCAGTTTGATGAGATCACCTTTCAAAGTCACATGATAACACTCTCAATCTAGTCAATAGGATCCAATCATGATCCAATCATTTCTAAATTACTTTGATTTTTTTTATTGGTTTTTCAAAACATTACATAGTTCTTGATATATCATATTTCACACTCTGATTCAAGTGGGTTATGAACTCTCATTTTTACCCCGTATACAGATTGCAGAGTCACATCAGTTACACTTCCACTGATTTACTTATTGACATACTCATGTCTCTTGCATTCTGCTGCCTTTCCTATCCTCTACTATCCCCCTCCCCTCCCCTCCCCTCCCCTTTTCTCTCTCTACCCCCTCTACTGTAATTCATTTCTCCCCCTTGTATTCTTTTTCCCTTTCCCCTCACTTCCTCTTGTATGTAATTTTGTATAACCCTAAGGGTCTCCTTCCATTTCCAAGCAATTTCCCTTCTCTCTCCCTGTCCCTCCCACCTCTCATCCCTGTTTAATTTTAGTCATCTTCTCATGCTCTTCTTCCCTACTCTGTTCTTAGTTATTCTCCTTATATCAAAGAAGACATTTGGCGTTTGTTTTTTAGGGATTGGCTAGCTTCACTTAGCATAATCTGCTCTAATGCCATCCATCTCCCTCCAAATTCTATAATTTTTTCATTTCTTAATGCAGAGTAATACTCCATTGTGTATAAATGCCACATTTTTTTTATCCATTCGTCTATTGAAGGGCATCTAGGTTGCTTCCACAGTCTTGCTATTGTGAATTGTGCTTCTATGAACATCTAAAATACTTTGAAACTTATTGCTTGACATTTATGCATATTAAAACATTGTGATATATATATATATATATATATATATATATATATATATATACACACATACACACACACACACACAGATTTGAAAACTGAAAGAAATTTTATGTACTATTTCCAATATACTGCTTCATACTCCAACTTGGTTTTTGAAATAAATACATGCACATGAACTGGAGTTGGTGGTGCACACCTTTAATCTCAGGAACTCAGGAGGCTGAGGCAGGAGGGCTGCAAGTTTGAGGCCTGCCTCAGGAAGTTAGTGAGACCATCAGCATTTTACAAAACCCTTTCTCAAAATCAAAGAAAGGACTGGGGTTGTGGCTCAGTGGTAAAGCTTCCTTGGGTCAATTTTTAGTAGCTAAATGAACAAATAAATATGTAAAAATAGATCCACAAGTAATGTCACTCTCTTGTCTAACATACCTCTAGTTTATTCCATTGCACTGTGGGTTACTAGTTATCTACACAGGGGAACTAAGATTTTTAAAATGTTCTAGTTGTCTATTCATCAACATTAGTAATTTCCAGCTCTCAAATACCTCCCCCCTCTATACCTTCAGAATTTACCTGTATTCCTCATCCTGAACTTCCTGAGTCTTATTCCAAATTGATCCTTTGTGATAACTGGTGGAACCCTTCAGAAAAAGTCAACAAAAATGAGAAAGTATAGCAATTCCACCTATGAGTTAAATGTTCTCTCATCTCTGCTTTCCTGTGTTTCTCACAGTGTCAAGATAAACAAATTCATGGTAGTCAGTTAAATTGTATTCATTTTCTCAGTTCAACATGAATTACAAATAGAACCATACCCTATATTAGAGAGAAAAAATTGAACAAACTCTGATGAGACAGATGTCTTGACTATAGTGACTCCATTTTGTTTAGGAAGTCCAGTTTGTGAACAGCCATGCCAAGTAGAAAGGTCACTACTGGGGCAAGTTGCTTTTCCTTTTGTTCCTTTTTCTATTTATCTTCCTTTTGCTTCTTTGGCTCATGATTTTCACTCGGGGGGGGGGGGGAAAGCAACATTTTACTTCACTGGTTCAAGATCACCATCTACTGGTCACATCTGGCAATTTCAGGTTATATGGTTCATTGTAAAATCAAAGACCATCTTTTGGTTTTGTTTGGATTTGATCAATTCACTTATTAAAGCAGTTTTCTAGGTGGAAGATAATGTGAAGACCAGGAGGGTAAGTGGAGCAGAGTGCTTCTTATGCCACAGACAATGGGAGACTCAAGACAAAACCTCTAACATTGTTAGATAGTTCACACCTGACAACTGGCATAAAGAAAGTGGATCCGCACTCCGGAGTGAGCTGGGTGTCCTATCTACGCAGATAGGGTCAACAAGTTCCTTTCCGACAAACACAAAAGTCCCCCAAATCTCAGTAGCATGGGGGTTAATGATGAGGTGAGAGGTCACTCAGGAACTTAGGGCAGCTTCTGGAAAGCAAACTGTCACCTGGGCTGCAGGAACAGGGCAGGCTTCTGGAGATGGCCTGGGGGAGTGCAAACAAGGAACAAGCAGGTGGAGAGTAGAAGGGTATGACAGATGCAGGGAACCACCGAGCCAGGACACAGAAGTGTATGCGAGGGAGTGATGAGATGTTGGGTTTTGCTAGAGAGTAGACAACAGATGCAGGGCCATATCAGACTGGGAATCAGCAAGCAGTCCTCCTGAGTGCTGAATCAGGAGCCTTTGACCCTGGCCTTCCAGCAACTCACCAACATACTCATTTTCTTTTCCCCTTATTGCTTCTTCTTCCTTGGCTGGACTTTAGGTCCACCTTTAGCCGGTGGACAAAATTCAGTTCAATAAAGATCGCAGATCTGGTCCGGGTAAACCAGGAGAGGCAGGAATGTATCGCTTGCGCCTCCTGGTGGCAATTTTAGGATTGTGATCCTTTATCTTCTTCAAAGGCCCAGCGGAAGGAGAGCTGCTGCTTAAAACCAAGAGGATTTCTTGTCAGTGAGTGAAAGTGTGACTGTAATTATAGGAAGATACAGAAAGGTTAATATTTGTCTGGGACTGTGGATAGAATTAGTATCACCTTCCTTTTGAGTAGTGGCTCCTTTTCCCTCTTGAGCAAATTCCTCTCCTTGATAACCACAGGCCTGGGATAGCACTGAAGCATTCAAATCCATCCTGTTGGAGGAATTCCCAGTTTGTGAGTGTTGTGTACACTTATATTTGCACATGGAATCATTCTCTCTCCCTCCCCCCCATTTCTCCAGGCTTTTGGGAAATCAAATTCTTAGATAATCATCTCTCTTTTGTTTAAAGAACTCTAACTCTGCTGACTCCATTGTGGTGTCCATATTGAGGAAGAAAATTTGAACGAGATGAGGATCATTTATTGATTTGTGGGGAGGAAAAGAGTGAATGCTTTCTGTTCTAGAGATAGCCTCAGATTGTCAATAATTGATTTTGTTTTCAAGAATAACGGAGGAATTTAAAGTAGTGTGCAGTTAAGGAGAATGGTTTTTGCTTACAAAGCTTTTTTTTTTTTTCTTTTTTTTTTTTTTTTTTTGCATTGACAGAGACATGTCTAGCATTGTAAAGCTTTAAAAATCTCATGTAGCTGATGGGTCCAGATTTGTCATCATAGAGAAAGCTGAAATCTATTTATTTACTTGTAAAATTGAAGGGATTTGAATTTAACTGACCATCAGTCCCTTTGGGCAGGGCATAATTGGATTTACTTCTCTGTTCTCATTTGGAAATCTTCCTTTGACTTGTAGTGAGAAAATTCTGGGGCTCCCCACAGTCCAGAGAGGGGCTTCTTAAACTTTCCTTCCTCTTACCCCATCCTGTCAGAGAGAACTCAGCCTCACAGACAGAATGACAACAATCCTTCATCCTCACTTACCGAGTTTCACAATTATTTCTAGTCTCCAAATCTTGTGCCTTAAAGAAAGAATTATACTTCTGTAGAGAGCATCTCTGAAACAAAGGGTAAGCACCCTATTTCTTAGATAAAACCTACCATCAGGCCACCTGTCCTCCAGTTTGATAGCCACAGTGCCAGGATAACCCTGAGTTATGGGCTGACTTGTGTACCTCCCCAAATCAGGTGTGGAAGTCTTAACCCCCAGAGCCTCGGAATTTAATGGTAGGGCCTTTAAAGAAGTAATTAAGTTACAATGAGGTCACTAGGAAGGTTCTAGACTGGTGTTCTTCGAAGAAGAGGAGATCAGGACATAGCCACAGAGGAAAGGCCATGTGGGGACATAGGAGAAGGCAGCCACATATGCAAGCCAAAGAGAGAGGCCCCAGAAGAAAGTAACCCTGTCAATACCTTCATCTTGGGCTTCCAGCCTCTAGAAATATGAGAAAATAATTTCTGTTGCTTAAGACACCCAGTCTGTGGTATTTTATTATGGCAGCCCTAGCAGACTAATGTGCCCTGAGTTTCTCATTGTTCAAATTCATCCCATAAAATGGATTAAACAGCCTCTATCTAAGCAATGTTTTCCTTTCATACCCTCGTTCTGTGGAGTGCAGAGATTCTTCATTTTGAGAATTCTAACCTGGACTAATTTCTTCCCTGTTTAGATCTTATTTGGGAGATGCTGTGCTCACCCTTCCTAATGGAAAGGAATGTAGGAGAACAAGCCAGGGGTAAGCTCCTTGATGTTGGCCAATATCCTGTGTGCATTTTAAAGGGTGTAAGAACCTCTTGGCCCAAAGTGCAAGGTCTTTAGCAATATACCATCAATTTTTCTTATACAAACTTAAAAGCAAAGTTGTAAATGTAGTGTAAAAAATAAGAAACACAATTAGAAAAATAAATTCCTATTCTGTACCTACTCTCAATTAACCATTGCTTCAATTAGGAGTTCCTTGTTTTGAAAGCAACTTTAAATACATTTGGATGTACTCTTATGACCACATCATTTTTAATGGTCACACAGCATTCTATTTCATGATGTACCATCCTTTTTTCAATTAGTCTCCTATTTTTCATTGTTATAAATAATGCTGCAATGGACATCATTTTAAATATTTTTTAAAAGTGAAAAATTTTTTTGATATGAATAGATTTGTATGGTCAAAATTCCCCATTTAGAGAATATGTGTGCATATTTTCCAATTGTCCAAAGTATCCAAAGTGTTCTTGTCTGTAACCTCTCCAACATTGCCTACTTTCAATCTTTTGCCTTTTTGTCAATCTGACGGGTAAAAAATTGTCACTTATTATTGTATAATGATTTGAATTTCTTTTATTATTTATGAAGATTAAACATAAATCGTACAGATTTATTGGTAATTTGTGTTTTTCTTTATTAAAAGTCAGGTATTTTAAAAACATTACAAAACTATAAAAGCTGCTTTATGAGTTAAAGATACTGGCTCAGTCATGTTTATCTCTCAGTTATGTCAGTCTGACATTTACCTTTTAATTGAATTCATGATTTCTTCACAAACAAGAAATAAATGTATTATAAAAATTTATGAAGTGCTATTTAAAATTATGTCCATCTAGAATTTATATTGGAATAAGTTGTGAAGTATACAGTATTTAAGGTCTCTGGATTTTCTAATAATTATTCAGTTACCCCAGGACCAATTATTGAACACTATTTTTTTTTTTTTTTGGTATTGGGGATTGAACCCCCAGGAGTGCTTAAACATCGAATTACATCCCTAACCCCCCCTCCCCATTTTAAATTTTGAGACAGGGTCTCACTGTGATAATCAAGCCAAAGTGACTCCATTTTGTTTAGTAACTCCATTTTGTAAAACAGCCATGCCAAATAGAAAGGTCATGATTGGGGCAAGTTGTTTTTCCTTTTGTTGTAGAAACCCTCAAGAACATGGAAATATCTAATGGGGCTCTGTTTCTGTAACTGGGGTGAATGGGCTAATTGTGATTGGCTAAGCTTCCTGCCGCCTGACTGCAATCTCCTGCTTCTGTAACTTGGCTTGCTTGCATTGGCTAAACCCCCAAATGTCCCTTTTGTGTTTTTCAAGCTTAAAAGGAAGGCCCTTAAAATTGTTCCAGGCGGATCCAGAACAGACTTTGTGCTCCCAGTCAGTTGCCGTGCGGTGTGCTTCAATAAAGGCTTGATTCAATTGTACGTGAGTGGTCTGGAAGTCATTTTATGAAACCTGGGACGGTGCTTAAAGTATAACATCACTAAGTTTCTGAGGCCTCACTAAGTTGCTGAGGCTGGCCTTGAACTTTCAATCCTTTTGTCTCAGCCTCCCAAACCACTGGGATTATAGGTGTGTACCATAGTCCCTAACTCAGTTATTGACACTAATACAGGGGTTAGAAAAACTATGTTTATGGTATTACCTTCCAAACTATTCTAAAATTGGGTCTCTTTTGGACTTTCTATTATATTCTGTCAGATCCTGAGTCAGTACTATGCTGTTTTAAATATTGCAGTTCTGTAGTATATATTAATGTCTGTAAAGCAATCCTCCTAATTTTCAAAAAATTCCTGGATATTCTCCTATAATTGGCTCATCTAAATGAATTTAGAATTATTTTGTAAAATTCCAACAAGTTTTCTTTATTTGCATTGCATTAATGTTATAGATTAATTTGGGAGAAAAATCATCTAACATAATCAAAATTTTTCTGTAGGGAACATAGCTTATTTCTTGTTTTTCTCCATTTTTAAAAATGTCTCTTAGTAAAGCTTTGCAGTTTCCTTAATCTAGGTCTCATGTATATCTCAAGTTTATCCCTGGGTAGTTTTTGTTTTCCTGTTTGTGTCATGAATGCGGACCTTTCCCTTTACATTTTTTAATTGGCTAGTTATGATAGTAATAAAATTATATATTTGTTGAGCAATAACTGTTATATATAAAATTTTCATTGATTCTATAGGATTTTACAGGGAGACGCTCATATCATATGCCAAACATGGTATTGATATATATTTCTGTGTACTATGTATATCTCTTAATTCTTCTTTTCTAATTGTACTGAATAGAACTTTCAGAACAATGTTGAATAATTGTGGTGAAATCAAATATGCTCATCTTGTTTCTAGCAATAATTTCATTTCACTACTTGTTATATTTAATAGTAACTTCTGATAACTATTTGCTTACATGTCCAGGAAGTTTCTTCTGTTTGTAACATATTCAGTTTCTAATTTTTCCCCAGAATGGATGTTGGATTTCATCAGATGTCCTTACTGACACCTATCTAATATCTTTTTTATCTTTGGTTTGTGAATATGATAAGTTATCTACATAGATTTTCCTAATATTATATACTTTTTTGTTTCAATGTTTTTCTGGTAGTGATAGATTATTTATTTAGGTTGGAACCAGATTTAATAGTCTCATATTTTATTTTGTATTATATTTTTAGGAATGATTCACTTGTTTTCTTCTTTCCTTCTCTCCTTCATAGGTTTCAGTATATGGCTATCCCAGTTCCATTAAAAATTGAGACATTTTCTGGTGGGGGTTTGGGCTCAGCGGCAGAGTACTCAC
The DNA here is from genome assembly GCF_964194105.1 of Spermophilus citellus. Taxonomy (NCBI): domain Eukaryota; kingdom Metazoa; phylum Chordata; class Mammalia; order Rodentia; family Sciuridae; genus Spermophilus; species Spermophilus citellus. The sequence continues at coordinate 27,206,614 of NC_138196.1, forward strand.
CTAGGACATGCAAGGTCCTGGGTTTGATCCTTAGCGCCATATAAAAATAAATCAATAAAATAAAGGTATTGTGCCCAACTACAACTAAAAAATAAAAATATTTAAAAAAATGAGACATTTTCTTCTTTGTGTATGTTTCTTACTTTTCTATTTGGTTTATTTTCCAAATAGTTTAATTTCTTCTAGAGCTGAATGTGGTAATGTATATCTGCATAGAAATTATTAATTTGATCAAAATAATCTTATTTATCTTAACAATGTCTCACTTATTGAAAAGCCACACAATGATATTGTTTTGTAGTTGAAATTTTTTCCTTTTTATCTGTTATTTGATTCTATTCCTTGTTTTTATATTTTCATTTTCTCCTTTTCGGTCTTGGTTAGAGTTGCCAACAGTTTGTGTCTCTTATTGATCTTCTCAAGGGACATTCTTAATATTTGCTTGTCAATCTTTTTTTAAATTTCATAATTAGTTAATTTTACTTTTTAATAAGTAATTCCCACTTCCTGCTTTCATTTATTTTTTCTAGTTTCTTCAATTAGTTGATTTTTTTTGTAAAAATGTAATTTTAAAACTATTTAAGGCTCAAAATCTTTTTCTTTTCTGAGTATTTGGGGATTATTTCTCTGTGCTTTGCTATGTATTGTTATTATTGTGATTGATGTAGATAGTATTACAGTTCTTGCTTTCTCTTACATTCAAGGATTTATAAGAAGACTGATTTTTAAATTTGCAAGGGATTTGATTTTTAAAAGTGCCAGACTTTTTTATTTCTATTGTGTCTGGCAGATGCTGCTATTTGCATATCAGATATCCATCTCTTCCATTTTTCTCTAGTCACTGAACTCAGATTTTGTTGATCGCAGCAAACTATGCAGCATAATTGCTCAATTTTCTACTCACCTTGTAGATAGTCCTGGCATGGGGCATGGTTCTGACCAGTGAGATGTAAACACAAGTAGAGTCCTTTCCTGAACAGAAAGGCAAAGGCTTTCCAAAAGAAAACTCATCACTTCTTTGCCCTTTTTTTCTTCATCCTTGCTAAATTCCCTGAAGGCAAATGTGATGTAAATGTTATGTCAGAGGTACAGGAAAAGTCAAGGGTAAAGACTAACAGACTAGGGATGGCAAAGCAGAAAGAGGGAAAGGAACTACATGACTTCTAATTATGTAGGCCTATGAATACCTCTCCTGCTAGTACCTATGCTTCCTGCTACTTGCAGCTGAATGAATTTCTAATGGGCACATTACCCTGTAACTAGAAAATGTGGCTTGCCAGAAGTCTACCTTCCCTTACCAATTATGATATGCTAATTGCTATAGTGGGTAGGCTACTCCATGTCAATCACACTGGTCCTGTTTTCTCTGTTCAGGGTGAACATGGAGCTAAGCTGTGACCACTCAGACAATGATGGAAGTCAGATGGCTTGAGGATACTTCTGGTCAAGATGTTCTTGCTCCAAAAAGAGGATTAGAATGGAAAAGTCCTCCATTATAGTGCTCCCATGACAAGGGAGCAAAGGAGAGGCTGGTGCGGTCCTTACATTCCCCTTCAAAGGCACACCTCCAATAACCTAAAGATCTCTTACTAGGCCCCACCTTTTAAAGGTTCCGTCATCTCTCAATGGCACCAAGCTCAGAGCCAAACCTTTAACATGTAGTCTTTTGGGGGTATATTCCAGACCCAAATTATAGCACCTTGTTAGCTTAATCTTACAGGTAAATTTGCCTGTAGTTTCCAATGTTAGAATTTGCAATTCAGAGATTCAAGTATCACCTGTCTTTTTTGTGGTTTTATTTTGTCACTTTTATTTCTAATGGACTGTGAGACACTTCAAAACAGCTGTAGCTCAAGGCAGTACAATGACCCACAACTTCACAGCTGAGCCAAGCTGCTTTCGATGTCTATTGAGGCAAAAAAGACTAGCAGAGGTTCTGTCTATGGCTCTAACTGCCTGACCACCCTCATTGTGAACTCACCATCGCAACACCCCAGTTGGCATATTATGTGAGGTGGACACTAGCCTTTCCCTTTTGTACCCACATTTAGTTCTCTGAAGTTGATTGTAGGTTCAGACTTTGTGTTCTCCATACCGTCAGTTAAGTTCTTGGCCTCTCTGAATTGGAGAACGTTGTTTTTGCTTGATTTGGATCTGTTGTCAGAAGCTCAGGTCCCAATCAGATACAAAGCAGGGAACTTTGTTGTGGTGTCACATATTTTCCAGACATTATTATTTTTCTTCTTGTCACTTCTCAGGGCTTGGCTTTTGCTTTTCTATAGAGCTGTGCAAAGATTTGGTCTTCATTCTCTGACTCTTTAATCCTCACACTCTTGCACTGGGTTTTATCTACTCCCTTCTTTAAATTTCTTATTTGGATAATGCCTTATTCTCCCTCAAGAAACTGAATCCACAGGAAGTAATCTTCTGTCTTAGTACCTGCCTGAGTACATCTTGCGTCTCCATGAAACTACTGGAAAAGATGATGTTTGTCTCTACACAAGTTTTTAGTCAGAAGAATGGGCTGGAGTTCAGGGAAGGTGAACGTGGTTCAATTCTAGGGTGGTATTCATGTCAGCAGAACTGCCAAACCATCAACTAAATTGTCTGTCTAAAAAGCAATTTTTAATAAATAATAGTTTAGGTAAAGAAAATACTCTGGCTCTGCCTTTAGAAATAATGGACCCATTATTGTGCTGAAGTGTATTGGGCTATTTCTTGCTCTTTATTAGTGCTGGGTCACTTATCTAGGTCTCATGAGGTTTAGTGTCTGGTTTGTTTTTTAACTCACAGTATTAAATATGAGTACATTCTATTTTTTTTTTTTTTGTGTGTGTGTGTGTGACACCAGGGATTAAACACAAGGCACTTAATGAGTAAGCCACATCCCTAGCTTTTTTAAAAAATAATTTTAATTAAAAAATTTTTTTGAGACAGGTTCTCACTAAGTTGCTTAGGGCTTTGCTAAGTTGCTGAGGCTGGCTTCAAACCTATGATCTTTCTGCCTCAGCCTCCTGAATTGCTGGGATTACACAGGCAAGTGCCACCACACCTGGCAAGTATGTTCTTTTTATAATCTCTGGAAGGTGGAAAGTTTTTTGAATTTGATTCAAATTCACCCCTTCACGTGGTATATCACAGATGTCAATTGCTTACAACCCTCTCCTGCCTTCTGATAAACCTAGCCTAATTCCCTCTTAAGATTGGGAGCCATCTCGCCACATGTTGGGGACCACAAATCAAGTCAAGATGGCGCCTGGCAGTTTGCCAGGAGGAGTGGTTTGTGAGGCAATGCCACGGAGCCATTAAGATGATGGGATTCCTTATTGGCTGATTGCCGTATCTGGATGATGCTAATTGAGTCAAGCTGTGTGTAATCAGTTAGGTATATATGCCTCTGCTGTAATAAAGGGGCTCCTGCTACCTTGGGTACCCGCTACCTTGAGTTCCCGCTCAGTTCCCGCTTCAACCTTCAAGTTACTTGTCACCTCCCGGTTATTTTGCCCAGCCGAACTGTGGCAGCCACAAAGGCATGAAAGGTTCATTTTGTCTTTACTATAAATCACTGTGATTTCTAAACTTGCTTGGAATGCCTTCCCATGCCTTGAACTCACCCATGCCAGGCTTTCCCTGACCAGATAACAACCCTTTCCAAAACTTTAGTGGAGCCTCATAAATTCTGGCTCTCCCTGGCCAGATAATGACCCTCTCTGAAGCTCTAATGGCACCTTAATAGATTCTGACATCGGGACCAGCTAAAATATTAACTAACCTTTGTGTTATGCTTGTCAAAATTTTGTTATCTGGCAAGACTTGGCAACTAAACATTCATTTTAATTTTTTCAATTGTAATTTAAAATTTTCTGCTCATTATTTCTATTTCTCTTGAATGCAATATTAAATATAACAAATTTGTTATCTGTAAATTCTCAAGACACCCTCCTTTTGTGTAACTTTCTGTGCTATAAAGCTATGCTCCTAGAGAGCTACTGGGCTGTCTTCTGTTCTCGAGTTTTTCAGGAGAAACAGCCTGGGCCAGTCGGAATTACAAGCTTTCTTTGATTTGATTTCAATTGGAGTAAGTAGTCTTTTCTTTGCATTGTGGTCTAACACCTTCCCACAGTAATCTTGCCATTGTTGACTTATTCTGTCTGAACACATCCTAGAAAAGTCAAGAAGTCTTCCCATGATTTTTATCACCTGAAACCAATCCCAGGTTCTTATGATGTACCTGGCTTTTGTATCAAGACATGAATCTGGGACTGGGATTGTGGCTCAGTGACAGAGCACTTGCCTTGCACAGGTGAGATTCTGGGTTTGATCCTCAGCACCAAATAAATAAATGAATGTATTTTTAAAAAAATAACTGTGGTGCAAAACTATAAAATTAAAAAAAGCCATGAATCTTCTGTTCACCTTCCCCCAACTCCTGTCACACACATCAGTTTGAATGAAGAAGTTATTATCACTCAAAGTAATTTACTTAGACAAAAAGAATCCAAGAGCCTCCTAGAATTACCCGAAGATTTCATCAGGGAGGTGAGTATTCATGTGTAGGACTTTATGTAGCAGGCCCCCACAGTGAGTCATCCATCTCCTGGATATTCTTGTTCTTCCCCAAAGTCTGTTTAGGCTACCACATCTCTAAGGGTGTGTCTGTTCCCAGCTTTGAGGATTCTCTTTCCTCATCTACCCTAATTTCTCCTGGGAACTTCAGTTTCTTTCCCCTAAAGCAAAGGAGACCCTCCTCTCCTCCTTGACCTAGACAATAGCAAGGCCCATGGAGCGAACTCACCTTACAACTCAAGGCTCATCTACACATTTTCCCAAGAGGAATGTCGGTGTTGCACTTCAGAGGAATTCAATTAATAGAATGACCTCATTCTCTTTAGTCTTGACATATAGACCATCTTAGTGTTAGCTGGAAAGGAGAGCATATTGTAGTGCTTTATTTCTTCCTACTTTTCCAGAGTCTTGGAATTGATGTTCAGTCCCTGTGACCTTCATACAACCCTATGACTCAGAATTTGCAGGGATATATAATTTTGTTCCCTCTGAGGAATTCAACTCCCTATTCCCTGAAATGGTCGGGCCTTTCTTCAGTTTGATTCTAGTTATACTTATCTTGTAGCATTTTTTAGAAGTTTCTGGAGTCTAGGAAATACCATATTAAGTTCCAGAGTTGGCAAAGATTCTACAATATTTTTATATTTGAGATAAGAGTTAAGTAAGTAGGCTTCTGATGCCATCTTGAAGTCAGTGTCTTTGGCTTAATCCCCCCTCCCCCATTCATTTTTCTTCCCAAACTCTCTGTCACCCTGACTGGTTAGCTCTGTTATCAGGAGCTCACACTGCACTGCTCTGGGTTGTTTGGATGCTCTCTAAATTCTGCTATTCTTTAGATTAGGTGGGAGTGGAGGGGAGGAGATGGCAGGGATAGGAAGGATAGTAGAATGAAACAGACATTATTATTACTGTGTGTATATATGTGACTGCATGACCAATGTGATTCTGCAACCTGTACACTCAGAAAAATGAGAAATTATATCCCATCTGATTCAAATGTATGATATGTCAAGGTCATTGTACTGTCATGGGTCACTAATTAAAACAAATAAAAAAACATGAAAAAAGGAAAAAAATTCTGCTATTCTCCAGAAGCCAACTCAAATTCTTCCTCTTCTATTAAAATCTTCCAAAGTCTTCTATCTGAACAAAATAAGACATAGGGTTCTTCAAACTATCAGTACAATTTTGAACATTGTTGTGAGCATCTTTACTTTTTTCTGATTGAACAGCTCTGTGGCAGTCAACCAAGGATTGCTATATAGGCTCCTTCTATTGTTATTTACCCAACACATGTTTTAACTTTGTTTCTGTACCTACCTTTTCTTTTGAGTGAAGGAATCACTTTTGTATGTTTCATGGTATTCATTAAATACTGATTTTGTATTTTTGATTTATTTAGCAATAGTTTCTAAGTGTTCATTAGAAAAAGTCAACAGTAGTAAAATAAATATTATACTTTGATTTAAGGTCATAGTTATTCTTTGGGTTGAAAGGGGAATATAAACATTATATCTGTAATAGTTATATCTAATCATGTGGGTTTAGGGAAATTAATTCTCTATGGATTCATCACAGCCCAGAACTACTTATATTTCTTCATAACTTCCAACAACAGCCATTCTCTTTCAGGATCTCCAAGTCAATATCAAGTGGCAAGGCGATGGTGGAAGTGGAGGGTTTGGAGAAGGATTGCAGAAACCATGCCAACAATAGAGTTCTGGAGGGATTAATAGCAGTTGGGATTTTTGACGAGGGATAAAGGAGCTAAAACAAAGCTGAAGTTCTTAGTTCCAGATGACCACCAATTCCCAGAAATGCCCTGGGTTTTCACTGTAATTTTCTAATTAATTAGATTAACTCTGACTAAAAAATCATATGGTCAGATTATTGTATCAGGACTAATTAATCTTGCTGTATGCCTTGGCAAATCTCCATAATCCATACACCAGTTCCAACCTGTTGATTAATCAATAAGCCTGCTCACAGTTCTGTCAAGTGAGCAGATATTAATTTATCAATAATATAATGTGCTACTGGCCTTTTAAAAAATATTTATTTTTTTAGTTGTAGTTGGACACAATTATTTTACTTATTTCTTTTTATGTGGTGCTGAGGATGAACCCAGGGCCTCCCACATGCAGGGCGAGCACTCTACTGCTGAGCCCTGTGTTACTGGCCTTTGATGATATCAAAAGGGCAACTAATTTCTCAAGAGTATGCTAATTCAATAATAAACAATAAATAAAATTGCCCTGAATTTAGAGATATGTGATTGTAGAAACTATCAATTAGTCTGCAGTTCATTTTTTTTTAGTGAAGAATAGCTCACTGATTTAATTTTGATAGCTTTAACCCTGAACTTTTGGCAAAAGAAGCAAACAAACAAAAACTCCACCCAAATATATGCAGAAGCCACTAGTTTTCTGGGCATTTTTTTAGCCAGATAGATCTATTTTCTGGGGTGAGAAGTAGAAGTCAAGTCATAATTATTATTTTTGCCATGGGCCAGTTCTTTCTGGATGTGATCATATGTATATGTTCAATTATATGATTATATGAATTCCTGTCTATCTAACTCTTGAAACAAAGCAAAGCATGAAGAGCAAATGACCCAGTCAGTTTCATTTCCTGAATAATGACTTGTATCTTCATAATAATTTCTTAAGCCCCAAGCAAACCAACCTTTTTATAAGAAGAGGTATAAGCCAGATTTTATACGTATTTTTTCTTTGTGTTTCATTTGTTTTCTATCTCTCCTCCTTTTACTTTTCTTTTCTCTCTTTTTTGCCCTTTTCCTCTATTCATGACTGAAGCTAATGATTCTATCATCTTTCTTCACCCATTCAGTTGTTTATCTTTTCAGTGGGCATTCTAATAAAGAATTCAGCGTTTAGCAAAATCCAGTTCCCAATAAAGACATAGAAAGTTGTGATTAGTGCAAAAGGTAAATGATTAGCAGCCATTAGGTAAAATTTATTTGTAATAAATATTAATTTTAACACATTGACTTTCCTTCATTGTGACCAGAGTAACAGAATATTTAGAATTTAAATGTGCTTAGGTTAGAAACTAAATAGGAATTGGACTACTGGTCAAAAATAGGAGTGGGTAATCTCTCTCAGGACAATGCTATGAAAAAAGCTTTGAAAAATATAAAATTTAAATTATAAGAAAATTGTAGGTTCAAATTCAGTTGTAAGAAATAATACATAATGATCCTCTGTACCCTTTATCTACTTTCATTGAGTGTTAACATTTTGCAGATATAACACCCAAGGTATTGACATTGATATAGTCCAGATATAGATGTCTTCATCACGAGAAAGAAGCTTGGTGTCATTCTCTGATAACCACACCCACTCCTCCCTCCCCTCCCCATTTCTGATCTCTGGGAACAACTAATCTGTTCTCCATTTCTACAACTTTGTCAATTTAAGAATGGTATCTAAATGGAATCATACAGTTTGTCATATTTTGAGATGGGCTCTTTGACTCAACATAATTCCCTGGAGATGGAGTCAAGTTATTGCATGTATCAATAGCTTGTTCTTGCTGTCTAGTTTTCCATAGCATAGAGGTGGCATAGTATAGAGTTTAACTGTGTACTTGCTGAGAATATCTGTGTTGCTTCCAGGTTTCAGTTATTATGATTAAAGCTGCTATGAATTTCTGTGTACAGGTTTTTGTGTGAATATATTTTTCATTTCTTTGAGATAAGCAAATGCCTGAGAATGCAAGTTTAGTTTAGAAACTGCCAAACTATTTTCCAGAGTGGTTATATTATTTTATAGTCCTACCAGCAATGTATAAGGATCGTTTCTCCACTTTCTCATCAGCATTTGTTGTCCTTAATTTATTTTTATTTTAGCTGCCCCGATAGATGTGCATTGCCATGCCATTGTGGTTTTAACTTTTTGTTCTCTAATGCTATTGACATAGAACATCTTTCATGCACTTAATTACCATCTGTATATGTATCTCCATAGGTAAAATGTTTCTTCATGTCTTTTGCCCATTCTCTAATAAGACTTTTAAAATTATTGAGTTTAGAGAGTTCTTATTATATTGTACACACTAGTACTTTGTTGGATATGTAGTTTGTACATATTTTCTCCCAATGCATAGCTTGCATTTTCATATATGTTAAGGTTTACATCTGCATTTTATTGTTTGTTTTCAATTTATTTCTCCTGTCCTCTTTTTCTGTGTGTTATTTGAACAGTTTTTAGGGTATTATCTGGATTTATTGATAACATTTTGGGGGATCTCTTTTTGATAACTTTCTTAGTGGTTACTATAGGTGGAACTATCTATCTATCTGCAAAGTGTCTCATTTGGCTGATATCAGTGTTTTCCCAATTCAAGTGAAGAATAGAAAATTTACCTGTGCTTAGGTTTCTTTAGCCTTCCTTTTGTTAAAATATATTTGCCAAGTATTTCCTTCTATATTCACTGACCTCCATACCAGATAGCATTATAAATTTTGCTTCAGTTATCAAATATGATTTAACAAGTAGGATAGCCTATTGTTGTTATTCAAATTTTCTTTTTTTAACTTGCTTTGATGTTCCTTCTTTTTTGAGGTTTCTGTTATTAGAGAACATTCTTTGTGTGTAGGGTACTGTCTAGAACTTTCTTTAGCTTTTTTTTTTTTTTCTGGTGGTACTGGGGATTGAACCCAGGTCCTTATACACACTAAGCAAGTGTTCTACCATTGAATTATGTCCCAGAACTTTTAAAAAATATTATACATTTAATTTATTTTTCCACTGTTTTTATTGGTGGGTACCCAACATTTAAGAATTTTTTTAAAAGTTTTTGGTATCAGGGATTGAACTCACAGGTGCTTAACCACTGAAACACATCTTCAGCCCTTTTTATTTTTTTAATTTGGCAACAGGGCCTTGCTAAGTTGCTGAGGCTGGCTTTGAACTTGTGATCCTCCTGCCTCAGCCTTCCTTGCTGTTGGGATTTCAGCCATGTGCCACCAAACCTGTTTTTTTTTTATTATTGGATGTTCAAAACATTACAAAGCTCATGATATATTATCTTTCATACATTTGACTCAAGTGGTTTATGAACTCCCATTTTTATCCCAAATAGAAATTGCAGAGTCACATCGGTTACACACTCACATTTTTTACATAATGGCATATTAGTGACTGTTGTATTCTGCTACCTTTCCTATCCCCTTCTATCCCCCTTCCCCTCGATTCCCATCTTCCCTCTCTACCTCATCTGCTGTTGTTCAATTGTCTCCCTTGTTTCCCCCCCTTCCCCTCACAACCTATTCTATGTAATTTTGTGTAACATTGAGGGTCTCCACCATTTCCTTTGGGCCCAAGGGTTGTGGGCCCAGTGCCCCATCCCAGTACTTCATGGGGCATCTTCTGCTCCTGGCACTGTGTCCAAAAGCCCCATGGTCCTTGTCCTTCCCCTGTGGGTGGAAAATGATATTTTAGTGCATCAGCAGAACCACAACCATGGCTCCATTGTCAACAAAGGACAGATTTTCCACTCTGAGTTCAGTACTGCCTTTTTTGGAGGGATTCAGATGGGTGACATATTGATTACTATGCTATTTGAGATTCTAGGGTTGTTCCCTAGAGTTGACACAGAATTGACAAGGGCACTAGTAGGAAGGACTGGAGATCCTGAAACAGAGGATGTGGAGTCAGGTTTGAACAAATGCACAACACCCTGGCTGGATATGATACTTATTTGGAGATATAGTGGACTCTGGCAGCATCTCAACAGACCAGTTGGCCTGGTGAGGAGTTCCCAGGCTAGGCCCTCAGGGGACTGGGATGGACAATTCAGTTACAGTGACAGAAGCATGCAGGATCTAACCCAGGCTCATTGATCCAAGTCACCCCCTGGCTCTCCATATACCTAGGCCTCCTCTTACCTGGGGTCCTCCTCCTCTGGCGGGGGAGCCCTGGGACCCACTGCTGCCTTTCACATTCTGGGTTTCATGAGTCTGTGTGGCTGAGGCTGTGGGGAATGACCCATCCACGGCCTCATCTCCTTGGAGTCAGGTCTGCCTTCCTCAGGGGCTTGCTTTTAGAATTTTCTGAGTTACAAGGAAAAGAAAGGAAAAATGTCATATTCACAGAGAAACAGATACTTTCTTCCCCTGTACACTGAGCAGAGCTCATGACCACAGAGTCAAGTCTGTTACCCACAATGTGATGTCCCTTCCCCAGATGTTTCTCCATTCTCTGCTGTGGCCACCTGGTCCAGGAACAGGACCCTGCCATAGACTAGACACACTGCATGGGAATGTAAGGGTAGATTTGCACCACGAGTGGCTGATTCTAGAGAACAGGCACCTCTCTGTTGTGGCACAGTGTCAGTGCCAGGAGACGAAGTGTTTTTCCTGAGTGATGAGATGACCATGGCCACGAGGACTGGTAGACGTAATGCTCTTAGACACCTATTTGAAAACCGCAAATGCAGTGTGGTTTCCCTGCTTGATTTTCATTGCTACCTTTGAGGTCAGAGTGGACAGTTTTCAGGGACAATGTCCCAAAGAACATCTATTTTCTTTTATACTTAAACTTGAGCTCATGATCTTGATTCTTATGTGCTGGCTTAACATTACTGCCTTGCTATTTAGCTAGTTTCTAATAAATATGAAATCGATGTATTTGAACTAGAATTGAACAAAGGAAATATTTATACTTGACATCTCCATGTGATATATTAGGCCCCCAAATCAAGAACTGACAGATTCAAAATATTGACATACTACCCTGCATTTTCCTGATCATAATGGGATAAAGATATAAATAGCAACAAACACGGACATTTGATTAAGATCTGGAAATGGAGTGACTGACTATTCAAGAAACAGTTAATCTTTGAAAACCGAAAGGGAGAAATTAAACAATGTCGTTAGCCTAATGGAAATGGGGTAACAATATAGCAAAACCTGTGGAATGCCACCATAGGAAGCACTAAAAGGAAAGCTTCTGGCAAGGAGTGCCTAGATAAATATACAAATATGTTTATATATGTAAATATAACGCGTGAGTGATCTCCAATAAGTAAGGCTCCCAAACCTCCGAAAGTAGAAAAAAATAAAATAATAAATATCACAGCAGATGCATAACACAAACAACTGTTGTGATGAAATAATAAATAAAATTGAAAGGCCTTTTGCTACAAAGACCAGAAAATATAAACACAAATAAAATAACAGAGGAGAGGCAGGTGACCTGAATAAATTAGAGGTGACAGGAGACCTTACAACTGACACCAGAGAAACTAAGGGAATCCTGAATCATGAGGAATTCTTTTTGAAAAAAAAAGCTAATAAATTTTAAAATCTTGAGGAAGTGGATAAATTCCTACCCAAATTCCTGCCCTTAGACATAAAATGCCCATGACCTTTCAAAATTGACCTCAGTATATATTCAAAACACAAGAAAGGAATTGAACCAGTTGTTGTAAAGATTCTCCCAAGGAACATCCATTGGTAGATAGGATCACTGCTGAGTTTCAGCAAATTTTTGACAGGATCTAAAAGCAATGCTTCTCACATGCTTCCATACAATTGAAAGGGGGGAACATTTAGAAACCGATTCCATGGGGCCTGTTAGTGGCAGAGCAGGCTGAACCAATGTCAGCTGCAGGGTGGGCTGAACACTTGACCCTCACCCATCTGGTTCCTTATCCCTTGTTTGCCTCAAGTCAGAACACTTAACCCCACTCAAGGCTGAACACTTGACCCCCACACATCTGGTGCAAAGGAAACCCACATCTAACTTCTTCCCTCTCACTGAGGGCAGAAGATGAGACCCTTAGCAACTACTGTATGATCCAATCACTGTGGGCCAACAAAGCAGCTTGCAGACCCAGAGACCCCGTCAGATTTTGGCTATCAAAACTCTCCCCTCTCCTTCTCTCTCCTTCCTGTCACTCTCTCTTCCCCTCTCTCTCTCTCTCCCTCTCCCTCTCTTTTCTCTTTTTTCTCTCTCTTGTGCTTTGCTGTCTTCTCTCTCTCTCTCACTCTCTCTCTTTCTCTTTCTCTCTCTCTCTCTCACTCTCTTTCTCTTTCACTCTCTCACTCTCTCTCTTTGTCTTTCTCTCTCTCACTCTCTCTCTTTCTCTCACGCTCTCTCTTTCTCTTTCTCTCTCTCACTCTCTTTCTCTCTCTCTCACTCTCTCTCTTTCTCTCTCTCATGCTCTCTCTCTCTCTCTCTCTCTCTCTCTCTCTCTCTCTCTCTCTCTCTGTCTCTTTCTTCCTTCCCTGTTAATCAGACACCACCACAATAAAGATCTCTTGGTCACTCCAAGTGTCGTGGTCACTTTCCTTTCAGAGCCAACCTTCACCTGTTTATTTACCAAAACTGAGGAGGACACAAGAGAAAAAGCAAAAATGAACTAACCACTGACATAAAGCCATGAAGAAGGAAATCCTGTCAACGTCAAGAGCTTTCCTGGAACTGGAAGACCCCACATTCTACACACTGAAAGATAAGGCTCCAGGGCTGGGCTGTAGCTCAGTGGTAGATCGCTTGCCTTGCAGGTGTGAGACCCTGGGTTTGATCCTCAGCACCACATACAAGTGAATAAACAAATAAAGATTTAAAACATAAAAGGCTCCAGTGTTTTCTCTCATGTGTGGAAACTAAAGGAAACAGATGACTGAAAGGTAGAGGTGGGATCCCCAAGGACTGGGAAGGGTATGGCTAGGGTGAGAGATGGAAATTGAAGACAGAAGAAGGGGAAATGGGTAGAAGGGTGGATGAACAGGGGAAAGCTTGACATGTGCATGGATGAAACTACCAGGATGAAGCCCATTAATTTGTTCAATTTACAGTTTAAAATGCCCAGGGCAAAAACGACCAGTTTCCATAGAACTCCTGGACCTCCCCATAGAGCCCAGAATGGTGGAGTAGGTTTCCTTTGAAATTTGAATCTTCCTGCAGTCATTCAAATGTTGAATGATTAATATAATCCTTCTAAACGCAAACACCCCTGTTTAAAATGAAGTGAGGCTTACCCAAGGACCTACACCTCCATCATTTCCTGTTTCTCCTCTACTCTTTTCCCCAGCCATACTCTGAAGAACCCATTGGGAAGGGAATCCAACCTGAGGTCCATCTGTCCATCCCTAGTCTGTCAGCAGGTTGTCAGGAAGGTGGCTGCTGGGCAAACACCACAGGAGCAGAGTCAGCTTCCTAGATGTCACATTATCTTGAACATAATAAAAATCTTATTCCCTGCCTCCTTGATATTTCTGCCAAAGACAAGCAGACATATTCCTAAAGGACTTCCTTTTGAATTCAAAACCATCATGGAAATGTGTCAGGACCCGTCCAGCATGACTTGGTTTATTGAGAAGGAAATGACATGTATCTTTTTAATCAGAAAAGTGGTTTAAAAGTTTAATAATACATATATATTTTAATAAGTAAAAACATTTTAATTGAGATATTACTACTATGAATATGTGCACGCCTCAAAATGCTTATGAAATGGGGTTATAAAAATACTCCTTGGGCTGGGGATGTGGCTAAAGCGGTAACAGCGCTCGCCTGGCGTGTCCCTGGAGTTGGGTTCGATCCCCGGCACCACATAAAAATAAAATAAAGATGTCCACCAAACAATGAAAAAAAAATATTAAAAATTCTCTCTCTCTCTCTCTCTCTCTCAAAAAAAAAAAAAAAAAAAAAAAAAAGTGAGATCCACAAACAGGGAAGAGTCAACCAGTCTCTCCAGGAAGTGAACGGACCACACCCAAATCCCTAATCCAATTAAGTGCTTGCAGGTGATTGGTGGATCTGTCAGGAAGTTAGTGGGTGTGGTCAGGAGGCTGAGCTATAAAAGGCTGAAAACATGGACCCGGCCGTCATTTGAAGGCCGGCTCCGAAGGAGAAGCTCTCTTCTCTCGAGATTCAGCGGGGAGACCTGGTGGTCACTGCTCCTGGAGACATGGAGGCAGCTTCACTCCACTGTGGAGGTGAGTCTCAGTTTCATGACTGTATAAAACCTGAATGTTCATCAAATGCAGCTGATGCTAAAGTCCATTTGGGTCCTTCTCTACCTGCAGAGTCATCGTTGTCACCTTGCCCTGACGCACAGTTAAATAAGAATTCAGCTCCTGTGGGGCCACTGCTGGCTCCTAGAGGGAAACTTTGTCTGAACTGGCAGAGACCGTCCGCGGCTGGTGCTGGGCTGCAGAACATGGGAAACACTTGCTACGTGAATGCAGCCCTGCAGTGCCTGACATACACACCTCCGCTGGCCAACTACATGCTGTCCCAGGAGCACTGCCAGCGCTGTCCTCGTCACAGGGCCTGCATGCTGTGTGTGATGCAAGCCCACGTGAGGCGGGCTCTCCGCCACCCTGGGGATGTCATTCAGCCCCTGCCTGCTTTGGTTGACGGCTTCCACACTTCCCGGCAAGAAGATGCCCATGAATTTCTGCTCTTTACTCTCCATGCCATGCAGGAAGCATGTCTGCGTGGGCACAAGAGGCCGGGTGCTCACTCCAAGGACCCTACCCTCATGCGCCAGATATTTGGAGGGTGCTGGAGATCGCAAATCAAGTGTCTCCACTGCTGTGGCCTTTCAGACACTTTTGACCCCTACCTGGACATTATGCTAGACATCACGGCAGCTCCCAGTGTGCAGCATGCACTGGAGCACTTGGTGAAGCCTGAGTGGCTGGAAGGGGAGAACGCCTACCAGTGTGGTGTTTGTCAGAAGAAGAGGCCAGCCTGCAAGACCCTGACCCTGCAGAAGGCACCAAAGGTTCTTATGCTTGTATTGAAACGGTTCTCGGATCTCACAGGGGAAAAAATGGCTAAGCACGTGCACTATCCTGAGTGTCTCGACATGCAGCCATACATGTCTCAGCAGGGCAGAGGCCCACTGGTGTACGCCCTCTATGCTGTGCTGGTCCATGCCGGGGTGAGCTGTTGCAGCGGACACTACTATTGTTACATAAAAGCTGGCAATGGCCAGTGGTACAAAATGGACGATGCTAAGGTAGTGGCCTGTGACATTACTTGTGTCCTGAGTCAGCGTGCCTATGTCCTCTTTTATGTCCAGAAGAGTGAACTTGAAACTGACAATGGGAGTGTGTCCCTGGGCAGGGAAACAATAGCGCTTGGGCCTGAGGACAATATCTTGAGAGCCACTCAAGGAGAGCTCCAAGGAGACTCCTGTAGCAAAGCAGTAGAGCCAGAAGAGCGCTTGGTGGATACAGCTACTGGAGAAATCACCTTGGATCAGTGGAAATTTCTCCAAGAACAGAACCGACCAAAGTCTGAATTCAACCTCAGGAAAGTGGAATTCACTCTGCCTCCCAATGTTGTTGTGATTCACCAGTCAAAACACAGAGAAAAGGAGAACATAATGGATAAGCAGGAAAAATACAAGCAGAGCAAGGATACCAAGCACAGCATGCGTGAGGAGTTGGTGAACACTGGCCAACTCCCGTGTCTTGCAGGAAGGCCCAGAGCCAACAAGAAGAAGAACAAGCAGGGCAAGAGGACAGTAATTGTGGTCTAGCAATCCAGGGCACTGTGAAGGCCTTTGTATTGCAAACTAATGGTAAGTACTTAGCAGTCCCTGGAGTGCTTTGAGTTCCCTGAAGTAGAGGAGTGCAAACAGAAGCCTGGGTGATCACAGAATCCAGTTGTGGGTTTGGGAGTCAAACCAAAGCCTTTAGTCAGTCTCCAATCATTGGGACTTCTCCAAAGTGCCATGGCATCCCTGAAACCTTGAGAACAGTGGTGGATGGGCAGTGGATAGAGGGAAAGGTGCCCGTGGCATCCAAGCAGTTCAAGGTCAAGTACCACTGCAGAAGGTTGTCCCAACAAGCTCAGCTGCCTCCAGAGCCCAGGGACGTGGCACTCTCCAGCTGCCAGCTCACCCCCTGTTCCTGAGGGGGCAGCAGCCCCAGGCACCTGAAAGGTCATGAGGATGTGGATGCGGTTATGCAGGAACTCATCCCCCTGCAGAAATCCTTCTCCTCCTCTTCTATCTCTGCTCCTATCCTCCCTCGCCTCTCCTTCCTCTTCTTCCTGTGGTCCAGGTGTGGGCAGGGCCACTTCCAAAGGCTGCCTAATTAGGAGCATTGGGCCTTCTTTTGTCCAAGGGATTGTCTATGCGCCCTGCGAATCCCTCCCTAGAAGAAATGGCTTTTCTAGAGGAAGAAGCCTGCAGCCTTAAGGTTGATTCCAAAGATAGTTCTCCTAACGCCATGAACTCTGAATTTGCAGCTGAAGCTGAAGGTCAGCAGGATGGGATGGAAGGACCAAACGAAGCCCAGAAAAGCAGCTGGAATAGGCTGGGGACCAGGACACCCAGCTGATCTACCTGAAGGCTCTACAGGACATCCCAGGGAAATCCAGTGCCCAGAGGGAAAGAAGCTGCCACCCCTAGGGTGAAGCCCAGCCCAGAAGTGTGTCCCAACCCTATGGAACGACCAGCCCTGAGCATCAAGGTCACTCCTCAGAAAGAGAAAGACTTGCCCCCAGAGGTCAGAGCCCAGGAGGAAGAGCCTGACAGGGTCAGCTTCTGTGACACCAGGGTGATTGTGGACCCTCAGGGGGAACCTGCTGAGGAGTCACTTGGTGACCAAAGGACAGTCATTGACAAGCCCTCTCCCCTGCTAGAATTTTTGGATGGCTCCAACATTCAAAGATGGGTTGAGAAATCCAAAAGCATTCAGATAGGAAGGTGGTGATGGAACACCCTCCATGAGGAGGCCACTGGTGTGACGTGGATGAGTCTCTGGGTCAGATTCTCTCAGGAGGAGCCTGTCTCCCTGAAGTACTCTGCAGTTCCAGAGCCTTCTTCCCTCTCCAGTGACCACAACATGTACCCCTCATTTGTACAGAAGTCCTTGGTGTGACTACACCAGCTACAGGCCAGCAGCCCAAGACTCCTGGCACCCCTCTGTGGGCAGCAGCCAGGACACAGCCTCCTAAGTGATCACCCCCCAGCTCCTCAGTGATCTCCCAGAGCCCCTCCAGAGACCCAGAGTCCCACTCCCTGCAGGTGTGCAGAAGCTCCCTGGAAGAAGTGAAGGAGAAAAGGACATTCTGAGCGGAGACTCCACCTCATCCCTGTGGCGGACAGGCATCTAGCTCCCTGACATGGGGCCATGAGGAGCCCAGCCTGAAGCAGGGCTTTATTGACACTCAGTGCCACTTGGCCATGCTGTACTCCAAGTTCTCGTTCAAGGGGACCTTTACAAGGTTCAGAAAAATGACAGCAGCTCCTTCCTCACCTCCAGGGCTGCATCTCTGACTTCTGTGACACTGGGACACTGACAGTCTGCCTGTGGGAGCAGCTGCTGAAGGAGGATCTGGTCTGGGGGGCCTTCAGCTGTCACCCAGATTTTGCACTTTACTATAGTGGGAGCTAAGAGAAGTCTGTTGCAGGCCTTGGGGCACCCCAGGTCATAGTCTTTGGGTAAATGGGCTGGGATTGCTCTTACTAGTGCACCTCGCCCGTCCCACAGCAGGGCAAGATAACCACGGTCTCTGTGGTCAGCTTTTCTCTTTTTTTTAGATGTTGAGACCTAACAGCAAGGTTTTTCTACTTGTAGAGCTAACAAATATAATTCCTGAAAGTTTCTGTGGATGTCATTTGTTAAATGCTTTATAAGCCACTGCTTATCATTTGGCCATGTTGTTTGTTTTGTTCAGTTTTGGAGTACTGGGGAAGGAATCCAGGCAGCGAGCTGCACTCCAGCTCCCCAGTATGCCTGGGGACCAGGGAGGAGAGGCATTTTGTGACTTCTCATGACTGACATCAGCATGAATCTTTCCTTCTTGGGAAGTCATCGACTTTGGGTGTTGTTTTGTTTTAAATGTGAAATATGCCCATTGCAGAATATTTGGAAAGTGCAAACAAGTGTGTAAAGATCATTCTCATTCACTCTGAAAAATTAAAAATAAAAATAAGGGGAGGCTCATGGTTTTTTGTAAACAAAATTTATTGGTTACTCTGAAGAAAAAAAAAAAGGTCCAGGACCAGATGGTTTCACAGCTGAATTAATTCATTTATAAATTTAAATGCCTTTAACACAAATGTGGGTCATATACCATAGTTTGATCAAGTGCTTAATTTCCAGGTACATAGCAATTTCCCACTCATATTTACCTTTATTCTCTGAACTATCTGAATTTTATTTAAAATTTAAAAATCTTATATTTTATCTATGTTGCTTTTTCTGTATTTCTAAGTATTTTATGTCAAATCTCAATAATATAATTTGTAAAATATGTACTTGGGAAGTATATCTAACCTTCTTTTATCCAATTAAGATTAATTGTGTATATTTTCAGGAATATTTAATAGAAGCCCCTATCCCTTCCCATGAACATTAAGAAAAGAAACATAATAGAGCTGGATTTTGACATTTTAATAACCTAATTTATATCATCATCAAGTTTGTCATTTCCTGAATTGAAATCTCTAATTTATTTGACTTACATGTTTATTATTACAAATTAAATAAAAAAGGAAAGTGAACAGGTTTTAGATGATTTGTTTCACTGAAGCACTAGACCAATTGAAGGGGAATCTCTCACCCAATCTACATACAATGGCTCTAGAAAGGCAGTTTGATGAGATCACCTTTCAAAGTCACATGATAGCACTCTCAATCTAGTCAATAGGATCCAATCACATCTGATCCAATCATGATCCAATCATTTCTAAAATACTTTGATTTTTTTTTATTGGTTGTTCAAAACATTACATAGTTCTTGATATATCATATTTCACACTTTGATTCAAGTGGGTTATGAACTCTCATTTTTACCCCGTATACAGATTGCAGAGTCACATCAGTTACACTTCCAGTGATTTACTTATTGACATACTCATGTCTGTTGTATTCTGCTGCCTTTCCTATCCTCTACTATCCGCCTCCCCTCCCCTCCCCTCCCCTTTTCTCTCTCTACCCCCTCTACTGTAATTCATTTCTCCCCCTTGTATTCTTTTTCCCTTTCCCCTCACTTCCTCTTGTATGTAATTTTGTATAACCCTAAGGGTCTCCTTCCATTTCCAAGCAATTTCCCTTCTCTCTCCCTGTCCCTCCCACCTCTCATCCCTGTTTAATTTTAGTCATCTTCTCATGCTCTTCTTCCCTACTCTGTTCTTAGTTATTCTCCTTATATCAAAGAAGACATTTGGCGTTTGTTTTTTAGGGATTGGCTAGCTTCACTTAGCATAATCTGCTCTAATGCCATCCATTTCCCTCCAAATTCTATAATTTTTTCATTTCTTAATGCAGAGTAATACTCCATTGTGTATAAATGCCACATTTTTTTTTATCCATTCGACTATTGAAGGGCATCTAGGTTGCTTCCACAGTCTTGCTATTGTGAATTGTGCTGCTATGAACATCTAAAATACTTTGAAACTTATTGCTTGACATTTATGCATATTAAAACATTGTGATATATATATATATATACACACACACACACACACACACACACATTTGAAAACTGAAAGAAATTTTATGTACTATTTCCAATATACTGCTTCATACTCCAACTTGGTTTTTGAAATAAATACATGCACATGAACTGGAGTTGGTGGTGCACACCTTTAATCTCAGGAACTCAGGAGGCTGAGGCAGGAGGGCTGCAAGTTTGAGGCCTGCCTCAGGAAGTTAGTGAGACCATCAGCATTTTACAAAACCCTTTCTCAAAATCAAAGAAAGGACTGGGGTTGTGGCTCAGTGGTAAAGCTTCCTTGGGTCAATTTTTAGTAGCTAAATAAACAAATAAATATGTAAAAATAGATCCACAAGTAATGTCACTCTCTTGTCTAACATACCTCTAGTTTATTCCATTGCACTGTGGGTTACTAGTTATCTACACAGGGGAACTAAGATTTTTAAAATGTTCTAGTTGTCTATTCATCAACATTAGTAATTTCCAGCTCTCAAATACCTCCCCCCTCTATACCTTCAGAATTTACCTGTATTCCTCATCCTGAACTTCCTGAGTCTTATTCCAAATTGATCCTTTGTGATAACTGGTGGAACCCTTCAGAAAAAGTCAACAAAAATGAGAAAGTTTAGCAATTCCACCTATGAGTTAAATGTTCTCTCATCTCTGCTTTCCTGTGTTTCTCACAGTGTCAAGATAAACAAATTCATGGTAGTCAGTCAAATTGTATTCATTTTCTCAGTTCATCATGAATTACAAATAGAACAATACCCTATATTAGAAAAAATTGAACAAACTCTGATGAGACAGATGTCTTGACTATAGTGACTCCACAGTTGCTTCTTCTGTGCTTGAAGGAGACCTGTTCAGAGTTTGATTCTGTCTGCACACCTCCTAACACAAGTAATAGATTCCTGTTACACCACTCAACTTTTCAGGTTCTCTCAGGTGCCTTCCCTTTCTTTGATTAGCTCACAGTGTCTTTAATTGCATGAATAAACTACCCCCCTCATTGCCAGTTTTTGTGGCTGTGAACAAAATATATGACAAGAACAACTTATAGAACAAGCATTTTGTTTTGTACTCAGTTTTAGAGTTTCAGTCCATGGCCACCTGACTGCAATACTTTAGGCCTGAGGTGAGGCAGAACATCCTGGCACAAGGGCATGAGAGAGAAAAGATACTCTGCTAATGGCAACCAGGAGCAGAGAGAGTGAGGAGCCAGGGATGAGGTGCTTATTCCCCAAGGGCATTCTTCCTCAAGCTTCTGGCCAAATTTCCAACAGCTTTCCTCCAGTAGCCCATTCAAATTATTGGCCAATGAATTCACTGATTAGGTCAAATCCATCTCTCCTAATGTAATCATCTCAACTACAAAATTTTGGAACATTTATAGATTTTTAATATGAGACTTTGAGGGAGACCTCATTTCCAAGCCATAGTCATGGAAGAGAGCAGGGTGAGGAGAATGATGGTGACAGAGCCACAGGGAACCTCATGAGACAGGAGAGCACCTCATAGATGAAGCCTTGGGTGTCAGATCCTTCTTAGGCTGTAATTCCAGCTTTGGATGTAATTTGGAAAAACTAGTCATTCAATATCAGGTCACATCCTACCCAGGGGCTGGGACATCCTTGTTGTCCAAATTGACACAACCCCCAATCACTCTGACAACCAAAGCATTATGAGCCTCAAAAATAAAATAAAATGAAAGCTCACCCGTAGCTATTCAATGAATAACAAACCCACTGAGGAGCAGGACATTGAGGCAGAAACAGAAGAGCTCATTTCCTTAACAATTTCCTTAACACTCTCGCTAGGTGCCCAGGGCAAGCCTATCATCCCAGAGACTCCAGAGCCCCAGGCAGGAACTTCACAATTGGAAAGCCAGCTTCTGCAATATGTTGAGGCCCTAAGCAACATAGAGAGCCCCTACCTAAAAAAGAAAGAAAGAAAGAAAGAAAGAAAGAAAGAAAGAAAGAAAGAAAGAAAGAAAGAAAGAAAGAAAAAATACAAATGGCCAACAAACACTTGAAAAGGGTGCTGGATATCACTAGTTTTCAAGGAATGCAGTGATAACCAGATGAAAGAAATAAGAATATAACAAATGTTGGCAAGGATATAGAAGGTTTGTGAGTTAAAGCTCATAGTTGTAAGGTCACATACGATGATCAATAACATATCTATTTGTTAATGAATTGGAAACAGTTCAATTTAAACGTGTGTTTGTATGCATGGGCATGCATGTGTGTGCATGCAAACAAATTTCGAAGAGGGCCCACAAAGCCTGGGAGTCTATACTATTTAGTATCTCTGATGTGTAGATTAGGAATGTTTGAGGTTCTGGCCATTCAATTTCTATTTTGTAGACTGTTTGTTTTTTATAGCAGGATCTAGAAAGTGCAATGCCAACCTCTCTGTGCAAGAGAAGTTTCACCCTAATGTGGCCAATTCCATTTTGACTTGCTATTGGCAATGGTGACAGAGACCAATGTGTGGACTCACCTCCTGGCCCTTCATGGAACCAGCCTCCAGGCAGTGCTGGTAGAGGGATGAGCCTTTGCTTTAATACGGCAGGTTTTCTTGCCATTTTTGCACAGATTATTTCACCTAAACAGATGCCATCTGGTTCCACCCATATCTCCATACCAGTAATGATTTGTATACTTCAAAATAGATAGAATAGGGACTTTGGATGTTCTCATACAACTACAAGGTATAACTGAGGAAGTAGATTTATTCAATGAACAGAGGTGTGGAAATATCAGGTGGCACTCTGCAGATATACACAATTATTCTATCAATTAACACGAAAAAGAAACAAAGATAGAGGTGGTATGTAAGTTCCCTTCTCTTTATTTACTTTCAACTTATTTTATTTTACACTTTTGTGTGGTATTTCATACTTGGATCAACTCAGTAATTTCCAGAACAGTTATCTTTATTCTCTGAAAGACTATTTTAAATTTCAAATTCTGATATTTTATGTATGATTTTGGAGTCTATTGCTAAGTATTTATGTCATATCTCAATAATATAACTTGTAAATTGTGTACTTGGGAAACATATGTAATTTGTTTCTATCCATTAAAAAATAATTTGGGGTATTTTCAGGGATATCTAATAGGTGCATCATTCTTTCCCAGAAATATTTAAAAAGCAAACATTTTAAGAGAGTTGAATTTTTACTTTTTAATGACCTAATGTATGTCACCATTATGTCTGTAATTTCTGTATTTGATTCTATAAATTATTTTACATTGTATTATTACAAATTAAATTAAGGAAATTTGACAGACTTCAGAGGAATTTGTTCACTAAAAATCTAGACCACTTTAAGGAGAAAATATCACCCTAGATACATAGAGTTCCTTTGGGGCAGTTTGATGGGGTCACCATTCAGGGCCACATGATAGCACTCCTAATCCTATCAGTGGGACTGAATTACATCTATTCTAATCATCTCTGGGATATTTTGAAACTGATCACTTAACATTTCTTTATACCTAAATATTTTGATACATGCACATTTGTAAAGTGAACACAATACTTTGTACAATTGTCACTATATTGCTTCATCCTCCACCTTGGCTTCTCAAATAAAGAAATAATTGCACATTAACTGGACCTGGTGGTACACACTTTAATCTCAGGAACTCAGGAGACTGAGGCAGGAGGGTTGCAATTTGGAGGCCTGCCCTAGGAACTTAGTGAGACCATCAGATCTTAGCAAGACTCTCTCAAAATAAAAACTGAAAGGACTGGGGATGTAGCTCAGTGGTAAAGCTTTCCTGGGTTCAGTTCTAGCAGCTAGATAAACAAATACATACATAACAAATAAAAATAGTTTCACATAAAATGTTACTCTCCTGTCGAATACACAAAATTAATGAGTTGATCCAAATATGGAATACCACACCCAGTTGTGCCAAAGGTATTTGAATTTATAAATTGACTGAAGTGTGAAATAAATTAAATTGAAAGTAAATAAAGAAAAAGGGAACTTGCATAGCATCTCTATCTTTGTTTCTTTTTCCTGTTAATTGATAGAATAATTGTGTATATCTACAGAGTACCACCTGATATTTCCACTTCTCTGTTCATTGAGTAAATCTGCTTCCTCAATGATACCATGTAATTGTGTAAGAATATCCAAAGTACCTATTCTATCTATTTTGAAGTATACAAATCATTACAGTTCTAAGGACGTGGGTGGAACCAGAGGGCATCTGTTTAGGTGAAATAATCTGTGCACAAATGGCAAGAAACTTTATCATGTTAAAGCAAAAGTTCAGCACTCTGCCAGCACTGCCCGTGGGCTGATTCCATGAAGGGCCAGGAGGTGAGTCCACAGATTGGTCTCTGTCAACCTTGCCAATAGCAAGTCAAAATGGAATTTGCCACATTAGGGTGAAACTGTTCTTGCACCGAGAGGTTGGCATTGCACTTTCTAGTTCCTATTGTAAACAGCAAACGGTATGCAAAATAAAAATTGAATGGCCAGAGCCTCAAACATTTCTAATCCACACATCAGAGATACTGAATACTATAGACGCCCAACGTTTGTTTGGCACTCTTTGAGATTTGGCTGCACGCGCACACACATGCGCGTGTGTGCATACAAACACACAGGTTTAAATTGAACTGTTTCCAATTCGTTAACAGATATGTTGTTGATCACCAAGTGACCTCACAACTATATAAGATTTAACTTCTACACATGAAGGTTCTACATCCTTGTCAACATTTGTTACATTTTTATTTCTTTGGTGATATTCATTCTAACTGGTGTGAGCTGGTATCTTTTCTGTTTATCATTGGCATTTCTTGATAACCTAATGATATCAATCACTTTTTTCAAGTGTTTGTTGGGCATTTGTATTTCTTTTTGGGGAAGTGTCTGTTCATTTGCCCATGTTTTTGTGAAGTAACTATATGGCCTCTTTTCATTTTTTGAGGTAGGGCCACTTATGTTGCTTAGGGCCTCACCATATTGCAGAGGCTGGCTTTCACCTTGGGATTTTTCTGCCTGGGGCTCTGGAGTCTCTGGAATTTTAGGCTTCCCTTGGGTGCCTAGCCAGAGGTGGAATTGTTAAGGAAATGAGCTCTTCTGTTTCTGCCTCAATGTCCTGCTCCTCAGTGGGTTTGTTATTCATTGAATAGCTACGGGTGAGCTTTCATTTTATTTTATTTTTGAGGTTCTTGATGCTTTGGTTGTCAGGGTGATTGGGGGTTGTGACAGTTTGGGCAACAAGAGTGTCCTATCCACTGGATAGTATGTGACCTGACACTGAAAGACTAGATTTCCTAAATTACATCCTGAGGTTCAATTGCAGCTGAAGAAGGATCTGACACCCAAGGCTTCATCTATGAGGTGCTCACCTGTCTGATGAGGCTGCCTGTGGCTCTGTCACCATCATTGTCCTCACCCTGCTCTCTTTCATGACTATGGCTTGGAAATGAGGTCTCCTTTACAGTCGCATATTAAAAATCTATAAATGTTCCAAAAATTTGGAGGTGAGATGATAACATTACGAGACATTGATGTGACCTGATCAGTGAATTGATTGGCCAATAATTTGAATGGGCTACCAGATGGAAACTGTTGGAAGTTGGGCCAGAGCTTGAGGAAGTAGTCCCCTAATGCCCTTGGGGAATAAGCACCTCATCCCTGGCTCCTCACTCTCTCTGCTCCTGGTTGCCATTAGAGAGTATCTTTTCTCTCTCATGCCCTTGTGCCAGGATGTTCTGCCTCACCTCAGGCCTAAAGTATTGCAGTCAGGTGGCCATGGACTGAAACTCTAAAACTGAGTCCAAAACAAAATGCTTGTTCTATAAGTTGTTCTTGTCATATATTTTGTTCACAGCCACAAAAACTGTCAATGAGGGGGGTAGTTTGCTCATGCAATTACTGACACTGTGAGCTAATCAAAGGGAAGGCACCTGAGAGAACCTGAAAAGCTGAGTGGTGTAACAGGAATCTATTACTTGTGTTAGGAGGTTTGCAGACAGCACCAAACTCTGAACAGGTCTCCTTCAGGCACAGAAGAAGAAACTGTGAGCCTGGGTACAGTGCGGTGGTACAGTGCTTGTCTAGCCAGCCCAAAGAATCAAACACTGCAACAAACACAAACACACCCAAATCTGCAAATTCTCACAGAATATCAAGAGACATATGAGAGGAAACAAAACTCAGGGTGTCAAAATTCAGGTTCAGAGCCCCACAGCCCCCAAGGAACTGCACCCACCCCAAAGACTGAGAAAGAGAGAATCAACAGGCCCCAAGGAGATCATGATGCAGCCACCACCTGCATGAGGTCCTGTGAGAGGCTTCCAGAGGATCCAACCTGCTCTGACTTGGACTTCTGACCTATTAATCTGTGACTTAATGGATTTTATTGGTGTTGCCACTCAGTTTCTGGCAATGTGCTGCACATAACTAGAAAAGAAGCACAGAGAATTTCCCCTTCTCCCTCCAACAATCCACAACATAAATTCAACATCCAAACAAGAGTTGAATGATTTATATGTAAAAGATGGAGAACAAGCTGAGAAAGAGAATCTGGTGGAACAAATTCCATCTTTATTTTCAAGACACAGTTGAATCTGAGGCTGGTAAAACACAGGAAAAAGGGGAAAAAACTACTAAATATATCTCTTTATGTGGCATAATCATTACTTTCTACATATTTTACAAATTCAAGCACAAATTAAAATTTTTTTCTTGTTCAAAGAACATGGGGGAAATGTCAATAAAGGCAACAATTTGCCAACCACACTCTTTGTCTCATTATGTCTCTCAGATTAAAACTGTTTTATTCTACTTTTAATTATTGTTGATGTGGGTAACAAGAATACAACTTTAACTTATTATTATAAATTTAATCATTCCTCATGCTCCCCCTTTGTAATACCAGATTAAATGGAGCACATCTAACTTGAAAGTGAAATCCTTGAAAATCCTTTTTTTTTTTGTTGTTTATGGGATTGTTCTCAAAAGTCCCACCAGTGGACACAAGGGAACCAATGTGAATGAAGCTCAAGAAGTTCCTGAGGAATACAAGGGAGTGGGTTGGGTCTGAAAGTACACAGGATTGAGGAAACCCTATCTAGGACCTGGATCTTGTCAATATGACTTTCCTGTCAAATACTCTAGTCTATTAAAAGCTGAGAATAGAGATCGTAGACTACTACATTATATTCTTGAAAGGGGCTAAAATACTCATGCCGTTTAAGAAAGATCACTTATTAAGGTTTTTGAAATCAAATTTTATTCTTATGGCTTATTTTCCAGGCCCTTGTGTTTGTCAAGAGAGGATTAAAATTACTTAAAATTTTTTCATACTGATTAGTGGTGATTCATCAATTTTGGGGTGCTCACATTTGGATTTTACAAGTAGAGTTGAAGGTTCCTTCACATTTTTAAAAATAGCTTTATTGAGGTAAAGTTGAAGAACAATCAAATGCATAAATTGGAAGCATGCAATTTGATCAGTTTTGACATGTACAATCTTATTGTTCAAATGTTAAGCATTTCCATTACCTTTTTAAAATAATTTAAATAATTTAAACCATGCAGACTGTGTTTTCTGCAGGGTTTATTATATTAGAAATCAATCCCCTTGAGATCTATAGAACCACATCACCACATGTCAAGTCCTTCAACATGAAATGGCAAGGAAGAAGGCAAAAGAGAAGTAAATAAAAAGTGCTTTGAACTAAGTGAACGAAGTGATCTTTCAATGTCAGAATCTGTGGGATAAAAGAGTACACAAACATTTGTAACTTAATGTACTTTGTATCAGGAATAAGCTAGAGCAACAATCAGTTTATTTTTAAATTAAGTGGTAGGAAAGAAAAATAAGAGTAGGAGCAGACATATATGAAATCGAAGTCAAAATTCTAGTTATTATATCTTGCAATACCAGGTTAGAATATATGTTACAGGAACTCAAGTTTGTCTCCATCATGGGTTCCTATAGGCAGAACATTGGCAAGACATCTCAAACAGCTGACATTCCTATGATTGATTTTTTGTGCATTTTCTCACGAAGTCTAAGGCAATGAGATTGAAGCTTTTCCCACCTAGATGGCACTCATGTAGTTTCTCCTCACTGAGTTTGCTTGTGTTTTCTAAGGTTAGGATATTAATAGAGGCCTTTCCACACAGGCTACATTCCATTGACCACTATCCAAGGTGAGTCTTCTTCGATTTTTTAATGGTACGGTGATGGTCAAAGACTATGCCACATAGGTGGCATGCAGGTTATTTTACTCCAGTGTGTGTTCTCTCATGAACTCTAAGGCCCACTGATCGGCTGAAAGCTTTTCAACACACAGGGCATTTGTATGGTTTCTCTCCAGTATGTATTTTATCATGCCATCTCAGAAGAGGGCATGTACTGAAAGCTTTTCCACACAGGTGACATTTGAATGTTTTTTTTTTCAATATGTGTTTTCTCAGGGTGTCTAAGGCCAGATGATAGACTGAAGACTTTCCCACACACAGGACATTCATATGGTTTTTCACCAGTGTGGATTCTCTGGTGTGGTTTAAGGTAACACGATTGATTGAAGGATTTCCCACACACGTGGCACTGCTAGGGTTTCTCTCCAGTGTGTGTTCTTTGATGCAGTCTCAGGTGGCTTGCTTGATTGAAGGATTTCTTACACACAGGGCATTCTTATGGTTTCCCACCAGTGTGGATTCTCTCATGTATTCTAAGGTAGTATGATAGACCAAAGGATTCCCCACACAACTGTCATTGGTATGGTTTCTCTCCTGTGTGGATTATCTGATGACGACTAATGTGAACTGATTTGCTGAAGGATTTCCTACACACATTACGTTCATATGGTTTCTCTCCTGTGTGAGTTTTCTCATGCATTTGAAATTTGTATGATTTACAAAAGGATTTCCCACACAACTGACATTGGTACGGTTTCTTTCCTGTGGGATTATCTGATGACAACTAAGGTGAACTGATTTGCTGAAGGCTTTCCCACACACATGGCATTCATATGGTTTCTCTCCTGTGTGAGTTTTTTCATGAATTTGTGCTGCAGTCTGGTTTGGCAAGATAACCGAGGGGTGGCAAGCAACTTGTAAAGATTGAAACAGCGGGAGCCCCTTTATTGTAGGGCAGCAGAGGGATTTATACCTAACTCATTATACACAGCTTGTTTCAATTAAAATCATCTAGATACATCAATTAGTCATTAAGGAATCCTCATCATCTTAATAATTACACACAGCTTAATTTAATTAACATCATCTAGATACAGCAGTCAGTCATTAAGGGATCTCCGTCATCTTAATGGCTCGCTGGCGTTACTTCTCAAACCACTCCTCTTGGCAAAGTGCCAGGTGCCATCTTGACTTGTCTGTGGCCCTCAATACATTTGAAGGTTGTATAATTTACAAAAGGCTTTCCCACGCCAATGGCATCTGTATGGTTTCTCTCCAGTATGGATTTTCTCGTGCCTTTGAAGGTTGTAAGACTTCCTGAAGGCTTTCCCACACACATGGCATTCATTTTCTTCTCACCAGTTTTAGTTCTCTCATGTTGTCTAAGGTCAGAACAATTCCTGAGGACTTTCTCACAAAAATTACATTCCTGCATCTTTTCCCCTGTTTTAGTTTCATTGATTCTCCTGAGATCAGAGGTTTGATTTAAGTGTTTGCTACATAGATGACATTCATATTATATCTCTCCAGGGTCATTCTTGTTGCATTTTCTGGGTCGTAAAAAATCCCTATGTCCTTTCAAACATTCCTGCCCTTCACATGAGATACAATAATTTTTCTTGTTTTCATCTAGATACAAATTGTCAGCAAGAGATCGTCCACAGTGTTTGTTGACCCACTGGTTCTTTGCTGGGTGAGTAAACAGAGATTGAATGCATGCAGTCTTGTGATACAGATCTTCCTCCAAGTCTTTCCATCCAAAGAAATCCTCTTCAACATGAGATTTCTGCTTTGTAAAGAAGATGAACATTTCTTAATTATGTCTCCATATAAACTTACAAATTAATTTTTCTACATAAGAATTATAGAACAAACAATTATAATAAGAAAAAAATCTTTTTGCTTTTAACCCCCCAAAACATTGCACATAATTCCTGGAGAGCCACGTATTTTCCATTTGCTAGTATTTTATTTAAAGTGGCTCAGATTAACTTTATGGTCTTCAATATTTCAAAGATTTGCTTCTTGATAAATGCTTGTTATTTTGGAATCTTGTTAATTTCTCACAGAATGAAAACTATGCAGATCTGTGGACTCAGAAAGTATGGAATGGCAACATAATTACAACCATGAAATTGTTTTTTTTCCAATTTTTTTATTGATTGTTCAAAACATTACAGAGCTCATGATATATCATCTTTCATACATTTGACTCAAATTGTGTTTTGAACTCCCATTTTCACCCCAAATACAGATTGCAGAATCACATCTGTTACATATTCACATTTTTACATAATGCCATATTAGTGACTGTTGTATTCTGCTACCTTTCCTATCCCCTACTATCCCCCCTCCCCTCCCCTCCCATCTTCCCTCCCTACCTCCCCTGCTGTTGTTCAATTCTCTCCCTTTTTTTCCCTCCCCCTTGCCCCTCATGACCTCTTATAATTTTATGTATCATTGAAGGTCTCCTACCATTTCCATATGCTTTCTCTTCTCTCTCCGTTTCTCTCCCCCCATTCGTCTTTGTTTACTGTAGTCTTTTCCTCATGCTCTTCCTTCCTGTTCTGTTCTTAGTTGCTCTCTTTATATCAAAGCAGACATTTGGCATTTGTTTTTTAGGGCTTGGCTAGCTTCGCTTAGCATAATCTGCTCTAATACCATCCATTTCCCTGTAAATTCTATGATTTTGTCATTTCTTAGTGCTGCATAATACTCCATTGTGTATACATGCCACATTTTTTTTATCCATTCATCTATTGAGGGGCATCTAGGTTGGTTCCACAGTCTAGCTATTGTGAATTGTGCCGCTATAATCATTGATGTGGCCGTATCCCTATAGTGCGCTCTTTTAAGGTCCTCAGGGAATAGTCCGAGAAGTGCGATAGCTGGGTCAAATGGTGGATCCATTCCCAGCTTTCCCAGGAATCTTCACACTGCTTTACAAATTGGCCTCACCATTTTGCAGCCCCACCAGCAATGTACAAGTGTACCCTTTTCCCCACATCCCCGCCAACACTTGTTGTTGTTTGACTTCATAATGGCTGCCAATCTTACTGGAGTGAGATGGTATCTTAGGGTGGTTTTGATTTGCATTTCTCTGCTAGAGATGGTGAGCATTTTTTCATGTACTTGTTGATTGATTGTATGTCCTCCTCTGAGAAGTGTCTGTTCAGGTCCTTGGCCCATTTACAACCATGAAATTGTACTCAATAACTAATTTATTCCACTGACAGGTCTTTAATTTACATAATTAGTGTTCCCATCCCTGAAACTCACCATTGACATGTTGATGGGTGTGTCCTTCCTGTTCCAAAGTGCTCTGCATATCATTTCATGTTTTTGATTTGCAATTTCCATCCCTAGAATAGTTGGAAATATGATTTGGTAGCATGAAATTCAGAGACAGACAAAGTTGAGTATGAACAATCTCATGAGAATTTTGTTCATAATTGACACTTTCAGGAGGAAATGGCTTAAATCAAGATAAACTGTCTGTCTTAGGAATACAGAACACTGGTAATTAAAAAAGATACATGGATAGAATTACTTTTTTTGTTTTAAATTGTCTTTATCTTTAATAAAGAAAAATATAAAGAAACACCCACATAATTTATGATATCTGGATCCAGAGTTAATATTATTTTATAAATTTTGTGTTCATGTGACTTTGAATATGCAAATCTTACTATGCTTTAAAAATTTATACCATAATTCAAGATTTAAGTGCGGCCAATTTGGAAAGCAGTATGGAGATTCCTGGGAAAGCTGGGAATGGAACTACCATTTGAACCAGCTATTGCCCTTCTCGGACTATTTCCTGAAAACCTTAAAAGAGCACACTACAGGGATACTGCCACATCGATGTTCATAGCAGCACAATTCACAATTGCTAGACTGTGGAATCAACCCAGATGCCCTTCAATAGATGAATGGATTAAAAAATGTGGCATTTATACACCATGGAGTATTACGCAGCACTAAAAAATGACAAAATCACGGAATTTGCAGGGAAATGGATGGCACTAGAGCAGATTATGCTTAGTGAAGCTAGCCAATCCCTAAAAAACAAATACCAAATGCCTTCTTTGATATAATGAGAGCAACTAAGAACAGAACAGGGAGGAAGAGCAGGAAGAAAAGTTTAACATTAAACAGAGACATGAGGCGGGAGGGAAAGGGAGAAAAAAAGGGAAATCACATGGAAATGGAGGGAGACCCTCATTGTTATACAAAATTACATATAAGAGGTTATGAGGGGAATGGGATAACAAACATGGAGGGAAATGAATTACAGTAGATGGGGTAGAGAGAGAAGATGGGAGGGGAGGGGAGGGGGGATAGTAGAGGATAGGAAAGGTAGCAGAATACAATAGTCACTAATATGGCAGTATGTAAAAATGTGATGTGTAACCGATGTGATTCTGCAATCTGTATTTGGGGTAAAAATGGGAGTTCATAACCCACTTGATTCTAATGTATGAAATATGATTTGTCAAGAGCTTTGTAATGTTGTGAACAACCAATAAAAAAAAGATTTAAGTTATTCTTTCCATAATTAATCAAAATAAACAGAGAATTATTTAATTATATGTAATAATCAAAATGCAATTTTGATGAGAACTGCACTATATCTAAATATTAATATGGGACTTTTTTTATTGTTTGTTCAAAACATTACAAAGCTCATGATATATCATCTTTCATACATTTGACACAATTGGGTTATGAACTCCCATTTTTACTCCATATACAAATTGCAGAATCACATCGGTTACACACTCACATTTTTACATAATGGCATAATAGTGACTGTTGTATTCTGTTACCTTTCCTATACCCTACTATCCTCCCTCCCCTCCCCACCCATCATCCCTCTCTACCTCATCTGCTGTTGTTCTATTCTCTCCCTTGTTTCCCCCCCTTTCCCCTCACATCCTCTTCTATGTAATTTTGTGTAACATTAAGGGTCTCCTACCATTTCCATATGCTTTCCCTTCTTTCTCCCTTTCTCTCCCCCCACTCGTCTTTGTTTAATGTTAATCTTTTCCTCATGCTCTTCCTCCCTGTTCTGTTCTTAGTTGCTCTCTTTATATCAAAGAAGACATTTGGCATTTGTTTTTTAAGGATTGACTAGCTTCACTTAGCATAATCTGCTCTAATGCCATCCATTTCCCTGCAAATTCTATGATTTTGTC
The DNA here is from genome assembly GCF_964194105.1 of Spermophilus citellus. Lineage (NCBI taxonomy): Eukaryota > Metazoa > Chordata > Mammalia > Rodentia > Sciuridae > Spermophilus > Spermophilus citellus. The sequence continues at coordinate 27,240,003 of NC_138196.1, forward strand.
ATTTTTTATTGCTGCATAGTACTCCATTGTGTATAGATGCCACATTTTTTTTATCCATTTATCTATTGAAGGGCATCTAGGTTGGTTCCACAGTCTAGCTATTGTGAATTGTGCTGCTATGATCATTGATGTGGCAGTATCCCTATAGTACGCTCTTTTAAGATCCTCAGGGAATAGTCCGAGGAGGGCGATAGCTGGGTCAAATGGTGGATCCATTCCCAGCTTTCCCAGGAATCTCCATAATGCTTTCCAAATTGGCCTTACCAATTTGCAGTCCCACCAGCAGTGTACAAGTGTACACTTTTCCCCACATCCTCGCCAACATTTATCATTGTTTGACTTCATAATGGCTGCCAATCTTACTGGAGTGAGATGGTATCTTAGGGTGGTTTTGATTTGCATTTCTCTGACTGCTAGAGATAGTGAGAATTTTTTCATGTACTTGTTGATTGATTGTATGTCCTCCTCTGAGAAGTGTCTGTTCAGGTCCTTGGCCCATTTGTTGATTGGGTTATTTATTATCTTATTGTTTAATTTTTTGAGTTCTTTGTATATTCTGGATATTAGGGCTCTATCTGAAGTGTGTGGGGTAAAAATTTGTTCCCAGGATGTAGGCTCTCTATTTACCTCTCTTATTGTTTCTCTTGTGGAGAAAAAACTTTTTAGTTTAAGTAAGTCTCATTTGTTGATTCTTGTTATTAACTCTTGGGCTATGGGCGTCCTATTAAGGAATTTGGAGCCCGACCCCACAGTATGTAGATCGTAGCCAACTTTTTCTTCTATCAGATGCAGTGTCTCTGATTTTATATCTAGCTCCTTGATCCATTTTGAGTTAACTTTTGTGCATGGCAAGAGAAAGGCATTCAGTTTCATTTTGTTGCATATGGATTTCCAATTTTCCCAGCACCATTTGTTGAAGATGCTATCCTTCTTCCATTGCATGCTTTTAGCCCTTTTGTCAAATATAAGAAAGTTGTAATTTTGTGGATTGGTTTCTGTGTCCTCTATTCTGTACTATTGGTCCACCTGCCTGTTTTGGTACCAGTACCACACTGTTTTTTTACTATTGCTTTGTAGTACAGTTTGAACTCTGGTATCGCTATACCTCCAGATTCACAGTTCCTGCTTAGAATTGCTTTTGTTATTCTGGGTATTTTGTTTTTCCATATGGATTTCATGATTGCTTTCTCTATTTCTACAAGAAATGCTGTTGGGATTTTAATTGGCATCACATTAAACCTGTAGAGAACTTTGGATAGTATCGCCATTTTGATGATGTTAGTTCTGCCTATCCATGAACAGGGTACATTTTTCCATCTTCTAAGATCTTCTTCTATCTCTCTCTTTAGGGTTCTGTAGTTTTCATTGTATAAATCTTTCACCTCTTTTGTTAGGTTGATTCCCAAGTATTTTATTTTCTTTGAGGATATTGTGAATGGAGTGGTTTTCCTTATATCCATTTCAGAGGTTTTGTCGCTGATATACAGGAATGCCTTTGATTTATGCGTGTTGATTTTGTATCCTGCCACTTTGCTGAATTCATTTATTAACTCTAGCAGTTTCTTTGTAGACCCTTTTGGGTCTGTTAAATATATTATCCTGTCACCTGCAAATAGTGATAAGTTAAGTTCTTCTTTTCCTCTTTTTATGCCTTTAATTTCTTTCGTCTGTCTAATTGCTCTGGCTAGTGTTTCAAGAACTAAATTGAATAGAAGTGGTGATAGAGGGCATCCCTGTCTTGTTCCAGATTTTAGAGGGAATGCCTTCAGTTTTTCTCCATTTAGGATGATGCTAGCCTGAGGTTTAGCATATATAGCTTTTACAATGTTGAGGTAAGTTCCTGTTATCCCTAGTTTTTCTAGTGTTTTGAACATAAAGGGATGCTGTACTTTGTCAAATGCTTTTTCTGCATCTATCGAGATGATCATATGGTTTTTGTCTTTAAGTCTATTGATGTGGTGAATAGTATTTATTGATTTCTGTATATTGAACCAACCTTGCATCCCAGGGATGAATCCTACTTGATCATGGTGCACAATTTTTTTGATATGCTTTTGTATTCGATTTGCAAGGATTTTATTGAGAATTTTTGCATCTAAGTTAATTAGAGATATTGGTCTGTAGTTTTCTTTCTTTGAAGTGTCTTTGTCTGGTTTCGGGATCAAAGTGATGTTGGCCTCATAGAATGAAGAGCTCCTTCTTTTTCTATTTCTTGAAATAGCTTGAAAAGTATTGGTATTAATTCTTCTTTGAAGGTTTTGTAAAACTCCGCTGTATACCCATCCGGTCCAGGGCTTTTCTTGGTTGGTAGTCTTTTGATGGCTTCTTCTATTTCTTTCTTTGTTATTGGTCTGTTTAAATTGTGTGTGTCTTCCTGAGTCAATCTGGGCAGATCATATGACTTAAGGAATTTATGAATATCTTCACTATCTTCTATTTTATTGGAATATAGGGTTTCAAAATACTTTCTAATTATCTTCTGTATTTCTGTAGTGTCTGTTGTGATATTGCCTTTTTCATCCCATATGTTAGTAATTTGAGTTCTCTCTCTTCTTCTCTTCATTAGCATGGCTAAGGGCCTGTCGATCTTATTTATTTTTTCAAAGAACCAACTTTTAGTTTTTTCAATTTTTTCAGTGTTTTTTTTGGTTTCAATTTCATTGATTTCTGCTCTGATTTTAATTATTTCTTGTCTTCTACTACATTTGCTGTTGTTTTGCTCTTCCTTTTCTAGGTTTTTGAGGTGTAGTGTGAGTTCATTTATTTGTTGGTTTTTTCTTTTTTTGAGGAAAGAACTCCAAGAAATGAATTTCCCTCTTAAAACTGCTTTCATTGCGTCCCATAGATTCTGGTATGTTGTGTCTGTATTGTCATTTGTCTCTAAGAATTTTTTTATCTCCTCCTTTATGTCTTCTGTAACCCATTGATCATTCAGTAACATATTGTTCATTTTCCATGTGATGTAGGATTTTTCCTTCCTTCTTTTATCCTTGATTTCCAGTTTCATTCCATTATGATCAGATATGGTGCATGGTATTATCTCCATGCCTTTATATTTACTAAGAGTTGCTCTATGGCATAATATATGGTCTATCTTTGAGTAGGATCCATGTGCTGCTGAGAAGAACGTGTATCCACTTGATGATGGTTGATATATTCTATATATGTCAGTTAAGTCTAGGTTATTGACTGTGCTATTGATTTCTATAGTTTCTTTATTCAGCTTTTGTCTAGAGGATCTGTCTAATGGCAAGAGCGGTGTGTTGAAGTCACCCATAATTATTGTGTTGTAGTCTATTTGACTCTTGAACTTGAGGAGAGTTTGTTTTATGAATGTTGCAGCTCCATTGTTTGGTGCATACAAATTGATAATTGTTATGTCTTGTTGGTGGATGGTTCCTTTTAACAGTATATAGTGTCCTTCTTTATCCCTTTTGATTAACTTAGGTTTGAAGTTGATTTTATTCGATATGAGTATGGCCTCTCCTGCTTGCTTCCGAGAGCCATGTGAGTGGTATGATTTTTCCCAATCTCTTACCTTCAGTCTGTGTATGTCTTTTCCTATCATATGAGTCTCCTGAAGGCAGCATATTGTTGGATTCATTTTTTTGATCCTGGTTACTAGCCTATGTCTCTTGATTGGTGAGTTCAGGCCATTAACATTTAAGGTTACAATTGAAATATGGTTTGTACTTCCAGTCATGTTTATTTATTTATTTATTTTAGTTTGGCTAGTTTTTACTTTTTGGTTATTTTCCTCCCCCTTTACTGAGATACCTCCTGCTGTTAGTTTTGGGCACTATTTTTCAATTCCTCTTCTTGTAGTATTTTGCTCAAAATGCTTTGCAGTGCTGGTTTTCTGGCTGCAAATTCTTTTAGCTTTTGTTTATCATGAAAGATTTTAATTTCGTTGTCAAATCTGAAGCTTAATTTTGCTGGATACAGTATTCTTGGTTGGAATCCATTATTTTTCAGCATTTGAAATACATTGTTCCAGGATCTTCTTGCTTTCAAAGTCTGTGATTAAAAATCAGTCGTTAACCTAATTGGTTTACCCCTCAATGTAATCTGCCTCCTTTCTCTCGTAGCTTTTAATATTCTCTCCTTGTTCTGTACGTTGGCTATCTTCATAATTATATGTCTTGGAGTTGGTCTATTATGGTTTTGAATGTTTGGGGTCCTATAGGCTTCCAGGATTTGGCAATCCATTCCATCTTTCATCTCTGGGAAGTTTTCTAGAATTATTTTATTTAATAGGTTGTCCATTCCTTTGGTTTGAATCTGTATGCCTTCTTCTATCCCGATGACTCTCAAATTTGTTTTTTTATGACATCCCATATCTCTTGAATAGATTGCTCATGAGATTTAAGCATCTTTTCTGTGTTGACTATATTCTTTTCAAGTTGATAAACTTTGCCTTCATTATCTGATGTTCTGACTTCTACTTGATCTAGTCTATTTGTAATATTCTCGTTTGCGTTTTTAATTTGTTTTATAGTTTCCTGCATTTCTAGGATTACTGTTTGATTTTTTTAAGATCTCTATCTCCTGGCAGAGCTCATTCTTTGCCATTTGAATTTGTTTGTTTAATTCGTTTTCAAAATATACTTTCATTGCTTGGACTTGCTGTCTCATGTCTTCTCTAATATTCCGTTCCATCTGAGTTAGGTATGCCTTGAGTTCTTTCCCTATCCATGTTTCTGATGCTTCTAGGTCCTCCTGTAGATTTAAGTTGTCCTGCATTGTTTGTATTCCTTTTTTCCCTTGTTTTTTCATGATGTTCACGTTACTTTCCAGCTCTATTTGATTGCTGTGTTTCTGCTCTCTTCTAAAGATTTGTTTTGGTTTTGTATATCTCTGTTGTCTCTCCTTTGTGTTGGTAGACTATGCCTGCTAACGTGGATTCCACTGGGAAGGAATTCTGATGGCTGAGTTCCAGTGACGTCACCTCTCTGCTATGGCAGGCCCCAGGCTCCTTGCCGGGGAGTCCGAATGGGAGGATGGGACTGGACTGTCTCTGGTTGGTTTCAGCTCCCTGTCGCCGGCGGGCGGGCAGTCTCCAGCCGCCCAGTCGCACGATTAGTCTCCAGCGGGTGGGCTTCTCCAGCTGCCCAGTCACGCAGCAGCGGGTGGGCTGTCGCCGGCGGGCATGCTGTCTCCAGCCGCCCAGTCGAGAGGGCCTGGCCTCTAGTCCCCTGGTTTCTCCTGCTAGTCCCAGCTTCTCCTGCTAGACCAGTCTTCCCCTGAGTGATGCCTCTCAGCACTTCAAACTGTACTCTGGGCCTGCCATTTGCTGGGTGTGGAGGGTGGCTATTGGGAACCCTGGCACTCTATTGTTTTGATTTTTTCCCGCTTGCCCCTCCCCCAGCGCTGGCAAGACAGGTTTCGTTTTCACCACTGATGGGAGGGGGAGTTGAAGGTCAGGTGTCTCTAGCTTTCCCCGCATCTTTATGCAGGCTCATTCTGATAATCCCTCCCCCGGAAAGCCTAGGAGAGATTTTATGCAAATTCCCCACTGTATGGGAGATGAGCTGAGTAACACGCACCTGTTTTATTGTTGCAACCTGTCCGAGACTGGCGGTGGTTATGTCAGCTCTCCAAGATGGTGGCCACTGGTTTCCTTGGTGGAGTTTCCGTTGTGGGGGATAGAACTGGACCACTTCCTTCCCCGTCTGAAATCCCAAACTCAGCCCGGGGCTCAGTGAGGGCTCAGCCGGCAGGATTCCACAGAATCTGTAGCAACGTTTCTCTTTGTTGCTGGTCGATTCTCGGCGGCGCCCCGCCGTCTGTAGCCTCGGGGCGGGCCGTTCGGATCAGTCAGCCTGGATCTCCGGTCGCACAGTTGGCTCGTGTTTGAGACTCAATTACCGGACCTCGGTGCTGGAAATCCTTCCTCTAGGTTTAGGTGCACCCCAATTTTGCTGTAAGTTCCTAACAAGATAGTTTTTTGCCGTTCTAACTTGTTATTCACCTGCACAGTGGCGCGGTACATGGGGTGTGATGCACTCTACTCGTGGCCATCTTCCACTTCGTTTTTTTTTTTTTTTTTTAATTTTGAGAAAGTGTCTTGCTAATTTGCCCAGGCTGAACTCAAACTTACTCTTTTCCTGTCTCAGCCTCCTGGGTAGCTGGGCTATCAGGCATGTGCTACTGCACTTGCTTTCTTCAGCCACGTTTTAGGAATGGATTTGATGGCAACAAATTCTTAGTTTTTCTCCACCTGACAATGTCTTTATTTCTTTTTTCTTTCTGATGCAGGGGTTTGAACCCAGATCTTGCACTTGTGCTCTACCACTGAGCTAGCTGCAGCTTCCCTTAATTCTTGTATTATCTCTATTACTGTGTATAGACTTCGTGAGTGATGGTTCTGTTTTTCTTTAGGTACAGGTACTTGAAAAATGCCAAGCCACTTCTTCCTGTCTTTTGTGGTTTCAGAAGAGAAATCTACTTCCATTCAAATAAGTATAAACATCTGACTGTTTTTCAGGACTTTGATGTTAGTTTTAAAAAGTTTAGTTATGACGTATCTTGGTGTGATATTTGGGGGCGATATCTGACTGGTTGTTCACTCAGTTTTTTTTTTTAATTTAACTCCATGTATGTATACCCTTACTTATTTATTTTTATGTGGTGCTGAGGATTGAACACAGAGCCCCCACATGTGCTAGGTGAACACTCTGCCATTGAGCCACAACCTTAGCCCTTCACTGAGCTTTTTTAATTGATAGGCTTATTTCTTCTACTACATTTCAAATACTTTTTCACTTAAACTTTATTTCTTTGCCTTTATTTCTACATTGTATTCTAAGAGAAAAAGCAAATCACCAGAAAGGGGAAGATCAGACTGGCCCCTGCTGCTCTCCCTGCATATCCCCAACCCCAGTGTTTAATGCAAGGAGGGAATGGAACAAAGTCCAAGAAATTCTGAGGGAAGAAATTCTTTAAAAATTATTTTAATTGACACATAATAATTGTACATATTTACAGGGCACCACGTGGTATTTCCATACATGTATGCAATGTATAATGATCAGATTAGGGTATTGTCATATCCATCACCTCAAGCATTTGTCATTTGTGTTGGGAAAATTAAAAATCCTCTGTACTAGTTATTTTGAAATTTACAATTAATTGTTGTTAACCACAGTTATCCTGCTGTGCTATAGAACATTAGAAGTTATTCCTCCTATTGAGCTGCACCCTTGTACCTATAAATCAACCTCTCTCCATTCCTCCCTCCTCCCCCTACCCAGCCTCTGGTAACCACTATTCTACTCTCTAATTCTGTGATATCAACTTTTTTTAGCTTATATGTATGATTGAGAACATGTGGTATTTGTCAGTCTATGTCTGACTTAATTCACTTGTGTGTCTTCCATTCCCATCTGAATAATACTCCATTTTTTTTTTGTGTGTGTGATATTTCTTTATCCATTCATCCACTGATGGACACCTAGGTTGGTTCCATATCTCGGCTAGTGCAAATCTCTTCCACATTATTTCACTCATTTGGATATAGACTCAGTAGTAGGATTGTTGGATCATATGATAGTTCTGTTTAATAATACTGAATAATACTCCATTTTGTGTGTGTGTGTGTGTGTGTGTGTGTGTGTGTGTGTGTGATATTTCTTTATCCATTCATCCACTGATGGACACCTAGGTTGGTTCCATATCTCGGCTAGTGCAAATCTCTTCCACATTATTTCACTCGTTTGGATATAGACCCAGTAGTAGGATTGTTGGATCATATGATAGTTCTGTTTCTAATATTTTGAGGAACCTCCATTAATTTTTTCATAATGGTTGTACTAATTTACATTCTGAGGGAGGAAATTCTGAGCCAAGAATATTATATCCAAATAAAGCTGTATTTAACTAAAGACTTCTGGCATATATTAGCTAATATAAGTGCATGCAAGTAATACAATATCCATGTAATTCTTTTTAACCAATTAACCTAGAAAAATAAGAGTTGAATAAAAATAAAGAATAGAGAAACTCTAATAACATAATTTGGACATGCATCAAATCCATTTAAATATGAATTTCAGACTAACCTCCCTCCCACTGCAAATCATGTTTAGATAATACAAAGTAAATGAAAAATTTAACTAATAGTGAAGAAAACTACAGGAGTCTGGAGAGAGGTTTGAGAAGACATGTTCTTTCAAAGCAGGGGGTTTCTTAATTCTGTCTAAAATTGAAACATGGCAGGGGAAAAAAAAAACCCTAATGACAGAAAACTCAATTTTCCTCAATCTTTTTTAAAAAATCCTTTGGAAGACATTTAAGAAATAATATCTTGGGCTGGGGTTGTGGCTCAGTGGTGGAGCTCTCGCCTAGCACATGCAAAGCCCTGGGTTCAATCCTCAGTACCACATACAATAAATAAAAGTATTGTGTTTAACTACAACTAAAAAAGAAATATATAAAAAGAAATAATATCTTGTGAAGAAAAAACATAAATTTGATGTTCACAATTCCAGTTTATTTCCCTTCTGTTAAATTCAAGTGAAATTAAATTCCATGTATTGTATATAAATGATATTATCACATTTAAGTAAATATCATTTATTCTATCTATCCATTTATCATTGGTCTATATACTCATCCATAGATGGACCATATGCAGGCAAATGAACCCTTTGGAGAAGGGAGATATAGGGTGTCCTTTTCTCACTCCAGCTTCTGAGGGTATGGAAGAGGGCAAGGGACAATTGGATAGTTTAGAGATGTGTTCATCACAGCTGGGAGACTCCAAAGACTGATGTCTGACAATAACATAGGAATTTCAGAGGTGACAGGGACTAATTGGCCACTTCAGTGGCAGAGCAAGAAAGGGAGCCTTCTGTGCTGGGGGCAGTCTGCTGTCCAAGATTCTGTCAGAGAAAGGGATGTGGAATGGTTTCCTGTAGACACATTTCGGAGAGAGACCTGGTGTGGGGGTCTTCTTCAGGCATGTTGTGTAGGATTGACTGACATGAGAGAAGATGCCAAGGGGTTTCATGGGGTCATGGGAATTTCATTAAGAACCCATGGAAAGTACCATCACAATCCATGGTACACAGCCAGATCTATCTGGGAATTCTAGTCTTACTTGCTCACTCATTGGTACCGGCTTTGACCCTGGAGGGGTGTCTTAGTCTATTTATAACAGAAAACCTGACACTGGTTAACACATTTTTCCTAAAAAGAGATTCATTTGGGTCACCATTGTGGTGGCTGAAAAGTCCAAGCAATGTGGTGCTAACATTTGGTGAGGGGTCCCCAGCTGCATTACAACCTGGCAGATGGTATCACATAGTGGGGGCATGGGGACAGTGGGGGTAGGGGTGGAAGAGAGAGAGAGGGTGGGGGGATAGAGAGATTTTACATGGTAAGAGAGGAAGCCAGAGATTGGGGAGGAGCCAGACAGTTTCATTAAGACCAATCCACTCCTGTTAACTCTTCATGACTCTTGTTGATCTCTTCCTGAGGTTGGTCATGACCCAGTCACCTTCCACTAGGCCCCACCTCTTAAAGGTCCTACCACCCTGAAGTATCAAGCCTCCAGCAGGTGAACTTCTGGGGGACAAATCATAGGAAGGAGTCTGAAATTGTGGCTTCCCAGTGGGGGAGGAAGTAAGCTCACAGAGAGTAGAGAGTAAAAGAATCATACATCATTCTTTGCTCCACTTCTGAACTGAAGCCAACAAAAGTAAAAGGGTGGAGAAAAGAGAGGATGCAGTTAAATCCTGGAATGTTACCTATTATGTGAGACTAGAAATTTTAATTTTTAAATTGAGGTTTTTTTTTTTTTTTTGGACTAAAGATGATGGAAGGGTCTTCTAGAAGTTCAGAGAAATCAAGTGCATCTGTACCAGCCATTTGCTTGCTGTGGATGCCCAGTAGCTTCTCACTTTTGTACCTTTGCTCATACTGCTGTCTTTCTAGAATGCTGTCCCTTCAAACCTTGGTTCCAACGTCCTCTCCATCATGAAGCCTTTGTGGATCTACTCAAGTAGAAACTTTTACTGACTCCTCTAACCTGCCTAGGCTCCTTATAGTATTGGCTGAGCATAACACAAACCCTACCAACAGACTTCCACTCAAGTCTATTGTAAGCATACCACAAATAATTGATTAAGATAAAAGCATGCTTCCATGTTAGTCTGCCTGTGCTCATAGGAAAAGTAGAGCAATATCATTTCAAAACTTGATGGAAAAGAAAATTAAATTCTTAGCCCAAGGGCCTAAAATCATGAACTGCCATCTTTGTCAACCCAGCAAGGGTCTACACCTCTATGATATGGCATTTAGGAAACAGGAGCACAGCTGAAGTGATAATTCTTTATTTATCCTTCCTGCCTGTGACAGTTGGCATGCATCAATATGTCCCCGCTTTTTCTGTGGGACTCTGCTCTCTTTGTGATATGTAGTTCATTTTATTCAGAAAGCCCCTTCTTGCCAAGTGATGTCTGCCATGGGATATATAATACTGCATGAAATGGAAAAGTTATTAGAAATAGATCATATAAAATTTCAGGTTGAGGTGGAGAAGTTGCTACACTAAAGATATCATGATTATGAAGTCCCAGAGTCTCAGAATGTTGATGGACCTGGTATTTTTCTTTCTATATTATTTTATGGTGGCCAGGAACTAGAGCTGCCTAATGAACCTGTTTTTTTTTTTTTTTTTTTATGTCTATGGCAATAGCCATGTACTATCATCTATTTTTTTTTTTTTTTTTTTGGTACCAGGGATTGAACTCAGGGGCACTCAACCACTAAGTCACATCCCCAGCCCTACTTTGTATTTTATTTAGAGACAGAGTCTCACTGAGTTGCTGAGTGCCTCATGGTTTCTGAGGCTGGCTTTGAACTCAGGATCCTTCTATCTCAGCCTCCCTAGCACTTGGGATTACAGGCGTGCACCACTGCGCCCAGCGAGTCTAGGTTTTTTTTAAAAGCTAAACTCCAAACAATAAAACCAAGAGGAAAAAATAATCCAGTTGCATAAAACAAGAGTTAAATGTTTCTTCTATACTTCATAACATCCTTCCAATGAGAGAATGGTTCAGGTCATTTGAGTTTAGTTAAATTAGTATAAGAATGAAATATTAAAGATTAATATAGGGATTAACTGTACTGTAAATTTTAAAAAAGTAAGTTTTCCAAGCCTTTCTTAGCCTATAAAGCCTTAGCTCTCTGAGTTAGCAAGAATCCAGGACAATCTGAATTTTTTGTTAGAAAACCTGTGAAAAGAATAGAAAAATACAAATCTAAAAGTCATATACTTTTGGAATGAATGTATCCTTATAATTCTAAAGGGATTGTTCAATGTAAAAAATAGAAGGATTTTCTATTAGGATAGCTAGAAAATCTAAGAGATGTATTTGTCAGCCTGTGTATTATTTGAAACAGTCTGTTTTCTCCAACAAATGGTATACAGGTTTTTTTTTTTGGGGGGGCAGGGGAAATATTTTGGGAAAATTAACGTAACATGCTTCTCATACGAGCTTTCAAAGCTGTTTTCTGAAAAGTTCAGCATTTTGTTTTGTGTTTAACATTTTTGTTGTAAGGAGCAAATTGCTTGAAAAAGTAGATGATTTCTTTTCATAGTTCTACTTTTTGATGGGTGTTGAAAGAGCACTTTCAACTTTCACTACTCAGTTATCATGGGGTAGCTTTCTTCCTGGCCTTGTCTTTTATCCATTTTCTAAGTGGAGAGGGTTTTATTTTAGTGTGTTCTGTTTCTCTCTGTGGATTATCTGCTAGAAGTGGTAGGAAGAAGGCGTTAAAAGCTTTGCTGTGTTCCCCAGTGGGAGGGTGGTGTTAGGTAGAATAATGTTTTGTTCCCCAGTTAGAAAATTAGCCTTAATAGGTGGGGAGAACAGCACATGATCTCTGCAGAAAATTACTTGCAAAGTCAACTTAATCTTAGATTCATGAGGATGAAAGAATTTTGAAATGTCTTCTCATCTGTCACCTGTGTTCAGGTAAGACACTGCATAGGCAGCCTTTCCGTGTTCTGTCTTATTTTCCTTCTTTTGTCCTTGTCCCTTACTTCTCCTGTCCCCTTATCCTCATGGAACTTTCACAACCCTGTAGACAGCCCCTGGGCTATAGTTCGGATCTGAAATGCCCCCCAATGACCCTGCATTAAAGGTTTGGTTGCCAGCCTGTGGTGCCACTGGGAGGTGAGGGAACCTTTAGGAGATGGGTCCTACTGGAAGGAAATTAGATCATTGGGGTATGCCCTTGAAGGTGATATTGAGGCTCTGACTCCTTCCTATCTCTCTTTTGCTTCCTGGCTGCCATGAGGTGAGCAGCTTCTTTTACCACATGCTCCCACCATGATGTCCTTTGCCACCACAGGCACAAAGGCAATGGGGCCAAATGACTGAAACCATGAGCCAAAATAAATCTTTTCTCTTTTGATTATCTTAGATATATTGTTACAGTAACAGAAAACTGATTAAACTAGAAAACCCTGAGTCAGCCAGAGTTCAAGAGAGAGGATGCTGGCTCAGGGATCACATGATTGAAGCCCAGAGCAGGCAGAGAAACATCTCTTCAATGAAAGCCCAGATAAGCTACCCAAAATCCAAAGGAATTTATCAATTGGTCCATGCTCTAATCTAATTCTGGTTCAGGAAACAAGTCTCATTCCATTGAACTGGTGTTATAGTTAAAGCTTCGTCCCAGGGTTTCATAAACTGACTTCCAGACCACTCACGTATAATCAAATCAAGCCTTTATTGAAGCACACCGGTGGCGGCTGACCAGAACATAAAGCTGTTTCCCTGATCAGCCCCGAACAATTGCAAGGGCACTCCTTATAAGCCTGAAAACCGCAAAAGGGATGTTCAGGGGGTCTAGCCAATGCAAGCAAGCCAGGTTACAGAAGCAGGACAGTGCAGTCAAGCGGAGGGAAGCCTAACCAATCACAGTTAGCCCAGTCACCCCACTTACAGAAACAGAGCCCCGTTACCCTAGTTACAGAAACCACACCCCATTAGGTAGTTCCGTGTTCTTAAAGGTTTCTATAGCAAAAGGAAAAAAAACATCTTGCTCCAGTCATGACTCTTCTACTTGGCATGGTTGTTTTACAGGATGAAGTCATAAAGCTAAATGGAGTCACCTTTGCTCCTACTATCACACCGGTGTCTTAAGACAATGGCAAAATCTGTAGTGTAAATAAAGATAAGATGGGAATAGAAGGCATTTTGGAACAGGCTGGTCACCCCACCCACATATGCCGTTTGGGGGTTTGTACTTCTAGGGGTTCATTCATTCCTAAAGTTACCACTTAGGCACTCAGGGATTGTTTTTGTACTGGCTCAACTGTTTCTATTTTGGTGCAACCAAATGTAACATCACCAGGTATTAGTGCTTCTTTTTTATTTTTAGATAGTTTCTGAGGAATACTTTTTAAAATAGTTCTGCTTTCTGATAATGCTATTTTTAATACATAAACTGACTCCACACTTACTTTCTGGAGTGGATGCTATGATGCTGATTCTTCTATGGGTTGGAAGGACTTAATTCCCTGTTTCTGGGAGTGTTTTCAGCAGACAACCTCGGCCATCAGCTTTGGCCATCAGCTCTCTATAGCTGCTTTTGGTGGCAACTTACACTATTACTAATTTCTAGGGGGAAAATAAGAGGATAAAAACAGCCTTGCTGCAATGTAGGACGACTCTGAAGCCTTCTCACTTTCATTTCCCCCCGAGGGTCAGTGGAGTCCTTTGTTGAGGTCACACCACACCTCAACTTTTCTATTTGCTCAGTCCTGCTCCCTCTACTGGGCTTCATGCCAAGAGTATCCTCTATTATAAAGTTCCTGCAGGCTAATCCCCATTTCAGAATTTCTGTCCAGTGAACCCAAACTGTAAACATTCTCCTTCCCTAGTCTTCCCAGGAAAGATAATCACAAGCAAAACTCAGAAAATAAAACAAAACAACAAAACTCCCTCTCATCGTTTATTAGCATAGCAGCACATCCCCAGTCTCATGCAAAGGCCAGCTGTGATCCTCTTGATTGGGCTGCAGGATTGGGTAGGTAGGACCCCAAACAACTGAGAGGAACAGAGATTTAAATTTCCCCACAGAAAAGAAATTTCCAGAACTGGCCCAATAGCAAGCATTCTTGAGACAGCCCAGGAAGCTAGAGACTATTGTCTCTAGCAAATAGGTTAGAAAGTCCAACAATAACCCATGTAACTATTGGTCCCAAACAGCCAGGACTAGATTAATAAACAATAGCTTCCCCAATTTTTGTCCCTCCTTCCAACTTAGGACCGAGCAGAGAAAGCCAAATATGCTTCTGTTAGGTTAGCAATTGCTTAGGATGCCCCACTCCTAGTCAGCCTTCCTGCAGCTTCCCCAGGCCAATATCTCCCAATCTGGGCTTACCTGCAGCTTCCCTTTCTCCACTGGAAAGCTTTGCCCTCCTCTCACTGTCTTTTAGTCTATGCTAAATGCATGTGATGGTGGCTGACTCTGCCTGAACAGCTTTTGCTTCCCTAATTTAGCTGTTCTTTATTTTCAGTGTGTTATGAACACTAAATGTCTTAACGTTTGTATATCACTTAGTAGCAGTGTCTGGTATATAATAAATGCTATAAAAATGTTTTAAGTAAAACAAATAGCAGTTCATGTCTTAGGGGTCAGACCTAGTCTTAATTATTTTCTCATATACATTTTAGTATTATATCCTTTTAGTACAAAAATTCACTTTTATAGCTGGTAGTTATTGATTTTTGGAAGTTCTCAAGAAGAGAAACTTATCTACATTGTCTGGAGAGGGTTCTGTAGCAGACACTACAGGTGTCCTTTTCTTTGCTCCAGATGGCTTTTAGGTAGGTTTGTGACATATGCTATAAATTCTGCTGTTAAGTTTCTCAAGTGTTCTATTGATCCCTTTGATTCCATTTATCCCTCTGGGTCTCAGACCTTTGATTGTAGAAAGTGTTTTCTCTTATATGTTTTGTGGATCCCTAAAGATAAACCTTGTCCATTATGGAGCCACATTTGCCTGCCACTTATATTATCTTTTCTGACCTTGTTTGAAAGGAATAATTCCATAAAGAAAATATATAAACAAACAAAATTCCATGTATACTAATTTATATCTCTGGTCTACTAGCCTGTAAGAATCCTGACTTTGTTCCTGATGGTCTGGGTAGAGAAAATTCAGCTCAACTAGAAACATAGACTTGTGAATAGACACTGTCCGAAATGGAAGACGGGTGGCTGTGCTTGGTGATTTGGGGGCTCTGGTAGACTGACCTTGTTTTTACATTATGATGGATCCTGTGTA
This sequence comes from Spermophilus citellus, assembly GCF_964194105.1. NCBI lineage: Eukaryota > Metazoa > Chordata > Mammalia > Rodentia > Sciuridae > Spermophilus > Spermophilus citellus. The sequence goes on from NC_138196.1 coordinate 27,255,310, forward strand.
AAGTGGACCTTGAGGTAAAAGTGATCCTGGAGGTACCAAGATGGGCCTCTATAGTCTTTCTAATTGATCTTGGTCCTAGAGCCTTTGGTTCAGATAATCAGGACCCTACATCACCAAGGAGAACAGACTTTAGGGTGGTCAGGTCCCTGATCTGGAGTTAAGAGTACACCTGGTGGTTCTGAGCTATACTTGGGCTTATTTTCTTGAAACTGTCTATCAGAGAACAGGAGACTTATTATGATGAGCCTGGCCTATGACCAAAGAGTGTGGCTTTATGTTACCTCTATAAACTTGAGGCTATGTTTGATCTTGGCACCCTTGTTATGACAATAAAAATAAGCAGGCCTAGTGGATTTAGTGGTGTGCTGGTTAGAGAGGAACCTAATCCCTTATGTGAGCAACTTAGAGGCAGGCCAGCTAGCATCAACTTGGATTCTGCAGCAAAGGCATCAGGACTTGGCCTTTGTTCTCTGTTGCCAACCAGGTGGCCCCTTGGGAAAGGGAGATCCACTTTATTGAGGGAGATTAATTGATACTGGAGAACTTTACTGTGTGTGAACACTTAACAGTAGAAATAAAAGAGGATGTGGGGAACAAGTTCCTAGTGGAAGAGGGACTGGAAGGAATTTAGAAGGGCAACAGTTTGGCTTGAAAGCTTCAGAGTCAGGGGCTAGGGTTCAGCAGTGAGTGGGGTAGGCTCCAAGAGATAGCCCAATTTCTCTAAGAGCCACTATCCATTTGAGAGTGAGCCTCTTCTCAGGATTGTTGGAGTCATTACCCAGGAAAAATCATCCTGTAGAACTGACTCCTCAAAAGTAAGCTTCGTAGCAATTAGAAGATTCATTTTAAGAGGAAAGATGCTCTGCTAGTGACAGCTGACAGCAAAGTCACACAGTGAAGGACTATTTATTTAACAAACAGGTGACTTGGAGTCATCAAGTAAACAATTATATTCTAAAAATTCTAAGAAAGAGTAAATCTGTATAATATGCTTATAAATAGATTATTACAAATAGTTCAAATAAGAACTTCAGTAATCTAGAGAATTCACTGATATGGAAAACTCTTTCTCAGTGTGAGGGCTTCTTCAGTTTCAAGGAACATAATTCCACCAGACTTGGTGAGATAAGGAAAATCACTGGAGGGATTCTGAGCTTTCCTAGGGAGTGAGGAGTGAGGATAGTGGATACAGCCGGGCCTCTTGGATACTGAAACCAAGGACTAGAGAGTCAGGAAAAGAGATGAGTCTTTTTTCCTTCTTCTTCTTCTTCTGAGGCCATACAGTCTCCTTTCACTTCTCTTCATATCTGCTTCATTAATTTTCCTGTTTTCAGATCGGCTCTTTCTGTGCTACCATGCATGTACCTGTCCTATCCCAGCTTCCTGTCACCTTGTAGATCAAGAACTCAACAAAGGCTCACCTAGAATCCTTGTGTCTTTGGGTTCCACTTCTCTTAGAACATTGGCTAATGTTCTCATTGTCTAATATGATTGACAAATGATAAACCAATGACTCAGTTCTTCTTAGGTCATGTGCTCAGCTCTAGCCCAATCAGCTATGGTCCTGGGAGCAAAATTACCATAAATGAAGTTTCATTCATTCATTCAATAAATATTTGTTGAGTATTTAAAATTTTGTTTCTCCTTCACATTATTGTTTCCTTTGCTGAAAAGAAGCTTTTTAGTTTGAATCCATCCCACTTACTGATATAAGAAGAGCCTGGAAGTGGAGATGCCACCTTTTTGGATGAGCACAGTATTTGTGATGTGAAGCTATTCTTATTCCTCTGCTCCCCAAGGAGGAGGGAAAGTAGACATTTTTCATTATGCCTCTAAAGGAGGCCCCCAAGAGAATCGTTAGTGAAGGAGCTGCCTTACAATCTTAACAAACAATTCAGTGGTTAATTACAAGTTAAGCAACCTACAGTAGGGGTTATGGCATTTTATTCTCTGATCACATAGCTTCTTATCTAGAAGCTTGTTGGACTGCTGCTGTGTTGTTGGGGAGAGATCTATGGTGGAGGTGTCAGGTGAGAAGGAGGACATCACAGTTTCCCCACCTCACATAAAGTTATTTCTGAGTAGAGGGGCCAGATACCACAGGGCCTGCTAGCTGAATAGTTGGATAAAAGGGAAGAAGAGATGGGGACTACAGTAAAGCCTGTGACTGCTTCAGTGTGGGATAAATTGATGGACACACCAAAGCCAGAAGGCCTTAGTTAAAAGACATAAGCAAGTCTCCTTAAGAACCACCATTAATTTGGGAAAGAGCCCTTCCTTAGAGGGGCTTGCTGGAGTTTCTATTTGTGTAGCTGAGGCCAAAGACAAAGATCAGAAATATGATTATGATTTTTAAGTCCTTCATGGGATAGCTGGGTCAAATGGTGGTTCCATTCCAAGTTTTCTGAGGAATCTCCATACAGCTTTCCAGAGTGGGTGCACCACTTTGTAGTGCCACCAGCAAAGTATGAATGTTCATTTTCCCCTACAATCTCGATAACTCTTACTGTTACTTGTATTCTTGATAATTGCCATTCTGACTGGAGTGAGATGAAATCTTACAGTAATTTTTTAAAAATTTATTTATTTATTTATTCTAATTAGGTATATATGACAGCAGAATGCATTTTGATTCATTATACACAATTGCAGCACAACTTTTCATTTCTCTTGTACATGATGTAGCATTGCACTGTATGTGCAGTCACACATGTACCTAAGGTAATGATGTCCATCTCATTCCACCATCTTTCCTGCCCCCATACACCTCCCCTTCCGACCCTCCCCTTTGCCCAATCACAGTTCCTCCATTTTTCTTTTTTTTATTGATTGTTCAAAACATTACAGAGCTCATGATATATCATCTTTCATACATTAGACTCAATTGGGTTTTGAACTCCCATTTTTACCCCAAATACAGATTGCAGAGTCACAACTGTTACATACTCACATTATTACATAATGGCATATTAGTGACTGTTGTATTCTGCTACCTTTCCTATCCCCTACTATCCCCCCTCCCCTCCCCTCCCATCTTCCCTCTCTACCTCCTCTGCTGTTGTTCAATTCTCTCCCCTTTTTCCCCCCCTCCCCCTTGCCCCTCATAACCTCTTATAATTTTGTGTATCATTGAAGGTCTCCTACCATTTCCATATGCTTTCCCTTCTCTCTCCCTTTCTCTCCCCCATTCGTCTTTGTTTACTATTAGTCTTTTCCTCATGCTCTTCCTTCCTGTTCTGTTCTTAGTTGCTCTCTTTATATCAAAGAAGACATTTGGCATTTGTTTTTTAGGGCTTGGCTAGCTTCACTTAGCATAATCTGCTCTAATGCCATCCATTTCCCTGCAAATTCTATGATTTTGTCATTTCTTAGTGCTGCATAATACTCCATTGTGTATAGATGCCACATTTTTTTTATCCATTCATTTATTGAAGGGCATCTAGGTTGGTTCCACAGTCTAGCTATTGTGAATTGTGCTGCTATAATCATTGATGTGGCCGTATCCCTATAGTGCGCTCTTTTAAGGTCCTCAGGGAATAGTCTGAGAAGTGCGATAGCTGGGTCGAATGGTGGTTCCATTCCCAGCTTTCCCAGGAATCTCCATACTGCTTTCCAAATTGGCCTCACCATTTTGCAGTCCCACCAGCAGTGTACAAGTGTACCCTTTTCCCCACATCCTCGCCAGCACTTGTTGTTGTTTGACTTCCTAATGGCTGCCAATCTTACTGGAGTGAGATGGTATCTTAGGGTGGTTTTGATTTGCATTTCTCTGATTGCTAGAGATGGTGAACATTTTTTCATGTACTTGTTGATTGATTGTATGTCCTCCTCTGAGAATTGTCTGTTCAGGTCCTTGGCCCATTTGTTGATTGGGTTGTTTGTTATCTTATTGTTTAATTTTTTGAGTTCTTTGTACATTCTGGATATTAAGTTCCTCCATTTTTCCCCTGCCCCCACTCCCAATATGGATCAGCCTCCACTTCTCAGAGAGAACATTTGGCCTTTGCTTTTTTTTTTGGGATTGGCTTAGAGTAGCTTTAATTTATATTTCTCTAATTGATAGAGATGTCGAACATTTTTTTTTCATATATTTGTTGATCTATTGTATTTCTTTTTCTGAGAAGTATCTATTCAGTTATTTAGCCCATTTATTGATTGGGTTATTTTTTTTTTGGTGTTAAGTGTTTTGAGTTCTTTATAAATTCTGGAGATTCATGCTCTGTCTGAGGCACGTGAGGTAAAGATTTTCTCCCATTCTGTAGGTTCTCCTTCACATTATTGTTTCCTTTGCTGAGAAGAAGCTTTTTAGTTTGAATCCATCCCACTTAGTGATTCTTGGTTTATAACCAAAGGACTTAAAATCAGCATATTACAGTGATGCAACCACATCAATGTTTATGGCAGCTCAATTCATAATAGCTGAACTATGGAGCCAATCTAGATGCCCTTCAACAGATGAATGGATAAAAACAATGTGGTATTATGTACACAATGGAATATTACTCAGCCATAAAGAAGAATGAAATTATGGCATTTGCAGGTAAATGGATGGAGCTGGAGAATATCATGCTAAGCACAATGAGCCAATCTCAAAAAACCAAATGCCAAATGTTTTCTCTGATAAGCAGATACTGAGCCAAAATAGGAGGGTCAGGGAAGAATGGAGAAACTTTGGACTTGGCAGAGGGAAATTAGAGGAGGGGGTTTGGGGGTGGGAAGGATGGTGGAATGAGACAGACATTATTACCCTACATACATGTATGATTGCACAACCAGTGTGACTTTGCATCATGTATAGCCAGAGAAATGCGAAGTTGTGTTCCATTTGTGTACAATGTGTCAAAATGCATTCTTCTGTCATGTATAACTAATTAAAACAACAACAACAAAAAGAAATGTGATTATGAGTCTTTTGGGGAAGGATACCAAATTCAGTATTGCTCCTCTTTTTCTAACACCAAATGCATAAATATAAGGAAGAGAAAGAGAAAGGGAGGTGTGTAGGAAAGGACCTAAGATTGTCTCATACAATCCCACCCAGTTTTGTTGTCAGCTACTTTGAAATGAACAGAACCGAGCCTTTAAGAAACAGAATGCAGATGATCTGTTTGGAATGGATGGAAACTTCAAGACTATCCTGGTATTCAGTAGAGGAGGGATTTGAAATAAATACAAGAGGGTGTAAAGGATACAGGGTTTGTGGGAGGAAGGTCAAAAGCTGGGCGACATTTTGACTGTGTGGTAAGTCCCAGGTGGCCAGAAACCTAAAGAGACAAGAATCTGACAGGGTAAAATCACTTTCCTCTAGAGAGACATGGGGTTTTTCTATGAATGTGAGTTAGAAAAAAAGATTTTGTGGCTATAAGACCTAAATATTTTGACCTATATCTTTTTTTTTTTTTTTTTTTAAAGAGAGAGTGAGAGAGGAGAGAGAGAGAGAGAGAATTTTTTTTTTAATATTTGTTTTTTAGTTCTCGGCGGACACAACATCTTTGTTGGTATGTGGTGCTGAGGATCGAACCCGGGCCGCACGCATGCCAGGCGAGCGCGCTACCGCTTGAGCCACATCCCCAGCCCCGTTTGACCTATATCTTTAGTGCAAGCTTCATCTTACAGAGGAGAAAAATAGACCCAGGGAGGTGAAGTGGCCTCCTGGATTCCCCACAGCTAATTGGTGAAGAACTGCAGAGAATGGAACCAAGACTAGGCTTACTGTGTGGTCTGGTGTGTTTCTTCTCTAATACTCAGCTTTGTTCCACAAAGAGGCGAAAAGGCAGAAGGACCTTCAATGCTCATGATAATCCTTTACCCACTGCAACATTTCTTGTGGTTGATCCTAGCTTAATGGACCCCAAGTTCAGCTACAACTGCCTAGTATAACTGTGAGAAATGTGGTAGCTATCCTCTGATCAGATCATTGAGGTCAATGAACTGAACAGAACTTATGTTGGGAGCATTCAGATTAATTGATTTGTGACAATTGCCTCATCATTTTTTTTTAATGTTTTTGGGTTTCTCATAAATAACAAAATGGAAAAGTAAGTAATGCTAATTTCAATCATTAGAGTTTTGTTCCTAGGTCAGTTACTTTATTCTTAGCTTTATGATTCTATCCCACACATTCAGATATTCATTAATTCATTTATTCTCTAGTTATTTATTAAGCATCTTCTAATAAAAGATGAGTAAGATATAGTCCATCTACTTTGCTTCTATCTAGTAGGGGAGACGAATATGTAGAAAAATAATCGCCAGTAGAATGTGACAGACACTAGCTTAGACATATAATGAAAGCACAAAGGATAGTTGAAAAAACAACTTCACAGAGATGTGAGTCTTGAAGTTGGGAAAAATGAGAGAAGGGTTTTTAGGGAGAGATATCATCATGGGCCAATACGGAGGTGACTCCATGTCATGATTAGAAAACTTTAGGATATGTGTGTGGGGGGGCGGTGCGGAGGAGGAAAAGCAATAAGGTTCAAAATTGGGAATGGCAGGGTAAGGGTGGAAAAGGCGATCCTGATCCTGGGGTCCTGGAATGCATGTGGAGGTCTTACGCCTTATGGGGAACCATCCAACGATCAATTTAACTGAAAATGTTCTTCTTAGAAAATGTCAACCAGATAGCTGTGTGAAAAGTGGGTTAGGATGACAAGACTGAAGGCAGGGTTCATAGTTTGGCTTTTTTTTTTGTTGTTAAAATCATTTACATTCTGCTTTATTACAAAAAAATTATAAAGACTTGGGGGTGGGCATAGGTAGGGAGAGAAAATGAATGTGGAAAAGAAGCCTCTCAGGGTAAAATTATATCCTAAAATGTATGTCACTTACCTAGAAGTGGGTTACCTATTCCTGATGCTGATATTTACAAAGAAACAAGTGTATTGCCATAGGCACATGCCTGTAATCCCAGCGGCTCAGGAGGCTAAGACAGGAAGATCACGTGATCAAAGCCAGCCTCAGAAACTGTGAGGTGCTAAGCAACTCAGTGAGACTCTGTCTCTAAACAAGATACAAAATAGGGCTGGGGATGTGGTTCAGTGGTTGAGTGCCCCTGAGTTCAATCCTCGTGCCCCCACCCCAATCCCCAGCCAAACAAAGAAAGTAGTGTATTGACATAGTGAATAAGGTCTTCAACAACTTCATTGTGATACAGACTGACTTGAAACTCCTGGATCCCATATATCTTTCTTAGCTCACAAGAAGACTATGTTTTACATGCTGATTTTTAGGATGATCAGAGGATACTAGTCAATGGAATGTTATGGAAGTGATGTAATTCATTGTAGGCTTGACCATTAAGAACATCTCTTACATCTTCCAGCTCTGTCTTCTCCTTCTGCATAGACTGAAGAAACCACACATTCCCAAATGGGTAAACTCTAACACACTTTGGACTTTTAATGCAAGAAATTAACCCTGTGTTTTATCACTGCAGCATATCTTAGCTTCTCCTGATTAATAGAAGCCCTATTGCAAATACATGTAGGCATCTTTTGGAAAGTAGAGAGAAATTAAGTTTCTGAGTTGGTAGCATAATAACTTTTCTCCTGATTAATAGAAGCCCTATTGCAAATACATGTAGGCATCTTTTGGAAAGTAGAGAGAACTTAAGTTTCTGAGTTGGTAGCATAATGTACAGTCAGTGCCGAATGGGATTATTATAACATGGTTGTGGTGTTGATGTATTTTTTCCTGCATGTACTGTCAAAGGCTCTTCTGTTCTCTTAAAATATCCTGGAAGTCATGACAAGTTTTGATTCCCTTATGGCTTTTGATCAATAGCATAGTAATGACTATGATTCACTTCAAATGTAAAAGGATTTCCAATAACTTCCGATTACATATCACCCTTTCCCCTAAATTTTCTATTTCTTTTAAAGCACACCAGAGTGCAAGAACATTTCTCTTTTAACCTCTACTATAATATTCTTCCTTTGTTTCTTTGAGAAATGTTGAGAGCTGCCACTTGTACATTTTTTGGTCATGGGTCAGAATAACAAAATAAATGGAAGAAAGAGATGGTACAGCAAAATAACAATCTAGATTGCAGAGCACACTTAGTTTAGATAGAGATCTCATGGACTGAAGGGTTCAGTGTGGTGTGCTGGAGATCTTTGGTTGGGAGTGGATGGTCCAGTGGGCTGGGCCAGCTCTCATTGCCTAAGAATGTATAGCAAGCACAACAGTGGGAAAAATATATGAACTTTATACTACAGCAAGTCATTTCTACTACAGAATCAGGTGGTTTATAACAAATCAGTACTGATAAAAGATTTGTGAAGGGGGTATTATAAAGGATTTTGTATAGGTGCTTATTATAGCTTTTAAAGCAAGCTTCTGGCACAGTGCCACAGAACAATTTCATGAGAACTAAAAATGATGTTGTCCTGGTACCCAGTTATATGACTGTCAGGAGAGAATGGTCCTTTTATAATCAAACAATTACCCATAAAATCATGCCTTAAAATTGAGCTTTTGATAAGTATGGAATGGAAGAATCGTGAGATTATTCTTTTACCAAATTTAAGGATGATGTTCTAAGTTTCTAATTTGGGGAAGACACGGAGTGTCTTTATTAGATAGAGGTTTATTAGAGGTGAATATAGCCAAATTTCAGATTTCGAGCTGTGAGCTTTTTTCCCCCCTATGAATGAAGCACTAAGTTTGTTATTTAGTTTAATTTAAAAAATTTTATTAAATAAAAAAAATTCAGGAGCTTCTCCAACTCAAAAACAAATGGGACAGTGAATTCCGAGTTTCTAAACAGTACAGTATGGTTATGGTCTCCTTAGGCTTTCCAACATAAACAGGAGGAGGGGAATACATCTAAATTTAAGTAATATTAGCTTTGGTGAATTCTTCAAGATAAAGTGACATACCTTTTAGTAACCAAATAATCTCACAGTATAGGTTTTTAACATTGAATATTGGATGACATTGTCTAAAACCTTGAATTGTTGAGCATTAAAGCTGTGCAATTCACCAGAAGAAAATCTCCTTTTCCTTTCTTTCTGTTTTAAAAAAATATATATGTTCATGCTGATGTTTTAATCTCTGAAACAAAAAAACCCCTAAAAGCTCAATTTATTGCTTACTTAGTAAAGGATCTTCAGGAATCCAAGGGTGATTGTTTACAAAATATCATTGATTATCCTTTTCCTGTTAGAAAGCAATTGTGAGGTAAAATATCAAGGATTAGGTTCCACTATTTAAAATGGCTGCATCTTTGTTTTGTTTTGTTCTAGTGCTGGGGATTGAACCTAAGGCCTTGTGCATGCTAGATAAGCACTTTATACAGAGCTATCTTCCCAGCCCTTAAAATGGTTGTTTAATATTTTTCTTTGGTGCTCTCTTATAATTATTATTTTAAAAACAATAATAAAACAAAACATATATAAATTAAAACATTTGATAAGGCCTGGTGCTTCTTTCTACCTTAACTTCTATTTTTTACTTTTAGCTTTTTTAAAAATTTACCTCCATATATCTAGGATAGCATTTTATATCACTAGTTCTTGATCATTCCTCATGCTAATTTCCATTTTGTAAGATGAAGATTCAGTACCTTTTACTCCCACTCATCCATGCATAACATCTCATTCTACTAATATTATTACACATTTGATAAGTTGTTATTATATTTGTTATTGTAGCTATATAAACATTGTCCATAGCAGAAGTATGTAGTGTATCATAATTTTATTTGTGTTAATACAAACTTTTTGCTTTCTATGCATATCATACATTAATTTTTTTTTAACTTTTCTATTGACCATTTAGTTAGTCCCAAACTGTATCTGTTGGAAATATAAATTTCCTGCCATACATTCAAATACATTGGATCACCTTTCCTCACTTCCTTCCCCTTCCTTTCTCTTTCCCTCCCTCTTTCACTCTTTTCCTTCTTCATGATACCCTTTCTTCTGCTGTGGGTTCTCATATCGCAATCTGCATCAGTTCTTTCTAAGAGGATACCTGAGTATATTGATTTTACTTTTACCGTCTTCTTCTTGGCCTCTTGTATGCATTGGTCCATGCCTTCCTATTTCTTTATTTACTCTCATATTTGGTCAAACACATCTTCCAGAAACTTCTTGAAAAATGTCATGTTGTGAGATTTCATGTTTGAATATATTTTCATTCTTCCTTTAAACTTGAATGATGTAAATTATATATCAGTCTTCCCAGGCTGCCATGACAGAATACCACAGACTGGATGGCTCAAACAATAAACATTTATTTTTTTTCATAATTCTGGAGGCTGGTGAGACTTCTTGTCCTGATTTACAGATGACTGCTTTCTTGCTATGTTCTCACATGGCCTTTTCTTGGTCATGGTGCAGAGAGAGAAACAGAAAGAGCAAGCCCTTTAGTGACTCTTCTTATAAAGATACCAGTTATATTGGACCAGAACCTCACCTACATAACCTTATTTAAATAAATATATATAAAATATGTAAATATATAATATGTAATTATTATATTATTATCATTAATATTACGTACATATATTTAATTATTATTATTAATATATACACTTATGATATATTATTTATATATGCTACATATATTTATAGATACATATATATAGTTTTTTCTTAGGTTAGAAATATTTTTTCTGTGGTAGAGTTTTTTAAACCTTTATTTTATGTATTATTATTATTTTTTATGTGGTGCTAAGGATCGAACCCAATGCCTCACACATGCTAGGCGAGCATTCTACCGATGAGCCACAACCCCAGCCCCTGTAGTAGAATTTTGAAGGCAATTTTTCATTGTCTTCTACATTTAGTGTTGCTAAAAAGTCTTGAGGCCATCCTTAATACTGATCCTCTTATAGAACTGTTTTGTCTTTCTGGAAGCTTTTAAGATCTTTTCTTTATCCCTAGGCTTTTGAAATTTCATGTTGATGTGCTTTAGAATTTTTTTTCCCCTTTCCATTCACTGTGCTGGTCACTTGGTGGATATTTTCAACTGGGAAATTCATGTTCTTTTAAACATACAAAAAAATGTTTTAAAGATAATTTCTCCTTGCTGCTTTTTTTTTTGAAAAGGAATTCCCAACTTTCTGATTTAGATGTCCTGATTTGATTCTTTAATTATCTTACTGAATTTCATCTCCCACATTCCATCTTTGTCTTTTTTAAAATATTTGCAGCCTGTGTGTTGAATTTTGCTATCTTGATATCAAAACTGTCCTGAGGCAAGATGGTAAAGGTATACTGTTTTTCCTACTACATGAGGGCAATTACCTCTAATTATATTTACTAATAAGAATGAAAAAACCACTAAGTGCACAGTAATTGCCAGAGGCTGTGTGCATTTGCTCCAGTGAGGATAGCACGTTCGAATTACAGCAGTGATTGGCATCACCATCTGCTACTGTTTGTGATATATGTAGTCATCTTTGTGTCCTATCTGGCTTTTGCACTGGAAAAACACATGCATTTAACGATGCCATGTTAAGAATTATGATATGTGACGTCTGAAGTTATCAAACGCATAGAAACAGACAAGTAAAAAGATGGTTTCCAGAGACTAGGAAGAAGAGGAAATAGGTAGTTGTTCAGTGAGTATAGAGTTTTAGTTTTACAAGATGAAAGTGTTCTGGAAATCTATTGCACAATGTAAATATATGTAACACTACCAGACTGTTTAAAGTTGGGTAAGATGATAAATCATATAATTTTAAAAAATGAAACAAGAAATTAGCATCCCTAAATTTCTCAAATATTTGATGATAGCAATTATTGTTGCAATGACCTAGGGATGCACTGCTGTGTTTGGTTTATTATCTTGCAAAGGATCTAGTTAATTTAAGAGGCTTTCCCTCTGCCCTTCCTACCCCAGCAGCCCTCAATTCACAGGTAAGTTAACCAAAGTGGGGATTTTACTGGTTACTAAATCTATTTCCACTTTATTCTCAGCAATTAGGGGAACAACCATTGATAGGGTTGGTCCCCAATCCTATTGGGTTTATTGGAAAATCCACCTGGGTCAAGACCGTCTATCCCCTGACCTCCTTAAGCCTCTGCTCTGACTGGTGAACCACAGTGGTAATTTGAATATCTGGAGAATTGGGTCACTTCAGATCCAGACTCTGGTAACTCCAGAAGGTCTGGCATTTCACCTTCCTCCATTGTTCGGCTATTCCCTTAAATGGCTGTAGGCATCTCAGGGAAAGCCTTAGGGGTGATCTGTAGAAGACATCTGTGGCTGCCCTGCAGGACTCTTCCTCCTACTTTTTGCTCAGTGAGGGGTTTCTGGGTCTGTGAACTTATTTAGGTGTAGGAACTAGTTATGAGGCTGTGAATTCCTTACTATAGAAACAGTGTCTTTCCAGTACAACTGGAATTTTTCCATCTATTAATGCCAAGCAGCATCTTTTTTTAGGCTGACAATCCCTTTCATTTTCAGGGATTCCAAGATCAGAGTTTTGTGAATCTAAATGTTCTGTTACAGTTTAGATCTTAAGTGTTCCCCAAAGGTCTATGTGGTTAAAGGATTGATCCCCAGCATGATGCTGTTTGGAGGCAGTAGAACCTTTAGGAGATGGGGCCTTGTGGGAGATCTTAGGTCACTGGGGCATGCACTTGAAGGGGTTAGTGAGACCCTAGCCCTTTCTTCTTTCTCTCTTTTGCTTTCTGGCTATGAGGTAAGTGGTTCTGCTCCCTGACCTGCTCCCTATTATGGTGTGCGGCTTTGGCACAGACCAAAGAGCAGCAGGGCTAACCAATCATGACTGAAACTTCCCAAACTGTCTTTTCTCTTCATAATTTGATTATCTCAGGCATTTGTTATACTAATGGAAAGCTAACTAACACACTCTCTGAGATGGTTTAAGTGGCCTATTGTGGTTATTGTGCCCACTTTCTATGAGGGTGCAGGCCACTACCAGTTCACTACTACTTTTGAGCTCCCATTTTTTTTCCACTGAAGCCAGGGAGCATGGTTCCACTGTTCCATCTCCTCTATCCCTCAGCTACCCCAGAGTTTCTAAAGACACTGATTACCCCCTTTCCTACCAGTAAATGTCTTTCCCTTTCATTAGTGAATAACTCCATTTCCTAATGTCTTGGGAAGGCAGTGTCCTCAGGTTTTTTGGTGAGGTTAGGGATGGTTGCATAGGTCACTGTCTAAATATCTACATCTTATGGATGTAGAAGTTTCTTTCTTTCTATAATACACCAGGCATTTAATTTCATTGACAACTTATCATCGTTGAGTTTAGGCTTCAATGAACTAATCCAGTAGACAGATAGCACCACCCCCTGGCACCAAAGTCAATTCATTAAATCCTAATTCCTGCATAATTGTACACATAACAGTGCATGGAGTCCAATCAAGCTTCATGTTTCAATTTCCCCGGTGTCACATACTTCAAGTCACTTCCATACATGCTCTTCAGAATCCTGTAGCAGACACTGAATTTCAGTCTGGGCTCTGTTAGTATCAAACTCCCGTTATGAACTTGGAAGCAAAAAAAGTTGCTTCAAACTTTTGAGGGCTGCATCCTGAAGAGAATAAGCATCCATTTTTGAAGCAATCACCACAGATAGAGTTGATGAAATATTTTTCTCTTCCAGGAAAAGGCTGTGTCCCTCAGATCGAGAGTATGGAGGGCTTAATTTGACTTTTAAGAAACATTCAAAAAGATTTGGGGGTTCAAAATTTTCAACCTCATTTCTGAATGCTCAAATGACCCTCTCTCAATTTCAGGTTCCCATTCCTTTATTACCAGCCATGCCCTTATCTTGATAAAAAGATATGATGAGTTAGCCCTTAATAGGTTTTATCTCTACATTTCCTAAAGTAGGTGGATTCTTGGTTCTCAGTCAGGTTTTCTCCTTTTCTACATAAGATAATAGACTTTAAGCTCTGCTATTGAATCTTTCTCATTTTCTCCTTGTCTTTTGAGTCAGATGATCACAGACTCTAATCTCTTCTTTTCCCTGGGTATATTCTGTAGGGAAACCCAAAGAAGCCACTTGTCTTTACAGTCAACCCTCTGAGTTTTATAGGTACTGTTATTGCCATAGCAATGATGTGCTCCAGACATTTTCTCACTCAGCAACTTGACCTCCACCTGCAGTTCATCTGTGCCCTACCTGGGGTAATTATGATGTATTACTAGAGTCCCATTTCCTCTTAACAAGGAGAATGTCTGTGAACCTCTCAAATATATGGCAACCTAAACTATGAAGCTCATTTTGAAGGTCTTTTCCCTAGACCAACTCCAGGAAACACTTACTGTATCAGTAGGGGACCTGTCAAGAAACAAATGGCGTACTCAGACTAGTTATTTTAAGGAGGTTTAATAGGGGGTTATTTATGAAGGTGTGGGCAAGGTTTAAGGAAACCAACAGAGGATCATGTAGTACTGTGTGTTAGTCATTGTGGGGAGCTGATGCCAGCCTGGTCTGAGGAGACAAAGGAGGGCACTTAGTGGATCCTGGGGAAGAAAACTCTATGAACCAGCCTACGTACAAGAGTTGTGGAAGAAGGAGGCAGCTAACTGAGAGCAAATCCAGAGAGGAGGGAGCAGAAGTAAATCACTTGCCCTCACTCCTCTCTTCTGATTTCTTCCCAGTTCCTTCTATTGGTTAAATCCTTCCAGAAGCTGGAAGGCAAATAATCTCATTAAATATCTGGGTTAATCTCTTGGGGCTCAGATTAAGGTAGAGAAAGCTTGAGAGCAAATATAATAGGGCAAATGGAGACTATCCTAACTGCAACATAATCTAATGAATAGGCACACTACATTTTCCCTAGATATATTATATATTCATCTTATGGTAGATTTTTTCAGATGTGTTATGGTTTAGGTATGAGGTATCCCCCCCAAAACTCATGCATGAGACGATGTAAGAATTTTCAGAGGTGAAATGATTAGATTATGACAGTTGTAGCCGGATCAGAGATGAATCCACTTATGTGGATTAGCTGGGTGTTAATTTTTTGTGGTTGGAGGAAGTAGGTCTTTTGAGGCATGCCTTTGGGTTTCTATTTTGTCCTCGGTGAGTGGAGCTTTCTCTGCTTCCAGTTGCCATCTCCTGAGCTAATTTCCTGAGCCATGAGTGTCTTCCACCATGATGTTCTGCCTTATCTTGGCTTCAGAGCCACAGAGTCGGCCTTCTATGGACTGAGATCTTTGATACCGTGAGTCAAAATGAACTTTTCCTCCTCTATGTTGTACTTGTTGGGTCTTTTGGTCATAGTGACGCTAATGCTGACTGAAATAGGATGTAACCCCATTGTAAGTCAAGTCCTGTAAGGGAATTACTTCAATTTTATAACCTGGGCAAGCTTCTTAGTAATGGGGTGATGAGACTAGAGAGAAGAGACAAATTTTAGAGATATTTAAATTCTGTTGGCTTTGGGGACTAGATTAAGGGGAAGAACACGGGAAGGTTCCCTCGTTCTTGCTTGGGTGAGTGGTAGGGTAGCCAAGCAGGGTGTGCCAGAGGAGTGGTGGGATGGGATGAGAAGACACTCTGTGGGTATGAGACATGCTGATGTCATTGAGAATGGGCTGCCTTGGGAATGCAGGAGAGAAGCTTTGGGAATTCCAGTGACAGTTCTAAGCTAGAAAGGTTGATTTGGACCCCTGACCCCTGAGCTTAGAGCTGTTCTGATGAAGTGGACAGAGGCTGTAATTATACTAATTTTCTTTAGAAATGTCCTAGGAAAAGACAACCTAGGTAAAAAAAAAAATCCCCTATCTCAAATGAGGGGAGCTACTGTACCACTTTTGTTTAGGAGCCAAAGGGAGGAGGGAAAGGGCACTTTGGGAAAATATTGAGGGTCGGAGGGACTTTGGGTCACAGTTGGCTGTGGGTTGGCCCAGATGGTGGTTTCTGAAGCATGACATTTTCAGGGGGCACTGAGCTGCCCCACAGGGTGGTCACAGTGTGGATTCAGTGGATTCAGAGGGTGACTCACACTTGTGTAGAGGCAGGGAACTGCTGGCCACCTGCTTCCCTCTGGGGCTGTAATTAGCCCCTGCTTTTCTGCCTCTTGTCATGTTAATTGGTGCCTGCTGGTGCTTTGCTCCTGTTTAATCTGTGAGAGAAATGAGTCACACCCCTTTCCCAGGCCACTCTGAAGGAACTCAAGCTTAAGGGACTCCAGGGGAAGCCCTTTAGGCTCCAAATGAAATTCATCTTTATTTCTGCATCACTCCTTTCAAATGAGCTCCCACTTCCTGGGTAGGAGCAGCCCTATGCCTGTATCATGCTTGTTTCTTGGGGGTCCTGTATGGATTTCTCCTGTTTGCCAGAACTCTTAAGTAGCTGGTCTAATGCTCCCTCAAGTCTTGGTGAGTAGCCAACCTCCACATCTTTCAAACCCACTTCATCAATAGTTTGTCTCAATCCAACCTTCAAATACTCCATGAGTCAAGACCATGAAGAAGGGAAAGAGAAGAGAATCTGTCTTCAGAACAAACATCCGTTTTAATGCCCACTCAGGGTCACCAGAAGGTTCACTTCCCAAGGGCTTTGGGACTTTTCCCTCCTTGGACCTATACTTTGGTTTCTGAATTGATTTACTAGAAAAGTTTTCACCAGATGTGATGCTGCTCAGGCCATCTGCTTTAAGGTTTAAACGTGCTCCATCCCTTGCAAAACGGAATCTGTGATCTGTGACAATACACGGTCACCTTCAGCTACCCTGTTTATTTCTCAGAGCAGCAGCAACAGTACTGAAAACAATAGCTTTGTCCTTTATGACAGTGATCTAAAATAGCTCAAAATAACATTTACTATTTAAAAGGCTTATACTGAGCATACTTCTAGGGAGCGTTCTTTTTTTTTATTTTTTATTTTTAAAGGTCACACAAAGAAATGAGGGATTGGGAGATCCAGAACCTTCCTTTATTTTTTGGGTTTTTGCAGCAACAAGATGGTAATCTGTCCTTCATGCCTCTCATGATTTCTGGGTAGCTGAGAGTGGCCAGTGTTTTTGCTAGTGGAGTATTAGTCTGTTTGTGCATTTTTGATTGCTAATAACACAATACCATAAACTAGGTGATTTGCAAAGAAAAGAGATTTATTTTGTCTCGGGGGCTGGTCTAAGGTCAAGGGCCGGCATCTGGCCTTGTTGCTGGCGGAGTCCTGAGGTGGCTCAAGGCATCCCACCCGAGAGAGAGGGGAGCATGCATGCGTGCCTCCTCTGGTCTCTGCCTTTTATGGAACCACTAGTATTCCATCCTGATGACCTTATCCAGTCCTAATCACCTCCCAAGGCCCTACTGCTAAACACCATAGTCAGATTATCTAAATTTCCATCCTCTGTGGGGAAAAGGGTACTCTTGTACACTGCTGGTGGGACTGCAAATGGGTGCGGCCAATTTGGAAAGCAGTATGGAGATTCCTGGGAAAGCTGGGAATGGAACCACCATTTGACCCAGCTATTGCCCTACTCGGACTATTTCCTGAAGACCTTAAAAGAGCACACTACAGGGATACTGCCACATCGATGTTCATAGCAGCACAATTCACAATTGCTAGACTGTGGAATCAACCCAGATGCCCTTCAATAGATGAATGGATAAAAAAAATGTGGCATTTATATACCATGGAGTATTACGCAGCACTAAAAAATGACAAAATCACGGAATTTGCAGGGAAATGGATGGCACTAGAGCAGATTATGCTTAGTGAAGCTAGCCAATCCCTAAAAAACAAATACCAAATGTCTTCTTTGATATAATGAGAGCAACTAAGAGCAGAACAGTGAGGCTGAGCAGGAAGAAAAGATTAGCATTAAACAGAGACATGAGGCGGGAGGGAAAGGGAGAAAAAAAAAAGGGAAATCACATGGAAATGGAGGGAGACCCTTATTGTTATACAAAATTATATATAAGAGTTTACGAGGGGAATGGGATAACAAACATGGAGGGAAATGAATTTCAATAGATGGGGTAGAGAGAGAAGATGGGAGGGAAGGGGTGGGGGGATATTAGAGGATAGTAAAGGTAGCAGAATACAACAGTCACTAATATGGCAGTATGTAAAAATGTGATGTGTAGCAGATGTGATTCTGCAATCGGTATTTGGGGTAAAAATGGGAGTTCATAACCCAATTGATTCTAATCTATGAAATATGATTTGTCATGAGCTTTGTAATGTTGTGAACATCCAATAAAAAAAATGAAGAACTACTAATACACACAATGATTCACCTTACTTGTCTTACTATGTAATTTGATAGATTCATGTAAATAATATTCTTCTGAAATATGCAGTTAAGCATTATTATGATAGTTCATCATGAGTCCGACCAGAACCATGTGGTACATACAGGAGAAAACCTCTTAATTCCATAGTTATGAATACCAAAACTGAATTTCAATGAAGTTCTTATTTCTAGAACTACTTTTTTATAATTTGAATTTGCAAGAGCTTCACTTATATTTTATGTTTGATGCATGGTCATAAAACGTGAACTGTTATGTTTGAGCCAGATACTTTTCTGAAATAAAATATGAATATTCTTGATTATAGACTAAAAAAAAATAAATAAATTTCCATCCTCTTAGTACCTCACTGTAGGGATTAAATTCCAAAGTTTCAGAGGGACCACGCAGTATTGAGGCCATAGCAGCTTATGATGATGTAACTCTGTGGAAAAGTTCCTATTGCATCTCTAGTTGTACTAAGTAGAACATTCTGTATTTTCTTACACCTAAACTCCTTCAACATTTTCTTTGAGAAGAATGCTAGCAGTGGAGAATGATAGAGGGAGATTTTCTTTTGTTGTCATTAGCCCCAGTTCATGATTAGTCATTATTTTTTAGGTGATACAAGTAAGTTTCACCTTAATAAAATATCTTAGTGAAAGCATGGAAATTTACCAAGGTATAAATTGGGGGCATGACCTATCACAAAATTTAGGTGTTTGCTTTATAAAAATAAATTTTGTTTATGAGAATCCGTAAAATGGTTTAATTATTTGAAATTTGATTTACATGCATTCGATTATAACACACACAGCAAAAACTGCTTCAATTCTGATACTCATTTTGTAAGACATAAAGTATATAATTTTAAGCACCCCCCCACCAAAAGAAGTGATCGAGAGGGCATCAATATTCAGATACTAACCTCATTATTTTACGCCCAATACTAAGATATCTAAAACATGAGTTTTATGTTAAGTAGTTAACAAGTTGTAAGGGAATTACTTTCCTCAGATTCTTCAGGCAATAATAGTTTAAACTACAAAGTTATTTTTATAAGTAGGTTAAAGGTCCTACTTCCAGGATATGGTTGACTTACTAGGATGTGGGAGATGCAAAGTCTCGTATTTGTACTGATTCTCAGTGTTTGTGGGTGTTACCTTCCTGTGGCTGGCACAGTCCCATGGGAATCCATGTGTCCCCATGTAGAAAACAGGAAAAGGACCCAGCTACATGAAGGTACCATGCAGAAAAAAGATCATAGTTGTTTTTCCATCTTATATGACAGTTACTTCTTTGCAACTGGGTGGGGAATAAAGGAGGTATTGAGTTTGAAGGTGGCTCTGCTATTGGCTAAGAGTCAATAGAGGCTTATTCCTGTGTCAGGTTTGGCTCCTTGCACATGCTAGGATGACTTTTTAACATACAGAGCGTTTGTCATTTTAAGAGGCGCTCAGAGTGTGTCACAGTCTTCCTTTCACCTGTCTCGTAGGGTATTATGGTTTAAGTATGAGGTGTCTCCTCAAAGCTCCTGTGTGAGACAATGCAAGAATTTTCAGAGGTAAAATGACCAGATTATGAGAGTTATAATCTAATCAGTGGATTAATTGACTGACACAGATTTACTGGGTGATAACTGTAAGATCACTTTGGGGTTTATATTTGTCCCTGGTGAGTGGGGCTCTTTCTCTTCCTGGTTGTCATCTTCTGGTTGCCCTGCTTCCTCAGCCATACCCTTTCACCAGGATGCTCTGCCTCACCTCAAGCCCAGAGCTATGGAGTCGGCCAACCATTGTCTCTGAACCTCTGCAACCATGAGCCAAAATTAACTTCTCCTTTTCTAAATTGCTCTTGTCAGGTCTTTTGGTTACAGCCACAAACAGCTGACAAAAACACTGGGAAGACCTCCACGTAAAGACCCTCATTCTAACAGGTGTCCTTAAGCAATGACCTCATCTCCCACATTGAGAGAGACTTCTAATGTTCCTCTTGGAATTCCCCTTAGAGCTCTAGGAAAACTCCAAAAGAAGTCTAAAGCTAATGGAAATCTCTTTTGGTGAGAAGTTTTTGGTTATGCTAAGAGGTAATCTATGATATTTGGAGAGATATTGGTTACATGGAAAAATTTGGTTTGATTTATTGATGACTTGAACATTCACTGGGGTTAGCAAAACAGTGTACTCAATGTTGTGAGGAGAAATAGGATGAAAAGTTTGAAAAAACAGGTTTGTGTATTTATCAGAAGCTGAAATGTTGATTGGTACAGTGTAACTATAAAATAAAATTGTTGGTAGCATTTACATATTTTGTAAGTATGTGTGTATGTTGATGTGTGTCGTGCATGTCTGCATGGTGAGTAATGTAAAATAAGTAGTGTGAGTGGACTTTGAGTCTGTAGGTTTTTTAAAGCCACTGGATTTTTCTCCCTGGGAAATTTTGTGGATGTGATTGAAGAATTGATTTATTTTTCACTTCTCAGTGGTGATACACAACTTTCCTTTAAGCATGATCCAGTTTCTATTTATTCTTCTTATAGAGTATTAAGGTTTAATTCCTGATCTTAGCTGTTGGATAAATGTATCATTAACCCTGCTGTTTTATAGAATCAGGCCCACCAACAGTCCCCAATAGCTTTTTCCTCTAACAGCCCTTTTGATATCCTGAACTGACAGTGTGTGCTGTGTGTCCAGGACCTGCATTTTGAAATGAAGTGATGTCTAGTCCTTTATTGGAAGGGAGGGGAGTCTTACCAAGTGTTATGGTATGGATATGAGGTGACCTTCCAAAAGCTCACTTTAGGCAAGGGAGCCATGTTCAGAGGTGAAGTGATTAGATTATGAGAACTGCAACCTAATCTGTGGATTAATACATTTGCTGGTTTAATAGTTTGAAAGGATTGCTGTACTGGGTGGTTAACTGCAGGCAGGTGGGGCATGGCTGCAGGAAGCAGGTCACTGGAGGTGTGCCTTTGGGGTTTATATTTTGTCCCTGGCACCTCTCTTTGCTTCCTGGCTGTCATGAGCTGAGCAGTTTTCCTCCTCTGAACCCTGTCACCGTGATGTTCTGCCTCACCTTAGGCCCAGAGCAATGGAATGGACTAGCCATTGACTAAAACTTCTGAAACTTTGAGGCAAAATAAACTTTTCTTATTCTAAATTGTTCTTGTCAGGTATTTTAGTCCCAGTGACAGAAAACTGGCTAACACACCACAGCAGGGGTGTTGGAAAATCACAGAGTCAGAGTGCAGTTCAAGGAGCCCCCTAGGTATTAGTTTGTCTATACGTGGAACACCCCTAGAGAAGCCAGCTGTGAAAAGACACCTTGGGGGCAGCGCTGTTCAGGGAACTGATGGGAATAAAGGTAGCTGTGGGATCCAAACAAGTGCAGGAAGCTGAGAGAGCAGCAGAGTTATGAAGGATTTATTGACCTACCAAAGAAAAAAGGGGAAGAATATGAAAACGGTGCCTTCTTGGGTAAGGTTGGAGGTGAAGGAGTCGGGTTAGCTCCCTCTTCGCTGCAGCACTGAGGCTGTGCCTTAGCAAACCTGTGGTGAGTATGAAGATGGGTCAGGTGCCAGTGTTACTTCCTCTGCAAGCCTCCTGATTCTCTGGACAGTTCTTGAAGCACTGGAGGCTTTTGGCTGACTGGTCAGGATTCTACTGATTTTTCCTACTTCAAACTAAAAATTTATGCATATAATAATATTGATAAATTTTGAAGTTCTGCTAATTGCTCCATGATGGGACTATCAGTGAGTTGATTTTCATAACACATCAATTACCTGATGAGTTATATTCCTTCCTCAGGATAATATCTTAACTCAGTCAAAATAAACACTCCTTGAAAAGATTGAAGAGTGGGCTGAGGTTGTGGCTCAGGGGTAGAGTGCTCGCCTAGCACATGCAGGGCTCTTGGTTCAATCCTCAGCACCAAGTAAAAATAAATAAAATAAAGGTATTGTATCCAATTACAACTTGAGAGAGAGAGGGAGAGAGAGAGGGGGGAGGGGGGGAGGGAGAGAGAGAGAGAGAGAGAGAGAGAGAGAGAGAGAGAGGGAGGGAGGGAGGGAGGGAGAGAGAGAGAGACTAAAGAGTAATTTATGGAAATATGGAACTGGAAGTGTTGTAGGGACAGATGAGGTAAGGCACTCAAGATAGCAGGAAACAGTTTTATTTGGCTGCAGCCAGGTTCAGAGGGCACAGCTTTTGCTGTAATCAATCCCCTGAACCCCAAATTCAGGTAGTTTTGGAATTTTATACCCAGCATGTAAGGGGAGGGTCTCAGAAGTTCACAGTCTGCAGAAGTTCACATAAAAGCAGCTTTTTCTTTCACTGTTCTGGGCAAGTTAACCCTTCAAGGACAACACTTGAGAAGGGGAGAGCTTCTTGTCCCCTTTCTTTCCTCCCCTGCCAGCTGTATCCATGGAACCTAATTGGTAACTTCTCTTAGAAATGTAGACATCTCTATGAAGCCCAGCTCAAGGCCAGAGGCCTTGTTTGCACATTTCTGCGAACTACTATACTGGATACATTTGTGAAAAACTAGTAAGGGGGTGACCAGCACCTGGAGTGCTGACTACTTTCTGGCCAGTGGCCAAGTAAAACAGGGAAACACGAAAATAGGAAGTTTATCTACATTGAACTCGTTTGCTGACAGTTCTAAAATCAGCCATGGTGAAGATTTCTGGAGAGGCCCAGTTAAGACTTTTCTGTGGAAAAACGGGGTGCCACTACAGAAGAGATGTAGGAGTGATCAAGTTCCATTCTGTCATTTGACAACTGAGAGTTGAGATCCCCAAGGAAGTGAAAGCACCCTCCAAGTCATACCACCACATACTGTCTGAAGAAATCAGACCCTGGCCTCTTGGCTCAGGATCATGCACAAGGAGAATCAGAGTCACAATAGCATATAGGGGTGCTATTGTGTGGATCTGGAACCCAAAGCCCCACGTATTAAAGACTTGGTCCTCAGCTTGGTGCTGTTGGAAGGTATTGGAAAATTTCAAGTGGTGGGGCCTCGTGGGAGGTTTTAGTTCATTGGGAGGTATGCCTTAAAAGGGGACTGTGGGACTAGTCTCTCACTCTCTTCCTCTAAGCTTCCAGCTGCCATGAGGTAATCAGCTTGCTCCATCATGTATACCCTATCATGATGTGCAGGCTTACCACAAGCTCAAAAGCAATGGGGCCAGCCAATTGACCATGGAACTGAACCTCCCAAACTATAAGCCAAAATAAACTTTTCTTTTTTAAAGTTGATTACCTTAGGTATTTTGTTATAGTAACAGAAAGCTGACTAACAAAAGGGGATTGGGGGTTTTGTTATTGTTAAGGGCCTAAGGGAGCTTCCCAAATCACCATGCCTTTTCTACACATAAGATACTATCCTTGAAGCTGGCAATAAATGGGGGAAGAGATTGACCCTGTGTGTGAGGAGAGATTACAAATAGATAAATTACAGTTCTAGAGTAACTCCAGCTCCCACACACACTGACTTATGGAGCAGAGTACTACCTTTTAAAAAAATTGGGCTCATACAATTCACATATTTCCCTAATTTCTATTCCTTTTGCATTTCACAACTGTTTTGTTATAAAACACATGTTATAAATTCAAGGTTCACCAAAGCTTTTTGAACTTTGCTGGTTACTTAATCTTTTTATGCTGAGGGTGAGAAGCAAATTCTTTTGTCTACCTTAAATCTTTTTGTTTTTTTGATACCAGGGATTGAACCCATGGACACTTAACCCCTGAGCCACATCCCCAGCCTTTTTGTACTTTATTTAAAGACAGGGTCTCCTGAGTGGCTTAGAGCCTCACTAAGTTGCTGAGGTTGGGTTTGAACTCACGATCCTCCTGCCTCAGGCTCCCTAGTTGATGAGATTACAGGTGTTAACCCCTGTGGCTGTGTCCCTGTAGTATGCTGTTTTTAAGTCCTATCTCTCACCATGCACTAACCTCAACTCAAAGTGGATCAAGGACCTAGGAATTACACCACAGACTTTGCTTCTAACAGAAGAAAAAGTAGGCCCTAATCTTCATCGTGTGGGATTAGTCCCCAACTTCCTTAATAAGACTCCTATATGCAAGAATTAAAACCAAGAATTGGTAAATGGGATGGATGGAATCAAACTAAAAAGTTTCTTCTCAGCAAAAGAAACAATTTGTGAAGTGAACAGAAAGCCTTCATCCTGGGAGCAAATTTACACCCCTCACACATCAGATAAAGCACTAATCTTTAGGGTATATAAAGAACTCAAAAAGCTAAACACCAAAAAAACAAATAACCCAATCAACAAATAGGCCAAGGACCTGAACAGACACCTTTTTCAGAAGAGGATATACAATCAATCAACAAATATATGTAAAAATGTTCATCATCTCTAGCAATTAGAGAAATGCAAATCAAAACTTCTCTAAGATTTCATTTCACTCTAGTCAGAATGGCAGCTATTATGCATACAAACAACAATAAGTGTTGGCAAGGATGTAGGGAAAAAGGTACACTCATACATTGTTTGTGGGACTGCAAATCGCTGCAGCCAATATGGAAGGCAGTATGGAGATTCCTTGGAAATCTGGGAATGGAACCACCATTTGACCCAGCTATCCCTCTCCTCGGTCTATACCAAAAAGACTTTAGAACAGCATACTACAGGGACACAGCCACGTCAATGTTTATAGCAGCACAATTCACAACAGCTAAACTGTGGAGCCAACCTAGATGCCCTTCCGTGGATGAATGGATAAAAAAAATGTTGCATATATACACAATGGAATTTTACTCAGCAATAAAAGAGAATAAAATCATGGCATTTGCAGGTAAATGGATGGAGTTAGAGAAGATAATGCTAAGTGAAGTTAGCCAATCCCCAAAAAACAAATGCCGAATGTTTTCTTGGAATGTATCTTTGAGAAGTTTGTTCTAAAACTCAAGGAAGAATAAAATGGTTTTAAAAATCAAATTTTGCGCTTGACCTCAGAATAGAAAATGCTATCCATTTTGCTTGAGGAAGTAAAGGATTTCCTTAGGAAAGAAGCTGATATCTTAGAGAGCAAGTCAGACATAAACAACATGTGTCCTTAGTTCCTTTAGGAATGAGCTTGGGGCTGGGGCGGTAGCTCAGTGGTAGAGCACTTTCCTTGCCTGTGTGAGGTACTGGGTCCAATCCTCAGCACCACATAAAAATAAATAAATAAAGATATTGTACCGACTTAAAAAAACTAAAAAAAAAAAAAAAAATAGAATGATGGCTGGGGTTGTGGCTCAGCAGTAGAGTGTTCGCCTAGCACGTGTGAGGTCCTGGGTTCGATCCTTAGCATCACATAAAAATAAATAAAGATATTGTGTTCAACTACAACTAAAAAATAAATATTAAAAAAAGAATGAGCTTGGAAGGGATTTCTTATGATTGTTAATAGACTGTTATTTGATAAGCACCCATTTATGAATGTTACTCTTCCCTGTTTGAATTCTGAACCAACTGTTTATGATAAAGCCAGGCTCAAAGGGAAACTGGATGTAAAAAGGCTTTAAAATACATGGGCACAGTGAGGTGAGGGAGTCTCAGGTAAGACTTGCAGACTTGGAGAGGCCACCTTATAAATTTCTCTATTGTGCTAGAAGACACAAGGGTCTCAAAAGCCATTCTGGGAAAGGGCACAGTATGTATGTGTCAATTATTTTTCCTAGAAAAAGGGATGTGTAATATTGCAGTGTGTTCATGGTATAGTTCTTATAGCATGATTCTGGTTTGTTTCAAATATGGGTTTTGAGAAGAGAAGCAGAGGGGACTGGCTACTTGTTTATGTTTTCTGTTTTGTGCCTGGGCTAATAGTTGCTGTTTTCCTATGTACTTTGATCCCTTGGACAGTGGTTTAAGAAAATGATTTGCTTTTGGCTTGTTCAATTTGGAAGGTGGTAAATTTGCTTTTTCTGTGAAACTTCAGGCTGTGGCCTCTGAAGCAGGGGCCTAACTCACTCTACCCATGCGTCTCTGTGAGACTTCCTGTCCCAGAGTAAGCAGTATAAGAATTTTGGAGGGGATCAAAATTTTGGGATTAATTTTTCAGCTATAATGCATAAGAGGATCTTATTTCCAGAATTTAATTTCTCTCTAGACACTTACTATTCATATTGTTTCAATTTGGTGCATTTTTATATTGCTGCTGAAGGATCTGGGGATTTAAAATTATCCTTTGTGTTCCTTGCACATTTTTTTGTGAAGTATGTTAGACAATGCAGCTGGGCATACCGTGAGATGGGAAATAGGCAGAGAGTGAATGTTGGCTCAGGGTGCAGTTTGGTCTTGAAGTTAATTTAGTAAATGTTAAGTGTAGGCCATTTCAGAGCCTTAGGTACAAAAGTCTTATCCACATGAGCCCAAGAAGCATATAGAAGGAAAAATGATAGTTATAGATGGAGAGTTCTTGTGAAAGAGGGAGCCAGACCACCCTGATACAACACAGGTTTCCTTTCCTGAGGGACATTTGGCTGAGGTGTGTGTGTGTGTGTGTGTGTGTGTGTGTGTGTGTGATGAGGGAGGAGAGTGTTTTTGTTTTTTGATGGTAGAGACGAGGAAAAGCCTTCTCCATTGTTATTTTTGCTGTTGTGAAGGAATTTCTCCCCCAAGATTCCTCCTTTTAGGGAGGGGTTCATCTGTTGGTTGGATTCAGTTTTTTTTTTTTTAACTTAGAGATCACTGCTGTAGTGTGGTATGGTTTCTTGTCCTTGCTTCTTATATACCATCTCGTTAGACTATGTTCCTCTCACCTTGTCTGGTAGGTTTTCCTGCTCTGGGAATCCTGGTTTTCTAACTTCTCAGTGTTAAAGCCATGGGTAGTTGGCCCGGTCAGTTCTGCTGGGGCCTTCGGGGTCACTGGGAGGTGATTATTAAAGCTTGATGAGTTGGTGCTTGTGTTGGAAGACTCTTTTTGGAAAAATACTGCATGGCTAGGTCAAGACCCTTGCTTTGCCTTTTACAATCAACAATCTACTTTTATCTTCAGAGGGAAAAAAGGAGGCTTGAGAGGCTGTCCCTTTTGTTTTTAGAGCAAGACCTAAACCTTTTAATTCCAAAAAATTGATTTATACAAGTTACAAGAAGAGAAAGAAATGGAAGAACAAAACATGCTCCAAACTTCCTAAGTCTTTTGCTTTTGGTCTGGGAAATTGTTATTCCTTAATATTATTATTATTATTATTATTATTTTTTATTGGATGTTCACAACATTACAAAGCTCTTGACAAATCATATTTCATACATTAGAATCAAGTGGGTTATGAACTCCCATTTTTACCCCAAATACAGATTGCAGAATCACATCAGTTACACATCACATTTTTACATACTGCCATATTAGTGACTGTTGTATTCTGCTACCTTTCCTATCCTCTACTATCCCCCCTCTCCTCCCCTCCCATCTTCTCTCTCTACCCCATCTACTGTAATTCATTTCCCTCCATGTTTGTTATCCCATTCCCCTCATAACCTCTTATATGTAATTTTGTATAACAATGAGGGTCTCCCTCCATTTCCATGTGATTTCCCTTTTTTTCTCCCTTTCCCTCCTGCCTCATGTCTCTGTTTAATGTTAATCTTTTCTTCCTGCTCTTCCTCCCTGTTCTGTTCTTAGTTGCTCTCATTATATCAAAGAAGACATTTGGTATTTGTTTTTTAGGGATTGGCTAGCTTCACTAAGCATAATCTGCAGATTGTGGGGATGGGCTCAAAATTCCTTAATAGGACACCCATAGCACAAGAGTTAATAACAAGAATCCTTAATATTATTATTAGACAACAGAGGAAGCTCAGCTCTCAGTGGCAGAAGTAAGAGATGTCATCTCATCACTCTATCAGGGTGAATATAAAAGAAAAATAACTTCACTCTCAGGAAAGAGAACTTCTCATCTTGAGACTTGAGCAGTAGATAGACCTTTCTATTGGATCTTTCTGAAATGGGTGGAAGGAGGTCTCCAGGGCTCAGACTTTTCTTTTTATAGTTGTAGATGGACAGAATGCCTTTATTTTATTTTATTTTTTTAAATTTTTATGTGGTTCTGGGATCAAACCCAGTGCCTCATGCATGCTAGGCAACTGCTCTGCCACTGAGCTACAGCCACAGCCTGAATTATTATTTTTATTTTATTTTTTGTGTGCGTTTTCTGGGGATTCAACCCAGGGCCTTGTGCATGTGAGGCAAGCATTCTACCAACTGAGCCCCAGACTTTTCAATTAAAGAAAACAACCCTTACCAGGGGAGGTCTGAGAAAGTAGCTCTTGTGAAATATGATCATTGCTTAATGATAATCTGATATAGTCATCATTTAAGTAGTAGATTTTGACTTCTGTATTAGAATTCAGAATTTCCCCCTCACTGCCCCATATTTATTTAAAATGTGTCAAAGAAAGGGTACATTCCCTGATCTTTGGCAAAAACCTCCCCTAACAATTCTATTACATTATTTTAAATTAATTGTCAAGTTTATTAATCTCCTTATAGATCCTGTATTTGTATCATATGTGGCTAGATCTTTTCCTCACTCACATCTATGCATGTCTATGTGTCTATATGCATTACACAAACACATACACACATATATACCACACATACTTACATTTATTATCTACAGTTTCATTGGTTTACCTTATATTCATTTCAGGAAATATTTTGTTTCCCACCTCAAATTATGCCTAATTACACTGTCTAATGTAGCTCACCAAAAATGTGTGAAAGAAGCACAAATTATACAGTTTATTGGGTAGCAACATGGAGGATGAGCGAGGCAATGCAGATGGGGAAGGAAAGGGGACAGAAAAATTAATTAGGGCTGCCATGGTAGTAGCCATAGAGAGGCATGAAGATACTGGAATACACACAAGAGGTGGCCTGGGCTGGCCTCATGACCACTGGATGTGAGTGAGTTCTGTGGGATAAAGGAGGGCCCAGGAATTTGGACAGTGGGGATGACCAGATGGAGGTACAATCTGCTGAGAGAAAACACTAATGAAAGAGAAAGTTTTTGGGAAAGAGAATGAATTTGGGAGATATGATTTGTGTTTAAAAGGAATTGGAAATATGTTGAATGAAAGAAAGACTGTTTAGGCAGGTTCAGTGATAGCCATGGTGGGTGGAGGTTGGCAGCAGTTGGAAAATTTTGGACAGGCAGCTGTCTGCCAACAAATATGTCAGAAGTGAGGAAGATTTAGGCAGAAAATGAAGCTAAGGCTGAGCATCGATCCTTTTCCAATTTACAAATCTATCACTTAATTAAACTATCCATACAACCTTTATCTTCCTCTCAACTAAGAAAGTCAAAGGTAAACTAAGATTTTAGGATAAAGTAACTGTTTTCAAGAAATAATTTCTTGGCTTGGAGGTAAAAGTCAGCAGACATGTAGATAGTGAATCCTGTATACTGGGCATGTCCCTGCAGTTTTGATGTTAGCCACGAGATGGCAGGCTCTGCCCACGGAAATACACCAACCAACTCGCCAGAAGTTTTATTTTCTAACCTTGTAAACAAAAGGAAGAAATTGTTATAGAAGCCAAGATCAGTTCATATATAAGGGAGAGAATAATTAATTTGGGCGTTTACTCTTTGGTATACAAATCTTATACCAACTTATTGCCTTTTTATTCCCTATTTCTCAGGACACCTGATTTGAGATAGTAATCAATAAAGATTAATTTAGAGCTGGGCATGGTGGTGCACTCCTGTAATCCCAGTGGCTGGGGAGACTGAAGCATGAGGATCGCAAGTTCAAAGCCAGCCTTAGCAACTTAGTGAGACCTTGGCTCAAATTAAAAAAATGAAAGTGCTGGGGTGAGGCTCAGTGATTAAGCACCCCTAGGTTCATGTCACGAGTACCAAAAAAAAAAAAAAAAAAAAAAAAAAAAAAAAAAAAAATTAATTTGGCCAATTAGGTGCTAAATAACCACAGTGTTGAACTTTTGTCTCTTACCTTTTTATTTGAAGGCTCCACGTTGCTAACAGACCCCTTTAGTTTTAGAGTGAGATGAGAAGCAGGTAGAAAAGGGGCCAGGCTTTAGACTCAGACTCAGAATCAAACTGTCAGTCTTAGGCCAAGACTCACTGTGCTCTATGATAACTGATAGACCCTCCCTGGTCTTGGGGTTCTTCATTATAAATTGAGATTCTTACATTTACTTGGGTTTCTCTGTTTTGTGTGTGAATAATAAAGATTGCATTAAATATTGATTTTTTTTTCAGGAAGTTATGTCGTGATGAAGGTGATGGTCACAATGACTCTGAAGTAGAAGAGGAAGCAGAAGAAATGGGGGGAAGAGCCACCATTCTGGAAACCCAGCCTTTTAGCCTGTTCCAGGAAATACCCAGCATTCCATTGTTCAGAAAACAATTCTAGAAGTCTAGAAGTTATACCAGTTTAGAAAATATTGTAGGCCAAATTTGGGTAGAACAATGGGGTTTTGTCTTGGTTAACATTTCAGGATTATTTGCAAAAGTACTGGGGAACTGAGAAGCCTTAAGATGGATGAGTAAAAGAATATTTTTTTCTCATGATTCCCAACTGTGTGTGGAAGTCCTTTGACTTTTTGTCTTCAAAATTGCCTTTATTATTTTTTTTTTGCTGTTTTATACTCCATATTAATTTTAGAACCAGTTTATCAATATCCACAACAAATATGCCTCAATTTTGATTGAAATAGCATTAAATCTATACACAAATATGGCAGAAAGGCCATTTTCTCCCAGAATTTTGTATTGTGGTTTGAATTGTGACCCTTCCAAACATATGTAGAAGTTCTAACCTCTGATACTTGTGAGTATAACCTGATTGGAATAGGATTTTTGTACATACAATTAAAAGAAAATATGAGGTCACATTTGATCTGGGTTGGCATTAAAACCAATGACTTGTGTACTTATAAGGAGAAGATAATTGATTTTCAAACTTCTTTCTTCTGGTGTACTCATTTAAGGCTATAAACTTGTTTTTAATTGTAGATTTAGCTGCTTTGCACAATTTTCAATGTTTACAAAGTCTTTTTATGAAAAACTTTTAAACTATTTTACTAAAAGTATTTTCTAGATTTTTATTTCTTCTTTGACCCAGGGGTAATTTTGAAATGTATTATTAAATTTGAACAATGTGGATAATTTCTAGTCGTACTTTTGTTATTGAGCCCTAATTTACTTTAATTATGATGAGAACATATTCTGAATGATTTTGGTCTTTAGAGAGTTTTTGAGATGTGCTTTATGGCCCAGCATATGGTTAATGTTGGTAAGTATTGTATGCATCTTCTATAGTTGCTAGTGTCAGTGTTCCATCTAAGTAGACCAATATAATTAATTGTGTTGTTCACATTTTTTCTGTCTTTAACTGATATTTTTGATCTACAGATTCTATCAGTTCCAGAAAGATATGTTAAACTGTCACACTGTTATAAACTTATCTATTTGTACTTTTAGTTCGGTTAGCATTTCCTCTATTTTTTGCTTACATTATTAGGTGTGTACACATTTAAAATTGTTATAACTTCCTGCTAAAATAAGGCTTTATCATTATGAAATATTCCTGTGTTAGTCAGCATCTGTCATGGTGCCAAAATACCTGAGATAATCAAGTTAAAAATAGCAAAAATTTATTTTGGCTCATCATTTTGGAGTTTGCAGTCCATGGTCAGGTGGCTCATTGTTTTGGGACCTGCTTCAGAGCAGTGTACCATGGCAGGAACATGTGATAGAAAAGGCTTTTCACCTCATGTCAGCCAAGAAACAAAAAGAAAGGGATCTGAAGCGGATTTCCTTCTGCTAGATTCAAACTCTTAAAGGGTCCACCACCTCCCAATAGTACCAGGGGCTTGGAACCAAGTCTTTGGCTCATGGATTTTTGAGGGACACTTATCCAAACCACAATGATCTCTTTTCATCTGTAATCATGCTTTTTTACCCCAAAATCTACTTTGTGTGATATCAATATAAGTACACAAACTCTCTCTCTTTTTATTTTATTTTATTTTCTTTTAAAAAATTTTTTTAGTTGTCAATAGACCTTTATTTTATTTACTTATATGCAGTACTGGGAATCAAACCCAGAGCCTCACCATGTGCTAGGCAAGCGCTCTACCACTGAGCCACAACCCCAGCCCCTCTTTTCTTTTCTTTTCTTTTTTTTTTTTTTTTTTTTTTTTTGTACCAGGGGTCAAACCCAGGGGTGCTTAACCACTGAGCTACATCCCCAGCCCTTTTTGTATTTTACTTAGAGACAGGTTCTCACTGAGTTGCTCAGGGCCCCGCTAAATTGCTGAGGGTTGCTTTGAACTCACAATCCTCCTGCCTCAGCCTCCTGAGCTGCTGGGATTACAGGTGTGCACTGTGGTTCCTAGCTTACAAACTCCCTTTTGGTTTGTGTTTCCATAGTACATCTTTTCCAATTTTGACTTTAGGACTTTCTATTTCTTTATATTTAAGACATATCTTTTATAAGTAATAAAGAGATAAGTTTTATTTGTTTTTCCAATGTATCAATGTTTGTCTCCTAGTGGGAATATTTAGTCAGGGCAAATTTAATGTAACTACTTAAATATTTGTGCTTAAATTTATTATTCTATTTATTTTTAATTTTTCTAATTCCTCAAAAGTTCCTCTTTGCCCCTTTCCCCCCATCTCTTTTGTATGTTGCTGGTGATAACATTTTTTGTTTGTTTGAACATGGGGTTATTAAATTTTCATTTTAAAAAGTTATTTTTGCTATGTGTAGAGTTTTAGAATAAGGTATCTTGAAGATATTATTCCATCATTTTCTGGCTTCCATTATTTTATTTGAAGTTGGTAGAAGTCTCATTATTTTTCCTGTGAAGATAATCTCTTTACTGACTTGGATTGCTTTAAAAATGTTCTCTTTACCTTTGATTTTTAGCAATTTTACTCTATTGTACCTAGATGTGGTTTTCTTTGTATATATGCTACTTGGGGTTTGTATTTCTTTTGAATATGTGGATCAATATCTTTCTTCAATTTTGGAAATTCTTAGCATTATCACTTAAAATGTTACTTCCTATTCATTTTCTCTTTTCATTTGGGAGCCCAGTTACATGTGTTATACATTTTAATCATGTTCTTTTTGGTTTAAAAACTCTTTTTGAATTATTCCACCCCCCCCCACCCCGCCTCCACCCTCCCCCCGCCCCTAACTGGGATTTATTCTGATGTTTTCTTTTGAATTGTTCTATTATTTTGGTACTGAGGATTGAATTTGGGGCCTTGTGCATGCTAAACATATGATCTACCACTAACCTATCCCCCAATTCTTAAATTATCTTCTTTAATTAATTGTCTCTTCATTTGATTAATATTAATAATTGTGCCTTTCAGTTTTACAATTTTCATTTGATTTTAAGTCAGTTTTCAGTTCTAAAATCTTCTTATTAAATCAAATATATCAGCCAAAGCTATTTTACCAAGTTCAATATTTGAATTTCTTATGGGTGTGTTTCTGTGTCTGTTTCTTAGTTTTCAGACAATTCTTTTTGATATCTGGCATTTTTAGATGGAATATTCTATGTGGCATATGAAAAATTATAATGAAAAGTTGAGACTCTGGACAATATTATCTATCTCCAGTGATGATTTGCTTTTGTTCTTGGAAGACAGGACAGAGGCTGATTACCTTAATCCAGTCAGGTCCTGAGGTGTTTCAAAACTTAGCATTAGTCTTTGTGGGGCCTGGCTTTTACTGACTCTCAGAAGAGTGAAGGATCTTTCTTTGTGGTAAAGTTCTCCTCAAAACCAAATGGCCTGTACTGGGTCATGTGCTCATTTGGGAATCAGTCACTAGGACTAATGAGTGTTATTTACACAGTGGCTTAGATCTGGTTTACCTTAACTAATTAACTATGGCAAGGGTAGAGGGACCACCCTGATTAGGTTACAATAATCAGATCCTTGTCTGGAATTAATTAGACTTAATCATCTTTTCAAACAGCCATATGGTGGATTTTTAATGCCACTGAGTAGGTAGAAAAAAGTTCCGAGAGAGAACCACAGTCTAACAAACACGCTGACTTTAAGAACATTAAGTCAAGACTTGGGAAATCTGAGTTTTAGGCTTGAACTTACTATTGATTTTAATGTGTAGACCTGGACAAGACACATCCTGTCTCTAAACTTGAGAGTCACGGTACAATGAGGGAGTCAGATTAAATCAGTGATATTCAGACAATGCTCCATATAGATGTGCTTCTATATTTACTGTGGGCTAAATGGGATCCCACTTCACTTCAGTAGAATAACCTAATTGTTATTTGAGTTTCTGCACAAGATTTCACTCGATTGGAGTATTTATTAGCTAAACAAATATTTAAAAACTAGTAGACTATATGATTTAAAATTTTTTCAATTTTTTATCCTTTCTTAGATGGAAGTTAATATTGCACCTACATTTTCATGCTTACTGAGTTTTTAATAAAAAACCTTCAATTACTATCCTATGTAATCTCTTTAATTAAGAAATAGTTAACTAAAAACTTCATTTTAGGACCAAAACATAAGATTAGAAATTTTATGAAGGCACAATGCAATATGCCCAGATTTGCCAGGAACATGACACTATAAATAAAGGAAAATAATGAGTAAAGAACTTTCTTTATATCACAATATTAAAAAAAATTAGAGGTTAGCTGATTTTTGGAAGGGCTGTGGTAGGCACTATTCTAATAGGGCCCCCAAGTTTCCTGGACCATGGTGTACACATACTTTCTTCTAGTTGTTTAATCAAACAGTAATGTAGGTTTTTTGAATTCTTTATATATCCTGGAGATTAACGCTGTATCTGAGGTGTGGGTGGCAAAGATTTTTTTCCCATTCTGTAGGCTCTCTCTTCACATTCTTGACAGTTTCCTTTGCTGTAAAAAAACCTTTTTAGCTTGATTTCATCCAGTTTGCTAATTCTTGATTTTATTTCATGTGCATTAGGAGTCTTAAGGAAGATAGTTCCTAAGCCAACATGATGGAGATTTGGGCTTACTTTTTTTTTCTAATAGGCTCAGGGTCTCTGGTCTAATGCCTAGGTCCTTGATCCACTTCGAGTTGAGTTTTGTGCAGGTGATAGGGATTTCATTTCATTTTGATACATATGGATTTCCAGTTTTCCCAGCACCATTTGTTGAAGAGGCTATCTTTTCTCCAATATATGTTGGTGGATATACTACCTTGGTCCAGTATGAGATAACTGTATTGATATGGGTTTGTCTCTGTGTTTTCTATTCTTTAGCTTTAAAACTACAAGGAACTGAATTCTGCCATAACCATATGAGAGCTTGGAAGATATATTAGTCTGCTCAGGCTGCCATAAAAAGATATGACAGCCTGGGTCGCTTAGACAAAAAGAAATTTATTTTCTCACAGTTTTGGATGCTAGAAGTCCAAAAGCAAGGTGTTGGTAGGGTTGGTTTCTGGTGAGGCCTTCTTCCTGGCTTGCATTTGGCTGCCTTTTTGCTGTGCGTGTGTGTGTGTGTGTGTGTGTGTGTGTGTGTGTGTGTCTGATGGGGGCTGGTTACGGGATAGAGATATTTTTGTTGTCTTTTTATAAGTATTAGACTAGGCCCCATCCTTATTTAACCTTGTTTATTCCCTGAAAGGCCCTATCTTCTAGTGCAGACACACTGGAGGCTGGGGCTTTGACATTTTAATTTTGGAGGGACACAATTCATTTCATAAAGAAGAAGACCCTGTACTTTAGATTAGAATTTCAACCTGAGTCATCACCTTGATTTCAGCCCAGTGAGACTCTGAGCAGAGAATCCAAACTCCAGAAATGTGAGGAAGTAAAATTACTTTGTTTTAAGCCACTAAGTTTGTAATAATTTATTATGGAGTAATAACAAACCAAGATAAGGGCACCTGGAAATTCTAGGCCAATCTCATTTTAAGCATGAATAAAATTATGCCTGAAGAATCACAAGTAAAACGTTTTGCTGGTGAGGTCTGCCAGATAGAGCCCAACAGCACTGCCTCTTTCCACTGTAGTTTTTACTTTTTGGCCTCCTGCTGATATAACCAACGAGGTTTTAGTATTCAAAAAGACCCTCTCTATCTCAAAATTCCCTCCTGTTTCTAGAACTTTGCATAGATCCCTAGTAAAGCAGGATCCTTATTCTACTTGTAAAGGCCTCGGAGGCTCAGAAAGTCCCATCACTGTCTCACTCCAACTTCTAGAAATTTCTTCCTTCCAGTTCACTTATGTGCAGGGTTTATGTAAGTGTTGTCCACAGACCACTTCTACTGGAGTCACTTAAGGTGTGCACGAGTTAAGAATGCCAATTCCTGGGCCTGCCCTTTGTGGCTGACGCAGTGGGTGATGCTGGTGCACATTAAAGATGCAGGAACGCTGGTGCATACTTGATGCTGCAGTGTGTGCCCTTTCCTACTTGTTGGTTCCTCGGAGGAGATCGAAAACATCTGTTCATCATTCTATGCATAATAGACCATAGCATAATTTTGATTACCTCATTCCCACAAGACTCCAGTGAGATGGTTTATCTTATCATCATTGGCGAGTGTCCAATGCTAGGAACCTGTATTCTTACCTCAGCACTTTGCCTGTTTTCCCCAGACTGCCACCATTTCATTTTTCTCTTTGTTCTGCTTACTCAGCCAAACACATTATTACCAAAGAAGAAAGGTTATTAGGTCACACCTGTATGACTTCAATGATTAAGACTCTTTTATTGGCCACGTGGGTTTAATATATAAAGATCCTGAAAGTTTGTTTTTCAAGTGCTATAAATACCAAGTTTCATCTGAGGGTCAAAGATTTGGACATCTCTTTCTTAGATGTTGAGAAAGAATTATCCTGTATACTTTGCTAGAAGGAAAAGTCACCACCATTTTAAGGAGGCTGGCTTGAATGATGGCAGTCTCTGCTTGCCTTTCTTTATTTGGTTTCTCAGTCATCTAGATGTGATTGCTCTATGAATTTATGTTTCCTTTGGTCAAGGTGCTTGTTTTCTGTTTGGGTGCCTTTTCACTAGATGTTCATTGATGAATTATACAAATGACTAACAAAGTTATGAATCTCAGGATCTGAATGGTAGCACACTTTGGGTCTAGTGGTGATCTTCCTTTGAGTAGAAAGATCACTCTTATACAGGCTATAATTTTTCAAGTTTTTAATTTGTGCATTATAATTGTACATAATAGTGGGCTTTGTTGTTACATATTTGTACATGTGCATGGATTATTTTCTTTTATAAGGATGCACACTTTTAAAATGGACTTTACCAAACAGCTTAAAAGTACTAAAAGTAATTTTATGGAATACAAGTGGAATATAATCTGGGGGAAATTAAAAAAAAGATAGCCTGTAATTTAGCATTATGAGACATATAATAGTTAGTTCATTTGTTTATTGCCACAACATTTAAAGGAGGATATTCTGGACTGTTCTCCTTTAACCCTCAGCATAGTTCTCAGACTGTTTGTTCACATAGTTGGCCTGAAGAGATTAGAGGTTTTAAAGAATTAGGTGAATTCAAGGGTTGGCAAATTCTATTAGTGATGCTTTACAACTCCAGGAAATCGAAATACATACTCCAGGTTCTTGGTTGCTCAGTGGTGCAAACTTACTGCAGCCTAAACCTCTGCCAGCTTGTATCTGTTCTGCCTTAGGCAATCAAGAGAGCTTTCACCAGAAGGGACTGGCTGATTTAGCTGGAGGCTGTTGAGTATGACAATGGAGAGGAGTAGCTTGAAGACATACTCTTATTGGACCAGTGTTCCTTCATCTACCATTTTTTTTTGAAGAGAAGTCAACAACCTGATTTTTATGGTGAGATTAATTATTTTAGCGGTTTGCAACTAACTCAATTTTCAGACAACATTCTGTGTGTCAATTAAGATACATCTGTGGGCAGACTTTATACTTTTAGGCCACCAATGTGCCATCCAAGTATCCTAGTTCTTCATAAATTTAAATTATGTAGAAGATCTAAGACAAAGACAGAAAAAACAAGGTGCTTTTCCTACTGTTGCACTCAACACAACGCAGAATACTTCTGTGAATGGATGTGTGGGTTCTTGTCTCACACCAACCACTTCTCTGATACCAGATGTCCTTAAGTTTAGTTCAATTCTAATACTATCTACCTGGAATAGGTCAGATCACATAGGTCAGGAACTCAGTTGCACAAGGCTGCCCCTACTTCAGAATCCCACAGTATGTCCACACCCCCAGAACGGACAACTGGCTATATGTCTGAGGTTGCCACAGGCCCCTCATTGGGTTTGATCATCTGCCAGAGCATTCACTAACTCAGGGAAACATTAGACTTACTCTTGCCATTTTATTACAAAAGATGTTTTAAAGGATACAAATGCACGGATAGATGAAGGGAACTGTACCTGGGAGCTTCAGTTCCCATGGAGTCGGATGGAGTACACAGCCACCTACTTCCCTGCTTGTGGGTGAGTTCACGGAACCAGAAGCTCTCTGAACACTGTTCTTTGGCTTTCTTTGGAGGCTTCGTTACATAGGCCTGATGGACTAAAACATTGGCTGCTGGTGATCAGCTTCACTTTCCCCCTTCCCTCTGAAGGGGGTTGGGTGGGACTGAAAGTTACAACTTTCAATCACCTGTTTGGTTCCTCTGGTAACCAGCTTCCACCCTGAGGCTGTGCAGGACCCCCAACCTCAGTTATTTCATTAGCATACAAAAAGACACTTTATCACTTCTGGGGTTCCAAGGGATTTGGAAACTATGTGTCTGGAAACAGGATGAAGATCAAATATATACATTTCTTATTATAAATCACAATATCATAGAAGACTTTCTGCCTTGGGAGCCATTTGATGACTACTTTGAAGCCGTTTGCCTAATCTCTTGAGTTGGTTTATTTTTATTAACTCTAGGGAAATGGCTTCAGTTGCTTTGAGCTAGAGTATAATTCGATTTTTTAAAAAAGCAATCTTCTATTTCTCAACCCTCTAGAAATGATTTGCCTTTTATCTTATTAGTCATTCTTCAAATATATGCTCCTGTTGTGTATGCTGGGGCGAACCACCCAGATCTCCTCTCCTATTTTGAGAGTCTTAAAGGCCCATGTGCTGAATGCTTGATCTTCAGCCTGTGGCATTACTGGGAGGCAGTGGAACCTTGAAGAGGTGGGGCCTAGTGGAAGGAAGTTAGGTCAGTGGGGGACATGCCCTTGAAGGGATATTGGGACCTCAGCCCCTACCCTCTCTCTTTATAGCCTGGCTGCTGTGAGGTAATCAGGCCTCCTTTGCCATGTTTCCTTGCCATAATGTACAGTGCCACCATAGGCCCAAAGCAACAGGACCAAGAAACCATGGATGCAAACCTCTGAAACTCTAAGGTCAAAGAAAACTTTCCTCCCTTTAAGTTTCTTTATCTCAGGTATTCATCACAGCAATGGAAAGCGGACCAACTCACCCCCATTTCACCAGCTATAGGAGTGCTAGGAAAGTCAGAATTAAAGACAGGCAGTCAGTGCAGATAGGCCTGGGCCAGATCCAGAGAACCAGTTTGGGTCTGGGAAGTTGGAGACTGCCCCTGAGGAATTGAGATGTTAATGCCTTCGGAGCTCTTCCTCCACCCTTATCAAGATAACCTACCCCAGCTCCAACCTGTTGCTAAGGTAACCTGTTTTAGGGATTGTCCCTCCCTACAGGGAATTGTAAAAGGTAATTAATGCGCCCTGGGCCCCCTTCTTTCCCTGATCACTCCACCTGGGCTCCTCCAGCCCATCTGCTTCTCAGCTTTTGGCCATCCCCCCTGGGCCATCTCCTGGGCCCAGTCACCTAAACAGGAAGGAGAGAGAGAAGGGGACAACAGCAGGAGAACAAAGGAAGCCTAGGACATTAAAAAAAAAAAAAGGCAGAACACTCTCACTTCTTGGGATACCAGGATGCCAGCCATGGCCTCCTTCTAAAAGGAAAGTGATAAAACAAGAAATGGGGAGTGAGAAATGAAGGACAGAGACCAGGCAGAGTTCCACATGAGGGTTTATTTGTCAAAGCTGACAAACAAAGGCCATCTCTCTATAGAGTGGAGAGAGGCAAAAAACTTGGGTTCCAGGACTTATGCTGTAGGCTCAGAGTTACTTGTATCAGAGCCTAGGGGGTTGTGTCAAGGACACACAAGCAAATGTTCCAGTGTGGGCCACTCATAGGGATCTGGGCAGGTACATGCTGTCTCAAGTTATTTCAGATTTCTCAGAAACCACCTCCCAGGATGGGAAAGCTAAACTTATCTCATATGATGGAGGCTAACATTTAAGATGGCCATCAGATGCTAAGTTAGGTCCCTGTAGTCAGTATTACCCCCTTTTAAATAAGCCCTGCTTCATATGCTTGCCTTGTTGTCCTTCTCTAATGTTATGCTTCAACATGTGAGGAGACGGAACTTGTCACCAATAACTGGTGGTATCACTAGCTTGTCATACCTGACAGTCCCTTCTCTGTTTGGGAGTTGTGGACTAAAGGGAGCTGCCTCACCAAAAGTTACAACTTCTCCTGGTTCCCCTGGTGTGTGTGGGTCTAGTCTGCATTTGGTAGAACTGGTCAGTGCAAGGGTACCTAGGCCCAGAAAATTGACCTTGGTTTGGGACAACTCTGAAGGTTCAGAGCTGAGCCTCACAGAATCTATCACAAGGTCAGCCGAGGTCTTTGTTGAGAAGCTCTGTAGGTCAGAACTCCTGGTAGGAGATGATGTTACAGAACTGTGATTTGTGATAGATGAATCCCTAAGGGTACTGTTTGACCACTAGAAATAAAATGGGTCCAAATTCCAAGTTAAGTAGCAGGTTTGGAATGGTAACCAGGTGGGCTTGTATAGAGAATTATGGAAATTGTTAATAGCATACATTGTTACTAGGGTCAATATAAATGACAACAAGAGTATTGTTTATTTAAATAAAATAAATCAGGATGGATGATCAGGAAGATAATACCAGGAAGTACAATAAAATGTCACTATCTTTGATCACTTTTAGACTGAGCCATTTCTCAGACATTGATTATAGGATAAAGTGTTTTCTATGAAGAACAATGCTGAAACACTGGCAAATGTATGTATTATTGAAAAGTTTCCCATTCTTTTAAAAAAGATGCCATTTACTCAGGTAGCCCCCTACACTGTATAAATGGGAATATTTCAACATTTTAAAAGACTGTTTGACCCACAGTCCAAGTTGATACTGATATGTGCTGACCAAAAGCATTCTGATGCCTCTTAGCTTAGCTGATGATGTATGGCAGTCCAGGTAACACATGGAACCCTGAATGAGTCCAGCTCACCAAAGGTACATAATGTTCAGTGGTCATTTCCCCATTTCTCACATACTTTATTAGCGTGAACAGAATTCTAAATATCACATGGGTCTGCAGCAGTCTGGCTGGGCACAATTCAGGAGCCACTTATCAAACTGAAATGAACTTTATTTTTAGAACACACACATGCGCACCAAAGGGACTCTTCAGGAATTCCCTCAGAGCCCAACTGCCACCACTGACTTGCCACGAGCCTCTTAACCCCCAACTCCTCCTGCTCTTGAGGCCCATTAGCTGGGTCGTGTGGGTGGAGCCAAAAGAGTCCCCCAGTGAGCAGCTCCGTGGTCTGAAGGCGGGGAAACAGCCCAATGAGCATCACTGGCAGAGGAGCCAATCAGCTGGCAGCTGGAAGTTTGCTGGAGCCACGGTGAGCCAATCAGCTAGAAGTTTGCTGGGGCTGCTGTGAGCCAATCAGCTGGAAGTTTGCTGGGGCCCCTTCGGCTGTGGCTCTCAACATGGGTCAAAGATTAAATCACAAGGGAAGTTAAGAAATAGTTCAAATTGAGTGATAGTGAAAATATATCAAAATTGTAAGATGCAACTAAAGTAACACTTAGAGGGGGGATTTCTAGCTTTAAATGCTTATATTAGAAAATTTTAGAAAAGTCTTTTCAGAATAGACATATTTGGAAATGGGTAGCATTATCAAACTGGTTTTTTGGCTTATGGGTTAAGAAGTGAGATAGGGTGGCTGACTGGAATCCTCAGAAACTGTCCCACATCCTGAGCAAGATAGTAGGTGGAAATACAATAATGTGAGTGTTCCTTCAGAGATTAATGCCCTTCCCTAAAGATTTAAAGAAGATACTAAAGGTATCATTTAGTTCACTAGTTTTTATCCTGCAAAAAACACATAGCTCCTGGCAGACGTAGTATCATCAGTTACAATTGCTATGCCAGATACAGTTGTGTCCAGAGTAACACAGCTCTAGATAGATGGTGAATGCATTCTTTTCATCCTTTCCAAGGAGGAGGTTCAGTATCAGTTTTT
Organism: Spermophilus citellus; assembly: GCF_964194105.1. Lineage (NCBI taxonomy): Eukaryota > Metazoa > Chordata > Mammalia > Rodentia > Sciuridae > Spermophilus > Spermophilus citellus. The sequence continues at coordinate 27,297,817 of NC_138196.1, forward strand.
GTTTATGTGGACTGGACAATAGTATGTTCATTTATGGTCTTGTCCCTAGACTATGCTGTCTTAGGAACCAGTTCTCCATCATAAGATGGGCTGAAGAGACTTGGATTATCTGGACTTTCTGCAAGAATTTATGTTGGTCTATTGTATTAATAAGATCATGTTAGTCAGAGAGAATGAGAAATATGTGGCAAATACACAGGAAGACACATGAATTCCAGAGTTAGAACCACTTATCTTCATTGGAGAAGGATGCCAAAAGAGAGAATGGAAAAGAAGAACCAAAAGAGGAATGAAAGAGTGGACAATGAAGGGGGAGAGAAAGACCTCAAGTGTGCCTTGTCTTATCTTGGACTTTTCAGGGATGTGAGTCAAGCAATTCGTCTCTTTAAGTAGATTAATAGTATGTTACTGTCCAGGAGTGCTTGGTTTGTTGTCTTTGTTCAGCAAAGAATTGAAGAACAGGACAAGAGTGATAGTAAGCAAGAGTCAGGTTTATTGCAAAAGTGAGAGACACTTCTCTGGGGAGAAGGGGCCTCAGAGCTGAGAATCTGGTGGGGGAGTCTTGGCTTGTTCTTTTTATGGTCTCTGGAATTTCCATTTTTCCATATCTCCTCCCTTGTCCACATGCTCCTCACTATTGTTGTTGTTTTTTTTTTTTTTTTGGTGCCCCTGCGATAGTAAAAGCAAATGTGACTCCATTTTGTTTTGTGACTCCATTCTGTAAAACAACCATGCCAAGTAGAAGGGTCATGACTGGGGCAAGATGTTCTTTTCCTTTTGCTATAGAAACCTTTAAGAACACGGAACTACCTCATGGGGCATTGTTTCTGTAACTAGGGTAACAGGGCCCTGTTTCTGTAGTTGGGGTGACTGGGCTAACTGTGATTGGTTAGGCTTCCCTCCGCTGGACTGCACTGTCCTGCTTCTGTAACCTGGCTGGCTTGCATTGGCTGGACCCCCCGAACATCCCTTTTGTGGTTTTCAGGCTTCTAAGGAGTGCCCTTGCAATTGTTCGGGGCTGATCAGGGGAACAGCTTTATGTTCTGGTCAGCTGCCACTGGTGTGCTTCAATAAAGGCTTGATTTGATTATCTGTGAGTGGTCTGGAAGTCAGTTTATGAAACCCTGGGACAAAGCTTTAACTATAACACCCCCTCTGTCTGTGCATTTGTTTTAGTTTTTCTATTGGATCCCCAGCTTAGGAGCACAAGTAAGGAAGTGTATTTTTGTCAAGCAGTAAGCTGACCTCATCAGGAGACCCTCTGTATGCTCCTTTGTTCTGCCACCCCGCCTTCTCACTCGCCATCTTGCCCTGACTGCCTAAGCCCTTCTACATTTCCCTCAGTTCTCTTTTGGACTCTCCAGGGATATGAGTCAAGAAATTATCTCTTTGAGTAAATTAGCTGTCAGTAGAGGCTAGGAAGTATAAGGCAAGGAGGACAGAAATGGGGAGGAAATGGGTACCAAAATCCTATTAGCTAGGAGGAACAAGTTCTAGTGTTCTATAGCACAGTAGGGTGATGTTTATAACAATTTATTACACATTTAATAAAGAACTAGAAGAGAGGAGTTCATGCTTCTCCAACACAAAGAAATAAAAAATATTTAAGGAGAGGGAAATGCTAGCTACACATCATCTATGCATATCAAATTGTCCCATTATATACCCACAAATGTATACAACTACAGTATATATTGAGGCTGGGGTTGTAGCTCAGTGGTAGAGCTCATGCTTAACATGCATAAGGACCTTGGTTCAATCCCCAGCATAGCTCCCTCTACATAAATAAATGAAAGTAAATTGCTCTTTTATCCTAAGCTGGATTCAGTTGAAATTTTGCCACCTGTAATCATTGACAGTCACTGACAATTGGCACAGATAATTTATTTTCTGAATAAGGATATATTCAGGCCTTTCTTCTTTAGGGCACATGTATCTTAGAGACAATCCCATTTTCTCCTCCATTTCACCCTGTTACAGAGAAGAGAAGGTTAAGCATTCATTCATCTTTATGCAGATCATACAGCTTTATTATCATAGGCTAAGAGAATCTCAGTAGACCACTGCCTTTATTATTATCTAATTATTATCCTATATCTAAAAGTATATAACTTAAACAATTGAATAAATAACTTATTTAATTATCTAGGGGAATATGAAGTTTATTTTAGAGGGTTCAACATAAAAATAACTCTTCAAGTCAGATGCAGTTTGAGTACTCTTCAGAGATGCCTTTCTCTTTTACATAATAAAACTCTTGATAATACTTCCTTTGAAAGTTTTCTAGGTTAAAACTCTAGTGGCTAATCTCTCTGGAAGTATTCAGTTAGCAGTGCAATGAAAAAAAAAAGTATCCTATTTATAATAGCAACAAAAAAGGGACCATGTCTATGACTAATGCTAAAAGGAAACATGTGAATTTCTATGAAGAAAATTACAAAATTCAACTGTGAGATGTATAAGAATTTGAATAATTCAGGCACCTAAAATATTTCTGAAGAAAAGCATAATTAATATGAAAATGTCAATTCTTCCTAAATTATTTTATCGATTGTGCTACAATGTTAATTGAAATTAATATTACAATTTAAATATTTTATATACTTAGAATTAATGTACACATTTTATATATTTATATATGTATATATACATGTATGTGTGTGTGTATATATATATATGTATATATATATATGTGTGTATATATATATATATATATATATATATATATATATATTTTCTTTTTTTTTTTTGTCTCAAGATGCTGGGGACAGCATAGCACAGGTGTAAACTACCTGAACAACTTGTTACTCTCTCTCCCATCCCAATCATTTCTTCCCTAAGGTCTGGCCATTCCCTTCCTACCTCTATACCATTGTGAGTTCTTCAAGACCACTCCATTTTCCAGAATAACTCAGAAAACCTGATTGTGTTATTGGAAGTTTTTTCTTTTCTTTTCTTTTCTTTTTTTTTTGGTTAAACCTAAGTCCCTTAAACCTGCCATGTAGGTCATAAAATCCTAGAACTTCAAAATAGAATGCCTTCATTATTTCCAAGAATGCCCTTATTATTTCATAATCTATAGCTGAGAAAAAAAATGTAGGCCATGTCTCCATCGGATGCTCGTAGTTTATATAGATAAAAGATTTTTAAAAAATTCTCCCTAATCCAGTAATGAAAAGTCTATGAAAATCTAAATTTGGCTTGGTTTTGATTGTGTTGAGAGAGACCTGTTAGACAGTCAGTTAGAGATGTGGAATCAACAGTTGTGTATGTGTATTTTGAAGCCAGAGCTTTAGAAACAAATGTGTGAGCAACCACATGAGAGGTGGTATGTAGAGTCACACACTGCATGAGAGCACTGAAGGAGTGAGCGTAGGTAGAGAAGATATGTGCACACATAGGTATTGTATAGTGTATGCATGGCATTGCACGTGAATCCAAAGAACTTTTTAGAAATTCAAGCTTGATATATGATGGGATTAAGCAGAAAGGAGTTTCAGTAAGAATTACAGAAACTGCAGGCTTCAACAATCTATTAAATGACTAAAATGGAAAAAAGTGAGAACCCATGGAAATAGTTGCCAGGGAGACCTCAACATTCCAAGAATAAAATGAGTTAAGATGACTTAATTGTGACATAGGAGCCCTATATAAAGAATGGACCTGCCATCCACGTAGTTGTCACCCTGAACTCTGAATACAGAAGCAGCCTCTCCTTAAGGGATGAAGCCAGATGTCTTCTCAGAGAACAACCACCAAATATATTATTTAAAATAATACTCAACTTTTTTTTTTGCTTTGCCTATGCTAATGTAGTATTAAGGATATTCTTCATAGAAAAAGGCTAATAGGGGATGAAGATTGGCAGGATGAGGCTGGAATAGAAGTGGGGAGTTGACTGACTAGGCTAGAAGGGGAATGGGCAGGTAACTGGGTAGCTGGGAAAAGAGTTGTGTGGGAGAAAGCTAACGGTGGGGGAAGGAAGAAGAATAGGGGTGCTTTTAATAATGGATTAAAGACACTAATTGGTCTTTTTGCTCTTTCTAGTCCCATAAATTGGCAGTAAAATAAGTAAAAAACTACTAAGATTTTTAGGGGATGGGAGCAGAAGAAACAAAGATGGGAAATGTCAAGACATTGTTTTGGAAGATTGAAAGCAGAATAGAGGAAGATGGAAACCATGCACTACTGATGAATCCACACCTGTTCAGGATTTGGTAGGGGGAACAGATTCCATGGAGGATGAGTGGAGTTAGGGGGCTAAAAGCAGAGGGGTTTATCTGAAAATTTCTTTATTATACAATCTGACTCCATCTCCTCTTCCACCTGAAAAGTCATATCACTACCCTTTTCCTCCTTAGGAGTTGGGAGGCTAATCTGTAAACACCAGAGAATTTAAAGTGGAGAGAGTTTAGTTTAAGGAAAACCTTATCTGATGGGTTTGACCACATAGAAAACAGTTTTGAAGAGAATTTGCAAATACATGGGAGATGTTGAGATTTTCTGATTAGAAGAGAAGAGGCATTCATAATTTCATGAAAACCAAGAAAACTGCCTAGAAAAGAAATGCAATCATGATGCATGTTTTATGTACTCCCAATGATGGACATGCTAAATCCTGATTTAATTTATACCTGTTATAGCACTGCACTGGGATGGTGGAAAAGGGGCCATGGAGATGGAGCAGAGATCAATGTTTTCATGATAAACTTGGTATTACTTTTTGATTTCTTCAACCCTGTTCATATGTTATTCTGCTAACAGTCAAATTAGAAGCAATCACAGAAATTAAAAGGAAAACACTATAGCTTAAAAAAAGGCAAAGAGAAGAAGGAATTATATATTAACTATCTTTGGACCACTCCTATACTCATCTTAGTTTCTTTAGCATTTGCATAGTTAGTACTATAGAGGAGCATTATAGCCATTTTTTTTTTGCAATCTACATATAGGCTCGAGGAACTTAGATATTTAAAGGTAAGTAGAAAAGTAAAAGTATATCAAGGATAAAGAGAGAAGGTGCAAGAAATTTAGGATGAAATCAGGAGAGCATTTGAAATTAAGAAAGAATGAATTGTCAGTAACCAAATGAAACAGATTGGTCAAATAAGCAGCTTTTTCCATATTAGCTGTTCTGTACTGATTACCATGTATTTTCATAGTACCCTGCATCTACCTCCTTCAAATACTTATCATATAGTATCTTAGTCTTTTAAAACATTTTTTTATCTTAGTCTTTTTAAAAATTAAATATTTTTGATTAACATTGTATTAATCGTACATGTTTGTATTAGCTTTTCATAACTGTGACCAAAATATCCAACAAGAACAACTTAGAAGAGGAAAAGTTTATTTGGAACCATGGTTTCAGAGGTGTCAGTCCACAGTTGGCCAATACATTGCTGTGGGCTGGAGGTGAGCCAGAACATCATGGCAGAAGGGTGTGACAGAAGAAGGCTGCTTAGCTCATGGCATCCAGAAAGCAGAAAGAGGAAGGAACCAGGAACAGAGATCATCCAACGCCACGCCCCCAGTTACCTACATCCTCCAGGCACACCCCACATGGCTACAGTTACTATTCAAATTACAGTAGTCCATTCAAATTATTAATCCATCAAATACATTAATTCACTGATGAGATTACCACTCTGCGAATTCAATCTTTTCACCTTGAACCTGGGTTATTTGGGGGACATTCCTAGGTCTAAACCATAACAATATTAATGATGTTCCTGAATGCCCATGTTTATTGAAGCACTATTCATAATGGCAAAGATAGGAAATCAACCTGAGTATCTATTAATGGATAAATGGATAAAGAAAATGTGGTGTATACACATAGTGGAATATTATTCAACCACAAAAAGAATAAAACATATATTTCTTATATTTTTATTCTATTATATAAATAATTTCATTTCCTTAGCCTAGTATCCAACTTTCTTTTTGTTACACATAAACCCTTTTAATAAGTTTGGAAAATTTTCTTCTATTTTATTGATTTCCTGTTCATGTTTTTTCATTTATATTTTGATTTTTTAATAAATCAACTTCACTGGGATGTGTTATACAATTAAAATGCACATGGCAATATGGATGAAACTCGAGGTCATATGTTAAATGAAATAAACGGGATGCAGAAAGACACAAACTGCATGATCTCACTGACATGTAGAATCTAAAAAAGGAGATCCCATGGAAGTTGAGGGTAGAATGATGATGACCAGAGGCTGGGGAGAGAAAGGCAAGAAGGGGAAAGGTCAATCAATGGGTATTAAGTTATAGTTAGAAGAAATGGGTTTTGGTGTTTTGCTGCACATTAAGGTGATTATTTTTCCTTCTTTCTGGTCTTTTAAAAAAACTAAGTTTTTACTGGTGCATTTTAATTATACATAATAGTGGATTTCATTATGTCATATCTGTACATGAATATAACATAATTCAATCAATCTCATTCCTAATACCTTCCTTTATCCTCTCCTCCCTCTTCCTGATTCACTACTGATCTGCCTTCTCTTATTATTATTACCATTGTTATTTTAATTAGTTGTATGTTTATACATGAACATGGCATAATTGGGTATATTTCCTTCTCTGGTACTTCCTCATATCATCCCCTCTGCCTTCCCTTCTGTTTAAGAGAGGTACCTCTAAACTATTTTTTATTAGTGCATTATAGTTATACACAATAGTGAAGCTCAGTTTGATATAATCATACATGCATGGAATATAATTCTTTTCAGTCCCAGTACTTTCTTTTTCCCTCCCCTTCTTCCTTCCCTTATTCCAGGTCCTTTACTGATTTTTTTCCTCTATTTATTTATTGCTTTTTAAAAATTGCTGCTTTATAGATATGCATAAAGGTGAAATTCACTTTGAGATACACACACACACACACACACACACACACACACACACACACACAGAATAATTTGAAGAACTTTATACTGCAGTTCCTCCCTTTACCCATCCTTTCTCCTTCTCCCTCAATCTCCTTCTTCTATTCCATTATCTCCCCTTTTATTTTTGTGGGATGTGTCCCCATCTCCCTTATTTTGTTATAGCTTTGGCATAAGAGAGAAAACATTTGACCCTCAACTTTCTAAGTTTGGATTATTTCACTTAGCATAATATTTTTCAGTTTCACCAATTTACCAGCAAATTACATAATTTCATTTTTTATGGCTCAGTAAAACTCCATTGCATATGTTTATCACATTTTCTTTATCCATTAATCAGTTGACAGGCATCTAGACTGTCTCCTGAACCTGGCTATTGTAAATTGTGCTGCTATAAATATTGGTATGAATGTACAACTCTATGATGCTGATTTTAGATCTTTTGGATAAATATCAAAAAGTGGGATAGCTGAGTCACATGAGGTTCAATTCCTAGTCTTTTGAGGAATCTCTATACTGCTTTACATAGCAGTTGTAATAATTTATAGTCTCACCAATAACATATTTCCCCCCATATCCTTACCAGCAATTGTTGTTATTTCTATTCTTATTGATTTTTATTCCAACTGGAGTGAGATGAAATCTCAGTGTAATTTTGATTTGTATTTTTCTGATTCCTAAGGATGTTGAACATTTTTTCATATATTTGTTGGCTATTTATATTTCTTCTTTTGATAAATGTCTGTTCAGCTCATTTGCCAATTTATTGATTAGGTTACTACTTTTTTTGTGTTAAGTTTCTCGAGTTCTTTTTATATTCTGGATATTAATCCCCTGTTGGAGGAGGAGCTGGAAAATATTTTCTTTCATTCTGTTTTTTCCTTCTTCACACTCTTGTTTCCTTTGCTGTGCAGAAGCTTTTTAATTTGATGCTACTTCACTTGTTGATTATTGGTTTTATTTCTTGAGCTTTAGGAATCTTATTAAGGAAGTTGGTGCCTACATAAATGTGTTGGAGTGTTGGCCCTCTGTTTTCTTTTAGCAGTTGCAGTGTTTCTGGTCTAATTCCCAGGTGTTTGATCCACTTTGAGCTGATTTTTGTGCAGTATGAGAGACAGGGGTCTGATTTCATTCTTCTCCCTGTGGATGTACAGTTTTCCTAGCACCATTTGTTAATAAGGCCTTCTTTTCTTCAATGTATGTTTTTGGCACTTTTGTCAAGGATAAGATGAATGTATTTATGTGGATTTGTCTCTGCAATTTTATGCCACTGGTATTCATGTGTGTTTTTATGCCAATATCATGCTGTTTTGTTATTATAGTTGTGTGTATAATTTGAGATCAGGTATTATGATGGCTCCAGCATCATGCTTATTGCTGAGTATTGCTTTGGCTATTTTGGGTCTTTTATTTTCACATGTGAAATTTTGGGCTTTTTTTTCTAGTTCTATGGAGAATGTCATTGGTGTTTTGATGGGGATTGCATTGAATCTGTAGGTTGCTTTTGTTAATATGACCATTTTGACAATATTAGTTTTGCTTATCTAAGAGCATAGGAGGTCTTTCCATCTTCTAAAGTTTTCAGTTTCTTTCTTCATTGTGTTATAATTTTTATTCTAGAGGTCTTTCATCTCTTTACTCCCAAATATTTTAGTCTCAAATATTTATTTGAGATTATTTGAATGGGATAGTTTTCTGATTTCTTTGTCAGCACATTCATTATGGGAATATAGGTGAACTATTGATGTTTTAATGCTGATATTGTGTCCTGCTGCTTTGCTGAATTTATCAGATCTAAATGGCTTCTGATGGAGCTTTTAGGGTCTTCTAAGTATAGAATCATGTCATCAGAAAACAGAGATATAGGGTGACTATTGATAATAATAATGTACTCTATATGTCAAAAAAGTTGGAAGAAAGGATTTTTGAATGTTTTTATCTTGAAGAAATGATAAGCGTTTGAAGAAGAGATAGATATGCTCACCATCATTTGGACATCACACAACATAAACTTGTATTGAAACATCACATGGTACTCCATAAAGATTTATATTTTTTTGTGTGTCAATTTAAGGAAAAAAATAAATGAAATGGTCATATATATATATATATATATATATATATATATATATATATATATAATATTATATTAGAGAGAGAGAGAGAGAGAATTTTTTTTAATATTTATTTTTTAGTTCTCGGCGGACACAACATCTTTGTTTGTATGTGGTGCTGAGGATTGAACCGGGCCACACGCATGCCAGGCGAGCGCGCTACCACTTGAGCCACAACCCCAGCCTGAACATTTCCATCTTTCTATTACTGTCTAGAGCCCCTCACAGTCAGCAGCTAATCCCCCACCTAGGCAATCCTTGATTTTCTTTCCGTCCTTGTATATTGTTAGATTTTCTAGAGATTTATTTAAATTAAATTTTATAATGTGTATTCTTATGTGACTTCTTTTGCTTAGAATAGTGTTTGTGAGTTCCTCTAGGTTGTTGCATCTGTTATGGTTTGGATGTGAGGTATCCCTCAAAAGCTCACATGTGAGACAATGCAAGAAGGTTTGGAGGAGAAATGACTGGGTTATAGCCTTAACCTAATCAGTGACTTAATCCATTATGGGATTAATTGAGTGGTAACTGGAGGCAGGTGGGATGTGGCTGGAGGAAGTGGTTCATTGGGGGGATGGCTTTGGGGTACATATTTGTATCTGGCAAGTGGAGACACCTCTCTGCTTTCTGATCATGATGTTAGTTGCTTCCCTCTGCCACACACTTCTGCCATGATGTTCTGTCTCACCTTGAGGCAGGAGGGATAGAGCCAGCCTTCTATGGACTAAGACCTCTGAAATTATGAGCCCTAAAATAAACCTTTTCTTCTCTACAATTGTTCTGTTGGGGTCCTTTAGTCACAGTTGTGAAAAAGCTGACTACAACAGCATCTATCAATAATCATTCCTTTTTATTACTGAGTCATTTCCCATCATTTTAGAATTTAATTATTGATTTGCCTGCTCACGAGCATTTTAGCTGTTTCCAGTTACTGACTATTAGATATGAAGCTGATGTGAACATTTTTGGGCAAGTCTTTTTGTGGCCATATTTTTATTACTCTGGAGTAGAGTTGGTGAGTCATTTGTTAAGTGACTATATTTTGGGTTTTCAAATATTTGGTGTATTATTGTTTTGATTTATAATTTTGTTGTGATAAAATATCGCAATTTGCGAGATTTCAGTCTTTTGAACTCATGGAGCTTGTTTTATGGTCTAATATGTTCTCAGTCTTGATTCATATTCTGGAAATGGTAGGTGTAGTGTTCTGTGAGTATCAACTCAGTTAAAGTGGTTGATAGTTTTTCCCCCCCAATCTTTTAGTCTTTACTGACGTTTGCCTACTTGTTTGACTAATTACTGCAAGAATGTGTTAAACTATCTGATATTGGATTCTTTCTCTCCCCACCATTTTTTTTTTTTTTTTGCTTTCCACCATCCATTTACATTGAAGCTATTTATTAGGTGCATATGCATTTACAATTGTTATACCTTTCTGACTTACTGACACTTTCATTATAAATTTTCCTTTTTGGATCTAATACTCCCAGTCTTGATGTTTGTTTTATTGGAGTTCATTTAGCCAATCTGTCTTTCTTTTGATTAGTGCTTGTATGGTAGCCTAAGCTTTTCCTTTCAACTTATTTATAAGGTGAGTTTCTTATAGATACAATTGAGTGTATCATCTTCCTTTTTAAAAACTATCGGAGCAATCTCTGCTTTTAGGGCTCTTCAGTCTACTTAAATCTAATGCCATTATTGATCTAGTTAATTTATGTGCACTATTTTGGAGCTGTTTGTCTTTTTTTTTGTTCTCCTGCAGTATGTTAGTCAGGTATTGTTTTATTTTAATTCTTCTATTAACACACACACACACACACACACACACACACACACCATTAGCTATTTCCCCCAAATTAGGCCATCTTTTCTTCTCACCAAAGTGAGCACATTCTTGGAGTTCTCTTATTTACTCTTGTAGAATCCAGAGCTTTCCACAATCCAGTAAATAATATTTCTTTTCCCAATTAAATCAACTTATGGGGTCATAAAGATTTGTTGATGGTAACATGGCATTGCAATATGAATATGCACACTGGAAATGGAATAACAGACTCATGTATTTTGTGTCTTAATATCTGTCTTAATTCAATCCCATATACATCTCTTCCATTTGATTATGGGGTCCTGCTGGGTACTTCAGTGTTTGTGGTTTAGTGAATCAGCTGATTCCCAATCCAGGATAGATAATTTCAGTTGCATGTTCATTTGGTATCCCATGGCTAAGCGCTGATTCTCTAGAGGGTCCAGTAATCAATCAAAAGTTTTAAATAAAAGAATAGTTGCTAAAATTCTAGAAGATTTTGCTATAATATTTCTACTGGGAATTATTAGTGTCTCCACACTGTATACTGATTGATTATGCACATTTAAGAACTATTGAAATTGCCTGTTCCTGAAGTTCAAATAGCAGAATTACTTTCTCCATAATGGGCAGTTGGAGAGACTTCTGTTGCGTTGAGCCTGCCCATGTTTGAGAGCCTTTTGGGTCGCTTACTGAGTAGGCCAGTGGCAGCTGGAAGTTGTACGGGCCACCAAATACCGCAGTCTGGCTGGCCACAATTCAGGAGCCACTTGTCAAAAGAAATGAACTTTATTTTTAGAACCACACACACCAAACCACACAGCTCCTCAGGAAAAACCTTCTGAGCCCAACTGCCACCACTGGCTTCCCACAAGCCTCTCAACCTCCCACACTCCTCCTGCTCTTGAGGCTGATTGGCTGGGTCATGTGGGCGGAGTCAAAAAAGTCCCCCAATGAGCAGCTCCGTGGTCTGAAAGGGTGGGGAAACAGCCCAATGAACATCACGGCAGAGGAGCCAATCAGCTAGATGTTGCTGGGGCCGCTGTGAGCTAATCATCAGCTGGCAGCTGGAAGTTTGCTGGCAGCTGGAAGTTTGCTGGGGCCCCTTCGGCTGTGGCTCTCAACAGGCCAGCATAACCCACACAAATATGGTATATGTTTTCCACAAAATATAAGTGGACCACAAAAAGTCATGAGAATTGTGTTGGTAATATTAATGTGCAGCAACTTGTCTTTCTTATTGAAGGAGACATTCTAGCATAAAACAGATATTACACAGAATACTGGTCTCTCAGAGACCTGGCTAAACTAGATACTGAATTTATTTCTCATGTGTTTGCAATACATGTATCTATCTACCTACTATTTCCTGCTCACCAGGTCCAATTAGCATGATGTTATCAATGGAGTAGAACAGTGCAGTGTCATGTGGGATGGTAAAACAATTGGTTTTAGAGAGGTGAAATAGCATTGTGTCAAGATTCGAAAGATTTTTCTCAGTCTGCCTAATGGAAACAAAATTCTTCTGATTCTTTTTTATTTTGAAGGACAGGTAAAAACCGTCTCCCAGAACCATATCTGCTACTAGGTAATTGAAGCTTTGTTGCTTTTTAAATTGTGATTTGACCACACAAAAAGAGGTCACATATGGAATAGCATCTCCAATTAAAGCAATCACCTAATGGAATTATTAATTGTCTTCTCGCATAGATCAAATGGCGTTTTGAATGACTATATGATAGGAATCACCAATCTTGAATGTTTCAGGCTATTTATTGCATTAAATTTAGAATTTTCTGAATGATATTACTTGTAGTTTAATATTTTGGTAGGTAGGAACTCTGGAACTTTTAGCTGATACTTCTTTCCATAATAATTCTTACTGAAAGGGTCAGGAAGCCAAAATATTTTGTCAGTTGCTGACTATTTATCCCAACTACATATAGAAACTAGAAAGATATTTCTGGAATATATTCAACATTTCATTGTATTGAGATCACAACTGAGGTCATATAGTGAACTTAGGTCACAATTCCATTTGACTTGTGACTTCCACGAACTCCCACTTTATTCTGGAGATTGTACTAAGTTCATTCTGGATCCACAGAGATTAGGCTTAAGTCAGAACCAATGGATAGGAAGATGTGATATCATAAAGATGTCCATTATGAGTCACATATATGTGACCATATTGATGTTCAAAAGTATTTTGCCAATAAATAGTTTTGGTTTGATTAGATATCAGTGCAGAAAAATAAATCTTGATTATTATCTAATACTGTGTAGAAAATTTCCAGATGAATCATAGATCTTTATGTGAAAGATAAAACAATTAAAACTCTTAGGAAAAATAGATTATTTTAATAATCAAGGAGAGAGGAAAATATTTTCTAAAAAATTCACATAAGAAATCTAGGCAAAGGTTTCTTAAATGGTACATAAAATGGTAATAAAAGGGTCAAACATAAAATGATACACAAAAAGGCCAACCATGAAAGAAAAAAATTGATAAATTGGACCTTAAGAATGTGTTTAACACAAGAACTATTAAGTGAGGAGTCAAGCCTCAAAGTAGGACTTGTATCCAGAGTATTTAAATAATATCTAAAAATTAATAAGAAAAAAGGCAGAATACCCAACAGAAAATGGGTAAAAGATGTGAACCCAGAAGAGCAACTGGTAAAAAAATGAAATGCTAGTCAAATTTACTGACTATATTAGTCAGCTTTGTGTTACTACAATGAAATGCCTGAAGCAATTATAAACAGAAAAGATAAATTATAAATTTGTAGTTAGAAAATTGTAAATTAGTTCACAGTTCTGGAGCTTCCAGTCCAAGATCAGGTACCCCATTTTCTTTGGATTCTGATGAGGGCGCTGCATGTAACAGTAGGGAGTGCTCTGGCAGGGGATGACTGAGGAAACTGTTTACTCCAAAAGACAGGAAACAGACTGAGAGACCCAATTCCATAATCCCCTTCAAGGTCAAGCCTCCAGTGACCTAAGGCCTTCCCACTAGGCCACACCTCTTAAAGGTCCTAATACAGCCACCCTGTGGACCAACCTTTTAATGCATGACCTTTGGGAATTATTGCCCATATTTAGATCGTATTACTAACTATCAGAGAAACACAACTTTAAATCACTAATCACTGGTCACACACACACAAGTACACACACACACACACACACACACAGCCCACACACATTTGCTAAATTGAAAAAACTATAAAGATCAAGTATTATAAAAGATGGGATAACTAGAACTCTCACACACAGCTGATGGGAATGTAAACTGGTAAAATCACTTAGGAAATTGACAATATTTACTAACATTGAGTTACACACACCCAATAATCCATCAGTTAGTAGATACCAATGCACACGCTTTCATCCAAAGGCATGAAAATAAATATAAATTGTGAAAATTGATGAGCAGATGATAACATGTCTCTGAATTTTCAAAGTAGAATCATAAAGCCCCACTCTCTGTCTCCTGTCTCCCTAAATTTTGCATTTTCATTTCTAATTTTTTTTACACATTTTTATCATTTTCATCAATTAAAAATTTTAAAATTCTGATCAGGTCTTTCCAAATAGTAGCACTTACTTGTTTTATAGTAAAACTTAAAAAAAATGAGAATGCCAAATAGTTATCAGGTTTCCTGCTGGATCCTGTGGTGGATAACTTCCAGATATTCGTTCTTCATTTTACCTTTTATTTATTTATTTTTTTTGTATCAAAGGCTGTTGATTTTTTTATTATTGGTTGTTCAAAACATTACATAGTTCTTGACATATCATATTTCACACTTTGATTCAAGTGGGTTATGAACTCCCATTTTTACCCCGTATACAGACTGCAGAATCACATCAGTTACACTTCCATTGATTTACATATTGCCATACTAGTGTCTGTTGTATTCTGCTGCCTTTCCTATCCTCTACTATCCCCCTCCCCTTCCCTCCCCTCCCCTTCCCTCCCCTCCCCTCCCCTCCCCTCTTCTCTCTCTACCCCCTCTACTGTAATTCATTTCTCCCCCTTGTATTATTTTTCCCTTTCCCCTCACTTCCTCTTGTATGTAATTTTGTATAGCCCTGGGGGTCTCCTTCCATTTCCATGCAATTTCCCTTCTCTCTTGCTTTCCCTCCCACCTCTCATCCCTGTTTAATGTTAATCTTCTTCTCATGCTCTTCTTCCCTACTCTGTTCTTCGTTACTCTCCTTATATCAAAGAAGACATTTGGCATTTGTTTTTTAGGGATTGGCTAGCTTCACTTAGAATAATCTACTCTAATGCCATCCATTTCCCTCCAAATTCTATGATTTTGTCATTTTTTAATGCAGAGTAATACTCCATTGTGTATAAATGCCACATTTTTTTTTATCCATTCATCTATTGAAGGGCATCTAGGTTGGTTCCACAGTCTTGCTATTGTGAATTGTGCTGCTATGAACATCGATGTAGCAGTGTCCCTGTAACATGCTCTTTTTATGTCTTTAGGGAATAGACCGAGAAGGGGAATAGCTGGGTCAAATGGTGGTTCCATTCCCAGCTTTCCAAGAAATCTCCATACTGCTTTCCAAATTGGCTGCACCAATTTGCAGTCCCACCAACAATGTACAAGTGTACCCTTTTCCCCACATCCTCGCCAGCACTTGTTGTTTGACTTCATAATGGCTGCCAATCTTACTGGAGTGACATGGTATCTTAGGGTGGTTTTGATTTGCATTTCTCTGACTGCTAGAGATGGTGAGCATTTTTTCATGTACTTGTTGATTGATTGTATGTCCTCCTCTGAGAAGTGTCTGTTCAGGTCCTTGGCCCATTTGTTGATTGGGTTATTTGTTATCCTATTGTTTAATTTTTTGAGTTCTTTGTATACTCTGGATATTAGGGCTCTATCTGAAGTGTGAGGAGTAAAGATTTGTTCCCAGGATGTAGGCTCCCTATTTACCTCTCTTATTGTTTCTTTTGCTGAGAAAAAACTTTTTAGTTTGAGTAAGTCCCATTTGTTGATTCTAGTTATTAACTCTTGTGCTATGGGTGTCCTATTGAGGAATTTGGAGCCCGATCCCACAGTATGTAGATCGTAGCAAACTTTTTCTTCTATCAGACGCTGTGTCTCTGATTTGATATCAAGCTCCTTGATCCATTTTGAGTTAACTTTTGTGCATGGCGAGAGAAAGGGATTCAGTTTCATTTTGATGCAAATGGATTTCCAGTTTTCCCAGCACCATTTGTTGAAGATGCTATCCTTCCTCCATTGCTTCCTTTTAGCCCCTTTATCAAATATAAGATAGTTGTAGTTTTGTGGATTGGTTTCTGTGTCCTCTATTCTGTACCATTAGTCCACCTGCCTGTTTTGGTACAAGTACCATGCTGTTTTTGTTACTATTGCTCTGTAGTATAGTTTGAATTCTGGTATCGGTATACCGCCTGATTCACACTTTCTGCTTAGCATTGTTTTTGCTATTCTGGGCCTTTTATTTTTCCATATGAATTTCATGATTGCTTTCTCTATTTCTACAAGAAATGCCATTGGGATTTTGATTGGCATTGCATTAAACGTATAGAGAACTTTTGGTAATATTGCCATTTTGATGATGTTATTTCTACCTATCCATGAACAGGGTATATTTTTCCATCTTCTAAGACCTTCTTCTATTTCTCTCTTTAAGGTTCTGTAGTTTTCATTGTATAAGTCTTTCACCTCTTTTGTTAGGTTGATTCCCAAGTATTTTTTTTTTTTGAGGATATTGTGAATGGAGTGTTTTTCCTCATTTCCATTTCATAGGATTTGTCGCTGATATACAGGAATGCCTTTGATTTATGCGTGTTGATTTTATATCCTGCCACTTTGCTAAATTCATTTATTAGCTCTAATAGTTTCTTTGTAGACCCTTTTGGGTCTGCTAGGTATAGAATCATGTCACCTGCAAATAGTGATAATTTAAGTTCTTCTTTTCCTATTTTTATGCCTTTAATTTCTTTCATCTGTCTAATTGCTCTGGCCAATGTTTAGAGAACTATGTTGAACAGAAGTGGTGAGAGAGGGCATCCCTGTCTTGTTCCAGATTTTAGAGGGAATGCCTTCAATTTTCCTCCATTCAGAATGATGCTAGCCTGAGGCTTAGCATAGATTGCTTTTACAATATTGAGGTATGTTCCTGTTATCCCTAGGTTTTCTAGAGTTTTGAATGTAAAGGGATGCTGTACTTTGTTGAGTGCTTTTTTTGCATCTATCGAGATGATCATATGGTTCTTATTTTTAAGTCTATTGATGTGGTGAATAACTTTTATTGATTTCCGTATATTGAACCAGCCTTGCATCCCAGGGATGAATCCTACTTGATCATGGTGCACAATTTTTTTGATATGTTTTTGAATCCGATTCGCCAGAATTTTTTTGAGGATTTTTGCATCTAAGTTCATTAGAAATATTGGTCTGTAGTTCTCTTTCTTTGAAGTGTCTTTGTCTGGTTTAGGAATCAGGGTGATGTTGGCCTCGTAGAATGAATTTGGAAGTTCTCCCTCTTTTTCTATTTCCTGAAATAGCTTGAAAAGTATTGGTATTAGTTCCTCTTTAAAGGTTTTGTAAAACTCTGCTGTATACCCATCCGGTCCTGGGCTTTTCTTAGTTGGTAGTCTTTTGATGGTTTCTTCTATTTCCTCAATTGATATTGGTCTGTTTAGGTTGTCTATATCCTCCTGACTCAATCTGGGTAGATCATATGACTTAAGAAATTTATCGATGCCTTCACTATCTTCTATTTTATTGGATTATAAGGATTCAAAATAATTTCTAATTATCTTCTGTATTTCTGAAGTGTCTGTTGTGATGTTGCCTTTTTCATCCCGTATGCTAGTAATTTGAGTTCTCTCTCTTTTTCTCTTTTTAGCATGGCTAAGGGTCTGTTGATTTTATTTATTTTTTCAAAGAACCAACTTTTAGTTTTGTCAATTTTTTCAATTGTTTCTTTTGTTTCAATTTCATTAATTTCAGCTCTGATTTTAATTATTTCTTGCCTTCTACTTCTTTTGCTGTTGTTTTGCTCTTCTTTTTCTAGGATTTTGAGATGAAGTATGAGATCATTTATTTGTTGTTTTTTTTTCTTTTTTTAAGGAATGAACTCCAAGCAATGAATTTTCCTCTTAGAACTGCTTTCAGTGTGTCCCATAGATTCCGATATGTTGTGTCTGTGTTTTCATTTATGTCTAAGAATTTTTTAATTTCCTCCTTGATGTCTTCTATAACCCATTGATCATTTAGTAACCTATTGTTCATTCTCCAAGTGATGCATGATTTTTCCTTTCTTCTTTTATCATTGATTTTCAGTTTCATTCCATTATGATCAGATAAGATGCATGGTATTATCTCTACTCCTTTATATTTTCTAAGAGTCACCCTGTGACATAATATATGATCTATTTTTGAGAAGGATCCATGTGCTACTGAGAAAAAAGTGCAACTGCTTGATGTTGGGTGGTATATTCTATATATGTCAATTAAGTCTAGGTTATTAATTGTGTTATTGAGTTCTATAGTTTCCTTATTCAACTTTTGTTTGGAAGATCTGTCCAGTGGTGAGAGAGGTATGTTGAAGTCTCCCATATTTATTGTATGGTGGTCTATTAGACTCTTGAACTTGAGAAGAGTTTGCTTGATGAACATAGCTGCACCATTGTTTGGGGCATATATATTTATGATTGTTATGTCTTGTTGGTGTATGGTTCCCTTGAGCAATATGTAGTTTCCCTCTTTATCCCTTTTGATTAACTTTGGCTTGAAATCTATTTTATTTGATATGAGTATGGACACTCCTGCTTGTTTCCGAAGTCCATATGAGTGATATGATTTTTCCCAACCTTTCACCTTCAGTCTATGTATATCTTTTCCTATCAAATGCATCTCCTGTAGGCAGCATATTGTTGGGTCTTGTTTTGTGATCCATTCTACTAGCCTGTGTCTCTTAATTGGTGAGTTTAAGCCATTAACATTTAGGGTTATTATTGAGATATGGTTTGTTCTTCCAGCCATATTTGTTTATTTATATTACTAAATATGGTTTGTTTTCCTCTTTGATTATTTTCCCCCCTTTACTGTCCTACCTCCCACTGTTGGTTTTCATTGTTATTTTCCATTTCCTCTTCCTGAAATATTTTGCCAAGGATGTTTTGAAGAGATGGTTTTCTAGCTGCGAATTCTTTTAACTTTTGTTCATCATGGAAGGTTTTAATTTCATCTTCCATCCTGAAGCTTAATTTCACTGGATACATGATTCTTGGTTGGAACTCATTTTCTTTCAGTGTTTGAAATATGTTATTCCAGGATCTTCTAGCTTTCAGAGTCTGTGTTGAAAGATCAGCTCTTATCCTGATTGGTTTATCCCTAAATGTAATCTGCTTCCTTTCTCTTGTAGCTTTTAAAATTCTCTCCTTATTCTGTATGGTGGGCATCTTCATTATAATGTGTCTAGGTGTGGATCTCTTATGATTTTGCACATTCGGCGTCCTGTAGGCTTCTAGGATTTGGGATTCTGTTTCATTCTTCAAGTCTGGGAAGTTTTCTCATATTATTTCATTGAATAGATTGCTCATTCCTTTGGTTTGGACCTCTATACCTTCCTGTATCCCAATGACTCTTAAGTTTGGTCTCTTTATGTTATCTCATATTTCTTGGATGTTCTTCTCATGGTTCCTTAACAGTCTTGCTGAGCTGTCTATGTTCTTTTCAAGTTGAAATACTTTTTCTTCCTTGTCTGATGTTCTATCTTCTAAGTGTTCTACTCTGCTGGTAGTATTCTCAATTGAGTTTTTAAGTTGGTTTATTGCTTCCTGCATTTCTAGGATTTCTGTTTGTTTTTTATTACCTCTATCTCCCTGTATAGTTGATCTTTTGCTTCTTGGATTTGTTTATGTAATTCCTTGTCAAAGTGATCTTTCATTGTCTGATTTTGCTGTCTCATGTCTTCCTTGAGACTCCAGATCATCTGAAGCATGTATATCCTGAACTCTTTATCTGACATTCCATCTGCTGCAGCTATTACCTCTTCTAAAGTTGAGTTGACCTACA
Source organism: Spermophilus citellus (assembly GCF_964194105.1). NCBI lineage: Eukaryota > Metazoa > Chordata > Mammalia > Rodentia > Sciuridae > Spermophilus > Spermophilus citellus. The sequence continues at coordinate 27,317,711 of NC_138196.1, forward strand.
TTGCTTGTGGTCCTTTCTTTCCTTGTCGTTTCATACTGCTCGCGTTTCTTTCTGCTTGGTGAAACTGTTGCATTTTTGAAAATTTCCCCCTATATATTTATATTGCTCTTGTATAGTTGAAAATTCTCCCTTGCAGGGCTGGAAGTGGCTGTGCTCCTCCTCCAATTGGGGTGATTTGTCTACCACGCTGGCGGGCTGCTGGGTCTGTGCTGCCGGTTGGTCGCAGGTCTGCCTACCTTGTAGGCACCGGCGGCGGCTCTGCTCTGCCCCTCCTCCAGTTGGTGTGACATGTCTACCACACCCGCGGACCCCTGGGCCTGTTCTGCTGGTCGGTCGCAGGTCTGCCTACCTTGCACGCGTGGGCAGCGGCTCTGCTCTGCCCTTACTCCAATTGGGGTGACATGTCAACCACGCCGGCAGGCCGCTGGGCCTATTCTGGGCACGGGTGGCGCCTCTGCTCTGCCCCTACTCCAATTGGGATGACGTGTCTACCATGCCGGCAGGCCGCTGGGCCTGTTCCTCTGGTCGGTTGCAGGTCTGCCTACCTTGTGGGCACGGGCTGCGGCTCTGCTCTGCCCCTAGTCCAAATCGGGTGACGTGTCTGCCGCGCTGGCATGCCGCTGGGCCTGTTCCGCCGTTTGGTCACAGGCCTGCCTACCTTGCGGGCGTGGGTGGCGGCTCTGCTGTGCCCCTACTCCAATTGGGGTGACGTGTCTACCATGCCCGCGGGTCATTGGGCCTGTTCCGGATGCGGGCAGCGGCTCTGCTCTGCCCCTACTCCAATTGGTGTGATGTGTCTACCACGCCGGCAGGCCGCTGGGCCTGTTCCGCTGGTCGGTCGCAGGTCTGCCTACTTTGCGGGCTCGGGCGGTGGCTCTGCTCGGCCCCTACTGCAGTTGGGGTGAAGTGATACCACGCCGGCGGGTCACTGGGGCTGCTCCAGGCGCGGGCGGCGTCTCTGCTCTGCCCCTCTGGCCTCCACAGTATTCAGCAGGATCCGGACCGAGAAGGAGTTTCCGCGGGTTCTTTAGCCCTGGGCCAGAGCCATTCCGGGAGCCAGAATTCAGCTGCTCTGGGCTCGGTGTATGTTCTGATAGGAGCAGGCTCCAAGAAGCAGTTTCCAAGGGTTCTTTAGCACTGAGCCTGAGTAATTTGTCTGCGAGACGCAGGCGAATGGCAGCCTGAAATTACCTGTTCTATAGTTGAATGAGCCTCATTTTACCTTTTATAAGGAAAATATCTTTTATTGTCTTGTTTTATTTTCCTCCATAGCTTCCATGGTATTTTAAAAAAAATTAACTGTCGAATGTGCGGAATCCTTTCAAATTCACTGTATGACAACATAATAGTATGTACAAATTGTACTTACTTTCATTTTCTGCACTTGTTTACTGGTTAAATTTTCCCTCTGATCTAACAGATATTCATGTATATGGTTCTCTTCCAAAGAAGCATTCAAAACCTACTGCCAAATTCTTTGATACTTTTGGGCCAATGTATACCTGGTACCCTGTGTGTTCCAGAATGTACAGGACCACAGCTAGAATTCTTGCCTTTATTCTCATCCTTCCCTGTTCCCCACTTGACTTGAGCACAGAATACAGCTAGCAGAACATGGAAACATTTCCCATTCATGACTGTACTATACAGCATGTAACCATAAACCTTCTACTTTGTGGCTTTAGAAAGTTATCATTTGCTTACCCCCCCACCCCCTTTGCCACTGTCCCTAGTAGGTGGTTTTCCTTGGTGAACAATTTTGATAATACATTTTCAACATTGTCTCATGTTGAAGGTGAACAGAAAACTATAAAGTTATTTTGAGATGAGAGGCTGACAGCGCTGGGCTGTCAGCTGTGCTCATGGCTTAAGTGACTCATTTCAGTTCATCCAAGTTTATAAAGCATGTCATGCCATCTTGTGCTTCAGTAAATTTTAAAATTTTGGAATTCCAAGGGTACTATTTGGAAGTTAAAATATTAATTCTGTTTTTTCCCTTCATCATCTGTCAACCTATTTTAGGTTGATTCAATGAAATTATAAGATCATTCAGAAATAGAAGGGACTGAGGTATTTCAAAATAAAGAAAACCAAATTTCGAAGACTACATTCTCAATAGAAATTATAGCCATCATTGCTCCTAATCTGATTCACTTAAGTGCTGTTTATTTTAGGTTTATCTTTCATCCCTACTTAAACAAAGGATCATTAGTTGGGTTTTCTGTTCATTGCTTTTAGGGTCTGATTTCAGGCCTCTGAGGATTCTTGGTTTATGTGATTTCCTACTTTTCCACATTCTTTTTAAGAATATAACATGACCATGCTGAAGAATAGCAGGACAATAAACAGTATTTCTCCAGCACCCTCAAATATGACTTCTATTGTGCAGGCACATTTCCTTTATTCTCTTCCCTTCTTATTTTGATACGAACAATACATTATTATGTGATGCCTCTGCCAGGAGTATATTGAGACATTTGGATGATAAAGTGTAAAATTTTTTATTATGGCAGTGGGTCTGCAGGTGTCTGCTAATAGAACTGGTATTATTCCAAAGAGTTCATACTCTTCCCTTTCCTGGACTGGATGGACCCCGTCCAATCTGTGGGGTCTAGATTTCTAGATTACATTTTCTTCACTGAGATTAAATTGGAACCTGATCTAAGCATTCTTTTTCATTTAAATATATGATCAATAAGAAAATTCTAAATTAAATAAATAAATTACCATTTCCAATTCACTATGTCTTAAGCTAGTGGCTACCAAACATTTTCTGTAAATGGCCAGATGGTAAATATTTTAGGCTTCATGTATCATAGTCTGTGTTCTAACTATTCAGTTCTACTCTGGTAGCATGAAAGGGACATAGAAGATATGTCAACAAATGGGTGTGGCTGAATTTCATTAAAACTTTGTTTACAAAAACAGGTAGCAGGCAGATGGACCCACAGACTGTGGTGTGTTAGCCTCAACTTATGCCCAAGATTACCTATTCTTTAATTCTTTATTTTTAATTTTTTTATTTGTGCATGTCAGTTATATAGAATGGTAGGTTTCATTTTGACACATTTGTATATATGCATCCAATGTAATTGGATGGATTTCATTAATACCTCCCCAGGCCTCTTCTCGCCTTCCACCACCTGATCCCCTTCCTCTGCCTTAATGATCTCCTTTCTACTTTCATGGTGACCCTTGTTTTTCTTTTTTCATCTTTTTTTTTTTACTCAGATTCCAAATATGAAAGAAAACATACAATACTTTTCTTTGAGTCTGACTTATTTCACTCAAAATTATCATCACCAGTTTCATCCATTTTCCTGCAAATGTCATAATTTCATTCTTTATGACTTAATAAAACTCTATTATTATATACATATATATGTAAATATATGAAATATATACAGAAACAAAGAAAAAAAATATATAAATATATCCATATTCTTTTTTTGTCTGTTCAGTTCATTTTCCCATTAGTTGATTAGGGTATTTATTTTATAATGTTGAGGGTTTTTTTTTTGTTTCTTTATATATTCTGGATATTAATTCTGTGTCAGAAAAGTAACTGGCAAAGATTTTCTCCCTAGGTTGTCTCTTCACTCTGTTAATCATCTCCTTTGCTGTACAAAAGATTTTAAATTTGATACTATTCCATTTATCACTTCTTATTTCCTGAGCTATAGGGTCCTATTCACAAACTCTTTGGACATGTATGTTGAAGCATTTCCCCCATTTTTCTTCTAACAGTTTCAGTTCTAGTCTTATACAAAGGTCTTTGATCCATTTATAGTTGACTTTTGTACAGGGTGAGAGATAAGGATCTGTTTTTTTTTCTATATATATACATCGAGTTTTCCCAGTACTGCTTGTTAAAGAGACCATCTTTTCTTCAATTGTGTTTTTGGCACATTATGTTGAGATCAGATGACTAGTTATGTGGGTTTGTCTCTGTGTCTTTTATTCTGTTCCTTTGGTCTCTGTGTCTGTTTTTATGCCAGCACCATATATTTTTATAGCTATAGTTCTGTAGTGTAATTGAAAGTTGGGTATTGTGATGCCTCCAGTTTTGTTCTTTTGTCTTGGGGTTGCTTTGCCTATTATGGGTCTTTTATTCTTTTATATGAATTTTATCATTTTTTTAGTTCTGAGGTGATTATAATTGGTATTTAAATTAGTATTACATAAAATCTGTAGATCTCTTTTGGTAATATGGCCATTTTAACAATATTAATTCTGCCTAGCCATAGACATGGGAAGTCTTTCCATCTTCAAACAGAGATAATTTGACTTCTTCCTTTCCTATTTGTATCCCCTCTATTTCTTTTTCTTGCCTAGTTGCTCTGGCTAAAATTTCAAGTACTCTATTGCATAGTAGTGCTGAGAGTAGACATCCTTGTCTTGTTCCTGATTTTAGAAGGAAATACTTTCAGGTTTTCCCTGTTCAGTATAATGTTGGCCTTGGGTTTGTCATATGTAGCCTTTATGATGTTGAGGTAATTTCCTTCTACCCCTAGTTTCTTTGGGTATTTTTTTAAATTATGGCTCTCTAGAGGAAAAAAATCTTCTACATGCATGTGTGTGTGCATGTGTTTATGTATTTATAAATATGTAAATTTATAATTTATATATTTTTTACAATGTCTTTATTTTTATTTGTTTTATTTATTTATTTTTTGTGGTGCTAGGGATTGAACCCAAGGCCTTGTGCATGTGAGGCAAGCATTCCACCAACTGAGCTAGGTCCCCAGCCCTGTTTTATTTCTATGTGGTGCTGAGGATAGAACCTAGGGCCTCACGTGTGTGAGGCAAGTGCTCTACTACTGAGCTACCACCCCAGCCCCTAATATATATTTATACATAAGTATTTATAATATATAATATGTGCAAATTTATATATTTGTGTATTAATTTATATATTTATATTGTATATTTATTCATATATATACTTATGTATGTATATACATATATATGTAGAATTTATTAGGTTAACTTACAGGATCAGAAGCTGGGTGGTCCCACAATGGCTGTCTGCAGGCTGGAGAACCAGTAACTCCTCAGTCTAAGAAGCTGGAATCTCAGAAGAAGGACCAATGATGCAGCCCTCGTCTGGGACTGAAGGCCTTGAAATTCGCTGGAGAATTACTGGTCAGAGTGTGCTTTAAGCAGTGAAGAAGCTGAAGTCTGATATCCTCAGATGATCACAGAAGCAACTGAAGCACCTGTTGAAGAATTGAGCTTGTGTCTGCCTTGGCTCCTGCATGTTCCACATTTTATTCCATCCATATCTATTGGACTGAGGCACCCATAGTCAGGGTGGATCTTGCTCTCAGTTTGCTATTCCACATGCCAGTTTTTTTTCTGGAATATCCTCATTGATATACCCTGAAATTTCTTAATCTTGGACATTTCTTCATCTGATCAAGTTGAATTTTGTTAAAAGAAATTTTCTGCATCTACTGAGAGGATCATGTGCTCCTTCACTCTATTTATGTGCTGTATTACATTTATTGATTTGCATCAGTTGAATCATCCTTGCATCCCTGGTGTTTTAGTCAGCATTTTTGCTGCTGTGACTAAAGGACTGGACCAGTACAACTGTAGAGGAGAAAAGTTGGGAGGGATTATGGTTTCAGAGGTCTTAGTCCATGGAAAGCTGGCTCCATTTCTCGAGATGAGGCTGAACATCATGGAGGAGTATGTGGCAGAGGGAAGCAGCTCACATTACAGTGATAAAGAAGCAGAAAGAGAGCCTCCACCTGCCAGATACAAATATACACACCGAAGCCCCATCCTAATTCCTACCTCCTCCAACCACATCCTACCATTTTAGTTACCACTCATTTAATCCCTATGGGCGATTGAATCACTGATTGGGTTAAGACTCTTACAACCCAATCATTTCTCCTCTGAACTGTCTTGCATTTTCTCACGTGAGCTTTTGGGGCTATACCTCACATCGAAACCATAATACCTGGAGTGCAACCAACCATATCATGTTGTATAATCTTTTTGATATGTTTTTGAATTGAATTTGCTGATACTTTGTTAAGGATTTTTGCTTCCATGTTTATCAAGGATATAGGTCTATAGTTTTCTCTCCTTGAAGTGACCTTATCTGATCTTGTTATCAGGGTGATACAGGCTTTACAAAATGAGTTTGGAAGTATTTCACCTATTTCTATTTTTTGGAATATTTTGATCATTGGAATTAGTTTTTCAAAGATGTGGTAGAATTCATCTGTGAGTCCATCTGTACTGGGGTTTTATTTGTTGAAAGACTTTATTACTATTTCAATGTCATTGCTTGTTTTTGGTCTGTTTAGGTTTTCTACATTCTCTTGGTTCAGTTTTGATAGATAGTATGTGTCTAAAACTATATTCACTTCTAGATTTTCTAATTTATTGGAATATAAGTTTAAAAGTAGTTCCTAATTATCCTCTAGATTTCAGTGGTGTATGTAGCAATATAATCTGTTTTTTCCCCCCTGGGACTTTATGAATTTTGGCATTCTTTTTCTTTTGTTAAGTTTGGCTCTGGGTTTATCAATTTGTTTGTCTTTAAAAAACCCCAACTCTTGGTTTCATTGATTCTTGGTATTGTTCTTTTATTATCTATTTTATTAACTTAAGCTCTGATAATTATTACTTCTTTCTGGTTTTGGGAATGACTTGTTCTCATTTTTGTAAGACCTTGAGATGCAACATCAGGTTAATTTTTTGAATGTAGTCACTCAGCTATATATAATCTGTTATATTGTGTTCTGTTCTACTTTGATAGTAAGAATTTTTAAATTTATGCCTTGATTTCCTTGATGAGCCACTCAAAAATGTATTATTCAGGAGCTGGGGATATAGCTTAATTAGTTGGTAGAGTGCTTGCCTTGCATGCACAAAGCCTTGGGTTCAATCCCCAGCATCACAAAAAAGAAAATAATTATCCAATCTCCATGTGTTTGTGCAGTTTCTGTGGTTTTTCTTGTTGTTGATTCCTAATTTCATTTCATTATGATCTGATAAGATGCAAGGAATTATTTTAATTTTATTTATATATTTGTTCAAACTTGCTTTGTGGCATAAAATAATCTATCTTGGAGAGAAAAAAGATGGTAGAATAGAGAGATTGCTTCCCTGGCAGTTCTGTGTTATAAAACCAAGGAAAGCAGATGGTAAGCTTTTCAGCAAGGTGGGTGAATGAACAAAAATTAGGGGGGACTTTTCTGGAATTTAATAGTGGAACTCAAAACAGATCAGGGATTCAGGAGATAGAATATAATATAATAAGAAAGAAATCCTCAGCATCATAGTTGCAGCAGTGGTTGGAGGCACAAACCAGAAAGGTCCCTTCATGAATGCAGTAAATCAAAAAAGGAATTAAAGAAATGCCCATTCTAAATAGGGCTTAGGTGTTTTTGGGGTACAGAGAGTTTGAGATCGGAGTCACTGCTGACTGAACAGTAAGGTATGCTGCACAATATCCTTGTGCAGGAAAGAGGCGCCATCTCTCCCTGAGATATGCAGAGGTGAGAGGAAGGAACTATTTTGCAATGGTGGTGTGGGGACTGGCAGCTGGGAGAGATGATTTCTGACAGACCAGATTCTGGCTTAAAAACCAAGCTGGATGAACCCATGCTGCAAGACAGAGATGGTGCCTAAGTGACCAGAAGAAACTCAAGCATGGGGAGAAGTTTACACAGAGTAATAGTGGTTGTGGAAATCCACCTGGCTCCCACCACCTCTTCCAGTATTGCTGCTTGCAGGACCTGTGGGGAGAGAAACCCCTGACCAGAAATTCAAGAGGGCAGGTGTTGGAGAGGTTGAGTTTGGAGACTGAATCATAGAACAGGAATTGTGAGATTCATAAGTGATACAGTGGGATAAGAACTGGTTACTACACCACATGAGTGGAACCCAAAGGAGATTCCTGGGGTGCAAGATCAGCAAAGGGTGGGCCCTGGAGGTGTGCTGATTTAAAATCTCCAGGCCAATTGTCATTCAGTGAAGAGACTGAAGGGAGCCTAAACCCCACCTCTAGGAGTTCCGCCTTTAGGATTAACCCTCTCACCCTAGCAACCTCACTCTGAGGGTGGAGCAAGCATCATACTCCAGACAACCCCACCTAACTCTTAAGAAGGGAAGCTGAGAATCTTTTGAACTCCAATGGAAACAATTGTTCAATTTTTCATTGAGATCTTTTTTATTCCTTTTTCTTTTTCTCTTACTTTTCTATCATTTTGAAACCAATTATTTTTTGTTCATAAATTTATTAAGGATTAGGATATCTGACTAGTATATTTTAGTTTTGTTTTGTATTATTTTACTTTTATTTTTCTTTCTATTATTTTTTCTTTTTTTCTTTTGGTACTGGGGAATGAACTGAGGGGCACTCAACCACTGAACCATATCCCCAGCCCTATTTTGTATTTTATTTAGAGACAGGGTCTCACTAATTTGCTTAGCACTTCACCTTTGCTGAGGCCAGCTTTGAACTCATGATCTTCCTGCTTCAGCCTCCTGAGCTGCTGGAATTACAGGCATGTGCCACTGCTCCTGGCTTTTCTTTCTAGTTTTTAAAATTTATACTTTATTTATATTTTTCTCTCACTTATTTGTTTTCCTTAAATCTCTTTCTGTCTTTTCTTTTGCTAACTTCTATTATTCCATCTTTAATCATTCCTTTATTTTTTTACTTCTATCTTCTCTCCTTCCTCATAAACATCACATCCTACACCACTTCTGTTCTTCCTTTGTCCACCATTTGAAGTTGTAAACCCTTTTGTAAACTTGATGTTTTATTGCAGGCAATAACTGAACATACAATTTCTGTTTATTGCAACAAAACTGTAGATGTTTTAGTAGGAGATGTTTGCTTTAAGGCTGTATACTATTTGCATTGGTTACTGTCATTCATCTCCCCCTTAATGGCAAGGTACTGGAAACCTTTAGGGACACTATAAGTCTACAGGGTGGGAACTGTACTGCCTCAGATCCACACTGCTAGGTGGGTAGACAACATGAACAAACAAGGGAACAAATCACCCCAAACAAACTTATGTACTCCAATATTAGAATCCATTGACACCAGAGTGGAAGAAATTCCAGAGAAAGAGTTTAGAATGTACATAGTTAAACTGATCTGTGAGGTAAAGGACAATGACAGGTGTGAAATCAGAGAGAAAATTCAGGAGGTGAAATATCACTTTAATAAAGAGATAGAGATTCTGAAAAGAAACCAAGCATAAATTCTTGAAACGAAGGAATAAATAAACCAAGTTAACATTTAATGGAAAGCATGAGCAACATAATAGATCACTTGGAAGACAGAGTTTCAGGCAATGAGACAAAATGTATAATCTTGAAAATAAAGTGGACTATGGATAAAGATATTAAGAGACCATGAACAGAACTTCCAAGACATATGGGATAACATGAAAAAATCAAATTTAAGATTTATCAGGATAGATGAATGCACAGAGATACAAATCAAAGGAATGCACAATATTTCCAATAAAATAATATTGGAAAATTTCCCAACCTAAGGAATAAAATGTAAGATCAAATACAGGAGGGTTACAGGCCCCCCAAATATACAAAATTACAACAGACCCACACCAAGTCATATTATTACGAAAATACCAAATATACCAAATAATAATAGAATTTCAAAGACTGCCAGGGAAAAATGTCAGGTTACATTTAGAGGAAAACCAATTCAGACCTCAGCTGATTTTTCAACCCAGACTCTCAAAGCTCAGAGTTCTTGGAATAATATATCTCAAGCTCTGAGTGAAAATGGATGCCAACCATGAATACTATATCCAGCAAAATTAAACTTCAGATATGAAGGTGAAATAAAAATCTTCCATGATAAAATTTAAAAGAATTTACAATGAGAAAGACTGCATTACAGAACAGTCTCAGCAAAATAGTTCATGAGGAAGAAATTAAAACTTCTAACCTGGCTTAGGAACTGACTTTCTTAACAAAACTCTTGAAGTCTATGAAGTAAATCAACAAAATGGAATCAAACTATAAAGCTTTTTTTTCTTTTTTCTTTTTTTTTTCATCAAAGGAAACAATTAAGAATGTGAAGAGAGAGCCTACAGAATGGGAGAAAATCTTTGCCACTCATGCTTCAGATAGAACATTAATTTCCAAGATATACAAAGAACTCAAAAAACTTAATGCCAAAAAGCCAAATAACTCAATGAATAAATAGACAAAGGAACTGAACAGGTACTTCACAGAACAAATTTGATCAGTCAACAAATATATGAAAAAATGTTCAATATCTCTTGCAGTTAGAGAAATGCAAATTAAAACTACACTGAGATTTCACTCACTCCAGTAAGAATGGAAATATCAAGGATACAAGTAATAATTGAGAGAATGACCGGACAAGGCTTGTCGTCGGAGAAGTGCCCATTTATTGAGGAACAGCTCTGCATATGTATAGAACTGGGGGCAGTTTGACAGTTATGACAGTTTAACAGTTTAACGGGTTGACAGTTGGCATGGAGCATTTTCTGATTGGTGGGTAAGGATCATGTGAGTCAGCAGGGCTCACCATTGGGTGGCTCTTCTCCGGGGGATGGGGAAGTTAATCTTTGGAGCTGAGGCGACTCCCAACAATAATAAATGTTGGTCAGGATGTGGGGAAGAAAAGTACACTCATACATTGCTGGTGGGATTGCAAATTGATGCAACCACTATGGAAAGCAGCATTGAGATTCCTCAGAAAACTTGGAATGGAACCACTGTTTATCTCACTCCTCAGTTTATACCCAAAGGTCTTAAAAATCAGCATTCTACAGTGAGGCAGCCACATCAATGTTTATAGCAGTACAATTCACAATAGCTAAATTGTGGAACTAACCTAGGTGCCCTTCAACAAATGAATGGATAAAGAAAATGTGGAACATTTCTCAGCTATAAAGAAGAATGAAATTATGGCATTTTCTGGTAAATGGATGGAACTGGAGACTATTATGTTCAGTGAAATAAGTCAATCCCAGAAAACCGAAGGCTGAATGTTTTCTCTAATATGCAGATGATAACTCACAATAAGGAGGGTGGGTAGTGAAAAATAGAAATACTTTGGATTAGACAAAGGGGAATGAAAGGAAGGGATGGGGAATGGGAATAGGAAAGATAATAGAATGAATTGGACATAACTTTCCTATGTGCATGTATGAAAATATGACCAGTGTATCTCTATATCAAGTACAACCAGGAAAATGGGAAGTTATACTCCATATATGTATAATATGTCAAAATACATTCTATCATGTAAAAATAATAAGTTAAAAATTATAATCTATTTTGGAGAAAGTTTCATGAGTAGCTAAAAGGGAAGGTGTATTCATGTGTTGTTAGATGAAATATTTTGTAGCTCTCTGTTAAGTCCATTTGATCTGTAGTATATGTTAACTCTGTTAGTATCTTTGTTGATTTTACAACTGGACAACCTGTCTTTTACTGAGAGAGGTGCATTGAAATCACCCAGTATTTTTGGTTTAGGATTGATCTGCACCTTTATGTTGAGTAGTGTTTGATTCATGAAACTAGGTGCATGAATGTTTAGAGCATAACTTTTCACAAACATTGTATTTTCTAGTTAGATCATCCCCCTTTCCAATATGTAATTTCCTTCTTTGTCTCTTCTGACCAATTTTGACTTGAAGTTGTCTTTGTCTGATATGAAAGTCATCACTCCTATTTGCTTTTGAATTCCATTTTTATGTAATATCATTTTATGTCCTCTCATTTTTGGTTTGTGCATGTCTTTGCAGGTGAGTGTACTTATTGCAGGCAACATGTGTCTAATTTTTTTTAACATCCCCAATCCTGCTAGTCTATGTCTTTTTATTAGAAAATGAATTTATCAGTGCTATAATCAAAAGGTATGTATTTTACTTGTCATTTTATTTATTTTTAATTTTTTTAGTTGTAGATGGACACAATAACTTTATTTTGTTTATCTTACTTATTTTATTTTTTAATGTGGTGCTGAGGATTGAACCCAGTGCCTCACATATTCTAGGCCAGCACTCTACCACTGAGCCACAACCACAGCCCCTGTCATTTTATTTCTAATGTTTAATTTGATTCTAATTCTCATTTGCTTATCTATTTTTATATTGAGATTTATTCTTTCCTGAGATCTCATTTTTTTTAATCTTCTTATTTTGTACTTAGGATTCCTTTAAGTTTCTTTCACAGTGCTGGTTTTATGTTACCAAATTCCTTTAGCTTATGTTCCCAAATTCCTTTAGTTCTTAGAAAAATTTTTACCTCATCTTTGATTGTGAAGGATAGTTTTTCTGGATATTGCAATCTAGGTTGGCAGTTATTTTCTTTCAGGACTTGAAAGACATTGCTGAAAACCCAGCTGGTGTTTAGGGTTTTTGCTGAGAAATCTACTATTTTTCTGATTAGTTTGCCTTTATAAATGGCTTATCATTTCTCTCTTGCAGCTTTAAAAATTCTTTCTTTATTCTGGATTTTTGGTATTTTTAACTATGCTGTTTCATGGAGAAGTTCTCTTCTCATCTTGCCTGTTGGGGGTTATAAATGCTGCAGTATCTGAATGTCCATTTCATTCCCAAGATTTGTGAAATTTTCTGTCATTATTTCACTGAATAGGCTATCAGTGACATTAGTCTATATCTCTTCTTTCTTACTACCTATGAGCCTTAAGTGAAAATCTTAATGTTGTCCCAGAGTTCTTATACATTCTGATCAGTTTCTTGCTTTTTATTTATTATTGTTTGAATGTTCCAGTCCATCCTCCTGTCTTTAAGTCCTGAATTCTGAATTCTGCTTGATCTAGTCTATTGGAGAGACTTTCAATGGTTTTTTTTTAGATATTTATTTTTTAGTTGTAGTTGGACACAATTCCTTTATTTTATTTATTTATTTTTATATGGTGCTGAGGATCAAACCCAGCACCTTGCATGCTAGGTGAGTGCTCTACCACTGGGCTACCAACCTAGCCCCTCAACAGTGTTTTATTTGACTTACTTTGTCTTTCATTTTCAAGATTTCTGTTTGGTTATTTTTCAATTTCTCTTCATTGAAATGTTATTTTATATCCTGTATTATTGCCCTCAGTTCCTACCTTAATTCTTCTTTTAATAATCATATTTTTGAATTCTTGGGATTTCCTCCATTCAGTATCCATGAATTCAGTCATTTGTGTTACATATTTTTAGAGGCTTCTTATTACCTTTTTTTCATGTTTCTTTTATGTTTATATTGAGATTTGTGCATCTGTTGGGATGGTTATCCTTTTCACTGTTGTGTGAGGACTGTTTAGTGAGCTGCTTTCTTTTTATGGTAGTCTCCATACTGAGGGTTTATTTAAGTGGCAAGAGCACTCACTTAAAATGCTCAAAGTGCTATGTTCAGTTTCTAACACCAAGATAACCTATTCTTTTGGGTCATTCTAGTTTCATCTCTTCATGTATTTTAGGTCCTAAAATGAAATGCTACAGATAACAATAATAACAACAAAACCATAAATGTTCCACAGTGTGGGAATGTAACAAACAAAACTGAAGTTTTAGTTCTCTTAGAAAGTTATTCTTCTGATATTGAGTCTAAATTTTATTTTTTATAATTTTTAAAAAAATTTATAGTTTGACACAATACCTTTATTTTATTTATTCATTATTTTTATGTGGTGTTGAGGATCGAACCCAGCGCCTTGCACATGCTAGGCAAGCGCTGTATCAATGAGCTACAGCCCCAAACCCAGCCCCAAGTCTAAATTTTAATTTTTGAATTATTTAAGGTTATTTTTAAGGGTTTAATTTCTAGTCTCTGGATATGATTTCTGGAACTGGAGATAAGACATTCTCAAGAAAGGACAGCTACCCCCAAATTTTACTTACCATCTGGTCAAACAGAGTGGGAATACATTAACTTTGATGGAAAGGTATGCACAACTGCTCTTTCTTTCAGATTGTTGTTTTACTGTTTGATGTGTAAGAAAGTGTATTTGCCTATTTTTAAATCTTGAGCAAACGTATACTTAATTTGGTGCATGGTTTGTTGATTTATGACTCAAGAATGCTAAATTCCCATGTTGGAACCTGACCAACAGTTACATTGTTCTGTACACTGCCTGCTGCTTCCTACACAGATAATTACCAGAGGCTAATTTACAGATGCCAGCAGGAACCGAAATGGAGTGAATGGCAGCCCACAGAGCTAGGAATTGGATTTTATCACGAGTCATGGAGAAGTATGTTTGTTCTCAAAGAAAAAATTCTAGAAGAGTATCTAGTTAAGAAATATGACAACAAAACGAGTAATCCAGAAGGCAGTGCAGTACTTAAAACTATTGCTTTGGAATTAGATGATCTGGTTTAAAATTCTTGTTGCCTCACTTAATAGGTGGAATCTTGGATGAGTTTCTTAACATAAAAGTAAAATCTGTCTCAACATTGTGATGGCTAAATTAAAAAGTGTATAGAAAGACTTTATCTCAGTATCTGGATCATAGTAAATGATCAGTAAAAGTTAGTTATTATTATTTTCTATTCATGCCTCCAATCTAGTGTTTATCCTAAATTTTGTTCTCTATTCAACAATGATGAATAAGCATTTTACCTTTCTTATTTGCTCAAAGTTATTGAAGACTTTGAGCATTTAATAGCTTATCCTATAAAATAGAAAACTCAGGTTAATGAACTTGAGTAAATTGCTCAAGGTTAGAGATTGATGGAACTAAAACTTAACTCCACTCAGATGATTCTCTTATCAACCTACAATTAAAAAAAAATAACCTTTTTCAGACAGCTGCACTGATTTCTTTGGCTCAGCTTAGTTCTCACATTATTCTACCAGTGTTAGCACCAAAAGTCAGAATGACATTTGGTGAATTATACCCCTCTCATCTCAGTTCTTCCATTTATAAAATGAACAGGTTGGTATTAGAGATGATACCTATGATTTCTTCCAATTCTGAAACTCTAAACCTAAAGGTTTTATAGAGAATCTTATCATTGAGATGAATAACTACAGTCATGAAAATAGGTAAGCCATGTTTAGCCAATGCCATAATATTCATAAAGGCATTGGTAGTTAGAATTAAAAGATTGAAACTCAGGATTTTAGCTATTACCAAGACCAAGATCTTTGCATCAGCAAAGTGCCAATGCTACTTGTGTTTGATGGTGGGTAACAGAATACCCCTAGAATTTGTATC
Source organism: Spermophilus citellus (assembly GCF_964194105.1). NCBI lineage: Eukaryota > Metazoa > Chordata > Mammalia > Rodentia > Sciuridae > Spermophilus > Spermophilus citellus. Next base: position 27,332,922 of record NC_138196.1, read on the forward strand.
ATATTGTAGTAAGAGTAAAACCAGGGATTTTAGAGTTTGAGGGAAACTTAAAAATATAGAATGAATCAGCTATGCAAGTAGCAAGTATGTGCTAAGTGCCTTTTCCCCATCTAGCAACAATATAAGCAAATTTATTTTTATCTGATAAATTATTAATCACATAGATTCTTAATAATAGAATGATTTTTTAAGAATGTAATTAAACACACACAGAACCTACTTATTTTGCAAGTCATATTTCTCAATGTTTAGGACATTTAAATTGAAGTACTTCATGTTTTAGGAGGAATTTAGTAATGAAGCTTAAGAACTATACCTAGGGGAATTTCTAAAATTCCACTAAAATGCTCAAATCCCAAGTTAAGATAATATTTTAAAATAAACATAGAGAAATATGTACAAATATTTAGTAAGGATCTGTTTAAAATTGTTAATTAGGCTGGGCACGGTGGCACATGCCTGTAATCCCAGTGGCTCAGGAGGCTGAGACAGAAGGATCTTGTGTTCAAACTTAGCCTCAGCAACTCGAGGCACTAAGCAACTGAGTGAGACCCTGTCTGTAAATAAAATACAAAATAGGACTGAGGATGTAGTTCAGTGGCTAAGTGCCCCTGGGTTCAATCTCTGGTTACCTACCCCCCCACCCCCCGCCAAATTGTTAATTAGAACTGCATATTGTTCATGGATTTAAATTATAGCTGAATAATTTAACATATAGTTAGTGCTACTACTATATATAAAAGAAGTTTGTTTATGATTGTAATAAACATACTTCTTGATATAAATACTTCAAAATAAGAGATTTTGAGATACTTGTACTTTTCTCCTTAAAAATCTATAAGTAATTATTTCAAATGGTGGGCAGTTCTCTTTAATGTGAGATATAAAACTGTTCTATAAAAGAAGATGTATGAGTACCCTGAATATGGTGGTCAATACCCTTATTATAGATTCCTATGAAACTCATCACATTTAAGCAAAATAGTTAAGAAAGTTAAGAAAGTGGGATTTACAATCAGACAGACTTGTATTTGATTTTTTTTTTTTTTTTTTGCCATTCACTGTGTGACCTTTATTAAAATACTTGACCCATCTGTTATGGTTTGGATATGAATTGTTCCCTCAAAACTCCTGGTAATGCAGGGATATTTAGAGGTAAAATGCTTGCATTATGAGAACTATAACTTAATTAGTCCACATTACTTTGAATGGACTGACTGGGTGGTAATTATAGGCAGGTGGGGTGTGACTGGAGGAGGTGGGTCACTGGGGGTGTGCCCTGGAAGGGTACATCTGCCATGTAACCCCTTCCCACCTACCCCCTCTGCTTTCTGATCTGAGCACCTTCTTCCACTGGGCCCTTTTCCTATGATGTGCTGCCTCACCTTGGGGTCAAAGCATTGGAGTTGGCTATCTCTGGACTGAGACCTCTGGAAACAATAACCCCGAATGAACTTTTCCTTTTTTAAGTCGTTCTTTTTGAATGTTTTGGTCATAGCAATAAAAAAGCTAACAAAAACAGAAATTATTTTCAAGAGGTGGGGTTGTTGCTGTCACTAACCTGACTTGTGGTTCAGAAGCTGTTGGAGCTGGTTTGCAGGAGGAATTTTGAAAAGTTTAGAGATAAAAATTGGAAAAAGCTTTAGAATGTTGTTAACAGAGCTTAATGGGCAATTCTAGTGGGAATTCAGAGATCTCAATGGTGATAGGAATATGGACTGTTCTCATGAGGTTTCAGAGGGAAATGAGAACTCTGTTGGGAATTAAACTGGAGGCCACTCATGTTATATTCTATCAAAGACATTGGTAACATTTTACCCGCATTCCAAGACTTTGTGTGAGGCTGAATTTAAAAGAGTTGGATTAATTAATCTGGTGGAGGAAATGCCAAGGCACCACAGTGGCATAGATTTTCCTGGAAGCTTCTAGCCAGGTTTACTGTGAAAAATGGGAACAGAAGACAGAGCTAAAGAATTTTTAAGAACTGGCTATTTGGCCTAAAAAGTGCCTGTGAAGCTGGACTAAGAAAATTGTGCTTGTTGAAGAGATTACATCCCCTTAAGAGATGATAAGTATTTTGCATGGAGACAATAGAAAAGGTGCCTCAAGAGCATCTCAGAAATTTGCAAGACCACACTGAGTGCAGGCTCTAGGGTATAGAAGAGAAAATTCATGGGGGTAACCTACTTACGTAGGGAGGCCTATAAAATTGTTTCACCATGCGAATCCATGCAGGCACTTCATCCATGGCCCCAGGGGGCCCAGCTACTATATAAGCTGACAGCAGGTCTTGAAATCCATGTGGTGCTTGTTCTGCAAGAATGCAGGGTGCTAGAGATACAGGGTCATAGAAGCTTCCATTGAGATTTCATAGGAAGGCCTTTGAGCCAGGCAAAGAGCAGCTGGGTTAGAGTTCCTGTGGGCTGCCCTGAGAAGATGATGCATGATGCCAAGGCGGGAGACCAAGGAGCTAAGAGATTCTGGTAATGTGGACAGTCTGCCAAGGGAAGTTGCCAGTTGTGGAGGGAGCTAGACTGAGGGACCATGATCTTTACAACCAGCCAGGCCTAAGGGGTGGAGCTGTCCAAACCCCTCAGAACAACATGTGCCCCGGATGCTGGATGTTTGTCCAACTGAATTTTGGTCTTGCTTCGTTCCCATCCCTTCTTTCTATATACCGATTCCTTATTTTGGAAAGGAATGATTACTCTGTGCCGCTGTATATAGAATATATGTAATTTGCTTTTGATCTTTATAGAGGCTCACAGTTAAGAGTTTGCCTTGGGTCTCAGAGGAGACTTTGGATTTGGACTTCTGAACAATGCTTAAGCTTTTAAGACTATGGGACTCTTAAAAAAATTTTTTTTTCTGGTATCAGGGATTGAACTCAGGGGTGCTTAACCCTGAGCCAGCCCTTTGTATATTTTATTTAGAAACAGGGTCTTACTATGTTGCTTAGGGCCTCGCTAAATTGCTGAGGCTGACTTTGAATTTGCAATTCTCCTGCCTCAGACTCCTGAGCTCTGGGATCATAGGCATGTGCCACTGTGACTGGCAAGACTATGGAACTTTAACAGATGAACTAAATTCACTTTGCATTGTGAGATGGAAAGTTATGATTTAGATACAAGGTGTCCCCCAAAGCTCCTGTGTTAATGCAAGAAAGTTCAGAGGAGAATGACTAGATTATGTGAACTGTAACTTGACCAGTTCATTCTAGTATGACTGCACTAACTGGGCCATAACAGTAGGGAGGTGGGGTGTTTTTGGAGGAGGTGGGTCCTTGAGGGTGTACTCTATAAGGTTCCTGCCCACCATGAGCAAAGGAGCATTCCTCTACCTCGCCCTTCCACCATGATGTTTTCCTCACCTGGGGTTAGCCAACAATGGAGTTGACTAACCCATAGATGGAACTTCTGAAATTGTGAGACAAATGATATATTCGTCCTCTAAGTTGCTCTTGTCAGGTATTTTTTGTCACAGAATTATACACTTATACACTCCCCTTTGTAATAGCACCTGCTTCTTCTTTTTTTTTCTTGTTATTTTGCATGCAGAAAACAGGGAACATACGACATACATACTTTCTATTCAAAGGCTTTCTAAAAGTCTGTGAACAAGGATATCACTGCAAGTAGGGAAATGGGGCCAGCACTGACTGAGGAAGAAATATTTCAATTTGATTGAAGTAAAGATAATAAGGAACATCTGGACATTTAGGAGGTTAAATGAATGTATTGGTATTCAAGAAAATATAGCATATAGAAAAATAGGTTGAAAATAAAATCCTTAACAATGCCTACAGTTCAAGGGTTGGTTAGAGATGGAGAACAACTGCTAGCAAATGGACTAGAAATCATGCCAGTGAAATTTGACATAAAGATTATCATCCCAAACTTTTATATTCTTTTTTTTAAGAGAGTGAGAGAGAGAGAAAAAAAATTTAATATTTATTTTCTAGTTTTCGGCGGACACAACATCTTTGTATGTGGTGCTGAGGATCGAACCCGGGCTGCACGCTTGCTAGTGGAGTGCGCTACTACATCCCCAGCCCAAACTTTTAAATTCTTTTTACTTTTTTTAAATTTTTTATTGGTTGTTCAAAACATTACATAGCTCTTGACATATCATATTTCATACTTCAGATTCAAGTGTGTTATGAACTCCCATTTTTACCCCGTATACAGATTGCAGAATCACATCGGTTACACATCCACGTTTTTACATACTGCCATACTAGTGTCTGTTGTATTCTGCTGCCTTTCCTATCCTCTACTATCTCCCCTCCCCTCCCCTCCCATCTTCTCTCTCTATCCCATCTGCTGTAATTTAATTCTCTCCCTTGTTTTTTTCCCTTCCCCTCACAACCTCTTATATGTAATTTTGTATAACAATGAGGGTCTCCTTCCATTTCCATGCAATTTCCCTTTTCTCTCCTTAACCCTCCCACCTCATGTCTCTGTTTAATGTCAATCATTTCCTCTTGCTCTTCCTCCCTGCTCTGTTCTTAGTTGCTCTCATTATATCAAAGAAGACATTTGGCATTTGTTTTTTAGGGATTGGCTAGCTTCACTTAGCATAATCTGCTCTAATGCCATCCATTTCCTTGCAAATTCCATGATTTTGTCATTTTTAGTGCTGCGTAATACTCCATTGTGAATAAATGCCACATTTTTTTGTCCATTCATCTATTGAAGGGCATCTGGGTTGGTCCCACAGTCTAGCTATTGTGAATTGTGCTGCTATGAACATCAATATGGCAGTATCCCTGTAGTACGCTCTTTTAAGGTCTTCAGGGAATAGTCCAAGAAGGGCAATAGCTGGGTCAAATGGTGGTTCCATTCCCAGCTTTCCCAGGAATCTCCATACTGCTTTCCAAATTGGCCGCACCAATTTGCAGTCCCACCAGCAATGTACAAGAGTACCCTTTTCCCCACATCCTCGCCAGCACTTGTTGTTGTTTGACTTCATAATGGCTGCCAATCTTACTGGAGTTTGATGGGATCTTAGTGTGGTTTTGATTTGCATTTCTCTGACTGCTAGAGATGGTGAGCATTTTTTCATGTACTTGTTGATTGATTGTATGTCCTCCTCTGAGAAGTGTCTGTTCAGGTCCTTGGCCCATTTGTTGATTGGGTCATTTGTTATCTTATTGTTTAATTTTTTGAGTTCTTTCTATACTATGGATATTAGGGCTCTATCCGAAGTGTGAAGAGTAAACATTTGTTCCTAGGATGTAGGCTCCCTATTTACCTCTCTTATTGTTTCTCTTGTGGAGAAAAAACTTTTTAATTTGAGTAAGTCCCATTTGTTGATTCTAGTTATTAACTCTTGTGCTATGGGCGTCCTATTAAGGAATTTGGAGCCCGACCCCACAATATGTAGATCGGAGCCAACTTTTTCTTCTATCAGGTGCAGAGTCTCTGATTCGATATCAAGCTCTTTGATCCATTTTGAGTTAAGTTTTGTAAATGTTGAGAGAAAGGGATTCAGTTTCATTTCGTTGCATATGGATTTCTAGTTTTCCCAGCACCATTTGTTGAAGATGCTATCCTTCCTCCATTGCATGCTTTTAGCCCCTTTATCAAATATAAGATAGTTGTTACTTTGTGGATTAGTCTCTGTGTCCTCTATTCTGTACCATTGGTCTACCCGCCTGTTTTGGTACCAGTACCATGCTGTTTTTGTTACTATTGCTCTGTAGTACAGTTTGAAATCTGGTATCGCTATACCTCCTGATTCACACTTCCTGCTTAGAGTTGCTTTTGCTATTCTGGGTCTTTTATTTTTCCATATGAATTTCATGATTGCTTTATCTATTTCTATAAGAAATGCCATTGGGATTTTGTTTGGCATTGCATTAAACCTATAGAGAACTCTGGGTAATATCGCCATTTTGATGATGTTAGCTCTGCCTATCCATGAACAGGGTATATTTTTCCATCTTCTAAGGTCTTCTTCTATTTCTCTCTTTAGGGTTCTGTAGTTTTCATTATATATATATATATCTTTCACCTCTTTTGTTAGGTTGATTCCCAAGTATTTTATTTTTTTTGAGGATATTGTGAATGGAGTGGTTGTCCTCATTTCCATTTCAGAAGATTTGTCACTGATATACAGGAATGCCTTTGATTTATGCGTGTTGATTTTATATCCTGCCACTTTGCTGAATTCATTTATTAGCTCTAGTAGTTTCTTTGTAGACCCTTTTGGGTCTGTTAGATGTAGTATCATATCATTCTCAAATATTGGTAATTTAAGTTCTTCTTTTCCTATTTTTATTTCTTTAATTTATTTCGTCTGTCTAATTGCTCTGGCTAGTATTTCAAGAACTATATTGAATAGAAGTGGTGAGAGAGGGCATCCTTGCCTTGTTCTAGTTTTTAGAGGCAATCCCTTCAGTTTTTCTCCATTCAGGATGATGCTAGCCTGAGGCTTAGCATATATAGCTTTTACAATGTTGAGGTAAGTTCCTGTTATCCCTAGTTTTTCTAGAGTTTTGAACATAAAGGGATGCTGTACTTTGTTGAATGCTTTTTCTGCGTCTATCAAGATGATCATATGGTTCTTGTCTTTAAGTCTATTGATGTGGTGAATAGTATTTATTGTTTTCTGTATATTGAACCATCCTTGCATCCCAGGGATGAATCCTACTTAATCATGGTGCACAATTTTTTTGATATGCTTTTGTATTCGATTCGCCAGGATTTTATTGAGGATTTTTGCATGTAAGTTCATTAGAGATATTGGTCTGTAGTTCTCTTTCTTTGAAGTGTCTTTGTCTGGTTTTGGGATCAGGGAGATGTTGGCCTCATAGAATGAAGTTGGAAGAGCTCCTTCTTTTTCTATTTCTTGAAATAACTTGAAAAGTATTGGTATTAATTCTTCTTTGAAGGTTTTGCAAAACTCCACTCTATATCCATCTGGTCCAGGGCTTTTCTTGGTTGGTAGTCTTTTGATGGCTTCTTCTATTTCCTCCTTTGTTATTGGTCTGTTTAAATTGTGTGTATCCTCCTGACTCAATCTGGGCAAATCATATGACTTTAGAAATTTATCGATATCTTCACTACCTTCTATTTTATTGGAATATAGGTTTTCAAAATAATTCCTAATTATCTTCTGTATTTCTGTAGTGTCCGTTGTGATATTGCTTTTTTCATCCTGTATGTTAGTAATTTGAGTTCTCTCTCTTCTTCTCTTCGTTAGCATGGCTAAGGGTCTGTCAATCTGATTTATTTTTTCAAAGAACCAACTTTTAGTTTTATCAGTTTTTTCAATTTTTTTTGTTTCGATTTCATTGATTTCCACTCTGATTTTAATTATTTCTTGCCTTCTACTACCTTTGCTGTTGTTTTGCTCTTCCTCTTCTAGGGTTTTGAGATGAAGTGTGAGCTCATTTATTTGTTGGTTTTTTCTTTTTTTTGAGAAATGAACTCCAGGCAATGAATTTCCCTCTTAAAACTGCTTTCATTGTGTCCCATAGATTCCGATATGTTGTGTCTGTATTTTCATTTATCTCTAAGAATTTTTTTATTTCTCCCTTTATGTCTTCTGTAACCCATTGATCATTTAGTAACATATTGTTCATTTTCCAGGTGATGCAGGATTTTTCCTTCCTTCTTTTATCATTGATTTCCAGTTTCATTCTGTTATGATCAGGTAAGATGCATGGTATTATCTCCACACCTTTGTATTTACTAAGAGTTGCCCTGTGGCATAATATATGGTCTATCTTTGAGAAGGATCTATGTGCTGCTGAGAAGAACGTGTATCCACTTGATGATGGTTGATATAGTCTATATATGTCAGTTAAGTCTAGGTTATTGATTTTGTTATTGAGTTCTATAGTTTCTTTATTCAGCTTTTGTCTGGAGGATCTGTCCAATGGAGAGAGTGGTGTGTTGAAGTCACACATAATTATTGTGTTGTGGTCTATTTGACTCTTGAACTTGAGGAGAGTTTGTTTTATGAATGTTGCAGCACCATTGTTTGGTGCATACATATTGATAATTGTTATGTCTTGTTGGTTGGTGGTTCCTTTTAACAGTATATCGTGTCCTTCTTTATCCCTTTTGATTAACTTAGGTTTGAAGTTGATTTTATTTGATATGAGTATGGCCACTCCTGCTTGCTTCCGAGGAGCATGTGAGTGGTATGATTTTTCCTAACCTTTAACGTTCAGCCTGTGTATGTCTTTTCCTATCATATGAGTCTCCTGAAGGCAGCACATTGTTGGATTTGTTTTTTTAATCCAGGTTACTAACCTATGTCTCTTGATTGGTGAATTTAAGCCATTAACGTTAAAGGTTACTATTGAAATATGGTTTGTACCTCCAGTCCTGCTTATTTATTTATTTATTTTAATTTGGCTGGTTTTTCCTTTTTGGTTATTTTTTTCTTCCCTTTACTGAGTTACCTCCCACTGTTTGTTTTGGTGCTGTTTTTCATTCCTCTTCTTGTAGTGTTTTGCTCAAAATGCCTTGCAGTGCTGGTTTTCTGGCTGCGTATTCTTTTAACTTTTGTTTATTGTGAAAGATTTTAATTTCATTGTCAAATCTGAAGCTTAATTTTGCTGGATACAGTATTCTTGGTTGGAATCCATTATTTTTCAGTGTTTGAAATATGTTGTTCCAGGATCTTCTCGCTTTCAATGTCTGTGATGAAAAATCAGCCTTTAACCTAATTGGTTTACCCCTGAATGTAATCTGCCTCCTTTCTCTCGTAGCTTTTAATATTCTCTCCTTGTTCTGTATGTTGGATATCTTCATAATTATGTGTCTTGGAGTTGGTCTATTATGGTTTTGTATGTTTGGGGTCCTGTAGGCTTCCAGAATTTGGCAATCTATTCCATCTTTCATATCTGGGAAGTTTTCTAAGATTATTTCATTCAATAGATTGTTCATTCCTTTGGTTTGAACCTCTACACCTTCTTTTATCCCAATGACTCTCAAGTTTGATTTTTTATGACATCCCATATCTCTTGGATGGATTGCTCATGATTTCTTAGGATCCTTTCTGTGTTGACTATATTCTTTTCAAGTTGATAAACTTTGTCTTCATTATCTGATGTTCTGACTTCTATTTGATCTAGTCTATTTGTAATATTCTCGTTTTGAGTTTTTAATTGGTTTCATGGTTTCCTGCATTTTTAGGATTACTGTTTGATTTTTTTTAAATCTCTATCTCCGGTAGAGCTCATTCTTTGCCATTTGAATTTGCTTATGTAATTCGTTTTCAAAGTATACTTTCATTGTTTGGACTTGTTGTCTAAAGTCTTCTCTAAGATTCCATTCCATCTGAGTTAGGTATGCCTTGAGTTCTTTCTCTGTCCATTTTTCTGATGCCTCTAGGTTCTCCTGTGAATTTAAGTTGTCCTGCATTGTTTGTAATCCTTTTTTCCCTTGTTTTTTTCATGGTGCTTATGTTACTTTCCAATTCTGTTTGACTGCTGTGTTTCTGTTTTCTTCTTTCAATTTGTTTTAGTTTTTATAGTTCCAATATCTCTCCTTTGTGTTCGGAGACAATGTTTAGAGATGTTGGATTTAATTGTGATTTAAGGTAAAAATGTATTCCTACATATTTTAATGGCATATAGAAAATTGAGGTTTGAACTTAGGATTTTATGTTGAGGTTGGGCGATTTGATGGCATGGAGGTTAGTATATGTTAGCTTCTTTGGGGGGTTGCTCAAATGCAGGCGTATATTAACATGAAAATAGACAGGAGTACTTGGGGGTAGTTAAGGGCTTAGGCGGACTATAGACTGATTCGTAGTATTCATCTACTTGCGTTTAGTAAGTTGTACGTAATCTGGGTGGTCATGCTTAAGAGGAAAGATAGGGAAAAGGTAAGGAAGCAAACCAAGAAAGAGAGAGGGAGAGAGGAAAGAAAGAGAAAAGAATAGAAAAGAAAAAGAAATGATAAATAAAAAATAATAAAATGTCGTAAAATAGAAGTTACAGTTAAAAAAATAATAATATAATTAAAAAAATTAAAATTTAAAAATTTTAAGAAATTAAAAAATTAAAAAAAAAGAGAAAAAATGAGGGGGGGGGGCACTGTTAGGCTTCTATTTTCTTCGCTTCCAGTAGGTGGTGCTGTGCCTTCCGGGCCAAGATTTTGCCCTCCGGCTGTAGGAAGCAATCCCTGTGAGGCTGCTCCCTCCACCCCCCCTGGTGTCTCTCAAAACCTGTTAGCTTAGGTTTATTTCTGGTCCCTAGTCCCCTCTCTTCTCCTGCCAGCCAGGCCTTCCCCAGTGTGATACCTCTCGGCAGTTCAAGCTACACTCTGTGCCTGCAGTTTCCTGGACATGGAGTGTGGCTATTGGGAACCGGCACCTTATTGTTTTGATTACCTCCGCTAGCTCCTCCTCCGAAAGCTGGCGAGACAGGTTTCCTTTTCGTCGCTGGTGGAAGGGTGGAGTTGGAGGTCAGGTGCCTTTACCTTTCCCCACGCCTCTATTCACGCTCACTCTGTTAATCATGCCCCCGGAAAGCCGGGGAGAGATTTTATGCAATTTCCCCACTGTATGGGAGAAGGGCTAAATGACAGACACCTGTTCTATCGCTGAATGAGCTGCAATCTGTCGAAAACTGGCGATGGTGACGTCAGCTCTCCAAGATGGTGGCCGCTGGCTTCCTTGGTGGACTGTCCGGTGTGGAGGACAGAACTGGACCACTTCCTTCCCCGTCTCAAACCCGGAACTCAGCCTGGAGCACAGTGAGGGCACAGCCGTCAGGAGCCCACAGAATCTGTAGCACCGTTCCTCTGCGTTGCTAGCTCGCTGTTTCTAGGGACGCCGTTTCCCAGTGCATCGCAGTCTCTAGCAGCGGAGTGGGCTGCTGAACAAACAGCCTGAATCTCCGGGCACACGGTTCACTCATGGTTGAGCCCCAGTAAGCGATGGAAATCCTTCTTTTAGGTTTCGGTGCACCCCAATTTTTCTGAAAATTCCTAACAAGATAGCTTTTGGACGTTCTAACTCATTATTCACCTGCGCAGTGACGCAGTACACGGGGTGATGCACTCTATTCACCGCCATATCTCCAAACTTTTAAATTCTTAACAAAATTCTTGATTTTAGGTATCTAAAATCAACATGAAGAAATTTTATGATCTCATCAATACCCACAATCCTACTTCTCATTCTTTTTTTTGAAAATTAGAAATGAGCATTTATTTTTATTTATTTATTTATTTTTACCTTTCTTATTTATATGACAGTGGAATGCATTACAGTTCTTATTACACATATAGAGCACAATTTTTCATATCTCTGGTTGTATGCAAAGTATATTCACACCAATTCATGTCTTCATACCTGTACTTTGAATAATAAGGATCATCATATTCCACCATCATTAATAACCCCATGCCCCCTTGCTTCCCCTCCCACCCCTCTGCCCTGTTTAGAGTTCATCTATTCCTCCCATGCTCCCTCTCCCTAACTCACTATGAATCAGCCTCCTTATATCAAAGAAAACTTGGCATTTGTGTTTTTGGTATTGGCTAACTCCACTTAGCATTATCTTCTCTAACTCCATCCATTTACCTGCAGATGCCATGATTTTATTCTCTTTTATTGCTGAGTAAAATTCCATTGTGTATATATGCAACATTTTTTTTATCCATTCATCTATTGAGGGCATCTAGGTTGGTTCCATAGTTTAGCTATTGTGAATTGTGCTGCTATAAACATTGATGTGGCTGTGTCCCTGTAGTATGCTATTTTTAAGTCCTTTGGGTATAGACTGAGGAGAGAGATAGCTGTATCAAATGGTGGTTTCATTCCCAATTTTCGAAGAGATCTCCATACTGCTTTCCATATTGGCTGCACTAATTTGCAGTCCCACCAGCAGTGTGTGAATGTGACTTTTTCCACACATCCTCAGCAACACTTATTGTTGTTTGTCTTCATAATAGCTGCCATTCTGACTGGAGTGAGATGAAATCCTAGAGTGGTTTTGATTTGCATTTCTATAATTGGTAGTGATGATGAACATTTTTTCACATATTTGTTGACTGATTTGTATCTCATCTTCTGAGAAGTGTCTGTTCAAGTTCTTGGCCCATTTATTGATTGGGTTATTTTTTTTGGTGTTTAGCTTTCTGAGTTCTTTATATATCCTAGAGATTAGTACCCTATCTGATATGTGAGGGGTAAAGATTTGCTCCCAGGATGTAGGCTCTCCATTCACCTCACAGATTGTTTCTTTTGCTAAGAAGAAACTTTTTAGTTTGACTCCATCCCATTTTTTGATTCTTGATTTTAATTCTTGTGCCACAGGAATCTTATTAAAGAAGTAGGGACCTAATCCCACATGAAGGAGATTAGGGCCTACTTTTTCTCCTATTAGATGCAGGGTCTCTGGTTGTATTCCTAAGGCCTTGATTCATTTTGAGTTGAATTTTGTGCATGGTGAGAGATAGGGGTTTAATCTCATATTGTTGGATTTCCAGTTTTCCCAGCACCATTTCTTGAAGGGGCTATCTTTTCTCCAATGCATGTTCTTGGCACCTTTGTCTCACATAAGATAATTGTAGTTTGTGGGTTAATCTCTGTGTTCTCTATTCTGTATCATTGGTCTACCAGTCTGTGTTGGTGCCAATACCATGCTGTTTTTGTTACTATTGCTCTGTAGTATTTAGGTCTGGTATAGTGATGCCACCTGCTTCACTCTTCCTGCTATGAATTGCTTTAGCTATTCTGGGTCTCTTATTTTTCCAGATAAATTTCATGATTGCTTTTTCTATTTCCATGAGGAATGCCATTGGGATTTTGAATTGCATTAAATATGTATAGTGCTTTTGATAGTATGGTCGTTTTGATAATAGTAATTCTGCCTATCCAAGAGCAAGGTAGATCTTTCCATCTTCTAAGGTCTTCTTTGATTTCTTTCTTTAGGGTTCTGTAGCTTTCATTGTATAGATATAGTATTTCACCTCTTTCATTAAGTTGATTCCCAAGTATTTTTTTTTGAGGCTATTGTTAATGGGGTAGTTTTCCTCATTTGCTTCTCAAAGGATTTGTCACTGATATACAGAAATGCCTTTGATTTTTGGGTGTTGATTTTATGTCCTGCTAATTTGCTGAATTCATTTACTAGTTCTAGAAGTTTTCTCGTGGACCTTTTTTGGATTTTTTAGGTATAGAATCATATCGTCAGCAAATAGTGCCAATTTGAGTCCTTCTTTTCCTATACATATCACTTTAATTTCTTTCATCTGTCTAATTGCTCTGGCCAGAATTTCAAGAAATATGTTGAATAGAAGTGGTGAAAGAGGGCATCCCTGTCTTGTTCCAGTTTTTAGAGGAATTACCTTCAATTTTTTTCCATTTATGAAGATGTTGGCCTGAGGCTTAGCATAGAAAGCCTTTATGATGTTAAGATATCTTCCTGTTATTTCTAGTTTTTCTAGAGTTTTGAACATGAAAGGGTGTTCTATTTTGTCAAATGCTTTTTCTGTGTCTATTGAGATGATCATATGATTCTTATCTTTGAGTGTATTGATGTGATGAATTACATTTATTGATTTCCGTATGTTGAACAAACCTTGCATCCCTGAGATGAATCCCCCTTGATCACGGTGCACAATCTTTTTGATATGTTTTTGCATTCAATTTGCCAGAATTTTATTGAGAATTTTTGCATCTATTTTCATTAGAGATAATGGTCTGAAGCTTTCTTTCTTTGAAGTGTCTTTGCCTGGTTTTGGGATCAGGGTGATGTTGGCCTCTTAGAATGAGTTTGGAAGTTCTGCCTCCTTCTCTATTTCCTGAAATAAATTGTAGAGTATTGGTATTAGTTCTTTAAAGGTCTGTAGAACTTGGCTGTATATCTATCCAGTCCTGGGCTTTTCTTGATTGGTAAGCATCTTACCGAATCTTCTATTTCATCACTTGATATTGGTCTGTTTAAATTGTCTATATCTTCCTGATTCAGACTGAGCAAATCGTATGACTTAAGAAATTTGTAGGTGCCTTCAATATTTTCTATTTTATTGGATCATAGGTTTTCAAAATAATTTCCTTTTTTTCTGAGAGAGAGAGAGAGAGAGAGAGAGAGAGAGAGAATTTTTAAAAAATATTTATTTTTTCAGAAAGGTATGTTCATTTATTTTTTTTATTGGTTGTTCAAAACATTACAAAGCTCTTGATATATCATATTTCATACATTAGATTCAAGTGGGTTATGAAATCCCATTTTTACCCCAAATACAGATTGCAGAATCACATCGGTTACACATCCACATTTTTACATAATGCCATATTAGTAACTGTTGTATTCTGCTACCTTTCCTATCCTCTACTATCCCCCCTCCCTGCCCCTCCCATCTTCTCTCTCTACCCCATCTACTGTAATTAATTAATTTCTCTCCTTGTTTTTTTTCCCATTCCCCTTACAGCCTCTTATATGTAATTTTGTATAACAATGAGGGTCTCCTTCCATTTCCATGCAATTTACATTTTCTCTCCCTTTCCCTCCCACCTCATGACACTGTTTAATGTTAATCTTTTCCTCCTGCTCTTCCTCCCTGCTCTGTTCTTAGTTGCTCTCATTATATCAAAGAAGACATTTGGCATTTGTTTTTTAGGGATTGGCTAGCTTCACTTAGCATAATCTGCTCTAATGCCATCCATTTCCCTGCAAATTCCATGATTTTGTCATTTTTTAGTGCTGCATAATACTCCATTGTGAATAAATGCCACATTTTTTTGTCCATTCATCTATTGAAGGGCATCTGGGTTGGTTCCACAGTCTACCTATTGTGAATTGTGCTGCTATGAACATCGATATGGCAGTGTCCCTGTAGTATGCTCTTTTAAGGTCTTCAGGGAATAGTTGGAGAAGGGCAATAGCTGGGTCAAATGGTGGTTCCATTCCCAGCTTTCCCAGGAATCTCCATACTGCTTTCCAAATTGGCCGCACGAATTTGCAGTCCCACCAGCAATGTACAAGTGTACCCTTTTCTCCACATCCTCGCCAGCACTTGTTGTTGCTTGACTTCATCATGGCTGCCAATCTTACTGGAGTGAGATGGTATCTTAGGGTGGTTTTGATTTGCATTTCTCTGACTACTAGAGATGGTGAGGCAAACAGGGAGAGTGTGCCCAGTCGTTCATGAAAACAGGGCTCCCGGGATCAACAGACCTGCGTGTAGCCAGGATTGTGGTGAGTGTCACCGATGAGCAGGGCCTGGCTTGAGGAAAAGTGGGGAAGTGACGAGACACAAGAGAAGGCACTCAGGATTGGAGACCCGCCCAGTCTGGGGGGAGGAGCTGCTGCACAGTGATTGGTCCCGCGTATTGAGAGGAGAATCTTGGCCTGGTGGGCACAGCTCCACCTACTGGAAGAGAAGTTAATAAAACTCTAAGACTGCATTTATTAAATTTTTTTTATTTGGGTTTTTTTTCATTTTCATTTTTTTATTTTTTAAATTTTTTTATTTTTGTAATTTTAATTTTTTATTATTTTTTTAAATTTTTTCTTTTTTTATTTTCTTTTTTTTCTTTTGTCTTTTCATTTCTTTTCAATTTCCTTATTCCCCCTTCCTTGAATTCACCCTGCTTACTCTCATTCTCTTTAGTGACTATTTCCCTTCCCTTCTAATACCTTTCCTCCCAAGCACGAAATAAGGTTATAGGAGTAAACAGTAACTCAGCAGTTAAACAGAACAAGAAGTAACATGAGCAGCATGAAAAAGCAAGGAAGAAAAGGAGTACAAACAATGCAGGACAGCCTAAATATTCAGGAGGACCCAGAGGCATCAGAAAAAATGGTCAAATAAAGAAATCAAGGAAAACCTTAGATGGAATGGAATCTTAAAGAGGATATGAGACAGCAAATTCAAACAGTGAAAGAACACATTGAAAATGAATGACATAAACAGATAAAAGAAGCAAATAAGCATCTTTATCAGGAGACAGAGATTATAAAAAAAATCAAGCAATAATTCCAGAAATGAAGGAAACTATAAACCAAATTAAAAACTCAAATGAGAGTATCACTAACAGAGTGGAGCAAGTGGAAGCCAGAACGTCAGATAATGATGACAAAATATATCATCTTGAAAAGAGTCTAGCCAACTCAGAAAGGCTGGTAAAAAATCACGAGAAAAACATCCAAGAGATATGGGATAACATAAAAAAACAAACTTAAGAGTCATCGGGATAGAGGAAGGTATAGAACCTGAGAAGGGTTTGTTTGATCAACATAGCAGCTTCATTGTTTGGGGCATATATATTTATAATTGTTAAGCCTTGTTGGTGTATGATTCCCTTGAGCAGTATGTAGTATCCTTCTTTAGCCTTTAGTTTGAAGCCTGCTTTATTTGCTATGAGGATGGAAACCCCTGCTTGCTTCCACAGTCCATGTGAGTCATATGATTTTATCCAACCCTTCACCTTCAGTCTGTGGATGTCTTTTTCTATGAGATGAGTCTCTTGGAGGCAGCATATTTTTGGGTCTTTTTTTTTTTTATCCAACCTGCTAGTCTAAGTCTTTTGATTGGTCAGCTTAGGCCATTAACATTCAGGGTTATTATTGAGACATGATTTGTATTCCCAGCCATTTTTGTTTATTTTTGGTATTTAATGTGACTTGGCTTCTCCTCTGATTAGATTTTCCTTTAGTGTAATACCTCACTCTGCTGATTTTCATCATCATTTTTCATTTCCTCTTCTTAGAATATTTTGCTGAGGATGTTCTGTAGTGCAGGCTTTCTCGTTGTAAATTCTTTTAACTTTTGTTATCATGGAAGGTTTTTATTTCATCATTAAATAAAGGTTAGTTTTGCTGTATGCAAGATTCTTGGTTAGCATTTATTTTCTTTTGGAGATTGGTATATGTTGTTCCACCATCTCCTGGCTTTGAGGGTCTGGGTTGAAAAATGTGCTGAGATATGAATTGGTCTCCTCCTATATGTGATCTGATTCCTCTCTCTTGCAGCTTTTATGATTCTATCCTTTTTCTGTATTCTAGGCATTTTCATTATAATGTGCTTTGGTGTAGGTCTGTTGTAATTTTGTACATTTGGTGTCCTGTAAGCCTCTTGTATTTGTTTTTTTCTAATTTGTTCTTCATGCTCAGGAAATTTTCTGATATTATTTCACTGAAGAGATTGTGCATTACTTTGGTTTGAAACTCTGTGCCTTCCTCTATCTCAATAACTCTTAGATTTAGTCTTTTGATGCTGTCCCGTAATTCTTGGATATTCTGTTCATTGTTTTTAACTATCTTCACTGTGTGATCAACTTTATTTTCCAAATTGTATATTTTGCCTTCATTATCTGATGTTCTTTATTCCAAGTGATCTCGCCTGTTGATTATGCTTTCTGTTGATTTTTAATTTGATTTATTGTATCTTTCATTTCAAGGATTTCTGACTGTTTTTTTTTTCAGAGTCTCTATCTCTCTCTTGAAATAATCTTTTGCTACTTGTATTTGTTCTCTTATCTCATTGTTGGAATGATCAATTTTTCTTCTATTTGCTCATTTAGGTTATACTTTAATTCACAGATAATTTTAATTATGAACCTTCTGAACTTCTTCAAAATTTCATCAACTTTGCTGTCCATGGGTTCTGTTATTATAGGGTCCTGGTTTGTTTGGGGCAATTTTACCCCTTGTTTTTTCATGTTGTTTATGTGTCTTCCTTTCTTGCAGTGTGGATCTGAGATATTACAGTTTCTTCCCTATATTCTTGTAGTACCTGTGCAGATTGTTCCTCACTCACCTTGATGTTGGGCTTCCTAACCCTGCTGGTGTCCCTCAATGGATGCTACTGCATCCTGGGTCTGGGACCTGCATATGTTGGAGTGGGTGGATCTGGGCCACTGGGCTTGACCTTCCTCAGTGGTCTGCTGGTTGGAAGGAGTTGTCCTTCACCAGAGGGTAAGCTCTGGTGGGTGTCTGTCCTACAGCGCAGGGGTGGTCTGAGCCTGCTGTTCACCTGGGACCAGCATAGGCCAGTGTGGGTGGATCTGGGCCATGGGCTTGACCTCCCACAGTAGTCTCTCTCTTCTTATTCTTAAACTCAATAGATGGCACCATGTAATTGATGCTGTCACTGTAAGTACCTCATCTCTAGTCTCCCACCTCCTATCATTCACCAATACAGACGTCTTTCTGTCAGAAATACTTCTCCTTAGCTTACCCTACTGCTCCATTCCTGCCTACCTTCAGTCTTAGTTACCTAGTACTGCTACTGTATTAGTCATTTAACTATTCCAGGATAGTGGTTCTCAGAAATCAGAAGACATTTGGAAATATATTAAGAGTTTTTTGATTATCACTGTTTAAGTAGGGACCTGGGATGCTGTTCAACATCCTATAATGCACAGGCCAGCTCCCATAACCACTATCTGGCCCAGATTGTCAGCAGTGCTACTGTTGAGAAATCCTGGCAAAAGGAGTGCACTTTCATTATCTGCACTTTTCACCTGATATAATTTCCCCAAAGCAGTGTACAAAACCTAAAAAATCAACATATAATTATTATTTTAAAATAAGAAATAATTTTAGGGAAAAATGAAACAAAAATGCACATTTATTTTATACTAGCATGACAGATTCTAATACATTAGTCCAATTATTCCACAGTTAATTTTTTTCCAATAGTTAACATAAGTAATATTGGTTAGCTTAGCATATTCTAGTAAACACTTTTCTCTGCTTTAATTACTCTGTGATGTGGTTGTGCTCTTGTTAATTTCTTTTCTAACCACTATAATCTTTACATTTAAGAATATGCTGACTACTAGAACTCATGTATGGTTTTCATTGTTTAGCAATTTGAACTTTAAAAAAATCCCACCCAAACAGTAAACACCAAGGAAATGAAAACAATGCGAATAGTATCACATTTACCCAATTGACATCATGGAAGGAACAACAAATGAAATGATCACTATTAAATGCTTGCTGCTGAAACTAGCTCAGCATGGTTACTCTGAAAAGAGCATTGAAAAATACCATGGCAGTTTGTATAATTGTGAAGCTAGCTACATCATGGCTCTCTCTTCCCATGAGATGGCAAGCTCTCAAACACTCAGTAGATGGGGCTTGAATTCATTAAATTCATTTTGTTTTTATATTAAGCAACAACATACAATGAACCTAATCAGATCATAATATCCTTCAGGGTTTTTCTTTACCATTTGGATTAAATCCAAGTTTTTTATTTTATTTGAGTTGGGGTTAGAACCCAGGGTCTCATACATACTAAGCACCCATTCTATCACTTTGCCATTTAGCTATGCCCTCAGTCCCCAAATTCAAATTCTTGACTGGAGCTTAAAAAGTCTCATAGGATCAGATGCATGCCACTCAGTCCTACCTCTTACATCTCCACAGCTTGGTCTTCTGGGACTTCTTTCATACTCTTGCACACTTGAGTTTCCCTCCTCTTGTTACTTCTGCTGCCTTACATGTGCTATTTTCTCCACCTGGAATCTTCTTCCATACTCTAATTCCCAACCTCTCCAGCAGACTTCTACAGCTCTCTTACTCAACTTAATCTTTTAGCTTTAACATGTATATTTTGTATTCTTGTTTCCTAGGTGTTTCAATGAGGCTCATTTTAATTTTCAGATAAAAATCTTCTTTTCCAACAAACAAACAAACAAACTGATTAGAAGTAGAGTCATAAGTATTTCTTCAGTTCTAAGTGTTGAGCTCCCTGAATGTTGATTTTGGTAGAGGTTGCAGCACTCATCTGTTATCCATTGACCTTCATTAATAGTTTGGATTTTCCATTCACAATTATGATAGTTTACTTCTGAATGGAGGCCCCATAAAGTATAATAGTGAAATGAATGGAATCAATAAGAAATGAAAAGAGAATAATGTATCGCAGGAAGGCAGAGTCCAAAGTAGAGTTCAAAGTCCTGCAACATTCCATATGGTATGTTTGATCATCTTCAAAATATTCCATAATTTTCTCAGGGGTGGTCACTTTGTATGTATGATGCCAAACCCTATAGCTGAAAAAGTCTATTTATGCTTTTATTATCTCCAAGTGAATTATTTCTATATTATTATAAAGAATAACTTTTCAGAGGTGAGATATGATTTTCATCCTCAGGATAATGCTTTGACCTTCTTTTTAGAAGGAATACATGTAAAAATCATCTTAACAGCATTTGGGAGGCTGTGTTGTTGACTTTCCCCATGATAGCAGGAAGTCCATTTGGCTCAGTTTGAATTCTGATTTCCAACAGGGCTGTGCCCTTGCTCCATAAGTCCTCTGAATTTTTAGCTGATAGTATTAGGGAGTGAAAAATGCTAATATGTCAAACTGTCAGTGAATGCTTTCCCTAAATATAAGAGGAACTTTATGACCAAATGCCAACACTGTTTGAATTTTATTTTATTTGAACAGAAAGCCTGCCTTATGCATAAGACATTAGGCTGTGTGGATAAATTATGGTGTCTAAATAGGTGCAGAAGCATTCTAGAGATTAGCAGTTTAAAAAGCACATCCTTTATGTGTTAGAGAGATGCATGTTAACTGAGGATTCTGAAGGATGTTGGTATTTGAGAGGTAAAAAATGCAGTATCAGAGACAGTGTACATAACTCTACATGCAAGCTAATTTTCACTGGAAGATGACCATTGCAATCTTGTTATTAAAGATGTTCACTGCTAATTTTGCCTATATTCCAGGAACATTCTGGGCAGTAAAGTTAGACATAGATGTGTGATTTGACTTGGCTAATAGAAACAGAACAGAAGTGCTGGGCGCCTTTTCTAGGCAGAAGGCCATTAAAATCAAAGTGGTATTATCTTTGTATCATTTTCCATGGCCCACTGACTGGGGATGCTCCAGATTGAGGAGGCTGCACCAGCCTGCATCCCCTAGTGGGGATGTTGAGGGTGTGTTGAAATAAGCCTCTAATATTTCAAGCCCTGGAATTTTGGGATTGTTGCAATGGCATAAACAAAATGTCTCACTGATAGAGACATTTATCAGATAACGTTATCACCCTTAGATCAAAAAAGTTCAGAATGTCAGGGTATTGCTGATTCTCTGAAATTGTTACCATCTTATTTATGGGAGGACATTGGGAGAATGTATGATGGTACAAGTGATCAAATATCATAGAACTATGTTTCTATATATAATGGTTAACTAGTTAAGTTGAATAAAAAGTTAAATTAGTGTCTATGATTTCTTCTAGATAATTATGTTAATAAGTGCTTAGCATAATTAATTGTGATTTTACTTGCAAACAGTAAATATTACACTTTCATGTGTTTGACTCCTAAGTCTTGAAAATTCCCAGGATATTTGATTAGGAATATACAAATTCTTGATTTGATTAGGAATACACAAATTGTGATTTGATTATGAATATCCAAATTATTGAACTATGTTAGCACCTGGAAATAGAGTACAGAATAACTATGGTGGAAGTCCAATCCTTATTTTGAAGCATATTGTTTAGGAAATTTTCAAACACTATATGACAGATAAAAAATACACCTGGATACTCAACTAGACTGTGGTACTTAAAAAAGTTTCTGATCTGTAGAGTGTGCTCTGAAATGTTTGAATATTTGAGTGTTTAGAATAAAATGAGTTGCCATGTGATAATAGTCATGTCATATGAAAGGTGACCCCAAAACAGCATTAAAATCACTGTCAAGGAATTAAGGATTTTACTTCCCAGGAGGGTAGGGGGGGAGAAAGTGCATAAATCTACAGTTAGAGACATAGCTAATTGTTAGGAGCTCATTTGCAAAAAGCTTTCATTTGATCACAGGGAACAAAATTTTGTTTGATATGGAGATTTCATGAGCTCAGAGAAACATGATGGTAGCCAAGATGTTTGGAGGGATGTCAAAATGGAACCTACCAGGAGAATTGTCTTTCAATTGTGACAGTTGTTTAACTGAAAGAAAAAAAAACTGTACTTGGTGTAGGACGAATGGCTTCATATCATTAATAGTAATGTGGACAGATGGTAAGCCTGAGAGAAATGCCCAGTAGTTTGCAATAGTCTTGCCTTGTGAGATAAGGGAAAGAGAATTCTATGCTGATACATTTACTCATCAATAGCATTAGTTTAAGTTAGTCTAGAGTTAAGCACATAGGTGCATGCTTTATTTTTTATTGTTTTAATCTTTCTATTTTTCAGTATTATTGAGGTATAATTGACAAGCAAGAATTGTATACATTTGATGTGTTTCACTTGATATTTAGATATATGCACACATTTTGAGATGATTACTATACTCAAGCTAATCTCACGTAGTTAATCGTGTGTGTGTGTGTGTGTGTGTGTGTGTGTTTAAAACACTTAAGATCTACCCTCTTAGCCAATTTCAAGTATACAATACAACATTGTTAACTGTATGGTGCACATGAGCTCTCTAAAACTTATTCATCTTGCATAAATAAAATTTTGAACCCTGTGGCCAATGTCCCTTCCCTCCATCCGCTGTTTCCTTGTGTCCAGCAACCACCATTCTACTCTCTGTTTCTATGAGCTTGACTACTTTGGATTCAACATATACGTAAGATCAAGCTGTACTTGTCTGTCTGTGTTTGGCTTATTCCCCGTAACATAAACACCCTCCAGGTTCATCAGTGGTGTTGTAAGTGGCAGGATTTCCTTCTTTTTTAAGGCTGAAGAATATTTCAGTGTGTGTGTGTGTGTGTGTGTGTGTGTGTGTGTTTCATCTTTTCTTTATTAATTCATCCATTAATTGGCATTTAGGTTGTTTCTATATCTTGGTTTATATTTTGTGAACAATGCTGTAATAATCATGGGGGTGCAGATATCTCTCTGGATACTCAACACCATTATTTCATCTCCTTTGGACATATACCCAGCAGTGGGATTGCTGGATCAGATCGTTGTCCTACTTTTAATCTTCTGAGGAATCTCTGTACTAATATTTAATTTCTATCCACAGTGCTCAAGAATTCCCTTTTCGCTGGGTGTGGTGGAACATGCCTGTAATCCCAGTGGCTCAGGAGGCCGAGACAGGAGGATCATGAGTTCAAAGCCAGCCTCTGCAATGGCAAGGTGCTAAGCAACTCAGTGAGACCCTGTCTCTAAATAAAATACAAAATAGGGCTGGGGATGTGGTTCAGTGGTTGAGTGTCCCTGAGTTCAATCCCCAGCACCAAAAAAAAAAAAAAAAAAGAATTCCCCTTTCTCCATATCCTTGCTTATACTTGTTATCATTTTTTAAAAAATAGCCATTTTAACAGGTGTAAGGTGATATCTCATTTTCATGTCCCTATGAATATTGAGGTTGAGCATATTTTCATGTAAATATTGGCCATTTGTATGTCTTCTTTGAAAAATGTCAATATAGGTGCTTTACCCATTTAGAAATAGGTTTATTTTTAATTTAAAATCTTTGGCTTTTGCTATTGAGTTTTATGTACTCCTTATGTATTTTGGTTATTAACCCCACATAATATACATGGTTTGAAAATATTTTCTCCCTTTCCATAGGTTGTCTTTTTATTATCTTAACTATGTCCTTTCTTGTGCAGCTTTTTAGTTGGATAAATCCCACATGCCTATTTTTGCTTTCCTGATGATGCTCTTAGTGTTAAGGACCAAAAAATCTTTGCCAAGGTTAAGAAAGTTTCTCCATGTTTTATTCTAGTAGTTTTACAATTTCAGGTCTTACATTTAAATCGTTAATCCATCTTGAATTAATTTTTGAGTGTGGTATAAGAGAAGGGCTCAATTTCACTCTTCTTCATATAGGTATCCAGTTTTTCCTGTACCATTTACTGAAGAAACTATGTTTTCTCCTATGTGTTTCTGACATCCTTGTTCAAGATCAATCTCCCCATTGGCCTAATGTTTATTTTTATAAATTTTAGTGTTTTTAAAAAGAAAGGTTTGTATTTTAATATTGTAAACTCTATTGCATGAGTTATCATGTTTATGTCATCTTTCTTAAATTCTAACGCTTAATGAACTACATGATTTTGTTTTTTCCTTAAAGCATTTGGAATGATCCCCTACAGAAAACTGGAGCAGCCAGTTTCTGGGTGAGTCCTAGTCCTAAGCACCATATTGGACATTTAATTAATATCATCTAATTTAATCTTCCCCAAAGCCTCATGATGTACACATTTGTTCTTTCATTTAATAAGTACTTATGGAATGCCTACTATTTACCAGGTGCTGTGTTAGACACTTATATAATCACTTCTGCTTTACAGACGAGAAAACTAAGACTCAGAAAATTGTATTTAACTTTACCAAGGTTGCTCTGGTGGGTCCACTCATATGTCCACATCTAATTCCCAGAACCTGATAATTTGTTACCTTACACAACAAAATAAATTTTGCAGATGTGATTAAGATTCAGTCCAATCACATGACTCCTTTAAGAACAAACATATTATTAAAGAGTGACATAGAGACAGAAGAAAGGTCAGAGAGGTACAGCAGTGCTGGGTTTGCATGCCCAGGAAAGGACCATAATCCAATGAATGTGGTGGCCTCTAGAAACTAGAAAAGTCCAACCAGCAGATTCTCTTTTCTGTCCTACAGAGATGAATGCTGCCCACAGGACATCTTGATTTTATATTAAGGCCTAAAACCAGTGAGACCTGTGTTATGTATCTAACTTACAGATTTTTAAAAATTAACTAATTAATCGATTTTAATTAGGTGTATAGGACAGCAGAATGCATTTTGATTCATTGTACATAATTTTTCATTTCTCTGGTTGTACACAGTGTAGTGTTGCACCATTTGTGCAGTCATACCTGTACCTAGGTTAATGATGTCCATCTCATTCCACCATCTTTCATGCCCCCATTCTCCCTTCCTTCCCTCCCTCCCCTTTGCCCAAAGTTCCTCCATTCCCCCCAACCCTCATATGAAGTTAAAAAGCTTCTTCTCAGCAAAATAAACAGTGAGGTGAATAGAATGGGAGCAAATTTTTACCCTTCACACATCAGATAGAGCACTAATCTCTAAGATATATAAAGAACTCAAAAAGCTAAACACCAAAAAAAAAAAAAAAAGAAAAAGAAATAATGGGCCAAGGACCTGAACAGACACTTCTCAGAAGATGATATATAATAAATCAACAAATATATGAGAAAATGTTTATCATTGCTAGCAATTAGAGAAATGCAAATCAGAACTTCATCTCACTTCAGTCAGAATGGTAGCTATTATGAAGACAAACAACAATAATAAGTATTGGCGAGGATGTGGGGAAAAAAGTACACTCATACATTGCTAGTGGGACTGCAAATTTATGCAGCCAATCTGGAAAGCAATATGGAGATTCCTTGGAAAATTGGGAATGGAACCACCATTTTGACCCAACTATCCCTCTTCACAGTCTGTACCCAAAGAACTTAAAAACAGCACACTTCAGGGACATGGCCACATCAATGTTTATAGCAGCACAATTCACAATAGCTAAACTGTGGAACCAACCTAAATGCTCATCAGTAGATGAATGGATAAAAAAATGTGGTATATATACACAATAGAATATTACTCAGCTATAACAGAGAATAAAATCATGACATTTGCAGGTAAATGGATGGAGTTAGAGAAGATATATCTACTTGAAATTAGCCAATCCCAAAAAACCAAATGCCAAATGTTGTCTCTGATACAAGGAGGCTGATTCATAGTGGAGTAGAGAGAGGAATCATGGGAGAAATAGACAAACTCTAAATAGGGCAGAGGTGTGGGAGGAAAAGGGAGGGGGCATGGGGTTAGAAATGATAGTGGAATGTGATGGACAGACATCATTATCCTAAGTATATATATATATGAAGACAAAAGTTGGTGTGAATATGCATTTTATACAACCAGAGATATGAATATTTGTGCTCTACATGTGTAACATGAATTGTAATGCATTCTGCTGTCATATTTAAATAAAAAACTTAATAAACAAATTTTAAAAAAGAATAACATATTGTATGGAAGTATGATATATAAAATAATACTATCAAACTTTTGTCCAAGAATCTAAAAAATCTTAGATACTTGAAAAATATAATTAAAATTATAAACTTGATTAATAGAAATTAGAAACTCAATAACTGGGATATATAGTTGATTAGACATAACTAATGAATAAATTAATAAATTGGCAGATAGAACTGAAGAAATTATATAAATGCTGTTCAGAGAGAAAGAGATGGAAAATATGACATATTCAGAGAAATGAAGTATAGAATGGGAAGGTCAATATGAAATATAACTAGTTGTACAAGTAAGTGGGACAGAGAATGGGCAATATAAAAAAGAAGTATTGGTCTAGAATTTTCTACAAATAAAGGACTTAATTCTTTTTCAGGGAGCCCTAAAAATTTAAGTAGTGTAATAAATAAAGAGGAATTCATGTTTGGATACATAATAGTAAAACTGAATTATGACACTAAAGGATAACATAACAACCTGAAAGAAATAGTAGTTACTTACAAAAGAGGAAAAAGTAGACTGAGGCCAAAGAATTATGACTTCAAAATACTTAGAGAATGAATTAGAATTCTATATCTTCTGGAATTCTATCTTTTAAGAACATATTTCAAGAAGAAGAAATAGTAAAGACTACAACAGATTCTCGCTAGA
Source organism: Spermophilus citellus (assembly GCF_964194105.1). Classification (NCBI taxonomy): domain Eukaryota; kingdom Metazoa; phylum Chordata; class Mammalia; order Rodentia; family Sciuridae; genus Spermophilus; species Spermophilus citellus. The sequence goes on from NC_138196.1 coordinate 27,359,508, forward strand.
AGAAATTGTTTTCTTTTATTTTTAATTTATTTTTATTGATGTATTATAATTATATATAACAGTGGGATATGCCATAGTCATATGTGTACTTAACATAATTTGATCAATCTCCTTAGAAGAACTTCTAAGAGACACATTTCAAAAGGAAGAAAGATTCAGAAGAAAGCTGTGAGATATAAGGAATGGTGTGTCTATCACACAAATCTCATTCATCTCCTTAGATTTCTTTATCTCCACCTGCTTTCCAAGCATTCAGGCTCTTGCTCCATCTCAACAGTTGCCACATCCTATGGACTTCTGTTTGGGAACAGCCATTGTCTCATCTTCCTTAGATGTGGTTATGACTCTGGACTTAACCAGTGGTTTGCCTGGTGTCTCTGGTTATTTCTGCCACTTTCAGACTTGAATAAAACTCCACATAGCAGGGTGTGGGGTGTATAACCTGAGGTGCCACTCAGAAGCCAAATGAGAAGCCTGGAAGTGCAGGAGGAGTTAATTTCCAATATGTACAACTTTACTTCAAGTAAACAGGAGATATAAATCATTCTGGTATATACAGTTTCTCTTCTTCTCTTTAATACTACTCTAAGGCATCCCTTAGAGTAGATTTCAAAGTATTGAAATCCTTTGTGAAGTGGGAGCCAATTTGATAATCATATCACATTGCATTTTTAAATTTCCTTTCTCAATTACTGTTTTGCTCTACCTTGGTTTATAAAATGTTTACTAAAAAACCCAAATCAAGATGTGAGCCATGAAGATGATAAATTTATTCAGATATTACACAATTCATAATAATTATTATTAGAATATGTTACTAGAAATAGTTGAAATTTTTAGTTTAAAAAAATAAAATAAAAATAATAACCTGGGCAATAATTGATAGGGTGATGGTTGCAGTTCAAGAAGTTCTAAGATTCTGGCCTTTTAATATTGAATAACTTTGGACTTTGCAAATTTAATCAAGAATACTAAGTTTTTAGGGAAACCAGTTTAAAAAGAAAAAAATATGGTGGAGTGATTTCCAAAAAAGTAGAGGGGGGAAAACATAAGAGGAAGCAAACAATGTTAAAACCCTCTGGGTATCCAAAAGGAGGCAAGAAAGAGTAAGTGGTAACCATGAAAAGTAAAATGGTTATTTGTAATCATAATAAATATAAGTGAAACTCTGCACTTAGAAGACAAAAACTCAGCCTTGATGAAAGCATTGAAAACTGGGTTATAGGACATTCATGACAAATAATAGCTAAAACAAAGACAAATTGTTGGTCAAAGACGGGAAAAGAGAATACCAAATACTACCTTCCTCCCAGAGTTGGCATAAGTACATTAATGTCTATTATAAGTTGGATGTGAGGTATCCCCCAGAAGCTCACATGTGAGACAATGCAAGAAGGTTCAGAGGAGAAATTATTGGGTTGTGAGAGTCTTAACCCAATCAGTGATTTAATCCCCTGATAGGGTTTAACTGAGTGGTAACTGAAGTGGTAGGGAGTGGCTGGAGGAGGTAGGAATTGGGGTCTGGCTTTGGGGTATATATTTGTATCTGGAAAATGGAGGCTCTCTTTCTGCTTTCTGATCACGAAGTAAGCTGCTTCCCTCTGCCAACCTCTTTCGCCATGATATGCCTCACGTTGAGCCTGGAGGAATGGAGTTAGCCTTCTATGGTCTAAGACCTCTGGAACTCTGAGCCCTCAAATAAACATATAGGTGTTCTGGTTGGGTCCTTCAGTCACAGCAGCAAAATAGCTAACTAAAACAATGTCTGACAAAGTAGGTTTTTTAGGGTATATAGAATTTCTAAAAACAAAGGGAATCACCACTAATAAAAGTTTCAAATTATGGAAGTTGTACCATTCTAAGCTTGAATGCTCCTAATACTATAGTTTTGAAATATATAAAATAAAAATGTACATGCTACGAAGAGAAATTTAAAAAAATCCACAAAGAGTTTTTTAAAAAAAGACATTTTTCTGTAAGTGGTAGGAGAAAAACTTGTGAGAATATAGAAAACATGAACAAAATAATTGTTTCAGACTTCAAAATTTTGATGACTTCAAATAATCTGTTTATTTTTTGTTTATATAAATAGTCTAGCACAGGTGTTCTTAATTGGTAAGAGTGTGTGGGTGGTATGTGGGGAGGTTCTGTGCAGTATGGTCATTCAGGGACCCAGGATAACAGATGGTCTCAACATATAATTTCCCAGATCACACTGAGTATCAAACTCTAGCCAGTAGATACGCCAAGAAAGCATGGAAGATTTCATGGGGAGTGTATATGAGATAGATTGAAAGTGGCTTCTTTCCTTTCCATCCAAATGCATTTGCCAGAGATCAAACATATGGCTATACCTAACTGCAAGAAAGTATTTCTAGGTATAGGATCAACATTAAATAACAATGAGTTGCATTTTTATATAGACCATTAAAAGAGTTAGAAAATTCAATTAAAATGATGGTATCATTTACAATAGCAATAGGAATGTAAAATACCAGCAATGATTCTAACAAAAGGTGTGCAATTTTGCTGGAAGACAGATACATTATGTTTATGGAAGAGTCGGTTTTCTCCAAATGAATCTATAAATTCAAAGCAATTGATTAAAAGAAAAAAAAATCCCCTTTGGGAATTTTTCAGAATTGGACAAACTAACCCTAAAATTTGTATTACAATGCAAAAGTAAAGAGTAGTCAAGATGCTCCTTATAAAAATGAGTCAGGTGGTGTTGTAGGTGGGGGCAGGGGGCATTGGCCTACCAGAAAGGAAGAATTAGTGTAAAGCTACACTGATTAACATAGTGTGATATTGGCACAGGGTATATAGCAGATTGATGGAGCAGAACTGAAGTCCGGAAACAGATCCAAGTGTATTTGGAAACCTGATTTATGACAGGACTGGTACTGCATATCACTTGGCAAAGATAAGCTCTTCGATAAATGGCACTGGGAGAGTTACCCATGAGAGGAAAACATGGTGTGGATTTTGATACACAACCATATAGAATGACCAATCCAAGACAGATTAAAGACATAATTGTAACAATCAAATATTAAAAATATTAAGAAAAAGTGGAGGTGAATGTCTCTAGGATCCCAGACTAGGAAAAGATTTAATAAAAATAAAGAGAACAAAACATTAAGTCCAAGTTATGTAAAAACTGACATCAAAACAAAGAATCTCTGTTCTTCAAGAGATACAAGTGGAGATAAAAATATGAGTGACGAAACGGAAGAAGAAATTTTCTACCCCCATGATTATTTGTTAATATCTACAAGAGATAGATACTATATATGATTCTATAAGAAAGATAAATTATTTGATAGAAAAATGGGAAATGATCTATATAAGCATTTCACAAAATAGTGAATTATGGACACATGAAAAATAATATGATCTTATGAGATATTTGTATTAATAGTTAGAACTCAACTTTCAAGCTCCAGCTTTCTTTTTACAAATACGTTTGTTTTTTCACCGTTGCACACCCTCCTTTCATTCTTCTTCATTAGCTATCTCCTTCTTTCTCATGCTCTGCTTGGTGCGACAAGCTGGTAAGTGAAATGCAATTTTAAAAGTCTCAGGTGGGTTTGCTTCCTTTTATAGGATGTGTGCTGCTTCAGACACTGTTTGGGTCAATTTCCTAATTTTTGCTTTTATTTCAATTGAATGAGTCATGCTTGTCAGTTCGATGGAGAAAAAAGAGGAAATTGATCAGTTTCCTTTGTTTTAAAAAAATCATCAAGTTTGTAAATTGCACATCTTGAACTGTCTGTTTTTTGACAATAGAAGAGTGACTTAGGTTAAAAGAATTATGCGGCTTAGTCTATTGATTCATGCCTCTGGCCTTTCATGCACATGGTTATATTATTATTCCAGGAAATTGGTTTTCTGTCCTATCATTTGTCAATTTGTATATGTGAAGATCAGTGCATTTCTTCCCAAATACTTGAAATTTTGACACAGACATGACACGAAAGCCCCTTATGTTTTATTGTCAAGGGTAAAAAATTCTGACTTAGCAATGAGAAGAAATAATGTTTTTATATTTGATTCCTCAAACAGTTCTGGTTCACTGCAGATCTTCCTTTTATTTGCTGAAAGCCCCAGGAATAGAGGAAAACCCTGCCACCCAGAGAGCTTCATTAGCCTCAGAGAGTACAGGTGAATGTTCTCACCTATGTGCTCAGGAGGGATACTCATAATGTTTAGTTATTCTGAAAGGAAAAGTGCAATGAGGTCATGGAGAAGCTTGAGAAAGGAGAAAAAATGCACTGCAAGATATAGTCAAAAGCAGACAAAGGCTATTTTTTCTTGTTTTTGTTTTTTAATCAGGTGATTTCTGCCATTCACAAATTTAGTGTTCTGACTCTTTTTCTGATTTACCATACATTCATTTTCAGTGTAATTACTGAGCAAAATTACATACCAATTATCTCCTGGGTATTTGTCATACATAAATGAACACAATGACAAAAATCCCTATCTTCATGGAGCTTGCATTCTAATGGGGAAAGACTGACAATAGCCTACAAGCAAAATGAACAAATGAATTCAATGAAATTTTGGAAACTAATTATGATAGAGAAAAGGAAAAGAGCCAAGTAAGGGACATTGGATTATTGATGAGACAGTTGTCATCTTTAATATAGTTTCCAGGGAAGGGCTCCATTAGGTAAGCAGAAATTAAAAGAAGAAGGCTGGGGGTATGAATGCTTGCCTAGCATGTTCTAGGCACGGGGTCCAATCCCCAGCATCACAATGAAGCAGAAACAAAAGCTTAAGAAAAAAGTTCAATTACCTTTTGGCTGGGTGCTGTGGCACATTCCTATAATCTCAGTGACTCAGGAGACTGAGGCAGGAGGGCTTCAAGTTTGAGGCCAACTTCAGCAGCTTAGGGAAGCCCTCAGAACTTAATGAGGACCAAAGGGATTGGAAAGAAATTAAAAGAGGTGAGGGGGTTTACCAGGCTGATACCTGGAATGAGTTCTAGACAGAGAGAATAACCAGTGCTAAGGCCTTAATATTCCTGGTGCCCTTGAGGAACAGCAAAGGGACAAGAGTAGCAACAGTGGAGTAAGCACAGGAGAAAGACATAGGAGATGAATTCTGACAGTGGAGAGAGGATCCAGGGTTGGGGGAAGGCAGGCTGTTAGAGCTCTGTAGACCATCAAAATAACATTAACATTTTGCTCTAAGATAAATGGGTGCCTGTGGTGAGAAGAAATTGCTAGGGAGCAAGTGAGCAAGCAGAGAAATCAGTTAGGATGAGATTGAGTCACAAAGGTGAGCTGTTATTGACTTGATCCCGGCACTGTCAGTGGGAAGAATGAGAGTAGATGACAGTTCCTAATAGACTGGATGTCGGGTATAGAGAAAGGCAGAAGTAAAACATGACTCCCGTGGTTGGGGTTAAGTAGGAGACATGGTGATGACCTCATGCAGATTAGTTTTTGAGGGTAAGGGAAGGCCAGGAGCTTGGTTTTGGATATTTTAAACTTGTGATATCAACTAGAAATTTATAAGTAGTTGAAGTGTGTTGTTGGAGTTACAACTTTGAGAACTGACACATATCAGTTGCACTTAAGTTGTGTGTCTGGTTGAGACGGACAAGGTAGTGACCAAAGATAGCAAACAGACTTTGCAGTTCCAGTGGTACTCCAGGGTTGGAGACGGAAGGCTAAAAAGGGGCAACTAGCCAAAGAGACAGAGACCGAGGGGCCATGAAGGTAGGATAGAACCCAGAAAATGTGGGGACCTGGGAGCCAAGTGAAGAAAACATACCAAGGAGGATGGAGAACCCACTGTATTAAAAGCATCTGAGAAATTGCGTGCATCCTCATGAGAACTGGCCTTTGGATTTTGCAGTGTGAGGGTTTCTGGTGACCTTTGTAAACAAATGAAGTTTCCTTGACTTGATGGGAGACGAAAGCCTGAAGGGAGTCAGTTGAAGAGAGATGGGAGGAGAGGAATTGGAGATGGTGACCCACGACAAGTGCCCACAACTCTTTGGAAGATTGTTGCAAATAAATATGGCTGTTGTCAGCAGGGGAAAGGTTTATGGTCTGTTTTTTGTTTGATTGTTACCGAGAAGAATAAGAGCAGGTAAAAGGAAGAAATCTAATAAGGAAAATCTGATCATGCAGGAAGGAGTTCTCAATGAACGTGAATTGCACTCTCTTGTTTCCTCAGATCATTTCTCCTTAAACTGCATTTGTTCCTTGGCATATGTGTCTGGCACAGACCTTGGAACTCCATCAATCGGTATCTCTGTTTGTAATACAGCAAAAATTATTTGAAATGTAAAAAGAGGGATCTGTGGGAAGCTGACAAATGGTAATGAATGAAGCTCTTTAAATTTTAATGATCAAAGTTTGATTGAAGTCCCCCCCCATTTTTTTAGATTTAGAATGTACTTTACAACTGTAGAAAGAAAGAATGGAAATCAGGTTGCTATCTCGTGTGATATTCTAGGGAGGCTTGGAAGGGGCTGGAAGAATTTAACTTCTCTGTAAAGGAAATACCAGAAGGTAGAGACAGAGATGCCTGACAAATTCTTTTTTTTTTTTTTTAAGAAAGAGTGAGAGAGGAGAGAGAGAGAGAGAGAATTTTTTAATATTTATTTTTTTAGTTCTCGGCAGACACAACATCTTTGTTGGTATGTGGTGCTGAGGATCGAACCCAGGCCGCACGCATCCCAGGCGAGCGCGCTACCGCTTGAGCCACATCCCCAGCCCCCTGACAAATTCTATACTGTTCCTGCTGTGTGACATCTTCTGTTGCCTTCAGTAAGGCATTGAGCCTTCATGCTGAATAATCCATCAAGCGTACTCTTAGAGGGGTCTGGGTTTTCACATCCCTGTTGTTGCTCTGTCATATTCCTCTTTACCTTCCTTGGGACACCGCTGCCTTGTAATCATGGTAGGATTTTAGGTGTAGGAGCTCCAGCATTCAGACCATCTGATAAAATGTAAAAATAATAAAAACCCTCAGAAATACTGTAAGAGCCCTTTTGCTTGGGTTTGGGGGTTTCTTGCCTTTTCTGTAGCCTTCCTCTTAAGGAAAATGAAAAATATGTTCAAGTGGAGAACTTGATTATGGAAGAGTGACTCCTCAATGATCAAGTTTGTAGGAGATGTCTTGGAAAGAGGTAATTTTGAACTTCAAAAATTCCAGTTTTCACATTGTTTTAAGTTGAAACAGCTCAAAGTCTCAGCAGCAGCCATTTACTGCCTATTAGGAGGGTGTCTTGCATTGTTAAGCTTGACATTTAAAAGTTCTGATTTAAGAATAAAGAAATAAAGAATATGAAGAAATAAGAATAACTCACGTTAATTTAACTATTGCTAACATTATTTTTGTGAAAATAGGCTTAATGAAGCATTATCTACTCCCCGGTGATGATTTCGCCTTTCAGGTATGCTGGGAACTATGAGGACCTTTAATAACCTTTAATGCTTACTGATTCAGATGCCTATAATTTGATACCAGCAAAATGCATCACTAGAGAACCAGCAGCTAAGCCATAAAACCTTTGATTTACACCACTGGGGCTATCTGAAGTGAAATTGCTTTCCCATTGTGGGCTGGCACTGAGAAAGAGACATCATCATTGGTAGGAAAGAGATTTGAGCTTTGTTATTTCCAAGGTAGATCAATTTTCATTTATTAATAATATCTCATTATGTGGTACTTAAGTGGAGGATAAATAATTCTTTTTTGTATCAAGGGTATTCCATGGCACTTGTAAGTGCTTTTGTTAAGTGCTTTCTCATTTACTTGGAGAAGAGTAAAGTAGCTGCTGAAGAATCCTCACTTAAGACCTGACTATAAATTGTTGTTCCCCTGTAGTTTTAGGGGACATGTGCTCAGGAAAAGGGGACGATTAAAGAAAAATTCAATGATATTCTCTTTCCTTGGCCAGAAGGCACCAATATGAAAATCTTGCAAGCATTCTTTGGTGCTGACGTCTTTGTGACAAGGCAATTAGTTAAGAGGGAAAGTACTGAGGATGATGACCTTTCTACAATGACAGAGAAAGATGAAATTGGCTTGAAGTTAGAAAAAAGAAAAAAATAAATAAGGAGATTCATTAGACAGTCGAAGGTTGCTATGGAAGGTGATTTTTTCCTTCCCTAATGATTAAAACAAATTCATAACAATTACTAGAAATGGTTCAGTTCAGTTATTAGTGGAATGGTTGCCAAGTTCTAGGGAATCTTGCAGACAGAAGGTGAGGCAGACTTAATGCTGGAGTCCCCTCAAAATTCAGATGTTGAAATCGAATATCCAATGTGAATGCATTAGGAGGTGGGACCCTTGGCAGGTGATTACATCATGGGGATGGGGGCCCTCATGAATGGAATTAGTGCTGTTATAAAAGAGGCCAGGAAGAGAAATCTTGCCCCTTCTGGCTATGAGAAGATGCAGCAAAAAAGCTGTTTGTGGGTTGGGAAGTGACCCTCACTAGACACTGAATCTGCCAGGGCCTTCATCTTGCGCTTCCTTGCCTCCAGAACTGTGAGCAATAAATTTCTGTGGTTTATAAGCTACTCAGTTTACAGGGACTTGCTAGAGAAGCCTGAAGGGACTAAGAAGGGGAGAATTAAATGATTTCTGTGGTTTCTCACAACACAATGATCTAATTTAGAAAGTTAGACATATGTAAATAGTATAATGAATTTTATGGAAATGCACAAAACTGGATAGTCAGACAACAACCTATGTTTATCGTTCAAGTTATCTATCTTGTGAGGAATTGGATTTCTTTTTTCTCATTCTACATGGTTCTGAGGGCTTTTTAAAATTTTGCTTTGGTATTGGGGATTGAACCCTCATGTGCTTAACCACTGAGCCATATCTCCAGTCCCTTTTATATTTTATTTAGAGGCAGGGTCTTGAACTCTGTATCCTCCTGTCTCAGCCTCCCGAGCCATTGGGATTATAGGCATGCTCCACCATCCCTGGACTGAGTTATTTTTAATTTTATTCCAGGCTGAGGTTGGCTACTTGGAGCAGATATTGGTGCCTGTGTATATCAGAAAGGATTCTGAGGTCATATCAATTTCAGTGGGAAGAAAGGCTTGGTTGCTTGGTGAGGTCAAGGGGAAGAGGGTAATGGCAGTGCAGGTAGATCTACCATCCAGTTTCTAGACAAGAGTCAGCAAACTTTTCTGTAGAAGTTCATATATTTTGGTCTTTGCAGGGCGTATTGTCACTGCTGTAACTACTTGACACTCCTTGGCAGTGTGAAGGCAGTCAGAGACAACATAAAGCACTCATTTGAAAACAAAATGAGAATGGCTGTGTTCCAACAAAGGTTTATTTACAAAAACAGGGAGTGGGCTGCATTTGGCCCGTTGGCCTAAGTGTGCCAACTTCTGTTTTATAGACTAGTAATCAGAGTTCCTTGCTCTCTGCTAACGCAGAGATAAAATAATAATATTCACTCAGAAACTCATTTTTGTGTGGTCGCTTCACATACTACAGACTCTATGATGTTTTTGCTGCAATTGTTTGACAACACACTTTCCCAAGGGGAAGAGTTCATGGTAGAGCTAAAGCTGGTGCTTTTTCAGGGAAAGTATTTAGGCAGCAGGATTTGAAATGTACATGTACAAATTCTACATTGGAAGCAAATTTCCGGGGAATTGTCAGAGCATAAAATTAGGTGTAGTTGAGAAGGAGCGTAAGCCTTGAGGTATGGCAAAACTGAGATAGCAGGATGAAGGAAATTAACACTGGGATAACTTATGGGCTTCAAAATTACATTTTTCATAGGAGTTAGTGCCTCCCTCCTGACAAAGATATTTTATGCATTTTATTCAATCTTTATTGCTTGAGTAGATTAGAAACTCATCCTGCACAATCCGAATAAAATGACTCCAATTACAACAATATTGTCTATTATTATACCTCCCAAATCCTGCCAAGTCACACCTGCACAGGCTTGACTCTGAACAGAGTGCCATTGTGAATGTACTTTCTAGATAGGAAATTTTAATCTATTCCTGGTTAAAAGGAAATTCTAATTTCCTGCCAAGACAATCATACATTTTGGCTTAAGTATAAGCCAAGCCGATATGTTCCTATGTTACAAAATTTGAGCAACATAGGCCCACCTATTGAAAAGCATCTTCTTCAAAAATTACTAAAAGGCTTGGGATTTCCAAAATTAGAATGTTTTTTAAAGTCTGTATTGCAAATATGCAAAAGCAATAGGAAAAAAATTTCTAGTTTTAGCTGAGAAAGAACAGAAACAAAAGTGTGGTTACAAGGGAGGCATGTCAGTTATGAGAAAGATGCCAAGATTCTTTTTGAAAGGGGAAAACTTCCAATTTCATGATGGCTCTGATATTCAAGGTCTTCAGTGTTACTATTTTTATGGAATGATCTTTCCAATCTCAACAATTCACATTTGTGAAATAGAAATCACTCTGATTTGAAGTGAAGGATGTATTTGGAACTGATATGGAGAACAATAAATAGTAGAGGCGATGAAAGTGAACACCATGGCAGGGTTCAATTTCTTATATTGCTCAGATGTGTACAAAGAGCAAAGGTCTTGGTGACCTTACTAAAATAATTGGGGGTAGCAGGGAAAGGCCAGCAGCAACTTTGTTTTTGTTGTTGGTGGTGAAAAGAACAAACCAACCCCCAAAACCTATCCCTAAAGATAACATGGTCTTCAGTCAATTATAAGAAAATTTAATTGACAATCTCTCTATTAGGGAGTTTTCTTTTCTCCAGAAAGTCTCCCCTCTTCTTCCTCTTCTCCAATTTGACATCTGGTGTTGCAGAAGCCTCACTGCCAATGGGGAGAGGGCTTTTTGGTGCAAGTGCTATTGTTTTCTGCCAGCTCCTGCTGACCCTGGTTGGTCTCTGGTCTCTGGATTTTGATAGCTATCTTTACTTCATCCTCTGCTGAAGTGACTGTGACTATTTTTACTTGAGTTCTGTATTCTCTGTATGGTTAGAAACAACTTTCTTTGCCCCATGCCAACTGTGGATGCAGATGCATCTTGGCTTTTATAAGTATAGAACTTCTGACTCACCCAAGTCCTCTCATCAGCTCCTGACTTAGGCTCTTAACCCCTGACTTAGGTCCTGTCTCAACATGAGGCTACCATGCCTAGGCCTTGCCATTTCTATTCCAATGCAGCTGCCCCATATTGGCCCAGGGTTACTCTGAAAGGTGGTCTCTTCTCCTTCCTGAGAAGTAGGGTACAAGTTCCTCTAGGATACTTTACTCAACCTTGTCAGGGTTTTTATATTCTTAAAGACCTCCTTCATCCAGGTCTCAGAGCAACCTTATAGCTGAGAATGTTACATCTGAGAGAGCTTGGCATAGTCTTAAGCTTCATGCCCATTCCTCAATCCCTCTTCCTCTTCCTTCCAATAGAATTTCTGTTTCTCCAATTTACCTGATAGAGGTTTCCCTACATCTTCCTAATTTGCTTCAGAGCAGACTTTCATTGTTCTTATTATACTTACCCTTGTGTGCCCTATAGACTCTTGCTTTGCAAGGACTGTCCTAATTTTAGAACTGAAAGGCTTATGTCCCAGAAAACCCCTCTCTCCTAGGCAAATTTGGATGGTTGGCTATCCTACCTGTGCTAAATTAACTTTTCAGTTAAGTATTAGTCCAAAATGCCTTAGGGGAAGGAAAAATAGATTATTCAAAAAGAAACCACATGGGAAAGTACACAACTACAAAATATTTTTCTTCACTATAGAAATAAAGAAAGAAAGTTGTTTCTATTACACCTAGCAACTACTTTGTTGAAAGATAGCTGGTTTCACTGCAGAATCAGAAACTGGCTAGCAATGGATTTGATGAAAGTAAAGTGGCTGCCACATTTGTGAGAATTTTCCTTTCATTGAAGAAGTTTTTAGTCCAGAAAGCTGATTAAATTTAACATTTTGATCAACTTGAGTCATTCAAAAAATATCTGACTGCAAAAGAGCATTTAAACTAAGTCTTGAAATAACTCAGCAGCATGGACATATCAATGAATATTTTTGTTGTGATAAAACAGTATCCATTCAGTGTTTAGTGCAGTAATGTTTGAAATAGTATTTTAAAATGAGGAAAGACATGAAAGCTTTGGTTAGATTCTTGAAATCATGTTGATTTTGGGCAGTCCAGTGAAGTATAGGTCCTTATCCTGGGTGCATGCATGACAGCTCTTTATGCTATCAAGGCCAGGCAGTGTGACAGGCCAGCCTAAAAGTTTCCCATAGAGGCTAAGGCAGACAACATCTGGACTAGCATCTCAAGCCTGTCCAGATCTTAAAGGTACATTCCAAGCCCAGTGATGATTCAGGCAATAGTCAGATTTAAACTTTCTAAGAGAAGATAGCTGTATCCCAACAGGCAGGTGAGAATGAAGCCCAGGTGAGAGGACATTGGATATTGAGGCAAAGGATGACTGAGCAGGAAGACACGGTACATCCATAAACCTAGTTTGGGGTATGATGGCAGGGTTCAAAATAGGAAAATACCAGCAGGAGCAAGAAGCCCCTCAATAGGAATTTGATTCTCCAATGGGCATAAGGGACAGAAGAGTGATAACCAGGAGACCACTGGGCAACCCACTGACCTTCTTGGGGGCCACTGATGCTGGGTGTGAGCAAAAGCTATAATTTGGCTGCTGTGCTAGCTTTCCATCACTATAAAAATGCCACAGATAATTATAAAGATAAAAGATTTATTTTGGTTCGCTTTTTTGGAGGTTTTAGTCCATAATCAGGTTGGGCACATTGCTTTTGGGCCCAAGGTGAGGCAACACATGATAGCTGATTGTGTGTGGTGGGGCAAAACCACTCAACTCATGGCTGAGAAACCAAATGAAGAGAAAGAGGAAGGAGTTGGATCCTATAATCCCCTTTGAGAGCACATTCCCAGTTACTCTAAGACCTTCCTTTGGGCCCTACTCCATTAAGTTTCCACCACCACCCCATAGTACCATGCTAGGGACCAAGCATTTTCTAAATGGACTCTTCAGATTTAAACTATAACAGGTGCAAAGTGATAGGCTTGTGTCACAGCCTATTAGGCCACTATGTATAAATACAGTTTTGATTGGACTCTGGGACTGGATGAACCTCCAGACAGGGAGAACTTCAAGGAACAGGGCACAGTGAAGATGGGTAAGTGGGATCAGTGATAGAGCTGTCCTGCTATTTTCTTAAATTGATTGAAAGTTTGCCTACGGCCACCTTATTTCACCAGCATATGATTGAAGTGTGAATGTAAGAGCTGGAAAGGACCCATCCATTTACATATTCATTTTAATAAATAAATATTCATTGATTCTCTATGATTTACCTGTGGTAGATGCTGGGGAAACATTGGTGAATTTAGAACAAACTGAAAGGCCATTCTTGAAAGCAGAATCAGACAAGTACACAGCACCTGTCTGAGTGCTGCTGTGACAGGAGTGTCAGTAGGATGGTAGAGTGCATTAGAGGGGAGCCAACTAAAATAGGCTGGAATACCATGTAAGGCTTTCAGCTAATATTTTATGGTAAAAGAACATAAAGATTAAGTAAATTATTTATTTCATGTCACAGAATGTCCAGGTTTAAGTCTTCTGTGGTAAGGATATTGTCATCAGGATGATCCTCGGTACTCGGTCAGGTAAAGCGTGGCGATGCTCTAGATGGGACCAGTGGCTCCACTTCTTCCCTCCACCTGGATGTGTCACCTTCTGTCAAAGACTCCAGGCAGTATAAGGACGGGCAGGTACCGCCTGCAAATGGCTATCATACAAACTCAGATTATAATTGTTCTTTGTATTTGCTTTCTTGTTTGTCCTATATGAAATGCCAGCATTTAAGAGGGACAGAGAATGGCTCCTGCAGCATAGCCCATGACATGGCCTGGCCTTCACATACTTCTCCATGGATTGAGATGATGTGGAGAACTGTTTGTCTCATCTTATACATCCTTGTAAGGGTGTCTGAGTTTCCCTGCTAAAACCAGCTTCCCACCTGCCCTGTGTACTGCAGGGTTGGCTTTCATCTATCATGTTACACTTCTGCTCGTATCTGCCATACATTTGGTGCGCTGGCAAGTTTTCAGAATAAACCCTTGAATGGGTGTGAAAGCAAAGCAGTGCAAACCCAGAATTTGATAAGCACTGCTCAGCTCAGTTTCATTCAGATGGGACAGTAGAGGGTCATGCTGCTATTTCCACATAGTAATTGAATTAAAAAATTAAATAACCTATGGAGCATTGTGCTAAGTGTTCTGGTCACCTTAGGAGAGAAGAACAAGTAGAGGATGTAACACTATTCTCTTGGAGTAGAAAAGCTATTTAGTGGAACAATCATGCAGTACTGGAAATAGGAGACCTATGATTAAATTTCTATTCTGCCACTCTGAGTTTGAGCAAGTCACTTAACCTTTTAACATCTTTAAGGATTGGCTATCACAAGAATTTAGAGTTGTTGTGATAATGAAATAAAAAAAAAACCAAACAAACATAGTAGCATAACACAGAGCCTGTAACAGAATTGGTGCTTCCTAACCATATACTGAAATCAGATGCATTAATAGTGAATATCCCAAACTGCACACCAAATAGCATATAATCAAGCGCTAAATTATGTGGAACACAATGGAGGAAGTCATGAAGGCTTATTCACAAGTGGGCTTGATGAAAAATTAGCTGTCACATTGGGGTAATGAATTTCACATGGACTCAGTCACAGGGAGTAGCCATTTGGGGCTGAATCCATAATTTTAGTTTTACATCAGATAAAAAGTATTTACACTTTTTTTCTGACTTTGAAAGCATTATGGATACATTGTAGAAAATATGAGCAAAGAAGAAATGTTTGAAATAAAATTGAGTATAAAACCTATTTCTATATATAAAATTATTATGTAAAATACAAATACATATTCTATATAGAAGCTCTTCTTTTATGTCCTGCTTATTTTTAATCTAGATTGTATAATGACGAATTTCTTACTCTTTTTTTTCTCTTTTTAAATTCTTGGAAAACCATATTTTAATAGATGTGAAATATGCAGTATTTCATTTATGGGTGCACTATATTATATTAATTATTCTCTGCTTTTGTTAAGAGTGTGTCTTTTCTCTATTTGTAGTTAACATCTCTGAGATTCAGTTTTTGCTGGTTTTTGAGAAAATTTTCTTTTTTAGGATAGGATCCTAGAGGAGGAATTGTATTATTAGGCTGAAGTGTATGACCTTTTAATGTCCAGAATTTAAATTGCAAAATTTTTTTTTCTGGAAAGGTTGTATCATGTTTATCAGGTACAATTTATGATCAGGCCCATCTCACCACAGAAGTATAATTATTACTTAAAATTGATAATTCAGTGAATGCAAAGTATTTAAAATGCATGTTTCCTTGGATCAGAATAAGGCTGAAAGTATTTTTCCTCTTAGTTTTCTTTTTGATTTGTGAAATACCTTTAAGTACAGATTGATATATGTACTGCAATTATTGTTTTCCAGTTTGTAGTGGTCCTACTTAATTTTGTTATGGTTTGGCTCTTAAATGTCCCCCAAAGGCCCACATTCCTTTTTGTTACTTACATACAGTAGAGTATATTTTGATATTTTCAAATATTATACATACATATAATAAATATAACTTGTTCCAAATTAGGTTCCCATTATTGTGGTTGTACATGATGTGGAGTTTCATTGGTTGTGTATTCGTATATGAAGATGGGAAAAATATGTCTGATTCATTCTTCTTATTACCATTCCTTCTTCTTCCCTTCATTCCCCTTTGTCTAATCCAATGAACTTCTAATCTTCCCCTCTCTTGTTGTGGATTAGCATCCACATATCAGAGAAAACATTCTGCCTCTGATTTTTTTGGACTAACTTATTTCACTTAACATGATACTCTCCAATTCCATCCACTTACCGGCAAATGCGAATACCCTTATTGGTGATGACTAGTCTGTGGTGCTGCTGCCCGGTGATGGAACCTTTAGTGGGTGGGGCCTAGTGGAAGGAAGTTAGGCCATGGTGGGTGTGCCCTTGATGGAAAATGGGAACTCCAGCCCCTTCTCTCTCCAGTTTCTGGCTGCCATGAGGTGAGCAGCTTTACTTCCCTACATGCTTTCCACCATGATGTTCTGCTGTGCTGTAGGCTCAAAAGCAAGTGACCTTGGACTAAAATCTTTTAAACTGTGAGCCAAAACAAACCTTTTCTCCTTTTAGTTGCTTACCTCTGGTGTTAGGGTTAGGGTTAGGGTTAGGTTAGGACAGAAAGCTGACTGATACTTTTGGGTATACTTTTCTTGCTATGTGCAAGTTTAAAAATTTTCACATAATCAAACTTTTCCTCTTATAATATTGTCTAGGCTTATAGGCATAATTTTTTTTCTCTGAAGATCAGTTAAATATTTGTGTTTAATTTTAAGATGTTAAAGTGTTTTTTGTTATTGAATAAAGACTTAAGATATTAAATGTACAATAGTATAATGTGACATTGATATAAAAATATGTATAGAAATTTAATTTATGATAAAGTTGACATTTCAAATCAGTGAAGAATGACTTGTTAATAAAGTGTTTTAGGCAATCTAGCTATTTATTGTTTCACCTTTATATTTTTCTAGTGATGTTATCTTTGTTTCTGTGTTTTTTTGTTTCATTTATTTTCTGTCTATACATCCTATTTATTTGCTTGTATTTTGTATTGTATTTTATCCATTATTTTTGATACTATACATGTAGTTTATATTTTCATTAATGATCAAATTTAGTCACTAATTTTAACCTTTCAAAGGGAGACTTTGAATTAAAATTATAAAATGTTATCTTTTGAGATCTTTCTATTCCATATAAGAAATTTATGCTACTTTGTTTTTTTTAGGCCAAATATGGAATTTATTTTTATAGCAGAAATTTTGACATTTATTTTTATTGCAATTTTCTTTACATTTGAGATATAATGCATAAATTATAAATCAAAATGTATAAATGTTTGTATAATATAGTGCAATATAATATATATCTACACAATAATATTCATGCTACAATATACATTATGGACAGTATTCATTTCCAAACAAACTTTCTAACCATTAGTTATTATTTCCAATATTTTATTATTTAAATACACATTAAATTTACCATCTTATCCTTTTTTGAATATACAGTCAATGATATTAAATACATTCATAATATACAACCATCACCACTATTCACCTCCATACTCCCCCCCCCCCAGCTTTTTTTTTTTTGTGTGTGTGTGTGTGTGGTGCTGGGGATTGAACCCAGGACTTTGCACATAATAAGGCAAGCATTCTACCAACTTAGCTATATCCCCAGCCCATCCATACTCTTTTCATCTGAAAAAAAACTCAGACTCTATAGCCATTAAACAACTTCTATTTTCTTCTACCCCAAATTTCTAACAACCACCAATCTACTATTTGTCTCCATGATCTTGACTACTCTAAATACCTCATATGAATGGAACCACAGAGCATTTGCTCACTTATGAAACTTGTTAGCATAATGTCCTGGAGTTTAATCCATGTCACAGCAAATAGCAGAATTTCCTTTTTAAGGCTGAATAGTATTTAATTGTGTGCAGATACCACATTTTGCTTATCCTTTCATCCATTGATCACCTTTTGGGTAAATTGTCTCCACATCTTAGCTATTGTGAATAATGCTGCTATGAACATGGATGATCAAATATCTTTTTGAGACTCTGTTTTCAATAATTTGGGTATATATTAAGAAGTGAAATTGCTGGATCATATGGTAATTTTATTTTTAATTTGTAGGGGTACCACTGTTTTCCACAGTGGCCATATCATTTTATATTCCCACCAACAGTGTGTAAGTGCTCCACCTTCTCCATACCCACATCAATACTCATTCTTTTCTTTTTGGATGGTAGTGATCCTAATGGCCATGGGGTGGTATCTCAATGTTGTTTGGACTTGCATTTCCCTAATGTTGAGCATCTATTTATGTGTTTATTTGTCATTTACATATCTTTGTAGACATGTCTATTTTCTTGTGTGGTTTTTGATGGGGTTGTTTATTTTGGTATTGTTGAGTTTTACTTTTCTATATATTCTTAATATTAATCTATCATTAGATATATGATTTGAAAATATTCTCTTCTATTCTGTGGATTGCCTTTTTTGTGGATAATATCTTTTTATGCAAAAAATTTTTTACATTTTTATGAAGTCAAATTTGTCTATTTTTCTTTTGTTGCTTGTACCTTTGGTGTCATATACAAGAAATCATTGCTGAATACAATACTTGTGAAGCTTTTGTCTTATGTTTTCTTCTAAAAGTTTGATAGTTTTAGGCCTTATATTTGATACGATGGTCTTTAATTCATTTTGAGTTGATTTTTCTTTATGCTGTTAGGTAAGGATCCATCTTTATTCTTTTGCATATGGATATCCAGTTATCCCAGCACCATTTATTGAAGATGACTTTTTCCCCATTTCTTTGTCTTGGCAGCTTTGTAAGAAAAAAATCTTTGGGTTTATTTTTGGTTTCTATTCTAGTCCATTGGTATGACTGTCTTTATAGCAGTACTACATCATTTTAATTAGTATAAATTTATAGTGAGGGTTGAAGTCAATAAGCATGAGTCCTTCAGCTATTCTCTCTTTTTTCAAGATTGTTTTTATTATTCATGGTAGCATATAAATTTTAGGATGATTTTTTTCCACAAGAATTTTAGAGTGGGTTTTCCATTTCTGCAAAAATTCTGTTAGAATTTTAATTTGGATTGTATTAAATCTGTAGATTATTTTGATCACTGTTGACATCTTAACAGTCTAAGTCTTCCAATCCATTGTGAATAGTGTCTTTGGATGCATGTAGTTTTTACCTTTGTATGAAGTCCAGTGTGTTTTGCCACAACCTGTGGGGCCATTAGTACAGCTTCCCAGAGCAGGCAATGAGGGCATGGAGAAAAGACAAACAGACACATAAATAGAGAAAAAGCTGGATCTTGATTGTTGACTACGATCCTTGAGAGAGATGGTGACACACAGCAAGCTCAGCATGTTTATTATGTAGCTAAAAACATCAAAAGGATTTATTGTGAGAAAGTTTCTTTAAAGTAAGCAGAATCAAAGTCATGAGTATGAGCAGCCCAATGATGATCATCAGCTTTTGCCCATAACTTTCTACCCCTGAGCAGCTGGCCTCTGAACTTCAAGGTCAAGAACTGAGTAACTTCCTGGATATTGAGAACCTCCTATTGAAGAGGGCATCACTGTAGCAACTGGGCAGTCTCAAATTGACCCCTTCACAGCGAGTTTCCAAAAGAGGCATTGCCTCTTATCACAGGGCATTTCGAGACCCATGACTCAGTCACTGCCCCCACTAATGTTTATTTTTTCTATGGTTGCTTGTACCTTTGGCGTCATACCCAAGAAATCATTGCCAAATCCAATACTATGAAGATTTTGTCCTATGTTTTCTTCCATGAGTTTTATAGTGTTTAATTATTTTCCTATGCAGCTGAATTTGACTTGTTGGCATCTTATTGAGAATTTTTGCATCAAAGCTCATGGGGAATGTTGGTCTGTAATTTTATAGTAGTGTCTTTAGCATTGGTGTCAGAATATTTTTGTCTCATAGAATGGGTTAAAAAGTGTTTTCTCATGCTCAAATTTTTTTTTTGTAAAAGTTTGAGAATTGATGCTAGTTTTTCTTTAAATATTTGATTGCAGATGAATTTCATGATCGCTTTTTCTGTTTCTATGAGCAATGCCATTGGGAATTTGATAGGAATTGCAATAAATCTGTATAGTGCTTTTGGTAGTGTGGTCATTTTGATTATATTAATTCTGCATATCCAAGAGCAAGGTAGATTTTCCCATCTTCTAAGGTCTTCTTTGATTTCTTTCTTTAGGGTTCTGTAATTTTCATTGTATAGATCTTTCACCTCTTTCGTTAAATTGATTCTCAAGTATTCTATTTTTTTAGGCTATTGAAAATGGTGTAGTTTTTCTTGTTTCCCTTTCTGAAGATTTGTCACTGATATACAGAAATGCCTTTGATTTATGGGTGTTGATTTTATATCCTGCTACTTTGCTGAATTCATTTACTACTTCTAGAAGTTTTCTGGTGGAGTTTTTTAGATCTTCTAGATATAGAATCATATCATCAGCAAATAGTTTTAATATAAGTTCTTCTTTTCCTATACATATATCTTTGATTTCTTTTGTTTGTCTAATTGCTCTGGCCAGTGTTTCAAGAACTATGTTGAGTAGAAGTGGTGAAAGAGGGTATCCCTGTTTTGTTCCAGTTTTTAGAGGGAATGCCTTCAATTTCTCTCTGTTTAGAATGATGTTGGCCTGAGGTTTAGTGTAGATAGCCTTTATGATGTTGAGATATGTTCCTGTTATCCCAATTTTTTCTAGTGTTTTGAACATAAAGGGTGCTGTATTTTGTCAATTTTTTTTGTGTCTATTGAAATGATCATATGATTCTCATCTTTAAGCCTATTGTGTTAATTAGGGGTAAGATGATTGAATCATGTCATCCTAATGTGAATGGACTAACTGGTGGCAACTCTAGATAGAAGGCATAACCTGGAAAGGTTCGTCATCTCTGTGGCTCCTGCTACTCTCTCTCTGCTTCCTAGCCACTGTCAGTGGAGTAGTGCTCTTCTGACACATCTTTCTGCCGTGATGTCCTGTCTCACCTTGGGCTCAGAGCCAGAATGAAATTAGACAACCATAGACTGAACTTCTGGAACTATGAGCCCAAAATAAACTTTTCCTCTTCTAAGTTGTTCTTGTCAGGGATACTGGCCACAGTGACAAAAAGCTCCCTAACACAGTGATGATGGAAATGTTCTATATTTGTGCTATTCAATATGACACCCACATGCTCCTATAACTATTGAGTACTGAAGAGCTTGATTTTTAATTTTATTTAAATTAAACAGCTTTAAAGTTAAATGTAAACAGCCACATGTTACTAATGGCTACCCTACTGGACAGTGCATTTCTAGAGTAGTATCTTCTGAGCAAGAGGAGATTTCTATTTTTTCATTGTCTTCATAGGTATTTTGATGGAGATCTGGGAATTGCTGCATGGAGTACCGTTGAAAACCATTCTAGAGCATATATCTACCATTTTTGTTATCATTTTGGATGATTAATATCCTCCTAATGCCCATCTGTTGAAGACATGTTCTCCAGGGTGGCAGGATTGGGAGGTGATAGAACCTTAGAGAAGAAGGTTATGTGGGAGGTCTTTAAATGTTTGGGGTGTGCCTTTAAAGAGGGTAGTGGGACACAGCCCCTTCTTCCACCCAGCACATCCACCTTGATATGCTGCCTCATCCCAGGCCTAAAAGCAATGTGTCCTCCCAATCTTGGAGTGGAATCTCTGAAACCAGGAGCCAAAATAAACCTCTTTTTAAGTTAATTGTCTCAAATATGTTGTTATAGTTATAGAAAGTTGACTAAAAATATTCTTCTAACTCTTCCTTCCTCCCTTCCAAAATTTGTAAACAATGATAAGATTCTTAGGCAAAATTTTGTAATCAACTTTTATTACTTACACTTAATCCCTTTTGGAGTCAACTTATGTATAGTCGACTGTATACAGACAGACTGTATACAGAGCATTGAGTTTGTTATGGCAGGTGGGGAGGAGGATGGATAGGAAAGAAATACTTTCAAATTATCAGTTCAGAGGTTAACTTCTTAGCGGCTTTAAAGTATTATCCTCTTTAAAATGAAAGAAAATTTGAATTACTATGTTTTTCCATGACAGGAATTATTTTTTAAAAGTCATCTTATAACAAATTTATCCACAAATTGATAGATTAATTAAGTAATCAATAAACATGGTGAACATTTGTACCACGTAGGTCTTTGTGCCAGTTACTTTGAAGCAAAAAGGGGATCAAGTGACAGATATAGAGACTAAAGTATAATTTTTCCTGACTTTTGAGTTAAACTAAAGGTCCAAGAAAGAGGAATATTAAAGAATACTAGATTATTATTAAGTATACTGCTTTATGGAAAAGAATGCAATCACATGAAATTTGGACAGCTCTAGAAAATCTTGAGTTATTGCCTTTATTGAAAGACTTTTTATCCTAGAGAAGTTAATGTGTCAAATGATGAAATAAAATACACACAAAAAATGTAGGTAGCCTACTCAAGCAATGATGCTTAGCTTTAGCAGATTAATTTATTTTTTATTAAAGAATTGTTATTTTTGAAACCTAATTTATCCAAGCAAATAAAAATTTAAATGCTTCTTCACCTTCTCTTCTTTATAATTATATCCCATTTACCACTTTAATGTTTCATGAAAGTAATATCTAGAGTAAATCAGAATAAATGACACACTAACTTCTTTCATTCCACATATAAGTATTGTATTTACTACCTGCAGGGCACTGAGCTAGTCAGTAGTCAGGATGTTTTAGGTGCTTAGTCAGATTTTCATCACTGGGACAAAAGGAAGAAATATTTGTTTTGGCTCATGGTTTCAGAGGCTTTAGTCCAGGTCGTTTAGCTCCATTACTTTGGGCTGGAGGAGAGGGAGAATATCATGGAGGAGAGGTGTAGCAGAGGAAAGCCTGGTATCTGGGAAGCCAAGAGTGAGAAGAAGGGGTTGGGGACAAAATACAGTCCCCAAGGGGATAGCCTCAGGTTCCACTATCCTCAACTAGGTCCTACCTCCTACAGTTTCCATCACCTCCCAGTAATCCCCTCAAATTATAAACCCCTATGATTCAATCACTTCCCCAAATCCTCACCTCTGAACATTGCTGCATTGAGGAGTAAGCCTTCAATATATGAGCCTTTGGGGGACATTCCAGATTCAAACCACAACAGATGCTCTTTATGCGGATAATAATGCAGAAACTGAGAATGGGTTTATACTTAGTACATGTACTTTCTGCTACACAGAGAAAAAAAAGTGTGAATGAGAATCTAGAGAGGACTAGTTATCACAACAGGTCTAATATAGTCCTTGAAGTGCAGTTGGAAGGCATTCAGTGCCATCTAAGTCCTTAAAAGACCTTTATTTTATTTTTTCTACTTTTCCCTTGTTAAGTCTTAGTATCAAATTGAAGCAATTTTATGTTTTGAGAAAGGAGTGAATGAAAGTTAGAGACTCTTCAAGGCCAAGCATTCCAATCGCCTCTCATAACCACAGTGACATGGTCTGTCAATTATAGAATGTATGCAAAGACTTGCTTTGGCTATAACTTTCACTCCATTGCCAATCAACAGTGCTCTAGGGAAACAATTTGGATACAATAAGATTTTTTTTTTCCTGAAAAAGAAGAACTTGCAATCTTGCTAACTAATACAGTTTTCTTTGCCAATATTGATTTGTCAATAGATCCATGTCCCTGCTCCTCAGCACTCCCCAGGGAGAATCTTAAGTTATTTGTAAGAAGATAGAAGAGAGGGAGGGAGAAGAGTGCAAATTAAAGAGCATCTGAAAGAAAAAATGGGACTTTATTCTGTACAACGTCAGCAATTTCTAGCCTTGGTGAGTTGAGGCGACCTAGATTTCTTTATTCTTCTAGTTAGTTATGTTGGAGCAAGCATTGCAAATGGTTGGCTCGTTTTCTACATAGAGAGCAGTAAAACTCAAAGTGGGTTAAGGTGGGTGGTTTAGGGTCAACATGTGACAGGGCTGGTGGATGTTAGGTGGGCAGTCATAGGGACATGACCCTTCATGCATCAAAGACTGAAAAAATGTAAAAACATGAATTGCAAATATTTTGGAAGGCAAGTTAAAACCTGGCTTCTGTTTTAGGCACTAACATTAATTCTGAGGCTTGTTCAAGTCTCAGCCTGTCATGTCTCTGGTGCATCAGGCTATGAAGCAGAGTGTTGGGTTGGGACATATCACTCCATTTTACTATTTCAGTTGATCTTTTTTCTTCTTGCATCAGTGAGTCCACTCAAAGTCCTCTGCTCTAACATTGTTGTGCTGTTCTTTGCTCTAGAGTAGCCATGGACTGAACCATGCAAGGGCGGGGGGGGGGGGCATTCATAGGCCATCCAGTGACCTGTTGGAGGGAGGTTTTCAGATGGAGGAAGATTCCTAGAAAGATAATTGTTAGTTGAGAAAATAAGCATGATAATCTTTTCAGGAATCTGGAAGTATTTTTAATGTCATCCCTGATTTCTTCAACTATCCATTGGTCATTCAATAGTGTAATATTTAAAGTACAGGTGTTAAGGTAGCTTCTATTTTTTTAATTTTATAATTGATTTTTAATTTCATTCCATTATGATCTGATAGAATGCAAAGTATTATCTCTATATTTTTGTATTTGCTAAGAGTTGCTTTGTGGCCTAAGATATAGTCTATATTAGTGAAGGATCCACGTGCTGCTGAGAAGAAAGGAATCTGAACTAGTAACTCTATGGGGAAGTTGTTAGTTCATGAAGGTTTTTAGGGCTGAAATATCTGGTAGCTATGGTTGGTGTGGTTGTTTGCAAAAAAAAGGATCTAGTCTAGATTAAGCCATGTAATTATATCATAAAGAAATGGTAAAAAGTAATGACTATGTTAATTATCCTTATTTTTATCATTATACAATATATACTGAATCAAAACATCACACGTTAGCCACAGATATATACAATCATTATGTGTCAATAATAGTAAAAAGGGAAAAATAGGACAAATTTATTTGATTTCTTATCTTTTGGTTCCTGAATTGGTCAGTGAAATTGTTTGCTCACTTTTCTTTTTCCCTTTATAGACATCTTCCTAAAACAGCATTTATCAACACCTAAAATCTTAAAACATCATCATATTCTAAAAAATTATTTAAGGTTTCAAAAAACTTTTGTTTACAGAGGTTATGTCATCAATATTTACTGTGTTAAAATTAAAATTGATAATTAAAAATATTTTCTCACTAATTTATTTAAAATAATAAAGCCATTGTATGTTAATAAAAGTAATATTTTCTTTAGGTGAAAATTTATACTTTCAAAGTGAAAAATAATGAGTATGTTTGCATCATTTTGTCTTTGTAAATCTTTTTAATGTCTGAATTAGTAGGAGATAGCTGGTTTCTCATCTGTTGTGATGTGTTGTTTTTTTTTAATGGAAGTATATGAAGCAAATTCAGGCTAATACAGGTTAAAGCTTGGGGAAAAAGGGATTTCTTTTTTCTTTTTTGCTTTTTTTGAGACTGGGTCTTGAACTTATAGGGTGATCTTAAATTTTGGGGCTTAAGTAGTCCTTCCACCTTAGCCTCCCAAGTAGCTCAGTTTATAGACATGAGTCAAGGTGCCTGGCTCACAAAAGAGGATTTTAACAGACTTTTTAGGTAGGTATTTTCCTTCAATATCATACCAAAATTTGACAAGTTGTAGTTTATTAAAATTAGTTATAAAATAGATTCTAAAACCATATCAATGATCTTTATATGGAAACCCATTAATCTATATTGTGCTTGGAACCAGTCTTTTATCTGTACATGACTTTGTAACATATGTCTTAGTCATTTGGAAAATACTGGTTTACCAAGTATGAAGATCTTCAAAAGCATTGATGAATTTTATCCTAAAATATGAAAAGTCACATTCATTAGTATCAATGTTGAGCTTATCTAAAAAATATCTTTAAATTTTAGGAAGTGGTTAAATTAATCATGGATATATATTTTCCATAATACCAATTTTTGGTAGAAAGCTCAAATTTTTTCATTAGCAACAAAGATAGTCAGTTTTCCTCATTTTCCTCATTTTTGAGAAAAGATTTTGCAGAATATCCAATTCTAAATTATAATTATTGGTTGGTCAGTAGTCTTTTTTTTCCCCCAGTAAACATGGTGTTCCAGGAAGAGATAGCTAGCTCAGGTTGCAAATCAACTGTACAATGCTTTTCCCCAAGACAACCTTGTACTTACGTATGCAGGCCAAGAGTTCTATGTGTATTTCCAATTTGGGCACATAGAGTATTGAAGAGTGTGTTCAAAGATTGAGATTTAATGAGATCAAAAGTATTGCTTCATGAGAGCATTCCTAAATGAAACTGGTATTATGTTTTCCTACAAAAGCATGTTGGTAAAGAAAATGGCCACTATAGAACAGTTGGGTATTATTCACTGCCTTGATTTTGTAAGGCCTTGTTAATTATATCAGTTGCTTTTGGACCCTCAATACAAGTACTAACATAATTAAAATAGAAAATAATGTTTTAGGATTATTTCAAGGCCCCCTGAAAGTGTTACTCGAGAGTCCCAGAGAGTTATCTTGGAATCCTGAGGGCTCTGTGGGCTATACTTTCAGAACTGCTACCCTAGAGGGTGAGGGTATCGCACACATTTGTTTTAAGCTTTCATGTATGTATCACATTTTTAATTACTACAGACTGGATAACAGAAGTAAAAGGATTAAAAAGAAAAGAAAACTGGCTTTTACAAAAACACATTATTGAGAAGTTAAGAGATACTGAGGCTGAATCAACTTCCTTAGACTTCATGTTTTGATATTCCTTAATTCTACTGTGTAATTTTAAATCCATATCCTGACAAGGGCTTCATAGCTAAGGAATATGGCATCAACAATGAAGGAGAAAGATCATCTTTCAGTTGGAGAGAGAATTGATTTCAAACACATACATTTCAAATTCATGAAGTTTGTATTTTGGGGGTTGGGGAGAAAAGAGCTGCAGAATTACAGAAAATGTGGTTTATGCTATAGATGTCTTTCTAGAAAAAGGAACTGGTTAGAATAAGTAGATAAATAATTATAGTGCAGTCAAGGAAAACATCCTTTAAATTCTAAGAGGACTTAAAGTCTGAGAATAAACATAAAAAAAAAAAAAACCTGGATGGGTAGTTAAGATTTGGAGGAAAAGAAGGATTAACTTAATCTCATTAATTAGCTCATGCTGGTTAAATGTAAAAAGTCAACAAAAAAGCTTTTGTTTATTTGGAGCTGGAGATTGAACTTAGGGTCTTGTGAATGCTAAGCATGTGCTCTATCACTGAGCTACATCCTCTGCCCAAGTAGGCTTTTAAATAACCCATTATGAGGAAATGCTAGTACAACAGGGCATTCATTAGAGAAAAGTGTTAAATATATGGGGAATGGTAGCACTCCATTTAAAAGAATGACGTATTTTAATGTACGTGATTGAATATAGACCAGAACTGGTTATTTTTTTTAAATAGAAAATCCTTGAAATGACATCTATTTCATTAAAACAGTCAATTTGTTTCTAGAATGTCACCCAAAACATAAAGTGTGACATTCATATGAAGTTTATCTCTACCTGCTTCTGAAAATAGGAGATATTTTTGAAGAAATCTTATTTCATAGTGACATTTTGTATGTGAATGCTATAGCCTATTTGTATACTTTGATCCATTTTAAAGTGCAAATTTCTAATATTTTTGCATGTAAAGTATTTTGTATGTCATGTAAAATTTTCCTATCCAAAAGAATTGCCACAATTCATGATGGCTTTAATATCCTTAGGGTTTTTACACACTATTAGAGATAAAGGCACAATCATTAAAAAGAATTATGTAGAATATATGACTTTTAAGTGAAAAAAATTAAGTTGTACAAATTCCCACTTTAAACTTACCTATACATATATTATCAGTAATGCATGAAATAAATATGTTTATATACACCAAAGGGTGTAATGTCATCTTCATTGACATGGATAGGATGGCAGGTAGGAGACAGGGATAACACGTGCTCTAAAAAGTCTTCATTCACGCAGAAGAAAGGGCCTCTAAGCATTGTTTGGCAAATGGTGTTAACAAAAGCTCCCATAAGGAAAGTGGTAAGGCCTACTCCCAAACTCAGGGCTGGAGGAGGCACAGCCAGGAAAGGGCACTGGAGACTCTGAGTCTAGCCCGAGAGACTCCACTCACTAGAGAAGCAGATTTTCAGTTCTCTGGTCAAACTCTTGAAGGCAAAGGCTCTTCAGTCTGCTTGACTCATGACTGGGCAGTTTTCTCTTCATTGTTTGGTGAGGTTTTTCTTTTCTTTTTTCTTTTATTGGCACTGGATATAGAACTCGGGCATTTTACCATGGAGTTAGACTTCCAGCCATTTTTATTTTTTTAAATTTTGAGACAGGGTCTTGCTAAGTTGCTTAGAGCCTTGATAAGTTGCTGAGGCTGGCCTTGCATTGTGATCCTCTTGCCTCAGCCTTGGAGTTTCTGGAGTTACAGGCATGCATCACCCCTACCCCAATATGTAATTCTTTTTAAGAGTTCCTCCTTTACTCTCACAATTATCCTGAATAATGTATATGATATCCTCCTTATGGCTGAACTGTAAACTTCATCACAAATGTGGCAGATGTTGTTGAGTTGGCAAAACAGTCATTTCCAATCATCTTGTCTTTTAGCATTGCCCATTATGAAGGCTGGGAAAATGAAAGAAATGTTCACGTTTGTAGCCTCCCTTGCAGCTAAGATTGGCCATGCTATGTGATTTTTGGCTAAACAAGAGTTTTCCGGCAAGGTTTACAAATATGCTAGCATGGACTTCCTGTGGAATAAGACACCTGGAGTTGCAAAAGTCATCATGAGGCCCTAATGAAAGGCCAATGGCTCCGGAGAGTTAGACCCCCCCCCCCCAATACAAAGCTGCTTATCAAACACACCTATTGTTGGCCAATTGAGAACAATTACAACTCTACTTATTAAAGATTCTTTCACATCTAAAAAGCTAAAATCATTCCCAGTTTACACAGTGGGCTACTTTCCTTCCTTACTTTAGATTACTCAGTTGTCTTAGGTCTGGGTTCTTTTTGGAATCCAGTTTACTGCCCTATGGTGACATGAAGTCACTCCTCTTAACTAGCTCTCACTCACAAGTACTATAAACAAAGACCAAACACACAGTGATTGAAGGAGCAAAGAGAAGTGGAGTGAGAATGAAGGGAATTGGAGAGAAGCAACAAGTTTATCTTCTTTAGGTAGTTCTAATTTTAGAGACACAACATTTATTTTCCAAGAACTCTAAGGACTGTGCATTTGGCAAGGACTCTTCATTTTTCATTTCCTCACTAATGTCTTAAGGGAGGAAAAGATAAATCTGAGTGTCATCAGGATGCATATGGAGCTGAGGACCACAGTTACTAATTAAGTCCTTTCCAAAGATCTGTTTGGATGCTTTAGCACAGGAGAAAAAAGAGACTACCCAGTGATGTCTTTATTTTCTAGGACTCCAAAGACCCCAGATTATCTTGCATAATACATAACAAAAATGTATGAGAGGGCTAAGATACTTCTACAGTACCCACTTGGTGCTGGCTAAATGGTAGCTTCCTTTTTTTCCGGATAATCACTACTTTAAGGGGATAAGTATTTTATTATAGTGCCACTGAGCAAACAGGATTCCAAACAGAGCAAGCCCTGAAGCAATTTAAGTGTTGCAAAATAACCCCAAATAGAATTCTCTTGAACCTTGCCAGAAATAGGAATGTCATTTTCTTGAAACTCAAAGAGAGAGAAAAGTAATTTGGGAAACAGACAGAACTTTGAAAGGTTCTCTTTTGCCTTCCTAAAGTTCATATTTGCACTAAGCCCAAAAGTGTGGCAATTAAAAAAAATCTATTTTATTCTGTTTATCCAAAGGGTTCCCTCCATCTTTTTCTAGATCCTTTAAAAAAATCCACATTAAGAAATTGAAAGGGAATTATCAGAGCTTTTCCTGAGTCTGGTCCTGTTCACACAATGTTACTTGTCAAGATGACTCTAGAATTCATGGAGGAGGGTAAACAGGAGTGCCTTTCAGTTCACATTCAGACAGCTAGATTCTGGCCTTGATGGCTGTTAAACCAGAAAAACAGCCAGAATTTGCATTCTCATCAACTCTTCGTTATTTCCCTTTTAACTGGAAAGCTAGATGGACACTACAGAAATTGCCTTGCATTTTTTTTCTTGAGAGAGTAATTTAGATGCACAGATTATTTTGCTCGGGAAAGGAGATCAAATCAGCAAATAGCCTATTTTTCCATGAAATTGATTCTAAAGAATGGACGTTTAATACCTGAAAGTCTTTCAAATTTGGTCACGGAAGATGCAGCTCATTTATCCAGACTTCCTCTCAACCCATCTTTGACAAAGCTGAATTCTCTTTTCAGGAAAAGAATTTTCTGAGCTGATTTACAGACCTAAGCAACACATCCCTATGAGACTATGTTTTTCTACTTGGTTAAAATAGAATGAAACATTTACAGTTTTGGATGTTCTCTGATGGTGGTAGAATTACTCTGCATACATTGTAGTCTGCTAGCCCATGACGGTTGAAAAGGAAATGACTTGGTAATATCTGACCAAATACCAGAATAGAACAGGCCAACCACGAGGATAAGATCAGGTCTCGTTTTAGCAGCAGGTTCAATTGAGACAAGGAAGAAACTTATTCTAGTTTTGCTCCAGGATAAAAGCAAACATTTGTATTATTGAATTTTGCAGAGTGAAAGGTGGTGTTCCACAATTTTCCCAGTTTCTACAGCCAATTTCTAATGTTAGCTGCATATCTATAAAATCTCTAATCAATGGAAGGTAATTATTCTCTGTATAGCAGATGGAGTTCTACTAGGTTATCATTATGACTTCAATAAACAATGGCACAATTGCTCAATAAAAATAACTCATTTGGTAAAAATTTCCAAGACAGCTATATTCTTGCTCTCTGAGGACTTGAAAATTCTTTACCAATTTATTTATATTAGTTCTTATTTGCGTGATTGTGTGGCATATTCCTCAAACTGTAATTCAGAGGCAAGCAATACAAATTGAAATAGAAGCTAAATTAGTTTTAACTGTATCTACCTCTAACTGTTCTAGGAAGGAATCTCCCCCAAATACTTGCCTTTTATTCCTGCCATCTGAATTTCTAAAGGAAATTAAGAATAGGTAGAAGGCTGAATTGGGTTGCTTAATGATAATGAAAGTTAAGATTCGCTGGCATATGGTGAAGGGGTTAAAAGGTTCAGAAATGTGGGAAAATGATAGTGGGAATGTCACTTAAGGTCAGAAAACCCAACAGCTGCCAATGTTCTGCAGGAAGGTCCAAAATACACTTAGTTTAACCAAGTAATAAGGAATGTGTTGCTGGGAAGGACACTGGAGTCACAGAAAAGCTAGAAGCTCAGTACATCAGGCTGACAGTAGGAGATTCAGGGCTCCTAACAGCAACGGGGGTGATAAAAACTTGAAATATTAGAGTCCAAGTGGTAGCTTAACCATTAGAAGAAATATGTAAACAATTGTTACTAATAAATGACAAAATCAGAGTGGCCCTTGGGATCTCAATCTGCATAGAGACCTATAGAGATATTTCATGGTATACAGTATTTCTAGAGGCAAGAAAGGTAGGCAACCATCATGAATCCTACTTAATTTACACAAAGTAAAACAAGGCTGCACGAACAGAAGCTAAGGACAATCACCCCAATAAGAGTCACCGTTCATTGCTTTCTTTTTGTTTGTGTTTCTGACCTGTGGTCCAAGACTACATGCTGGACACCCTGTAAATTCAACAGCATGAGCAGTTCTCTGGCAAGTTCTGTGGGTGCCCCAGTCTGCGGTTGTCCCCATAGGCAGATTACTAGGAAGTCCTACTTGTTCTTCAACGGTCCTACTTGTTCCTCCAAACTCCTCCCAGTGAGTTTAATTGTACCTTCCCATAGGAAACATCCTAGCTAGTGTCACTGACCTCAAAGAAACATTCCTGGCTTGCCAGTCTGAGCCTGAATCACCTCAGTAAACTCCTCTACCCCATCCAGTGACTAGAGCCATGACCAGTCCTGTATGATCAGAAATCTCTGACTTGGGTGTGTGTGGGATGTATTACTTTCCAAGTCCACTCATCCAGGATTAAAGTACTTGTAATAAAAGTGTTTTTTATGTATAATCAACCTTAGTGAAGCTCTTCTTCAGTATCAAGTTATTGATTAGCTTACACATACTCCCAGTATCAAAATTAGATTAAGCTTGGACAACTCTGTGCTGCACCTGGCTAGGCTCACCTTGATGTGTGCCCGGACTTTCCTACATAACATGAGCAGAATGAATTCATGCTCCCTTTATGTTTGGGCTCATATTCCCACTCTTCCTGGGACATTGCCTTGGTTTTAGTCTTCAAGTTTACATATGAGCATTTGGTAGCTTAAGATTATTCCAATAACAATGATTGTCCCTTTATTTATCCTGAATAGCTCTCAAAGTGATTCTGACAGCAAAGAGAAGGAAGCAGGAGGCAGGAAACAACTACGGTTTTCATGAGTCAATAGAGGAACTTTGTAAATTTAGTAATATATCCTGAAAATCTCACTATCAAAATAGAGAGAGAAAGCAAATACTACCATGTTATCTGGTTTCCTTGTGCCTAAGCACCCTCCTCAATCTCTACAATTGCCAAATGGGACAAAACCAGCATTGGACATAAGCAAACACCCTCAAGAACTAAATGTGGACCCAGACTGTGGGCAGAAAAAAGAAACAGGGAGAGCTGGAGAACAATCTTCTTGAAATCTCAAGATGAATGAAACCTACACATAGCAGCAAAAGAGTGGATCTAAATCCACATTTCAAATGTGTTTACTTTTACATCAATAATTTGGATTTATTTCCCAAGGAGGTCTCACCCACTGTCATTTCCTTATCATTCCTTACACACACATGCACGCACATGCACCATCCATATCACATTCTATCTGATTGCTTGGGGGCATTTTAGCATTTCTTTGAGTTTTATTTGATTTGAATTTTTCAGAAGTATTTTTAACCAAGTGAAGAATTTGGGTTACATGTGGGAAAATGAGGAACAAAGATATTTATGGCTTACTGTTGTGGTGCAAAGAGATGGTGGTCAGGATTCCTGGTCTGCCACAGTCTTGGCTGGGCACAGAATCACGAGCCACCACACACCTTGTAGATTCAAACAGCAATCTTTATTCCCGAACTCACACCGGCCTCTACACACGTTCTGGGGCAATCCCAGTTCTCCTCTGCCCAATTCACCTACTCCACGAGGCTTTTTTCCCAAAATACTTTCTGAATCTCACGAGAACTCAACGGGAGCTCAGGCAGCAGGAACGCCCTAATCCCAGCAGCAATAATCTTCAACCTCTAACTTCCCTAAAACCCCTATTGTCTTAAACCGGGAACGCCCTAAACTTGTCTAAAACCGGGAACGCCTTAAACTCAAGGAGCGGGATACTTCCTCAAACCTGATCAGCTCTAAACCCGGATCCGCCTTGGTCCTTGAGCAAGGTCACCTTACATGCAATGTCAACAGCGAAATCCATTTAACATGGGGTACACTAGCAAGGAAATTTTGATGCGTCATTCCTACTTGGCAATGGCCCTCAGCACTGGTCGGGATATGGTTGTAGGCTAGTTGTGTCTCGAACTCTTTAGTGTGATTTGTACAGACTGCTGGAGCTTTGGTCACAATGAATATGTTGTGTTTGGGGTCTATTCTTGCTAGCGGAAGATAGAAAATGTTTTATTTTCAGACACTAAAAATAATTTTTGTCTTGAGTGAGTCAAGATAACATACTCTGTCAAACCTGCCTAAGTAGAAACTATCTCAATTACCTTTGGGGTGTACTGCTGTAAAGTTATAAAGTCTGACCCTTATGCAACTATCTTTTAATGCTTTATTGTTTTGTTCTCCTTAGAACATCTGTGAGGCAACATTTATCTTTGTGTAAGCTTTTTCACATTTTCAAATTCTCTCCCACTGATTTCTGGTGTACTAATGATTTTTTTTTCCTGGTAGGAAGGACTTATAAAGCCCTGATAAATGGAAGTTTCAAAAATATCAATGTTAAGTTTTTTATTTAAATAAAGAAAGTGAAATTGATATTAAGTTATAGTACTGATTCCTTATAAAATTCTTTCAGTAATTCTGATATAAACAGTAGCTTATATTTTTTGAGTACTTCCATTGTGGAAGGTACTTTGCTAAACACTTAAATATATCATTCCTCTTCCTTTTCCTGTGCCTATAAAATGACTACTCCATTTTACAGATGAGGCATTCAAGTCTTAGAGAGGTTAATACAATCAGTTGATGTCACATTATAGTAAGTGACTGAGCTTAGATTTAAACCTAGATCTGTCTGACGTCAGAGGCCACACTCTTTCCGATATACGACATTGCTTCTTAAGTCACTAAGTTATAAATTTCATTATGAGTCTGTGAGTCACCATATCAATGACAAAGGTGATAGATTCTGTAAATCTGTTTCCTCTTTCTTCTGAGCCACGGCCAGACTACATTTCTAAGCTTTGGCAGCAGTTATTTATGGCTGGGTAATAGAGTTCTGGCTGATAGTTGACAAGAGAGACATTGTATTTGTAAATTTTTAGGCTCGATTCATACACTTTTGTATGATTCTCTGCATCTTTCCCCCCATATTCCAGGGAATGACAATACCCACAACAATCTTAGAAGTCAGGTAAGCCCTATGTAGAGGATGGTAGAGTCTCTGTTATCTGGCTCCTGAATGATTATATAGATTAGAATTCTCTCTTGGCAATAAATGGAGTTATAAATAAGCTTTTTATGCTGAGTTTTGGAATTTATATGGGTAAATAGTATCTTAGTCTGTTTTCTGTTGCTATAACAAAATAACAAAGACCAAGTAATTTATAAAGTATAGAAACTTATTTGGCTTAGGATCCTGGAGGCTGGGAAGTACAGAATGTGACACCAGCATCTGCTCAGTATCTGTGAAGTCTTCCTGATGCATCATAACAAGGTGGAGGACATCACATGATGAGAAAGAGCAGTTGTGCCAGCTCAGGACACTTCTTGTTTTCATGAAGTCACTAATGCCATCATAGAGACTCCACCTTCATGACCTCATCTAATCCTAATCACCTCCTGAAGGCCCTATGTCCAAATACCATTAACCTATGAATTTAGGGGTTAAATTTCCAACACATGAACTTTTAGAGAACACATTCAAACCTTAGCCAGCAACTATTGATATTGATTTTGAGGTGTTAATTCCTCTATGATTCAAGAGGTATTTTATTGTAATGAAAACTTAAAATGTGACATTGGCTTAGCAGCTGGGTGGTGAGAAAACTGATATTACAGACAGAAAAACTGGAGTTCCATCGCTTTCAGTGACAATATTATTGGTAAAATCATCATCCTGAGAAAACTTAAGTCAATCTTGTGCTTATTAAGCTCATATCTTCAGGATACAAGGTTGGAAAGCAGTATGTTAGGAGTGTGTATTTGCTATCATTAGCAAGATATTTTAAGAACGAGGTAAACTCAGGAAAGAATCCGCCGAGTTGGAAGGAGAAATTGAAAGGAACCGACAAAGTCCAGTGATCAAAGACCTTAGGGGACTGGAAAAATTTT
Source organism: Spermophilus citellus (assembly GCF_964194105.1). NCBI lineage: Eukaryota > Metazoa > Chordata > Mammalia > Rodentia > Sciuridae > Spermophilus > Spermophilus citellus. The sequence goes on from NC_138196.1 coordinate 27,394,873, forward strand.
ACTCTGCTAGACCACAACACTGTAAAAGATAAGACAACTATTTGGAGTGACGAAGATCCATTAAAATTCAGCTTGAGGTTAAAAATTATTTCAATAACAGCTATCATTTCCATATCTAAAAACTCACTAATGTGCTATGCTAAATTTAATTAAATTGACTATTAGCTGCGAGTTACCTTTAATGTTATAAAGAACTGCCAGAAGGTATGAAATTTGAATTTTTATGAAAACATGTCCTGTATCAATTTCTTAGGCAGAATCCCTAGTCTAACTAGAGCAAACCACAGTAGTGTGAGGGTAGTAATGCTGATGATTTTTTTTCCCTCTGTTAACAAAAAACAAACAAAATAAAAAACAAACAGACAAAGACAAAACAATAAAAAGTGAGGTAATTACCTAGTTATAAGTACAATAATCAGTGTATGTGTCAATTATAAGGAGATTCAGTTCAGATGTAAAAACCATGAGCTAAAATACAAAAATAAAAATAAAGTAAAAACGTCCCAGAAGAGAGAAAATATTGTAGGATTTCAGAAGAGACTCAAATAACTTCCAGCTAGAATGTGTATGGAAGACTATGGAAAACTTCATAACCAACAGAGCATTTGACTTGGGACTTTGATGTGTGTAGGCAGAGATGGACAAGAATCTTGTGACAAAAATGTGAAAGTTATCCCAGTCAAAAATGGGGTCATTTGTGTCAAACCTAACAACAACAACAAAGGAAATAAATCCAGGAGGTTATGAAGGAAGGGTTCTCATGTGTCATTACCTGATAATAACTATTACAAAAGATTCTGCCAGAACAAGTTGCACAGAGGCTACCACAACCTTATATAAGAAGGACTTCTACAAGGACATCTGCCTAGCAACTGTCTGTTCAACCTTGGACTGACACCACTCTTATTCATCATATGGCCAAAGATTTTTGTTTCAAAATATCTAATGTAATCCTCCTCATTTTTGTCTTTAAAAATTTCCCCTTCCCTCAACCTCTCTGAATACATCCATACTAGGGTATGCACATACCCGTGGCAATATTCTTCTGTTCCCAAATAAATACCACTATTATTTGGAGAATCATCCTCACTGATGGCTTTATTTAAGTTGAATATATTAGGGGGAATAGTAAGGTAGAGCTAAAGCTTCCATGTGGGAAAACATCCTCCATGGTTTATAGGTATTTAGGCGAGTAGGCTTTAAAAGATCAGCCAAACATTTGAGGATCTTGGATTTGATGGTAAGAATATAATATTTAGACATTAATGTGAATATTTTCAAATGTTATGAGCAGCATAGGGTTGCACTTAGGGCAGTAGGATGTACCATCATTTGGAGAGAGAATAAAATGGAAAAAGAGGAACTTTTGGAAGATGATCATAATAATCTTGCAGGGAGAAAGCAAAAGAGAAACAGATGCATTTCAGCAGAAATTTAGTAGGATCAGGCAAATGCCTAAATATGGAAGGTAGAGGATTGGTTCAAGATGTAGAAGAAAGAATGTACAAGTCTTGGCTTCTTGGTATGTCCATAGTGTGGAAATGGAAGAATACATTGTATTTAATAAGGATTTCATGAACTCCCAAGTCTTCAGCTAGTTATTATCTTTCTCAGTTAAAGAATAAAATGTACAAACTATTTACAATCTGTTGCAGACAGAGGTACTATAAATAAGGAGCTAGTGGAGCAAATGTTTTATGAGATTAAGTATATTTTGCTGCTCCAGTCTTAAAGCCTTCAAGTTTAATAATAGTTAAGAAGAATCAGCCTACTGATGTATGGTTATGATGGGTTCTAGGTGACAGAGAAGGAAACAAGAGAGTATAGATTATGTTTTAATACTATCCTAAAGAAAAAGAAGTTGCATACATTGATTTTCTTCTCATTTTACTGGTAAGAACCTAGTCACATGGTCACATTATAATTAGGCTTGGATAAATGTCTTCTGTAGACAGTAGCATACTGGGAAAAATATAATTTCCCCCTCAAATATTTTTGGTGTGTGTTTGGTTGAATCAGTAGATGTGGAAACTGCAAATGTTGAGGTCTGGCTGTAGTGATTTTTAATTTAACTTCATTTTAATCATAATATACACCTCATGATTCTGATTCTTTCAAATTTATTGAAAATTGTTTTATAACTCTATACAGTCTATATGACAAATGTACCACTTACACTTGAAAAATGTGCATTATGCAACTGGAGGTAATGTTTTATAATCACTAGTTATATTATGGTGGTTGATTGTTGTTCAGATATTTACATCTTTAATTTTTTCTTACTGGTTTTATGTTGAGAGAAAGTTGTCAAAATCAACTACTATGATTTAGGAGTTTTTTATTTCTTCTTTAATTCTGCCAATTTTTGCCTTTTATTATTTAGACACCCTACTATTAGGTGAATACACTTTGATAATTGTTATGTTTCCCTGGCAAAGTCTATCTCCTTTTGTTATGAAATGTTTACATACCTGGAAATAGTCTGTCTTAAAGTCTATTTTACATTAAAATAGAAATTTCAATTTTTTAAAATATTTATTTTTTAGTTTCAGGTGGACACAATATCTTTATTTTACATTTATGTGGTTCTTGGGATCGAACCCAGTGCCTCATGCATGCTAGGTGAGCTCTGTACAACTGAGCCACAACCCCAGCCCCAGAAGTTTCAATTTTTTTATGCTGCTTTTGTGTTTTAGTATTTTAAAAAATAAACTTATGCTAATCTGATCTATTTCTTAATATTACAGGAGTGTGTCTGGGAAGAAGTGTAATGCCAGATTCGTGGGACCCCAGTAGACCTCCAGGAGTAGAATCTGATGCAATCACACAAGAGTCTTTAATGCAAGCTTGAGCCTGGACTCACAACCATTCCCGACACAGCGGTCCCAGGGAGTGAGCCCCCGTCCTTTGTTCAGTGAGATTTTTTAGGTTATTGGGGGATACTCTATGCCTCACAACATCACACAGCAAATCATTCCATTGAATGGAAAAATCAAACAACAACTCTTAACATTGATTAGCACATTCACTGGCGGAAACAAGTTGGGTAGGGGTGATTAGTTAGTACAAGAAGGGGATTCCTTTGAACTGATTGATCTAGGCCACGAGGGGTGTAAGTGCTAACTACATGGTTTCCCAACATGTTATCAACCATCATAAACTACTGGGGGGTCATCTGACATCCCAGGTATTTTCCCTGTCTCATGCTGATTGGTGGTTGCTAGGGGGTTGCTATGGGTCCTCACCTAGCCTAACTGAGTCAGGGACACCTGGTGCCACAGATCTCTCCTGTTATCTGCAGACAAACAACTCAGCAGGGTGGGTATGTGCTTAGGAGTGCTCTGTGGGGTTTTCCAAAGACAAGGGTCACTCCCCCTTCCTTAGGACAGGTCTTGAGGTAGAAGCTGCTGTTATTTATTTATTTTCAAAAATGGAGTCACATCAGTTTCTCAGAAGCAGATGCTAAGGTCTTGAGTTTTCACTTACTTTGTCAATCTTTTATCAGTCTTTTTTGGGGGGAGTGTTTACACCATTGATATTAAATGCTATCATTTTTAAAATCAAGCTTATCATTTTAGTTTTGGTGTTCTCTTCCCTTTTAACTTTTTATTTATTTCCTTTCAAACTTTCAGTTGGCTCTCTCCCTCTCCCATTCCTCCTCCTTCTTTCTCTGTATTATTATTATTATTATTTTTAAAATGTTTTATTTTTTTGTTGTAGTTGGCCACAATACCTATTTTTTATTAATTTATTTTTAGGTGGTGCTAAGGATCGAACCCAGGGCCTCACATGTGCTAGGCAAGAACTCTACCGCTGAGCCACAACCTCAGCCTCTCTCTGTGTTATTTTAATAATTTTTAGTATTATACTTTTAATTCATATATTGTTTTTTGGTCTGGATATTTTGGATTGTTTTTAGTGGGCTTTCTAGAGGTAGGATGAAATTTCTAGGTGGTTTAAATCATTAAGCTTTTGGTATAGAAGTTTAGATCTGCCCATGTGTATAGCTCAGAATTAAGGTTAAGACTTGTGTGAGTACATACACAAAATTAGAAGATCTCATACTCTGACGCTCCTCTTCACATTCCACTCTCCATTATCTGTTTTCTTTGCCCCCTAGTTCTTCTAGCCAGAAAAGCAAAGATTGTCTTATTCTTAGAATGTTCACCACCCATATTGCTGTCACCATTGCCACAGTACTATGCAACATGATCTCACTCCTCTGGGCAAAGTTATGAGAAAAAAACAAAAGAAGGGAAAGTCATTCACATTATAGTTACTTCCCAAGGTTTTGATTCTTCTCCACAATTCACTTACTTTTGTTTACTAGTTTATTTAATTTAATTTAATTTATTTATTTATATTCTTTACCATGCTATCTTTATTAAAATTAAAGCATAAATGGAAGATTTCTATGTAGTCACTATTAAATGAAGAACTTTTAAAAAATTCTACAAACTTGGCAGAATTAGAAGGTATCATTTTCAATATGATTGGCAAACTATACACAACTTATCTAAAACAACTAAACAAACACTGCAAACTCAAAACTTTTACTGGCCATTCCTTTATCTATAAATCATTTTCCATATGTATTTGGCTAGTCATTGTTCTAGTGACAAGACTGGTGCTGGCCAAGAGGCAACAGCTAAATTTGGCTAAATATGTGTTTTAATTTGGCTAAATATGTGTTTTAATCAGGCACTGAAAAGAGAATTCTACAAGGAAATAGAGGAGAATATAAGTATAGATACTTTGGGCCAGTAGCTGAGCCTTAATTATCAGTGTGAAAGGAGATTTTTGAGTAGAGTGTTTGTATTATTCAATGGTCCTGGTTATATCCCCAAAGAAAGGGGAATCTACTATTTTAGAGCCTTCATTAGTTTGTATTTTGCTCTAGGATTTTTACTTGTACTCATCAGAAGGGTTGGTTTGAAGTAATCTTTTGCTACCATAATGGAACTGGAATTGCTCAATTAAATTTTACATAGGCTTTCATGTGACTATTGCATCACAGACACTCTCATTATTTTTATAATAGTTTTTTTGAGATATAATTTATATACTATGTAATACACCCACAGTGTATGCAGTTTTTTTTTTTTTTAGCAAATTCACAGGATTTTGCAAACTTTAGTACAATCAACTTTAGAAGATTTCACTACCCCTGCATGAAACCTTCAAAAGCCAACTTCATTTTTGAAGGAGACTTTTGCTAGATATGTGTCTTGGAAGAGGTGGAGCAAGATGGCTGAATACGATCCTCTAGCAATCATCTCCTCAGCCACACCAACTTGGATAGTTATTCACTCACCAAAGTACCTTCACAAGAGCTAAAGAAATCAGATGAGAAACAATAGTGCCTTTTTTTTTTTACTATCACAAAATGGAAAGACCACTGAAGAAGGTAGGAGGGCTAGAGTTACTGCATTACCCCTCTCCCAACTCCAAGCAGCCAGGTACTAGGAATAATGCCTCCCACTTGGGGGAGAGAGAGATTAAGTCCAGCCTTAGACTTGAAACCTAGTACCAGTCCCACCACAGTGAAACTCAGTGTTAAGAAAAGCCCCACAACTGCTGGTGCTGGGACAATACCCATCGATTCAGCCACTGAAACTGCAATCAGCCAGTTGGCTCTCTCCCTCTCCCATTTCTCCCCAAATCTCAAGACTCTACTCTCTGGGGACCAGGGTTTGAGAGCTAGCAAAGAGGTTTGTCTTGGAGATCAGTGCCAGGCATGTTTCATTGACACCCAGCACAGGTCAGAGCTAACAGATGAAGCCTTTCAGCTGGCCTAGGCATCAGACAGAGACCTGTATGCCAATGGGACAGATTGGAGTTTCAGCTGCATCACTTCCATCCTCGAATGAGTCTAGGGCATACCTTTTCTCCTCCCAAGACATTCACTTGGGTAAGACAGGGTAGTTAGCAAAATATCCTTGTGGAGTTTTTTTCTTCTGAGTGCTTTGAATATGTTATCCCATTGCCTCTGCCCTCCTTGTTTCTGATAATAAGTTAACTGTTAATCTTTTGGCAATTGTTTTGTCTGAGTAATTTATTCTTGCTACTTTCAAAATATTCTCTGTGTCATTGTCTTTTTTATTTTATTTTTTAGCAATGTAGGGATCTTTTTGTGATTGTGGTACTTGGAGTTTGTTGATCTTCTTGGATTTATAGATTGATGTGTTTCATAAGATTTAGAAAGTTTTCAGTCATTATTTTTTCTAATTGTTTCTCTTCCTTTCTCTCCCTTTTCCTTTCCCATTTTGCATATATTGGTGTGCTTAATATTTCTTTGTGACTCTGTTAATTTGTTTTTATTCTTATTTTCTCTTCTCTTTGGATGCATTATATCTTGAGGTCTATCTTCAGGTTGCTGATTCTTTCTTATGTTAGTTCAAATGTGTTAAGAGGTTCTAGTAATTTTTTCAAGTAAATCTGTGTATCTTTCAATCCAGAATATCTATTTAGTTATTTTCCAAAAATAATTTATACCTCTGTATTGATATTTGATGGCATAGATTACAATACTTGCTTAAGCACATTGTCCTTTAGTTCTTTGAACATGATTGTAAAGGCTGCTTTGAAATCCTTTAAAAATCTGGTATCTAGGACCCTCACAAGCAATTTTTGCTTATCTGTGAGCCATTCTTCCTGTTTCTTTGTATGTATTTGTTGCAAGTTTTTGTAGAAAAATGGACATTTTAAGTAAGATGATGTAATAACTCTGGATAATGATTTCCTTCCCCATTTATGGGCTTGATTTTACACTTGATTGTTCATTTGTTTTGTGTTGTGCCTGGGTGTTTTTGGTTCCATCTACTTCCCATGAAATATGAAACCTCTGATGTTGCCTTTCTAAGTGGTACATCCTTGGCCATGAGCATGGTCATCCTGGAAGACAGAAATTTTGCTATTGTTTTGTTTCAAAATCATGACTGTCTTTGATTACTTCTTTATCTGATTGCTCTGTTAATCTGTCTGCCTCTCTTGGTATGGTACTCAGATGTTAGTACTCTTTCATGGTTGACTTCTCTATTATTTTAGACAATGCCCTGGAGCATAAATTGCTCCATGACATGTTCCAATTAATTTTGGTTTGAGGTAGTTTTGAAGGCCAGTGTTTGAGGTTTGTACTGTCCTCTGGTGGCTCTCCTTAGCGGTCCTTTTTTGTGGTTCTCTCTGGGAAACTAGCTAGCCTACAGTTTCATTTGTAGTTCTCACAGAGCCACAAACCTTCTTTTAATTGCTTACTACTAAAAGCTCCATTGTTTTTGAGAGCTCTTTTAGGCTTTCCACACTCTGCTTTGAATAAAGTGAGTAACTTTGGGGGACAGCCTTGGATTTTTCTGTTTTTTTTTGTACTGCTTCTGTTCCTGAGAAAATCTCTGACTACTGCTCCAGAGTTGCTCCAGAGTTGGGGGTAAGGTCAGTAGTCCATTTCTCTTGAGTGGCACCCGTGCATTATGAACAGGGTGCTGGTCTGATCTTCTTGGCTTGCCTCTGCCCTATGAATGAATAGGGATGAGAGTAATCATGGACCAAGTATTCTTAAACCATCAACCTTGGGAGAGTATATGTTGAGGACTGGTGGTACTCCTGGCTGAACTGCACTTATCATGAATTTAGTTTCTGAAATTTGTAGTTAAAAGTGATGAGAAATATTGGTGCCTTGCTCCTTTCAACAGGATCCTGCCTCCTTTGATTGGGATCTGAAGAAGGAAGAGGCTTTTTCTTTTTGGTCACAGTCACCCAGAATCAAGCTTCCTTCATGCTGGACCAACATACAGAGAGGGATGGAGTAAGTCATGATTCCAGTGACTCAGATTCTCACTGTTGTTACTGAGGTGAAGAAGATTTTTTAAAAAGCATTTTTCTGGGTCATCCAGTGGCCCAGATCCACCCATACCGGCCTCTGTAGTATTCAGGTGCACAGCATGCTTGTTCCACTCCCTTCCCGGTGGGGCAGATATTCACCAGAGCCTAGCCTCTGGTGCAGGACCACCCCTTCTGACAGGTGCACTACTGGGAGAGCCGAGATCTAGCTCAGACAGCTCACAACAGCCCACACAGGATCCAGGATTTCAGTAGGCCTGGTTCACCCCTCCCCCGACTCACCCCTCCCCTGGTAGGACAGACATTGTCAGAGCCTAGCCTTTGGCACAGGCCTTCCTCTTCCTATAGGCAGACTACCCCAGGAGGTCAAGCCCAGTGGCCCAGATCCACCCACTCCAACATATGCAGGTCCCAGACTCAGGATGCAGTAACATCCATTGAGGGACACCAGTAGGGTCTGGAAGCCCAACATCAAGGTGAGGTAGAGACAATCTGCACTGGTACTACAAGAATATAGGGAAGAAACTCTAATATCTCACATCCACACTGAAAGAAAGGAAGACACATAGACAACATGAAAAAACATGGGAGAAAAGTGCTCCCAAACAAACCAGGACACTATAATAACAGAACCCATGGACAGCAAAGTTGATGAAATGTGAGAGAAGGAGTTCAGAATGTTCATAATTAAAATGATCTGTGAATTAAAGAAAGACCTAAATCAGTAAATACAGGCAAAAATTGTTCATTCCAACAATGAGATAAGAGAACAAATAAAGGTAGCAAAAGATTACTTCAAGAGAGAGATAGAGACTCTGAAAAATAACCAATCAGAAATCCTTGAAATGAAGGATACAATAAATCAAATAAAAAACTCAATAGAAAGCATAAACAACAGACTAAATCACTAGGAAGAAAGAATGTCAGATAATGAAGACAAACTATACAATTAGAAAATAAACTTGATCACACAGTGAAGAAAGTTGGAAACCATGAACAGAACATCTAAGAATTATGGGACAGCATCAAAAGACCAAATATAAGAATTATTGGGATAGAGGAAGGCACAGAGTTTCAAACCAAAGGAATGCACAATCTCTTCAATGAGATAATATCAGAAAATTTTCTGAGCATGAAGAACAAATTGGAAAAAACAAATACAAGAGGCTTACAGGACACCAAATGTACAAAATTACAACAGACCTACACCAAAGCACATTATAATGAAAATGCCTAGAATACAGAATAAGGATAGAATCTTAAAAGCTGCAAGAGAGGGGAATCAGATTACATATAGGAGGAGACCAATTCATATCTCAGCACATTTTTTCAACCCAGACCCTCAAAGCCAGGAGATGGTAGAACAATATATACCAAGCTCTGAAAGAAAATAAATGCCAACCAAGAATCTTATATCCAGCAAAACTAAGCTTTATTTAATGATGAAATAAAAACCTTCCATGATAAACAATAGTTAAAAGAATTTACAATGAGAAAGTCTGCACTACAGAACATCCTCAGCAAAATATTCCAAGAAGAGGAAATGAAAAAACAATGATGAAAATCAGCAGAGGGAGGGATTACATGAAAGGAAAATCTAATCAGAGGAGAAGTCAAGTTACAGTAAATATCAAAAATAAACAAAAATGGCTGGGAATACATATCATGTCTCAATAATAACCCTGAATTTTAATGGCCTAAACTCACCAATCAAAAGACATAGACTAGCAGATTGGGTTAAAAAACAACAACAATAACAATATGTTGCCTCGAAGAGACTCATCTCATAGAAAAAGACATCCACAGACTGAAGGTGAATGGTTGGGAAAAATCACACCACTCACATGGATAATGGAAGTAAGCAGGGGTTTCTATCCTCTTATCAAATAAAGTAGACTTCAAACTAAAGGGAACTTTACACCAACAAGACTTAACAATTATAAATCTGTATGCCCCAAACACTGGAGCATCTATGTTCATCAAACAAACTATTCTCAAGTTTAATAGTCAAATAGACCACAACACAATAATTTTGGGTGACTTTAACACACTTCTTCCATCACTAGCTAGATCTTCTAAACAAAAGCTGAACAAAGAAACTATGGTACTCAATAATACAATCAATAACTTAGGCTTAACTGACATATATAGAATCTTACATCCTTCAAAGAGATAATACACTTTCTTCTCAGAAGCACATGGATTCTTCTCTAAAATAGACCATATATTATGCCACAAAGCAACTCTTAGCAAATATAAAAAATAGAGATACCACCCTGCATTCTATCACATCATAATGAAATGAAACTAGAAATCAATGATAAAAATAAAAGCTATTCCAACACCTGGAGACTAAATAATAATCTACTAAATGAACAATGGGTTACAAAAGACATCAATAAGGAGATTAAAAAGCTTTTTAGAGGTGAATGAGAACACAGATACAACATATCAAAATCTCTGGGATGCTATGAAAGCAGTTCTAAGAGAAAAGTTCATTGCATGGAGTTCATTTCTTCAAAGAAGAAACAGTCAACAAATAAATGACTTAACATTACATCTCAAAGTCCTAGAAAAAGAAGAACAAATCAAAACCAAAAGCAGCAGAAGACAGAAAAAAATTAAGATCAGAGCTGAAATCAATGAAATTGAAATAAAAGAAGCAATTGAAGAAATTGACAGAACAAAAAGATTCTTTGAAAAAATAAATAAAATGGACAGACACTTATCAATGCTAACAAAGAGAAGGAGAGAGAAAACTCACATCACTAACATACATGATGAAAAAGGAAATATCATACAGACACTACAGAAATACAGAAGATAATTAGAAATTATTTTGAAAACCTGTACTCCAATAAAATAAAAAATATTGAAGGCATTGACAAATTTCTAGAGTCATATAATTTGCTCAAATTGAATCAGGATGATATACACAATTTAAACAGATCAATTTCAAGTGACAAAATAGCAGACACCATCAAAAGTCTACCAATCAAGAAAAGCCCAGTACTGGACGGATACACAGCTGAGTTCTATAAGACCTTTAAAGGTGAACTAATACCAATACTCTACAATTTATTTCAGGAAATAGAAAAAGAGGCAGCACTTCCAAACTTATTCTATGAGGCCAATATAACTTTGATTCCAAAACTAGGCAAAGACACATCAAAAAAAAAAAAAAAAGAAAGAAAGAAAACTTCAGACCAATATCTCTAATGAACGTAGATCAAAAATTTTCAATAAAATTCTGACAGATCGAATACAAAAACATATCAAAAAGATCGTGCACAATGATCAAATGGGATTCATCCCAGGGAGCCAAGGTTGGTTCAACATATGGAAATCAATAAATGTGATTCATAACATCAGTAGAATCAAAGATAAGAATCATATGATCATCTCAATAGATGCAGAGAAAGCATTTGACAAAATACAGCACCCTTTCATGTTCAAAACACTAGAAAAATTAGGGATAAGAGGAACATATGTCAACATCATAAAGGCTATCTATGCTAAGCCCCAGGCCAACATCATTCTAAATGGAGAAAAATTGAAGGCATTCCCTCTAAAAACTGGAACAAGACAGGGATGCCCTCTTTCACCACTTCTTCTATTCAACATAGTTCTTAAAACACTGGCCAGAGCAATTAGACAGACAAAATAAATTAAAGGAATACACATAGGAAAAAAAGAACTCAAATTGGCACTATTTGCTGATGATATGATTCTTTACCTGGAAGACCCTAAAAGTTCCACCAGGAAAGTTCTAGAAGTAGTAAATGAATTCAGCAAAGCCGAAGGATATAAAATCAACACCCATAAATCAAAGGCATTTCTGTATATCAGTGACAAATCCTCAGAAAGGGAAATGAGGAAAACTAGCCCATTTTCGATAGTCTAAAAAAAATAGAATATTTGGGAATCAATTTAATGAAAGAAGTGAAAGATCTATACAATGAAAATTAAAGAAACCTAAAGAAAGAAATCAAAGAAGACCTTAGAAGATGGAAAGATCTACCTTGTTCCTGGATAGGCAGAATTAATATTATCAAAAATGACCATACTACCAAAAGCACTATAGTAATGCAATTTCGATCCAAAATCCCAATGGTATTCCTCATGGTAAGAAAAAGCAATCATGAAATTCATCTGGAAAATTAAGAGACCCAGAATAGCTAAAGCAATCCTTAGCAGGAAGAGGTAAGCAGTTGGCATCACAATACCAGACCTTAAACTATACTATAGAGAAATAGTAACAAAAACAGCATGATGTTGACACCAAAACAGACTGGTAGACCAATGGTACAGAATAGAGGACACAGAAACTAACTCACAAAACTACAATTATCTCATATTAGACAAAGGTGCCAAGAACATGCATTGGAGAAAAGATAGCCCCTTCAACAAATGGTGCTGGGAAAACTGGAAATCCATATGCAACAAAATGAAATTAAACTCCTATCTCTCCATGCACAAAACTCAACTTAAAATGGATCAAGGACTTAGGAATACAAACAGAGACCCTGCATCTAATGGAAGAAAAAGTAGGCCCTAATCTGCATCATGTGATATTAGACCTCTACTTCCTTTTTTTTAAAAGAGAGAGAGAGAGAGAGAGAGAGAGAGAGAGAGAGAGAGAGAGAGAGAATTTTTTTTAATATTTATTTTTTAGTTATCGGCGGACACAACATCTTTGCTTGTATGTGGTGCTGAGGATCGAACCCGGGCCGCAAGCATGTGACGCGAGCGCACAACCGCTTGAGCCACATCCCCAGCCCACCCTACTTCCTTAATAAGACTCCTGTGGCACAAGAATTAAAATCAAGAATCAGTAAATGGGATGAATTCAAACTAAAAAAATCTTCTTCTCAGCAAAAGAAACAATATTTGAGGTGAATAGACAGCCTACATCCTGGGAGTAAATCCTTACCCCTCACACATCAGATAGAGCACTAATCACTAGGGTATATAAAGAACTCAAAAATCTAAACACCCCCCCAAACAAAACAAAAACAAACGAACAAACAATCCACCCCCCAAAACCCCAAATAACCCAATCAATAAATGAGCCAAGGACCTGAACAGACACTTCTCAGAAGATGATATACAATCAATAAAAAAATACATGAAAAAATGTTCATCATCACTAGCAATTAGAGAAATGTAAATCAAAACCACTCTAAGATTTCATCTCACTCCAATCAGAATGGCAGCTATTACGAATACAAACAACAATATGTGTTGGTGAGGATGTGGGGAAAAAGGTACACTCATACATTGCTTGTGGGACTGCAAATTGGTGCGGCCAATATGGAAAGCAGTATGGAGATTCCTTGGACATCTGGGAATGGAACCACCATTTTACCCAGCTATTTGTCTCCTTGGATTATACCCAGGACTTAAAAACAGCATATACAGGGACACAGCTACATCAATGTTTATAGCAGCACAATTAACAATAACTAAACTGTGGAACCAACCTACATGCTCTTCAGTAGATGAATGGATAAAAAAATGTGGTAGAATTTTACTACAACGGAATTTTACTCAGCAATAAAAGAGAATAAAATCATGGCATTTGCAGATAAATGGATGACATTGGAGAAGATAATGCTATGTGAAGTCAGCCAATCCCACAAAACCAAATGCCGAATGTTTTCTTTGATATAAGGAGGCTGATTCATAGTGGGATAGGGAATGGGAGCATGGGAGGAATAGATGAACTGTAGATAGGGCAGAGGGATTATAGGGGAAGGGGGGGCAAGGGGTAATTAATGATGGGGGAATGTGATGATCATTACTATCCAATTTACATGCATGAAGACATGAATTGGTGTGAATATACTATCTTTACAACCAGAGTTATGAAAAATTGTGCTCTATATATGTAATAAGAATTGTAATGCATCCTGCTGTCATATATAAATAAAAAAATTTACTTAAAAAATAAAAGAAAGTTACTAAGAAAAAAAAGCATTTTTCTGAATATATGTTGATGCATGCCTTTAGAACAATTTCCAAAGACTCTAGCTGATTGTTTTGTTAAAATAAATTTTGCCAGTTATGGTCTCACTGGAAAACTGGTCCATGGATGCTTCATATCAGAATTCCAGAAATAAAATTTTGATAAGTATTTTTTAATTATATCATTTATATTCTTGATTATACTAGATCAATTGAGGTAAATAAAGTATTCATTTAAACAATATTCATGTAGCATATAATATAACTGAAGAATGAGGTTTATATGCAAATGAATGGAAAAATTGAAAATAATATAAAATTAAATGTCCACGTAAGTATTTTAAACTATGATTGTCAGCAAAAGCAGATACACAAAAGATGTAAAGGCAAAGTGTGTGAATATAGTGTGGTTCAATAGAAGGAACACTAATCTTACTACCATGAAATCTGATTCAAATTCTTGTTCTACTTCTAGGTCTATGAGACTTGTGGGAGACATAAAGATGGTAAAGTACAGTAGTAAAAGATGATAAGAAGGGGCTGGAGTTATGGCTCAGTGGTAGAGCACCCAACTAGCATGGGTGAGGCACTGGGTTCGATCCTCAGCACCACATAAAAATAAATAAAGGGATTGCGTCTATCTACAACTAAAAAATATTTTTTAAAAATGATGACAAAAATATCCTAGGGCTAGCAATTCCATATAGCTACTTCTATTACTAGATAAGAAGGGTGCCACGCACGGTGGCGCAGGCCTGTAGTCCCAATGCCTTAGAGGCTGAGATAGGAGGATCCTGAGTTCAAAACCAGCCCCAGCAAAGAAACTCAGAGAGACTCTGTCTCTAAATAAAATACAAAATAGGGCTGGGGATGTGGCTCAGTGGTTGAGTGCCCCTGAGTTCAGTCCCCGCTCCCCCTAAAAAAAGGGGCAAGGAAAGGGAGTGGTTTTGAAAAACCAGAGACAGATGTGGTTTTAATTTAATTATTAGTGTAGGAAAGTGCCTCATGACAGAAAGCTGAAGTCTTCACTTCCTGCCTTTCCTTCCTAGCTGCAAAAGCTATTGTCAACCTAGGGCACAGTAGGAAGGGAGGCATGGAGTAAATATCACTATCTTCCTCTTCACTTTTGCTGTATTTTTTTCTTGTTCTCTCCCATTGACTCAATCCAGCTGGAAGATAAGCAGACAAAGAAAATCAGGTGATAAGTTCCCTGGAGGCCCTCTAGCTTGGTGTACAGAAGATGGAGAAGGGTGAAGAATGGATTTGGAAGGTAATAATATTTTTATCAGAACAACCACTGAATGACCTTTTAGCAAATCACTTACTTGGATATTTACTCTTCTCATTTATGTAATCATAAAATATTAGGGTGACTATTATTTTGGAGAAGAGCAAGAGACAAAGTCAACGACAAAAACGTTTAACCAAGTACTATTTCTTTAAGAGCTTAAAACATCTAAAACTGTTAGTATAACTATTGTCATAGAAAGAGTAGCTTAGTGATACTTCAGACTGTAATTTCTGTGTCCTATAGCCCAATGAGATACTTTTTATGGTCAAGTGATTTATACAATATTGAATATCAAGTTATTTCTTTAACTTGAAGGCTTTTAGGATCTGATGGTTCTTATTTCCTTTATCGTAAAGTCTGTATCAGATATTGAGGGGTAAATAAATCTTTTTTAAACTTATTATAGTAGGAAAAGACAGATGTTGCTTTTGTGAAAAAATTGGAAAAACACTTTGCATATGCTAATTGTTTGAAATCACACTGTTAACTGGGGGATGCCACTTGACATGTATTGCAAGGTATTCTGACAGTTAGGACAGGGTTGCTTCCCTCTCTTATCATGCAGTCCTTTCTGAGCCATTGCTTGTAGCCATGGTGATATTGTTGATGGGAAAGGGCTGCCTGGGAGAGTGGAGGCTTGACACAGTGGAGAGCATGCAGGTGATATTGTGTCTTTGCCAGGGATTCTTGGTCATTTTTGTGGTCAAGTGATTTATACAATATTGAATATCATGGCATCAGTTATCTCTGAAAATGTCTTTTCTGGATTCTGGTTGTAAATTAAATTGAAATAATTTTGAATCATATTTAAATAGTTGGATTTCCATTGATTGTACTTTTTGTTCTCTAAGCTAACATACTGCCTTCTCCCCATTATCTAGGGCTAGTCACTTCAACTTAGTGGTATTTGATCAAATGGTTTCTTTTATTTTGAATCTCATCAAATAGTTTAATAGGAAGGAGCTACTATTTGTTAAGTTGTTTAGTTTCCTGTAAAGAAAGCAAGCGTAAATCATGTTACTTAACTTTCCAATTTTGCTTATGAATGTTAAACCTGTCAGTAGATATCAGGCAAATTTGTTATTTTAATTAATTATTATTTTAGTTGTATAAATTTACAGGGTACAATGTGATAACTTGGTACACATGCACAGCGTGTAATGATCAAATCAGATTAGTTAACATTTCCATCTCAAACATTTAAACAATTTTTTGACTGAAATATAATAATTATACATATTATGGAGTATAGTGGGATATTTCAACAAAGGTATACAATATGTAGTGATCAAGTCAAGATAACTAATGTTTCTGTCTCCTTATTTTTTTTACTTTGTGTTTGGAGATCCTAAGCTCCTCTCTTCTAATTATTCATAAAATAAACAATGGATTTTTGTGAATATTAGTTACCTCACTCTTCTGTAGAACACTAAAACTTATTATTTCTATATGACTACTATGTTTAGGTATCTGTTATCCAGTAACACTATTCCACTCCTGGGTATATATCCAAAGGAAATAATATCAAAGAGACACCTGCATGCCTACGTTTGTTGCTGCATTATTCACAATGGTTGAGATATGGAATCAACCCATATGTCCATCTACACAATAGACTATTATTCAGCTGTAAAAGAATGATATCCTATTATTTGCAGCCAAATGAATGAATTTGTATAACATTATGTTAAGTGAAATAAACCTAACACAGAAAGACAGATAATCATGTTTTCTCTCTGATGTGTTAAAAAAGCCAAATGGAATATATAAAAGTGATTACTAGAGGGCTGAAGGAATGCTGGGGAGCGGAGATAGTGGGAGGTTGGACAGTGGGAGAGCAAACCTGTTCTCAAATATTGTTGTACTGAAAGATAAAATTAGCAATAAAGGCATAGACTGTACAAGAGGATTTAAAAATTAAGATGAAGCTTTATAGTGCTATTAACTATGCCTTGTTGTTTGGATGCGTGAAAATCTTATAAAATCTTCAGTCTATTTGATTGACCAGAGATATAAAACATCACTCATAACATAAAGGTGGGCCAAAAAGCACTGGGAGCTGCCAACACAGGATCTTGGGACTTCAAAGAACTCTTCCTGGAAGGAGCTTTCTAACTCAAAAACATCTCTTGCTTAAAAATATTTGTAAACAATTCAACTGTTATTTCTTTCTCAAAAGAAATAAAGAAGGCTAAAATTCTTAAACTATACAAAGATTGTACAGTAAAAAATTATTCAGAGCTCCATCTACTTTTCATAGGAATGCAACAGAAATATCAATATAATGATTTTATTTAAAAAGATATTTGGGGCTGGGGATGTGGCTCAAGCGGTAGCGCGCTCACCTGGCATGCGTTCGGCCCGGGTTCGATCCTCAGCACCACATACAAAAACAAAAGATGTTGTGTCTGCTGAAAACTAAAAAATAAATAAACATTAAAAAAATTCTCTCTCTCACTCTCTCTTTAAAAAAAATAAAAAGATATTGAACCCTCACAATGCCAGTACTTTTAGGAACAGGCACATTAATTCAGTGCCAACTGAGTTAAAAATTTGTGCAAAGAAAGAAAATAGCACCTGACAAACTGGTTAACTAAAGTTGATTATCCTGTTGTATTTACTCTCTTTGACAGCATTGATTGACTCTCTCTTTTTAATATCTAAATTCTGAAAGAATTTATGCACCACACAGTTCATATTTCTCCTGGAGTCCTTAGTATTTGAATGTATAAGGATAATTGAATTCAAAGTTTTAATTATTTCTCTCTTTTATAGATATCTTTGTTTATAGAAGTTTGCTTATATGAGTTTTGCTACTATTATTGGATGTTTTATTTTTATTCAGACGTCTCTTGCTTTGGAACATTGTCAAAATCAGGGGATTATTCCAATGTTTGGACCAGTATTTAATGAGTCATTGAAAACTACAAAATAAGAAATTGTCTAAGGCTGGGTTCCCCAGAATCACATCCAGATTAAGGGTGATTCATAAGAAAATGACTTTAGGGGTTTCCAGGTTAAACTGGCACAGTGTTGATGTATTAATTTTTCATTGCAGTTACAAAATACCTGAGAAAATCAACTTAGAGGAGGAAAGGTTTATTTTGGCTCTTGATTTCAGAAGGACCTGTGGTTTCACGGACTTTTATGAAGTCCATGGTCACTCAGCCCTGCCACTTTGGGCCTTTTGTGAGGCAGAATTTCATGGCAGGAGCATGTGGTGGAGCAGAACTGCTCACCTCATGGAAGCCAGGAAACAGAGAGAGAATAGAGGAAGGGGCTGAGGACAAGTATACTGCTCACGGTCATGCCCCCAAGGACCCACTCTCTTCAATTAGGACTCGCCGGCTGCAGTTTCCACCACTTCCCAACCATCCATTCATCTATGAATCTGTCAGTGGGTTAGTTCACAGATAAAGTCAGAGCCCTGAATACCTAATTACTTCCCCAACCCCCCCCCCTCTGAATATTGCCACAGCAGGGGAACCAAGCCTTCAATACACGAGCCTCTGGGGGACATTCCTGATCCAAACTATCACAGTTGGGAATTAGGATTGAAAAGGCAAAGAAGTTGAATGGGAATGTAATATCAGACAAAGTCTCATTGATGGTAACTTTGGCTCAACCCACAGAGAGTTTTGAACAATGAAAGTGACACAGTAGAGATGCCCAATACAAAAACCACTCCAAAAATCACTTCAATCCCATTCATGGACCTCAAACTTGCACTTCCTGGCCTACTATGAGAAAATGGAAGTTGGAACTCAAGAACTGATGGGTAACAAGATAACAAGAGTAACTTGGAGAATGTAAATTCTCCAATATAGATTCTCCATTCTCAAAGTAACTTGGAGAATCAAGATGTCAATTTCAAGGTTCAACCAAATTGTTTTGATTTTAACTTTGAGAATCTAACTCATTCCATAAAACCCTAGCTTTCACATGAATAAACCCCATAACACTGAATGCAGCTGATGTAATTCACCAACTTATACAATTAATTTTGTGTTTCATTTTCAGTAATACCAGCCCTGATGCTATAAGAAATGAAAGGTTCATTTAGTGTTGACATAGACTGTGTCTTATTCTCATACTATAAGTTGAGAAAGTTAATGGAACTGAGTGAATCATTTTCTTTAAGTATAGTATTCTGCTCTGGAGCAGCCATGCCACATAAAAAAATATGATCATCCCATTACTGTAGTAGCAATGGTCAATTGCCACCAAGCTCTTGATTCAGGTAACACATAGTAACCAACCACCAGTGATTACTTGGTTAATTGTGGTATTGTGGTATCACTGCATGCCACAAATTACTAGTATCTTGTTTCCCTTCTGCAAATAGGTTATCACTATGCTCCAATTAAAGAGTATGACCAAACTGGTACACAAATCCCATTTTTAAAGGTCTATCTCCTGGGACTATATCAGTCATGGTCCCATATAGAGAAAGAAATCACACAATAATTGTAATAGAGAAAGTTTAATATGAATAAATGTTAATTATAATTGTCTCCTCTTTTTTTGTACTCATTTTTCATGGGTTTGGTTACTATGGTTAACCCATGTCTGAAATATTAAGTGGACAATTCAAGAAATAAACAGTTCATGTTTTAAATTATGTGTCATTCTCAGTAGCATGATAGAATTTCCTGCTGTCCTGTTCCATCCTGCCTAGAATGTGAATTAACACTTTGTCCAGTTTATCACAACACATATGCTACCTGCCCCTTTTTTCACATAGTAGTAGTCTTAGTTATCAGATCTACTGTTGCAGAATCACAGTGCTTGTGTTCAGGTAGCACTTATTTTACTTACTGATGGTTTTAAAGTATAAGAGTAGTGTTGCTGGAGATTCAGTTATGCCAAGAGAAGCAATAAAGTGTTTCCTTTAAATGAAAGGTAAGAATTCTTGATTTAATAAGGAAAGAAACAATTGCATGCTGAAGTTGTTGAGATCCACAGTAAGTTATTATTGTTCTCTTACTAAGTTATTATTAATCTCTTATGGTGCTGAAACTGGAGTTTTGAAATGTGCTGAGAGCCATAGCCAAGTAAGAATGACGCATGGCAATTTCCTTGTCAGCCTACCCCATGTTGCTTAGAGGGAGGACTCTCCATTGTGGAAATGGGCTTGCCTTGGACCCAGGTCATTTGCAGTGACATTGCATGAATGTTTGAGAAAGGTGACCCTGCTCAAGGACCAGGGCGGATCCAGGTTTAGGGTGGATAGGGGTTTAGGGAGATCCGGGTTTAAGGTGTATCCTTCTGGGAATAGGGCGTATCCTGCTGCCACCAGGCGCCTGCTCCTTGAGTTCCCCTTGAGTTCTCACGGGATTCAGAGAGTATTCGGGATGCAGAGCCTGGTGGAGGAGTGGATTCTCCCAGAATGTGCGTGTAGAGTGCCAGTGGATTTTCCCCAGAACGTGCGTGTAGAGTGCCGGTGAGAGTTCGGGAATAAAGAGTTGCTGTTTGAATCTACAAGGCTGTGAGTGGCTCGTGATTTTGTGCCCAGCCAGACTGCGGCAGAAATGAAACTTGATCCACTGCTTCTGCTAGCAGATGGAGTCTGCTCAAGCTGTAGGCCTCTGCAGCCAAGAAGTGTTGTACCTCTTAAGGTCAGGCCATGTCTCCAGTGTTGCAGCAGACACTAGCAGTTCGTTTTCAATTTCTTCTTTCAGGGTTTTTGTCTCAAGAATTCGAAGAATGAACTCTACATACCAGAATGAGTGAATGTAAGAGCAGGATTTATTGAAGAATAGGAATAACAATAGAACTCTTACAATGCAAGAGAGGATTTGATAGAAGTTCTCCTCCATCCCAGTGTGCTAGTCTGGGGGTTTACATAGCACTTGGTTCACTGCTATTTGGTCCAAACTTATGCTAATTAGGATTTGGAAATGTATTAAAGCTCTTGCTCCAAATTTATGCTAATTAGGACTTGGAAATGTACTAATGTTATCTGTCAATTCTTGAGTTCCAACTTCCATTTTCTTATAGTAGGCCAGGAAGTGCAAGTTTGAGGTCCTTGGATGGGGTTGAAGCGATGCCTGGAGTGGTTTCTGTATTGGGCATCTCTACTGTGTGCCAGCCACACTGCCTTAGGGTGACAGGTCACCATACCTTGGCTTACTAAATCTCAGGCCTGTGGTGCCTGTATGGTGACTCCTCCTGGCTATGCACTGTGCTTGCCACCTGGCCTCCAACCAACCCTGCTGCCACTTGGCTGCTCCACCTCTCCATCGCTCCACTACTGCTTCTTGGCAGGGACCAGTAGGCTGGCTGCACAGCTTGGCGGTCCAGGAGCTATGTCAGTGCCTAACTTATACACTAAAAATTAAGGAAAAAACATAGTTTGGTATTATTCATGGTTCAGGCATCCATTGGAGGTCTTCAAATGTGTTTTCTACAGTTAAGAGGGAACTATTATATAAAAAAGGATTACTTACTAAGAATAAAGCAAACTCTAAGGAATATGAGAAGAGCAAATATATAAAGAATAGCTACTACCCCTTGGGCTGAGGCAGAGCATCCAAGGATGAAAAAATAAATCAACCTCCCCATACCCACTCCAGGATAAGGATCTAGACCTCATTGGAAAGGGTGTGGATACAGCTTACTGGATACCCAAGGAATATTCTCAGATGCTATGATGGCTGAAGTTACTGGGAAGCTAATCTCTTTGGTGCTGGGGGATTCTCTTCATGAAGAGGTACTATGCTGGTGATAAGTCATTCCCAGAGAGATGCCACACTATGGAACTTGCTCAAAATCAGTCGATGGTGGTGATATTCTGACAACTGGCCCTCTGGTTTACCAGTGGGAGGTAACATTGAAACTTGCTGATGGAATGAACTATCAGGTGTCCTTCATGCCCTTAGTCACTGTATGATATGGTACAAGCTCAAATGAGCCTATTGGCTTCTTCCCTCCTTTCTTTCTCCTTTCCTTTAATCTCTCCCTGTCTGTGGCTGTCTCTATTTTAGTCATATTTTTTTTTCATATGATCAAAATACCCAACAGGAACAGCTTAGAGCAGGAGAAGTTTATTTGGGGCTCACAGTTTCAGAAGTCTAAGTCCCTAGAAATGGCTGACTCCATTGCTTGGGCCTAAGATGAGGCAGCTCATCATGGGGGAAAGGCGTGGCAGAGGGAGGCTGCTTCTCTCATGAGAGCTAGGAAGCCAAGGGGAAGGTACCACAGGGAAGATGCACCTTTCCAGGGTACAACCCAGTGACCCACCTCCTCCAGCCGCACCCAGTCAGTCCAAACTAAGATACACTGATTAGGTTCCAGCTCTCACAATCATTTTGCATTCCTGTAATAATATAGAGCCTTTGGGGGATACCTCCTGTCCAAATCATTACAGTATCAATTAGCCTGTGTCTGTACTCCTTTAACCAGAAGCATTTTCCTCAGAAGGCTCTGGACACTACTCTAATGGTCATCAATTTACTTAATCAGGCTTTTGGGTATATTAAAACATCAGTTTTGATTATGAAAAGTAGAGTTGGCTTATAGTTAGCTATATCAGCTGATAGAAACAGGACTACAAAAATAAACAGAATAATATCTTTCATTAGGAAATTAGCTCTTTTCTGTTGTGTGTATTTTATATCAGGTTTTTTTTTATACAGTTACATATGAAAAGCATTATTTCTACCTTGAGATTTACATAAATATAAAGAGGTTAGTGGACACCATACTTGATTCTGCTGTGGACAGCATTACAATCCTAAGCAGATAACACTTTCTTAGGACTTCAGTTTGCGTATCTTTCAAAAAGGAATAACTTCACTCATCACTTAGAATTTCTTAATTCTTTATGTAAACTATTTTCTTTGAACTTACTTTTTACCAGCCATTGTGTTAGGCCTAGAGATTTGAAGCCTACTAAGGCATTCTCCTTCTCGCTAAGGAGCAATCTTATGATCCTGAAGACAAAATATAATGTCCCATTGTAGGGAGTTCTCATAAAATTCAAATTAGGTAATGGATTGTATGCACTTTAAAAAATAAAAAATTGCTCTTCAAATGTAAGGGGAAATGTTAATATTAATATCATAGTCATCACAACCCCAGGATGGCAATTGACTTTTATTTTTTTACTCATTGGCATTGAGGTGAAGAGGAAGACTGTAAGTGATTCAGGTAAGATCTCAGCATTTGTATTCCTAAAGGATGGTCCCCATAAATTGACAATCATTAAAATTAACCTGTGAAGTTAATTACTGTGTCTGACACGGATGGCTTTCGGCTTTGTGCAGTTATGTTCTTGACCAGATGAGGTCTTCCTTTTATTAGTTTATGAGTCACAGGGCAAGTGTGGATGTTGTACTATGAATGCTAAATTAGGATCAAGGATCTGGAGTTGCTTCTGGCGTTGGGGGAAAAAATCACCTTTTTCGTGTATCTATTTTTGTTGTTCATTGTGAACAAAGGCATCCTTTATTGCTGCTCAGGTGCAAACAATCTCTCAAATATTTGGACTCTGGGTCTGCTGTGACCTGTTCCCCTTCATCTCTGATGTTTTGGCTCCTAGCGTTTTGACAGGTTGCTGGATCTCCTTCATTAGTTCTTGCTCCTTTTCCTTCTCTCTCTCCCCCTTTTCCATTATCAAGACCTCATCAGCTCTCTGGGAGGAGGATTGCATCATCCTTGCCACAGACTACCCAGAGCTGTGGGTGCTCTGTAGCCGCTCATGTCCTTTCCAGTTCCTTCAACCAAGAAGAGTGACAGATTTCTGGCTGAGAGTGTGAGTGGCTGTTGGCTAATGATTGCTATAAATTCTGACAATAGTAATAACAATCATAAATAATATAAAACAATAGCACTGCAGCATCTGGTATTCATGCTGCTCAGACTCTGATTTGGAGAATAAAAAAAAATTCAGGGGAGACTTACAAGAACTTTGTGTCACATGGTGTGATTTGGCCACAAGGATTTGACAAGCTGTAATGAGCAGGGTGCTTTGAAGGGTACATGGAAGTTAGGGACAGCTGTCCTTGGGAGTCATCTATTCTACATCAGAACTGAATAAGTGACAAATAAACCTTCATTGTGTTAGGCCACTGGAATTGTGGATTTTGTTTGTTACATTGGTATTTTTTTCATAAGTAAGCATTGAAGACTCCATGGCTGGGGCTGGGGATGTGGCTCAAGCAGTAGCGCGCTTGCCTGGCATGCATGCGGCCCGGGTTCGAGCCTCAGCACCACATACCAACAAAGATGTTGTGTCCGCCGAGAACTGAAAAATAAATATTAAAAAAAAAATTCTCTCTCTCTCTCTCCCCTCTCTCACTCTCTCTTAAAAAAAAAAAAAAGACTCCATGGCTGACTTAACCCTAGCTAAAAACATTTGTAATTCATTGTGCTTTATTTAAAAATCAAGATAAGGTTTGTGTTTGGAGATATTTTGCAGTAATACATAGTAAGTAATGTTTAAAAGCATAATCCATAAACTTCAGGAGAATCACACAATTCAGTTCTATATTCCAAGTAGAAGCTTGTTGTGCTGCAAGAGTTAAAAGCAGCTTTTCAAATTCCATCCAGAGTTGATTCCTGGGGATTTAATCCTATGAAAGAAAAATCTTGATTCTGTCTTGCAATGCAGAGGCAAAGCTTATTGATCATGAAGAAAGACTTAGCATTTATAATCTAGTTAAATTTAGTAAGCATAAAATATACAGATATTAGTTTGATTATGTGTATGCATTATAAATGCTAAAAGTATTGTTATCTAAGTTTTTAGAACAGGGAAAACCAAACATGGGTGTATTAATTTTTATATCTATTGTATTTAAGTCTAGGTTCTTGTTTGGGCTCTGCATCTTAGTTGAATAGACATGTCATCATGTAGCCACTAGAGGTGAGAAGCAGAATTTCATCCTTGTTCTCTCATACAAGGTGGTAGGGCACTGTGTCCTGGCAGTTCTGCAAGAAATGGGAGAATTTCCTCAAAATGGGAGGAGGAGTTTCCAGCAAAGTCAATTAACCAAAAGATAAAAACTGCTAGCCAGTAAGCACTCCTTTTGGCAAGACAGAATACAATCTTTGTGAAGTATAAAAGCAATTCGGTTAACTTAATAGAGAGATTTTTAGGATGTAAAGACACAAAAAGTGTAGATTCCCTAACATAACCAATGGAGGAGCAATTCTCCACCTCATGAATATACAAAGATGTCATTACAACATAAGGTAACTCTTTCAAATTAAATGTTAGCTGTATAATTTATTTTCTCAAACAAAACCTTTTTTTGGAGCTTGGATATATTAAATAGAATTGCTCTGGTGAAACAGGTGTGGAGTCTAGAATTCTGCTGTTTAATATTGCTCCTTTTAGGTTCCCAGTGGCCATGAATGCCATATGAAAACTCTAGGGTTTCTAGATTTGAAAACTACTCATCATAATGGCTGCTTTGAATTAGAATTTGGATTTCTGATGTGTGGAGCACTTAAATTTTCTCCCTTTCTCCCCTCCTAGCACTGGCTGGGGATGTGGCTCAAGCGGTAGCGCGCTCACCTGGCATGCGTGCGGCCCGGGTTCGATCCTCAGTACCACATACAAACAAAGATGTTGTGTCCGCCGAAAACTAAAAAATAAATATTGGAATTCTCTCTCTCTCTCTCTCTCTCTCCCTCCCTCCCTCCCTCCTCTCTCTCTCTCTTTAAAAAAAATATGAGAGTGAACATTAATATTAAAAAACTCAAGACAAAAAAAAGCAGAACTGAAAACTATGTTCTCATCTATTTAGAATGTAGGGGAATGAAAAATGATAAAAGAATAAATCCTGAGCAAAAACAACTTTCCACTGAGGTTACAAATAAGATGGCTTCTACTCTTTTGCATGTTAATTGAAATTAGAATTTATGATCTGTGATATGATAATCAATCAGTTTTAACTGCATTTTGCAGATGGTGGCAGCTGTGGATATGGGTGCTGGGCTTGATGTTGTCCAGTGATTATGTCATTCCTGGCAGACTCCACTTGGATGTGCTTTGAATGATCTGGTTGTTCTTTTCTTCATGAAGCCAGTGTGTACTCAACCTCAGGCACAGATCATGATCAAGTCACTCATCCATTTAGGGGTCAGCATCCTCTGCAGCCATGCAAAGTGAAAGATATTCTCAGTTCCTTCCTCTCTCCTAATTACACTTTTCTAGAGGCTTAATAAAAAATGAAAAAGTGAGAGGAGAAGGAAATAAGACTAGGGAAGGAGTAGGAGAGACTGCCAGTGTAAAGAGAGAGGGGAGTGGAAGCCACAGTGGATATCACAGTCTTTGCACTCTTGAGAAGGAAAGTATTATGGTTTGGATGTGAGTTTTCCCCACCAAAACACAGGTTGAAATTTGATGCAATGTTATTGACATGTGGTGGGACCTTTAAAAGATATTTAGGTCATCGGGCTTCACCCTCAGAAAAGGATTAATGTGTTTCCCACAGGAATGTGTTAGTTACTGTGAGAATGATTTGTTATAAAGTAGGCACCTCCTCACCCTCTCTTGTGGATATGCTTATCTTCCATATGTGTCTACTTGCTCTTTTGTTTTATACCATGAGTTGAAGCAGCATGAAATTCTCAACAGAAATTCTGCCCAATCTTGAACTTCCCAGCCTCCAGAACCATGATCTCAGTAAACTCTTTTTCTTATAAATTACTCAGTCTCAGATATTCTGCTGTAGTAACATAAAATGAACTAAGACAAATGGCTACCTGAAATTTGAAGATGCATTTAAAATCTCTTCCTGACCTAGAATCCCTATTCAGTTAAAATTATAGCTGTGTTAATATGGAGCGAATTTGCCACAGGGTTGCACTGAAAACCTGCCCAGTGCTGATATTCAGCTTCCTCATATGTCACAAGCTGCTTTCCAGGGCAGGATGTATGAGATCTCTGTTCAGTCACAGGGGCTTAGTGTTGGGAGTTGCCCCAGCTCCAAAGACTAACTTCCCTATCCCCCAAGAAGAGCTATCCAATAGTGAACCCTGCTGGCTCACATGATCCTGCCGTCCAATGGTGAGCCCTGCTGGCTCACCTGATCCTTACCTACCAATCAGACTAGCCCTGCTGGCTCACCTTATCCTTACCCACCAATCAGACTAGCCCTGCTGGCTCACCTTATCCTTACCCACCAATCAGACTAGCCCTGCTGGCTCACCTGATCCTTACCCACCAATCAGACTGGCCCTGCTGGCTCACCTTATCCTTACCCACCAATCAGACTAGCCCTGCTGGCTCACCTGATACTTACCCACCAATCAAAAAGCACCCCATGCCAACTGTCAAACCACCCCCCGCTCTATAAATATGCAGAGCTGTTCCTCAATAAACGGGCATTTTCTCCGATGGCAATCCTTGATCATTCTTTCACTTAGGAACTTCTCAACAGCTGTGGGTCTCCTAGTCCCACTGAACATGGAAAACTACCAAGTTTTACCTTCCTCTTTCTCTTGTCCTGAAAAATTGAGGCCAGAACTTGGGCATAGGTAATTGAGTTGATCCCAAGAACAAGTGAGAAAATGACAATGTCAACAGAGAAGAGAGGAATACTGGGGTATATTAAAAATGTGGGTTATCATTGTGGGCAGTGAGGGCTCAGTCTCTCTGGGGCCCTCATGGAATTTTGTGTCCCAGGAGAGGACATGGAAGCTGGTATATTTATCTACCCTTTCTTTCTCCCTTTCAGTTCAGTGGGACTAGGAGATCCACAGGTGCTGAGAAGATCCCTCACAGGGTCAACCCCACACTTCTGGCTATAACAGAGTACAATAGGGCAAGTTCTCTTGGCACCAAATACAGGCCTCTAAATGAAAGAGAGACCTAGGGACTATGTGTAGGTAGGAGGCTGTGGGAAGGCCAGGACTTCTTCACCTGTACCTTCCGGTTAAGTCAGCTGGGTCAAAGTGATACAGGCTGAAGCATCAACAGTGGCTACATATCCTTGCATTTAGAATGGAGTCAGATACCTTAAAGGGACTAAAAAATTTTATTTAACTTATTGAACATAAAAATATTTTTTTGTAATCTAGACTAAAACAATTTATAACCATGCAATTTATCTGAAGTGGGCAGAAGTCACCAAAGAGACAAGATACTGAGAAAAACTCAGAGTAAAATAGGAACATGAATTTCTGTAGGATTGAAAAAGATAGGTTAATTTAGAATATATTTATCAAGCTTCTCTGGTGCTAGGTACCATTTTAAATTTTAGGTATTAGAGCAGTGAAAAATCCTATGCCCTCCTGAAGTTTATATTCAAATAGGAGGGAGAGAGATCAACAGTAAGATAAATAAGTTAGCTTTACAGTGTGCTTGGTGATCATGAATGCTAAGGAGGAATACCTTGAAGAAAAGGACAATAGCTGTCCTTTTAGGGTTGAATAGGGGCAGGGTGAATGTTATAATTTAAATAGGCTGGGCAAGGCCGGCTTACTCAGAAAGTGACTGAAGAGGGTGAGGAAGTGAGCCCTGAAGGTAGGTAGAGAGGAACACTCCAGGTGGAGGAACAACAGGGACAAGGAACATGCAGGATATAAAGGGTCCTGCAGTTACAGCAAGGTGATAGAGTGTGACAGTAGAAGGGGGTGGGTCAGAAAGGAAATCACGGAACATCTGAGACATGCCAGAGTCATCCCTACACATCCTTGCATACCTTTATAAGGATTTATGTTTTTACTCTGCATAATACAGGAAGCCACTGGAAGGTTTGCAGAAAGATGTGATGAAATTTTCATACAGGGGCTGGGGATGTGGCTCAAGCGGTAGCACGCTCGCCTGGCATGCTTGCGGCCCGGGTTCGATCCTCAGCACCACATACCAATAAAGATGTTGTGTCCGCCAAGAACTAGAAAATAAATATTAAAAATTCTCTTTCTTTCTCTCTCTCTCTCTCTCTCTCTCTCTCTCTGTCTCCCCTCTTTCACTCTCTCTTTAAAAAAATTAAAAAAAAAGAAATTTTAATACAAAAGAAGAAAGAAATGGCAGGAATCATTGGACTTTAGACAGAAATGGCAAATGATGAAGAACATAGTGGTATTTGTGAATGCTTCCTATAGGTTTTTCAGTCTTTCTCCATGAAGTGAATATTTTATTCATGGGCTTGACTTCTATCCACTTTCTGACTACCTACCTGCAGGATCTGAAGGGGACCTAAGCCTAGATCACTCCCACCACCTTCTCTAAACATTTTTACTAACAGATTAGTTTTCAGATTACAAGATAAATAGACATCTTAAAAGTTTTATTTGGATACCATAAAATAAATCTAGAGATTTCTTACCCTCAAAAACTCATGGAAGATCAGTGAAACATGTGCTTTGAATTTAGCTGACCTCCACTTGGAAGCCAATAATGTTTTGAATTATATAATCATACATGTTCATTAAGCTATTTGGTTTTAAGCAATAGGCACTGATGTAATTGATAGAATGTAAAGTAGTCTGTAGAGAAATTGATGGTTGAAGAATTGGCCTTTGAAAGTAATGGGAACTAAGAAAGTCCAGGAATACTGAATATTAGGAAGAATCTCAGAGGTACCACTATTACTGACTGAATCAGCTGCAATCACTTTTTTTCCCCTCTGTCTCTGCAAAATCTCCCTCAAAATTCAAAGTCCTCGCAGAGGGTCTCTGGCCTCATTGGGCCCCATTCAGTAGGCTAAAGCAAGACATCATAGACAACAGTCTTGCTTGGGATGTGTGCCTGTAATCTTAGTAACTTGGGAGGCTGAAACAGGATGATTTCAAGTTCAAAGCCAGTCTCAGTAATTTAGCAAGGCCTTAAGCAACTTATCAAGACCCTGTCTCAAAAATAAAAAATAAAAGTTGGGGATGTGTCTCAGTGTTGAAGTTTCCCTGGGTTGAATTCCTGGTACCAAAACAAATCAAAACAAAACAAAACAACACCCCCCCAGTCTTTCAGATTGTACACAATAAAAGAAATAATACCTTTGAAGGAAATCTGAGCACCAGTAAACTATGAAATAGATTGTGAGCATGCCTGAATAAAAGATGTCCACTAGTCAACATCTGCACTATTTTATACAGTAGACTCTGGCTACATGCAGCCCTGAAAATTAAGTAATATTAAATAAAATGGAAATTTGAGCTTCCCTATTATACTAGCCACATTTCAATTGCTCAATAGCTTCCTGTGACTAATGACTTCTGTAATGGACAACACATGTATAGAACATTTTGATATGCCATAGGAAGGTCTTTTGAATTGCATTGGTATATGTAGTAATAGCAATAAACCTGCATATATCTTTTTAATTATCTAAGTAATTTATATCAGTTATTTAAAAAATATACTCTCACTTTAATTATGTTAGTTAATTCACGTCTTTGGCATTTAGTGAAGACAGAGCACATATCATTTCTCTTTTATAACTAAAGAACCTAAGGCCACGATAGGTTGAGTAATTGGCAATGAAGGTCATCTAGCCAGTTCAAGATCTGAGGCCACTTGTCTCCTAGTACAGGGTCTCCCACGCCAATCCAAACTTAGAAGCCCAGATAATGCAAGACTTGATGTAAAAACAACCATTTTGTTGTCACCATTTGAGTCCTTATAAATTTCCCCATCAATGAAATAACCATGCAACTTTAGCAAATTATCTTTTATGGGCCTTTTAAAGGCTACTTTGCCAAAGGGAGCTATAACCCATGACATAAATATGAAGATGGATTGACAGAAATACTCTATCACAGGCTGGAGAAAAAAAGTGAGCAGAAAGAAATTCTCTCAGACTCCTCTTCCAAAGCATCATGGATCTTGGAAGCAAGCTTTCCTAGCATGAACTGAGGCCTGCTAACCTGCAGTTGGGTCTGGTAATTGGTAGGAGCATTTATTTTCCCAGGTTTGTAATTTTTTTTACATCTATTTTATTTTATTTTATTATTTTTATTCTAATTAGTTATATGTGACAGCAGAATGCATTTTCATTCATTGTACACAAATGGAACACAACTTTTCATTTCTCGGCTTGTACTCGATGTAAATCGCACCATATGTGCAGTCATACATGTACCTAGGGTAATGATGTTCATCTCATTCCATCATCTTTCCTGCCTCCATACACCCTCCTTGTCCTTCCCTCCCCTTTGCCCAATCAAATTTCCTCCATTCTCCCCATGCGCCCTTCCCTCCCTCATTACGGATCAGTATCCATTTATCAGAGAGAACATTTGGCCTTTGGTTTTGGGTATTGGTTAACTTTGCTTAGCATGATATTCTCCAGCTCCATCCATTTACCTGCAAATGCCATATTTTATTCTATTTTAATGCTGCGTAATAATCCATTGTGTATATGTACCAAAGTTTCTTTATCTATTCATCTATTGAAGGGCATCTAGCTTGGTTCCATAGTTTAGCTATTGTGAATTGCTATAAATATTGATGTGACTGTGTCACTCTAGTATTCTGATTTTAAGTCCTTTGAGTATAGACTGAGGAGTGAAATAGCTGGGTCAAGTGGTGGTTCCCAGGTTTACAATTTAAGGTAGAACTTGTAGATCTTATTATTGAACAACAGAACCTTTATAATTCAACTGTACAGAAATTAGCTTGTTTTTTAAAAATATTTTTTAGTTGTTGATGGATCTTTATTTTATTTATTTGTATGTGGTGCTGAGAATTGAACCCAGTGCCTCACACATGCCAGGCAAGCACACTATCACTGAGCCATGACCCAATCCCCAGCTTGATACTTTAAGGTATGATAAACTCAGGCCCACTATAATATTTGTGGCCTGTCTATAGAGCAAGGCAAGCCCATACATATTCTCACCCTGGGGCCCCTCCCTCCAGGACCAACCCTGCTTCTACAAGTCTGAGGAGTCACCCAGTTCTACTGGGTCAGGAAATTTTAAGTGCTGGACAGGAGCCCATGATTTTCAGTGGTGACTGGACACATCCCTGTCTAAGATGGGGACTGATTGAGTCAAATGCCACAAGAAGCTAGAGTGGGCAGGGTCCCCTCCTTCACCCTTCTCTATTGTAATTTAGGATTTTCAGAGATTTCTAAGCCCTTTCAAACAACGTAATTCCTGAGCAAGTGGAGAGGAAGAAACTTAGGCTGGGACTACTTGTCTAGGAACTTTATTCAGGGTGATTTGGAGCAGCTGATCCTTCTCAGGTTTCCTAGGGCAGGAGCTGTCTTACTTTTGCTCCCTTTGCTTCCCTATCCTTTTACACATTCCTCAGCTCAATCCAGTCTCCTCTGGCTGAGCTAGTTCAGTGTGTCCCCCAGTCCTCTCCTGTAAACTAATTTTGCTCAATTAATATATACTCTGCTCAATAAATTTGTATATATATTTGGTATTGGGGATTAAATCCAGAGGTGTTTCACCATTGAGCCACCTCCTCTGCCCCATTTTGTATTTTTTTTTAGTTTAAAACAGAAAGGTCTTACTAAGTTTCTAAGAGCCTCATTAAATTGCCAAGGCTGGATTTGAACTTGTGATCCTCTTGCCTCAGCCTCACGAATCACTGGGATTACAGATATGTGCCACTGTACCTGTACCTGACTCCATAAATTATTAAATTTAAAAAAAAATTTTTATAAGACCAACAACATAAGGCAGAAAAAAACTAAGCAAACAATAATGACCTGCTATTTGGGAGTTTATTTCATGTGGGACCCTCAAAAATAGACACCCCTGCCTCCAGAAGTCTCTTCAAGCTGTTTCAGCTGTCATGGCTGAATTACTTACAAACTGTTTCATTATACTTTATGTTGCAGGACATTTTATTCCATCTACGGCTTGTGATTTTACAATAAATTCTGTTTAAAGTTAGCTTGAAAACACAGAGCTTGAGTTTTGTTAAAATGGGGCCATATCTTACCTGAGGGAAATCATTCCTACCCCATGATGAGCTACATCCTTGACAATAATCAGAGTACCTCTAATCGGTACCTTTGAGTAGCTCAACCAACCCATAGGCAAAGTAGCAGAGAGGAATAGGGATACCTGAAGGGAGAGGCTTATGGCAGACCCATAGTTCTGGCCTATGTCAGTACTCGGAGGCAAATTTCATCTACCTCACAGCATGGCTCTGGGCACCGTTCACCACATGTGTTCAGGATAATTTAAAGTCCAGGCATTCAGGTAGGGCTGATCTTAGAGAGCATGGTATCTTCTGTGGCATTCTTCAGATGAAGGAAGTGAAACCTGAACGTCATCCAGCTGGTTAGTGGCAATTTGGGCTCAATACTTGCCTGAGGCCAAATGGCTTAGTTATCTTAGGATGTCATAAGAGAACACTAGGGACTGGGTGGTTTGAACAACAGATGTTTATTTCCTACAGTTCTGGAGGCTGGGAAGTCTAAGATGAGGGTGCCAGGAGGGTTGGTTTCTGGCAAGGGCCCTTCTCTTTGCTTGCCTCACGTGGTGTGTTCATCTAGTAGAGATATCTCCTCTTCTTTTGAAGCCCCTGATTCCATCCTGGAAGCCCAACCTTCATGATCTCCTCTAACCCTAGTCACCTGACAAAGGCCCACCTCAAAATACCATCACATTTGAGGTTAAGGCTTCAAAACATGAAATTGGGGAGGACACACAACATTTGCTCCATAATACCAAGTCAGTATTCATTCTAGTTCATCACGAAGCTGAATACTTTCCCAACGTCCTTAGAATAGTAGCTTCTGACCATAGACTTCATAATTTAAAAGATCTACAGTAATAAAAATAGAATTCACCCATAATTTCATCTATTAGAGACTAATAGTTGGTTTCCATATTTATATCTTGTATTGTTTGGAATATTTATATCTGCTTTTAATCCTCCTAGCTTTTCACTCAGAATTTTCCAAGTAGATTTTTGAAGACTTCCTTTTCCTAATTATCAAGTCAAGGACATAACATATATGTTAGATGTAGAATTTGAGATACTTCTTCTTTCACTAAAAAATTTCTCTGTGGAAAAACTTTAGGTTTGAGGGTTTGGGATTATGTGATGATTTTTCTTTTAATGGTTATAGGGACACTGGAAATTATCATGCATGTAAACCATGCATTTTGTCACATAAGATTTAAGTTGGCATTGTTTCTACATTATACCAATACTTTTCACATGGTGGAAGTCTGGAGAATTGGCTTGGATCCTGAATTCCAGTGTCCAGTTAGCACCAAGTTCTCTTGTAGTTTCTCATGAGGAATTCTCTCTATTAGTAGGCTAAAGTTTTAGATTCAAACACCCTGGAAAATCTCATCTGTAAGCTAGACCACCTGGAGTCTGGGCTCTATATTGTCACTTGTCCCATGGTTATGTCTGGAATAGTTTTCTTGTTTTCTGATCCCATGCTAACATCATAGGAAGATGCATTCCTTAGCATGTGCACCAAAGAAGGGGCAATCCTCCCTAATACCTAGATCTTTTGATCCCTGGCCACGACCCCAAGTCTCTTTCCTGGGTTCAAAACTTATTTCTGTTTGAACAAGAAGCATGAATTTAGAGCAGGAAGTCTTACACCATGTGGCCCATTACAACATTGTACTACAAGACTTTGACTTGATTTTGCTACAATTGTGGATATATGTTGAAAGGATATTCTCTGCTGGGTGCAGTACTGAGCCTAGCTCAGAACGTCGGGGTAGTAGAATAAGGGCTTCATGCTGAAAGTAAGGGGTATGAGGGCAGCACCATGCAAAGTTAGTGTAAGATAAGAATTAGGCACTTAGGGAGGATGTTGCCTTCTGACAGTGTGGTTCTGCCTGTAAAGAGGGTTATTTTGAAAAGTAGTAGTCTTGAAGCATGATCATGGGAAGAGTGCAATAACTAGATGCTTGCAAAGAGTGAGAGCGCTGTTGTTCTCTAGTAGTATTTGCATTATAATCATTCCTGGCTTGTTTGATTTTAGTGTTTTTTGAGTGCCCAAAACAACAGCATTCAAAAAGTATGCCACAAAAGCAATGAAGTTGAGAACCACCGATCTGGAACCTTTCTATGTTACCAGTCAGAGTCCACAGCCAAGAATTCCTGTTGTCTACGGAAAAGAATGGGCAGAGAAAACAGCCAGCCATAAAAGGGAAAATGTCAAAACTGCTTTATGGTTTCAGCTTTGTTTGTATACAGTCAACCCATACCAGTTGTTCTGGTTCATCACCCTTGAATTCTATATGGAGCACTTTCCTATCAATAGGTTAATTGTGATACTAAAATTTCCATATTTTGGAAAAACATTCATTAACCCACCATGTAAACTGCT
Source organism: Spermophilus citellus (assembly GCF_964194105.1). Classification (NCBI taxonomy): domain Eukaryota; kingdom Metazoa; phylum Chordata; class Mammalia; order Rodentia; family Sciuridae; genus Spermophilus; species Spermophilus citellus. Next base: position 27,430,183 of record NC_138196.1, read on the forward strand.
TCTTCTCAGAGTTCATGAGGGGCAATTACAGGCTTAAAGACTTTTCTGAGATTTCCCTTCTTTTACTGACCACCTAATGTATTTTCTACTTCCTAGTTTATTTATTTATTTTTTTTGTAATGGTCAACCCTGTGTTCTTGGGCCCCTAGTTTTCATTTAATTGTGGGTTATTTCTAGGGACACATAATTACCTCTCTTGTAAGTGGCAGGGTTCTCTGAGTGTGATTTTAAATTTCCCACCTCTAGATTTTCTTCTTATTTCTGTATGTCTCCAGACCAGCAAACTTGCAAGGTCTTTTTATCACTATTTTTGGCTATTTTTTCATATGTAACTACACAGTAAGAGGTGTTTTATCTTCTGTATTCCTTACCAAAATCTTCTCTTTTCACCCCCTAAAGTCTTTAGCCCCTGGCTGAAGTTTCTACTCTGATGGCTTACCCTTCTTATTTACAGAAGGGTCTGGTTCTTAGGAACTCTGAGGAACACCTCATTATCAGCTCTACCTGTGAATCAGATTGCAGGAGAAGAGGCTATCTAGAATAATGGCCACCAAACCAAAGCCAGACATTAGTAGGTAAAGAATCTGCCCAAACTCTGGACTCTGATATGCAAATCTAACTAGTTTAACATAACTAGTAAACCTAACTAGTGAACCTAACATAAGACCAGTTCATGTTGACCCCACAAAGAGCAAAAATAATTACAGTAAACTTTCTGCCAGAAACTATACCATCTAGAGGTCAGTGAAATACTATCTTTAAAGAATATATATGTTAGCCAAGAATTCTATACCTTATGAAAATATTTTTCAAAAATGAAGGAAAATAAAGATTTTCTCAAACAGAAACAGAGAGAATTAATTATTAGCAGACCTACTTTATAAGAAATATTAAGAGATATTCTTCATGGAGAAAGAATATGATACCAGTCTGTGGTGTGGACATATGAGAAGAAACAGGCACATTGTAAATGGAATTAATGAAGATAAAATTAAGTTTATTATTATTATTATTGCCTCTAAAGGATCTAAAAGAGTGATTCTCCACATGGGGATATCCTTCTGGCTTACTGTTCCCCCTCTGGGGGACACTGGCAATATCTGGAGACACTTTGGGTTGCCCCAGGTGTGACGGTGTCCCTCCTGTCCATGGGTAGAGGTCTGGGATGATGCTACACTACCTACAATGCACAGGACAGCCCCCACAACAATTACCCAGCCCCAAATTTTAGTATTGCTGAAGTTCAGAAACCCTACTCTAAAAGATCACTGTCTAAATGATATTTTGTGTTAAAATGCAAAAACAGAGGATATGACAGTGTTGTGGTTTGGGTATGGTTTTTCCCCACCAAAACTCAGGCTGAAATTTGGTTGCTTATGTAGTAGTGTTTGGAGGTGGTGATTTTCAGAAGGATTAATGCTTTTTTAAAAAAACTGGATTAGTGCTTATGAGAATGAATTCAGTCTCTTGAGAGTGGATTGTCTGTAACTGTGTCAGCTCCTCTGTTCCCACTCCCTGTAGCACACACTCACTTGCACTTTTATTTTTCTACTATGCCTGGAGCTGCACAAGGCCCTCACCAGAAACCAAGCAGATGTGACTGCTCAGTGTTGGACTTCAAGTCTTCAGAACTCTGAGTTAAATAAACCCACTTTTCTTTATAAATTACCCAGTCTCAGGTGTTCTATTATAACTATAGAAATGAACCAAGACAGACAGCAGTAGTACAACTAATGGGAGGGAGGAATTGGAACTATACTATTATAGTGTTCTTATTTGATGTAGGAAGTAGTACCTTCTGAAGACAGAATTTCGTTAGTTACAGATGTATACTTTAAAACATAGAAAAACTACTAAAATAATGACAATAAAATGAAACAATAAAATATGCTCAGTTTAAAAAGGAGGCTGCAAAGGAGTGGATAAGAGGAAAACTGAAGAACAGATAAAACAAATATTAAACCAGGTGGTAAATTTTAAGCCAACCATTTCAACAATCACAGAAAACTCATTTTATGCAGTCTGAACTAAATAGTTCCAACAATGACATACAAGGATTAAAAATTTCATGCCAATATTGTGAACATTGACACCACTATCCTCAAATATACACACACTGACACATACACACACCATACACATACACTATACAGTGAGGTCTAGTTTATGGTGGGCATGTAATGCTAGTTCAATACTACAATATCAATAGCCCATAAAATTAAAGATTCAAAGAAGAAAAACCATGATATGATCATATCAATAGATGCAGAAAAACCATTTGACAAAATTCACTTTCCATTCATGATAAAATGTTATAGCACAGTTATGCTATAAGAAACTTTCTCAATCTTTAAAGAACATATGAAAACACTACAGATAATGTCATTCTTTTGTTTTAAAATTTTAAAATGATGACAGCAGTGGAAAGCATTATAATTCTTATTACACATATAGGGCACAATTTTTCATATCTCTGTATATAAAGTTTGTTCACACCAATTTATTCCTTTATACATGTACTTTGTTGTTTTTATTGCATTACAATTCTTAATACACATATAAACCACAAGTTTTTGTATCTCTGTTTGTATATAAAGTATGTTGACACCCAATTCAAGTCTTCATACATGTACTTTGTATAATGATGTATATCACATTCCACCATCCTTATTAATCCCCTGCCTCCACCCATTCCCTTCCAACCCTCTTCCCTACTTAGAATTAATCTATTCCTCCCATGCTCTCCCTCCTTACCCCACTATGAGTCAACCTTATATCAGAGAAAATGGCATTTTTTTGCGCGGGGGGGGGGGGATTGGCTGACTTCACTTAGCATTATCTTCTCCAATGCCATCCCTGAATTGGAGAAGATGCAAATGCCATGATTTTATTCTCTTTTATTGCTGAGAAATATTTCATTGTGTATATATGCCACATTTTTTTATCCATTTATCCACTGAAGGACATCTAGGTTGGCTCCACAGTTTAGCTATCGTGAATTGTGCTGCTATAAACATTGATGTGGCTGTGTCCCTGTACTACACTGTTTTTAAATTCTTTAGGTATAGTCCAAGGAGACAAATAGCTGGGTCAAATGGTGGTTCCATTCCCAGATTTTCAAGGAATCTCCATACTGCTTTCCATATTGGCTGCACCAATTTGCAGTCCCACCAGCAATGTATGAGTGTACCTTTTTCCCTACATCCTCGCCAACACTTATCGTTGTTTGTATGCATAATTGCTGCCATTCTGACTGGAGTGAGATCATATCTTAGAGTGGTTTTTATTTGCATTTCTCTGATTGCTAAAGATGATGAGCATTTTTTCATATATTTGTTGATTGATTGTATATCCTCTTCTGAGAAGTGCTGTTCATGTCCTTAGCCTATTTGTTGATTGGGTTATTTGTTTTTTCTGGTGTTTAGCTTTTTGAGTTCTTTATACACCCTAGAGATTAGTGCTCTATCTGATGTGTGAGGGGTAAAAATTTGCTCCCTGGATGTAGGCTCTCTGTTCACCTCACAGATTGTTTCCTTTGCTGAGAAGAAACTTTTTAGTTTTATTCCATCCCATTTATTGATTCTTGGTTTTAGTTCTTGTTCTATAGGAGTCTTATTAAGGAAGTTGGGGCCTAATCCCATATGATGAAGATTAGGGCCTACTTTTTCTTCTATTAGATGCAGAGTCTCTGGTTTAATTCTAGGTCTTTGATCTACTTTGAGTTGAGTTTTGTGAATGGTGAGAGAGAGGGGTTTAATTTCATTTTGTTGCCTGTGGATTTCCAGTTTTCCCAGCACCATTTGTTGAAGATGCTATCCTTTCTCCAGTGCATGTTTTTGGCATCTTTGTATAATATAAGATAATTGTAATTTTGTGGGTTAGTCTCTGTGTCCTCTATTCTGTACCATTGGTCTACCATTCTGTTTTGGTGCCAACACCATGCTGTTTTTGTTACTATTTCTCTGTAGTATAGTTTAAGGTCTGGTATAGTGATACCACCTGCTTCACTCTTCCTGCTTAGGATTGCGTTAGCTAGTCTGGGTCTCTTATTTTTCCAGATGAACTTCATGATTGTTTTTTCTATTTCTTTGAGGAATGCCATTGGGTTTTTGATTGAAATTGCATTAAATCTGTATTTTGCTTTTGGAAGTGTGGTAATTTTGATAATATTAATTCTGCCTATCCAAGAGCAAGGTAGATCTTTCTATCTTCTAAGGTCTTATTTGATTTATCTCTTTAGGGTTCTGTAGTTTTCATTGTATAAATCTTTCACCTCTTTTGTTGAGTTGATTCCCAAGTATCTTATTTTTTTGGAGGATATTGTGAATGGGGGTATTTTTCCTCATTTCCTTTTCAGAGGATTTTTCACTGATATACAGAAATGCCTGTGATTTATGTGTGTTGATTTTATATCCTGCTACTTTGCTGAAATCATTTACTAGTTCTAGAAGTTTTCTGGTGGAGTTTCTTGGTTCTTCTAGGTATAGAATCATATCATCAGCAAATAGTGCTAGTTTAAGTTCTTCTTTTCCTATATGTATCCCTTTAATTTCTTTCATCTGTCTAATTGCTCTGGCCAGTGTTTCAAGAACTATGTTGAATAGAAGTGGTGAAAGAGGGCATCCCTGTCTTGTTCCAGATTTTAGAGGGAATGCCTTTAGTTTTTCTCCATTTAGAATGATGTTGGCCTGAGGCTTAGTGTATATAGCCTTTATGATCTTGAGATATGTTCCTGTTATCCCTAGTTTTTCTAGTGCTTTGAACATATATTTTGTCAAATGCTTTCTCTTTGTCTATTGAGATGATCATATAATTCTTATCTTTAAGTCTATTGATGTTATGAATTACATTTATTGATTTCCATATGTGAACCAATCTTGCATCCCTGGGATGAATCCCACTTGATGATGGTGAACAATCTTTTTGATATGTTTTTGTATTCCATCTGCCAGAATTTTTATTGAGAATTTTTGCATCTATGTTCATTAGAGATATTGGTTTGAAGTTTTCTTTCTTTGAAGTGTCATTGTCTACTTTTGGAATCAAAGTGATATTGGCCTCATAGAATGAGTATGGATGTGAAGTAAATTGAAGAGTATTTGCATTAGTTCTTCTTTAAATGTCTTCTAGAACTCAGCTGTGTATCCATCCGGTCCTGGGATTTTCTTGGTTGGTAATTTTTTGATGGCTGCTTCTATTTCTTCACTTGATATTGGTCTGTTTAAGTTTTGTGTATTTTCCTGACTCAATCTGAGCAGATCATATGACTCAAGAAATTTGTCTATGCCTTTAATGTCTTCTATTTTATTGGAGTATAAGGTTTCAAAATAATTTCTAATTATCCTCTGTATTTCTGTAATGTCTGTTTTGATATTGCCTTGTTCATCATGTATGCTGGTAATTTGAGTTCTCTGTCTCCTTTTCTTAATTAGCGTGGCTAAGGGTCTGTCAATTTTATTCATTTTTTTCAAAGAACCAACTTTTAGTTTTGTCAATTTTTTCAATTGTTTCTTTTGTTTTGATTTCATTGATTTCATCTCTAATTTTAATTATTTCTTGCTTTCTACTGTATTTGCTGTTGATTTGTTCTTTATTTTCAAGGGCTTTGAGATGTAGTGTGAGGTCATTTATTTGTTGCCTTTTTCTTCTTTTAAGGAATGAACTCCATGCAATGAATTTTTCTCTTAGTACTGCTTTCATAGTGTTGCAGAGATTTCAAAATGTTGTATCTGTGTTCTCATTTACCTCTAAGAATTTTTTAACCTCCTCCTTGATGTTTTCTGTAACCCATTGTTCATTCAGTAGTATATTGTTCAGTCTCCAGGTGATGCAGAAATTTTTATTTTTATTTTGTTGTTGATTTCCAATTTTATTCCATTATGGTCTGATAAAATGCATGGTAGTATATCTACTTTTTTTGTGTTTGCTAAGAGTTGCTTTGTGGCATAGTATATGGTCTATTTTATAGAAGGATCCATGTGTTGCTGAGAAGAAAGTATATCCGTTTTATGCCAGTTGAAATATTCTGTATATGCCAGTTAAGTCTAAGTTATTAATTGTGTTGTTGAGCTCTAAAATTTCTTTATTCAACTTTTGTTTGGAAGATCTATCCAGTGGTGAGAGAGGTGTGTTAAAGTCACCCAAGATTATTGTGTTGTCATCAATTTGACTCTTGAACTTGAGAAGAGTTTGTTTGATGAACATAGCTGCACCATTGTTTGGGGCATATATATTTATGATTGTTATGTGTTGTTGGTGTATGGTTCCCTTGAGGAGTATGTAATGTCCATTTTTATCCCTTTTGATTAACTTTGGCTTGAAGTCTACTTCATTTGATATGAGGATGGAAACTCCTGCTTGCTTCTATAGTCCATGTGAGTGGTATGATTTTTCCCAACCTTTCTCTTTCAGTCTGTGAATGTCTTTTCCTATTAGATGATTCTCCTGTAGGCATCATATTGTTGGATCTTTTTTTAAAATACAATCTGCTAGCCTATGTCTTTTGATTGGTGAGTTTAAGCCATTAACATTTAGGGTTACTATTGAGACATGGTTTGTATTTCCAGCCATATTTGTTTGTCTTTGTTATTTAACTTCACTTGATTTTCCTCTTTGATTATTTTTCCTTTAGTGTACTACCTCCCTCTGCTGGTTTTCATTGTTGTTTTTTATTTCCTCTTTATGGACTATTTTGCCAAGGATGTTTTGTAGTTCTGGTTTTCTAGCTATAATTCTTTTATTTATCAGGGAAGGTTTTATTTCATCTTTAAATCTGAAGCTTAATTTTGCTGATTACAAGATTCTTAGTTGGTGCCCATTATCTTTCAGAGCTTGATATATTTTGTTCAGGATTTTCTAGCTTTCAGGGTCTGTATTGAAAAATCTGCCATTATCCTAATTGGTTTACCTCTATATGTGATCTGATTACTTTCTCTTGTGGCTTTTAAAATTCTCTCCTTATTCTGTATGTTGGGCATTTTCATTATAGAGTGTCTTGGTATGGATCTGTTGTGATTTTTCACATTCAGCATCCTGTAGGCTTCTTGGATTTGGATTTTCACTTCAATATTCATGTCTGGAATGTTTTCTGATATTATTTCATTGAATAGATTGATCATTCCTTTGGTTTGGACCTCTATGCCTTCCTCCATCCCAATAACCCTTAAATTTGATCTTTTTATGCTATCCCATATTTCTTGAATGTTCTTCTCATGGTTTCTTATCATCTTCACTGTGTTGTCTATGTTCTTTTTAAGATAATATATTTTATCCTTTTGTCTGATGTCTTGTCTTCTAAGTGGTCTACTCTGTTCGTGATGCTCTCATTTGAGTTTTTAATTTGGTTTATTTCTTTCATTTCAAAGATTTCTGTTTGGGCTTTTTTTTTTTATAACCTCTATCTCCCTGTAGAGGTGATCTTTTGCTTCTTGGATTTGTTTATGTAGCTCATTGTCGTCGAAGTGATCTTTCACTGCCTATGTTTTTTTTTATGTCTTTTTGAGATCCCAAATCATCTTATCATGTAATCCTGAAATCTTTATCTGTTATTTTTTCTGATGTAGCTGTCAATTCTTCTAATGATGTGTTGTCTTGATTTGTTTGTGGTACGGTCTTCCCTTGTCTTTTCATGTTGCTCACATTTCTTTCTTTCCAGCTGGTATGTTATTGTTTTTACCCTACAGATTTGTAATGCTCTTATAAGGTTCCAAGATCCCTCCTTTGTGGGGAAGGATAACGTTAACAGATCCCAATATCAACAATACATCACCTATGAACAAATTATTGTTATTAAGACATTTATAATTAGTCTCAATGTCCAGAAAATTTGGATTCAATTATGATTTAAAATATAATCATAAGTTTCTTTTTTTAAACATTTTTATTGTTTGTTGTTCAAAACATTACATAGTTCTTGACATATTATATTTCACACATTTGATTCAAGTGGGTTATGAACTCCCATATAATCAGTAGTTTCATAAAAGGTGTATAGTTTCTGGTGGTGGAGAGTGAACTGAGGGTGGGGCATAGGACAATATGCTAAGGGGGAAAGATGTGATGGTATGGGGCTAATATAACTTAGGGAATTTGAAGGAGAACTCTAATGAAGAGAGTTAGTATCAGGGGAATTGACAGGAGGTAATTTAGGGTAAACAAGTACTTGGGAAGACAGTAGAGTACATAAAAACAACACACATATGTATTTAGAAAATTACAAGGTGTTAAAATGGTAAAATTTGAAGGGTGAAAGAAGAAGAAGAAAGAGAAGAAGAAAAAAGGGAAAGAAAGAAAGGAGAAAAAAGAGAGAAAAAGAAGAAAATGGGGAGGGAGGCTTATGTAATTCCTCTATATTATATTGTTCAGGTGACTCAGTTCTCAAAGTTCTGTTTCATGTAAAGTTCTTGGTTTTACATATGTTGGGGTTGTGAGGACCACAGGATAGAAGGGTAGAGGAGAAAGAAGAAGGATAAGAAGGAAAAAAAATACTCTTAGAATTCAGTTTCCTTCCTGCTTCTCTTCTCTTCCAGTCGGTGGAGTAGCCTATTTTAAGCTGGAGTCTCTGTCCTCAGGGTGGTAGGTAACCAGGGTGAGAAGACTTGAGCCCCTGGTATAGGCTCCCTCTCCTTCCTGGAGCTTCCTGGATCCTGGTCTCTCGGTTTTGTTCCAGGCTTTAGACTCCTCCCCTCTCTTTCTTATCAGGACCCAACTGTGGGACCTCTCGCCCTCAGCTTGCACCAGGTGGGCAGTGCCCTGGTCACACTCTCTCCTGTTCAACTGAGAGCAGTTTTTGTGCTGTGTAGTCACTGTGCCAAGTTATGGCAGCTGGGGTTGGGGGGAAGGAAGTTGGAAACCAGGTACCTGTTCAAATGGAGATCCAGAAATATACACTGACAGCCACGCCCACCAAAAAATGGGGAGAAAAGTTTTCCAAGATGGAGTTGGTCTGCTTCTAGCACCGGGGTGTCCGGTGAGGTGGGAGGAGGTGGGATGGCCTTGTGCTGTGCTAGGATGCAGCTGAATGACCTGCATGGGACCACTCCCATGTGCAGCTGGTTAGGTGATTCTGCTATGCTGCTTGAGAGCCCTGTGTGTGCTAGAACTTCAGGCTTTGGGTCCGGAGTCCAGAGTCTTACTGGAACATAGAGGCTCTGATTTCTGTGCAGGTGGTCACAGCTCTGGTGGTTTCTGTGAAAATCTGCTGTATAGGGGTCCTGTTGCACTCTCTGAGATGTTGTATTTCATCAAGGTGAGACCTTGTGCAGATACAGCCTGACTGCTTTCTTGGCTTAATTCCACACAGCAGTCAGAAACAGTACCTCCTCTATTCTGCCATCTTGGATCTGCCCCTGCTAATGTCATTCTTAATAATGAAAGACTAAATTCTTACCCTCTGATATAAAAAGCAAAGCAACTCTCACCAGTCCTGTATTTACAGTACTATTCATCTTAATCAGTGCAATAAGCTAATATGAAGGAATTAAAAGGAACATACACACACAAGAAGAAGAAAGAAAACTGCCCCTGTTTGTAGATAACCCGATGATTATTTATAAAATCTTAAAGAATTTACAAGAAAAGCTCCTAGAAGGAATAAGTACATTTATTAAAATGGAAGGATAAAAGATCAACACACAAAAATAAACTGTATTTCTGTATACAAGTAACCATAAATTATAAATCATAATTTAAAATATAATTGACTGTGGCTCCAGAAAGTGAAGTACTTTTGTCTAAATCCAAGAAAACAGGTATAACATGCAGCATCTGTAGGTTGCAATGTAAAAAATGCTGATGAACAAAATCAAAGAGGACTTGGAGAGACATACTATGTGGATTAGAAACTCAAGTTAGTAAAGATGTCAATTCTCTCATTCTTTCTCAATTGATCTATAGATTTAATGCAATATAAATCAGAACCCTAACAAAATTCATTTTGTAAATATAGAAAAACTGATTCTAAAGTTTCTAGGCAAAGGCGACGAAGCTCCTTTCAGATTTTGAGACTTACTATGAAGCAACAGTAATCAAGGTATATATGTAGTTTGATGAAGGAATAATAAACACATGGATCAATAGAACAGAAGAGAAACCCCAGAAAAAGATGTATAGAAAGGGTCATTTGATTTTTGTTAAGGTGTAAAATTACTAAAATGGAGAGAGAATGGTCTTTTCAACAAGTGGTGTTGAAACAGTCTGTCATTCACATGCAAAAAGGAGAAGGAAAAGGAGAAAGTGGAGAGGCTGAGGTAGAGGAAGAGGCAGAAGCAACAGCAGCAGAATAAGCAACCTCAACTTATCCAAAAATTAAGCAATTGGATCGTATATCTAAATTTACAGATAAAACCACAAAACTTCTAGAAGAAAACATAGGACCAGAGGAACTACTTTTCTAGATCTTCAGATCAGGGAGAAGTACTTTCTTGCAGTTACATGCCCATCATTCTTGCTGTGGTCAGAGCTCTCTGTGTTACTGCCTTGAGAATCCAGTTTCATGACGGGGGCTGCCTGAGTACAGAGTTGGGGAAATCAGAAGTGGAAAATATATGAGAATTTCCTTCCAACATTCTCTGTCCCAGAAGGGCCCCTGCTCCCAGTCTCCTGGTTAGAGAGTGATTGTTTTGGAGCCTTTTCTGTCCAGAATTGCTGTGAATTTCCTGAATTTTCACTGCCTAGGGTCTGAAATGGGAGATGTGGAATGAAAGAAAGTCAGGAAATTTGCTGCCATCTGGGTTGTTCTTCAGGATTTGATTTTCGTCCAAAATATGCCTGCTATTATTTACTTATCAGAGTCCCCAGATGCTGCTTTATGTATTCTGTCCAAGAATTTTTGTTGTGACATTGGTATCATGAAGTGTGCTTCTACTAATTTAACAGAACTGGAGCTACTAATTCTGTTCATCCTGGCCCCACCAGCAACTTTTTGACTGAAGAAGTCAATTTCCTTTTGCTGGCAATTCGTTTGTAGTGGGAACAATACCAAGTTCTGGCCTACAAGATATAGGAGGGCATCTGTTTGAAGTGTCTGAGAAAATATTTCTCCCTCATATAGAGAGAGTACCATGGAAAATTTCCACTCTTCCTTGCTGCCATTGAATGTTAGTGCATAAGAAAGAAGACGATACTTGGAACTGTGGCTGCTGTTTTGCAACCCTGAAAGAAAAGCCAGGAAATTATACAGGAGCGAAATTAAAGCCAGAAATTATTGTGGGGTGAATTAGCCAAACTGGAAACCACCTACCGTTAGACTTTTACTCATGTGGAATCATAAATCTCCAATGTTAAAGCCATTTTCAATGAGGTACTTTTAAAATTGCAAGCCAACTCTTTCTAAGTGATAAACTAGCATTCCATTTTCTCATTTAGAGTTTCAGACATCCACAAAAATAACAGTGATGGAGTTGAATACCTCTAAGTAAACTTTAAATTATATTTAAAACCTACCTTTGAGTTGATAGTTTACTCATTTATTAGAAGATTTGAAATATGGAAAATATTGATGTTTTAATATTTTACAAGTATAAAACTAAAAAATGAATATACAGCTTCAAAAATATGTATTGTAATAAAATTATTCTTGATTATTTTTTGGATTTGGATATATGTTTTAACTTATGCCTTTATAATATAAAAATATTATAGGGTTTTTATTATGAACCAGAAGCTTGTTCTGAATACTTGGGATAACAAGATGTGTACCCAAAGTGATTGTTCTTCAAAAACTTATAAACCAGAAGAGGTTATAGACTTATAAACAAATGCCATATTTAAAATGAAGAGTGGTACCAACTATTATAAGGCTATGTATAAAATTATTATAGCAATATCTAAGCAAAAAAGCTATTCTTTTTTTTTTAGAGAGAGGGGGAGAGAGAGAGAGAATTTTAATATTTATTTTTTAGTTTTTGGCGGACACAACATCTTTGTTTGTATGTGGTGCTGAGGATCGAACCCGGGCCGCACGCATGCCAGGCTAGCGCGCTACCGCTTGAGCCACATCCCCAGCCCCAAAAAGCTATTCTTGAGGTACAACTGGTTTTCTGCAACAGATCTATATTTCTCATAAAAAATATAGTACATTTCATTTGGTTTTGGAGTATCAGATAATATAATATACTTCAATTTCTGTAATGTGAGCCTTTGCAAGGAATATTTGTTCTTGTTATGGAAATGAGCAAAATATGTCACCTATATGTCAGCCTCTTGTTTGCTTCTTTATAGCATAGTTAGTATGGTTAGCTCAAAGCCTATAAGCACCAAAGTCAAATTCTTACAAGCCAATTGCTTTAAATTTAGCCCAAATAAGCATATTTTCAGCTACTTACAGAACTTCTGCTTTGTGTACTCTACAAAAATGTAACCAATATCTGCAAGCCAAAGATAAGACAAACAGTGAAGCTCTAAGAAGACCCCTCACTGCAGCTTCACCTTGGAGCTCTCTGACACAGACCCCCACACTCCTGCTGAGCAGTGTCACCGGGACACATGTGCCCCCTCATAGATTCCCCTCCCTCCTGGGATCTCTCTTGTCCTCTTCCCCTTTGGGTAGTGGCTCACACCACTGTCTCTGAAGGTCTTCTGCTGTGAGGGACTTTCTCTCTCTTGAAATTCTGTCCAGTTGGTCGCTATATTGTATAACAATGTGTTTCCATGATTTCAGTGTTTTCTTGACCATACCCCAAATATTCCTGCTATTTTATTTTTCCATTTAGAGTTCATTAAAAAAAAACTTATTCCTTAAAATTGTCTTTCCTGTATACCTCCTGGGAAAATTCTCTATCCTTCCTTCAAATGTCTGTCCAAACCCACTCAGAGAGTCCTTTCCTGACCACACTTTCAGAGGTGGCCATTTACCTTCCATCCTTACCATCCTGCAAATGCAAAACTCCCTTTTCCTGCTCTGTTTTCTCTTGTGTTCCTAGTACTTACTACCACCCAACATACTGTACTGTTCATTTACTCATTTATGAGTAAATGTTTACTCATTTATGTTTCTTGTTATTGCATGTCACTCCCTATTAGAATATTATTTCTTCTTGAAGATGCTGCTTCATTGTTCAGCCAGAAGTGTTCAATGAAGATTGAACACCAGAGAAATGCCAAGGCAAGTACTGAAATAAACATAGAAAGCAAGCTTTATTTAAAGGATAGAACAGTGATAGACTTCTCTGAAGATAAGGGGCCCCAGAGCTGGGTACCTGAGGAAGTAGGGGTGTCCTGCCACTTATACATTTTTGATTTCCTTTGTTCTCATGATCTCTCCTCTCCCATCCTGCTTAAGTGACTAGTGACCAAAAGGTGGGCCAAAAGGTGGAGTGATCCAAGGAGGGAATAAAACCACCCAGGGACATTCATTAACAACAGGTAAAACTCCCTGCAGGAAGGAAGTATTCCTTGGAGGCTGGTAACTTGGACAACAGGTTGGAGGAAGGGGAAGGGCTCTGGAGGTATTAGCACTTTATTTACTCCTGAATCAGCCACATCTTCCTGACCTAATCATTCATTACCTACACTGACTGTCCTTTTGCCCTCCAGCCTCGTAGGTAGCCTGATTTTTTTTTAACCCAGTTTTAGCTTCTTTATGTGAACTGCACCAGATTTTTAATACACACTTGCTTCCTGTTTAGTGCTTAGTCAGAATTGCATTCTGAATATTTGTTTTTTTTTTCAGTTCTGAAAGCTTTGCTGTATTACACACACACACTTCTGTGTAAATATAATACATACATAGATATTTAATTCTCTGTGTGTAATAATACATATTACACACATATAGATATTCCTTGACTTACAATGGGCTTACGTATTCGTAAATCACTATAAGTCACAAATATGATAAGTTGAAAATACATTTAATATACCTACCCTGCCAAACATAGCTTAGCAACATGGTCCAAGGTAAGATTATTGGATGTTCACCTTTGTGATCAAGGGGACAACTGGGAGTTGCTCTTGTCTATCATCATGAAAGTACCATACCTCATTGCTAGCCCATGAAGATCAAAATTCAAAATTTGAAGAACAGTTTCTACTGAATGAATATATTTTTACAACATCTTGAAATAAAAAAATTTTAAGTTGAATGATCATACTATTTAGAGTAGATATTGTATATAGACACATGTAAGTGTAAATGCACATACCTATGTGAAATTCTCTCTTTGTGCATCTATTTATTTCTCCATTCTGTTGTAGAACTTGTGGATATATTTTTCATAAACTCAAATTTATCTCATATTTTCTACCTCTTTTGGATTGTTTTTGTCTCTTTTAATGCTTTATAAAAGAATTCTTTAATTCAATTTGATTTTAATCCATTTTGTTCTAAGCCTATTTGCTATGTTTTAAAATATGATCTTATGTTTAATTTTTAAGATATCCATCTGATCTAGGAATCAGACCAGAGACTCTGCATCTAATAGAAGATAAAGTTGGCCCTAATCTTCATCATGTGGGGGGCAGGCCCCAAATTTCTTAATAAAACACCTATAGCACAAGAGTTAAAACTAAGAATCAACAAATGGGACGAATTCAAACTAAAAAGTTTTTTCTCAGCAAGAGAAATAATATGTGAGGTGAATAGGGAGCCTACATCCTGGGAACAAATTTTCACCCCTCAAACATCAGATAGAGCTCTAATCTCTAGAGTATACAAATAACTCAAAAAGTTAAACAACAAAAAAGCAAATAACCCAATCAACAAATGGGCCAAGGACTTGAACAGAAACTTCTCAGAAGAGGATATACAATCAATCAACAAATATATGAAAAAATGCTCACCATCTCTAGCAATCAGAGAAATGCAAATTAAAACTACTCTAAGATACCATCTCACTCCAATAAGAATGGCAGCCATTATGAAGTCAAACAACAATAAGCGCTGGCGAGGATGTGGGGAAAAATGTATGCTCATACATTGCTGGTGGGACCGAAAATTGGTGCAGCCAATTTGGAAAGCAGTATGGAGATTCCTTGGAAAGCTGGGAATGGAACCACCATTTGACCCAGCTATTCCCCTTCTTGGACTATATCCAAAAGACCTAAAAAGAGCATACTACAGGGACACAGCCACATCAATGTTTATAGCAGCACAATTCACAATAGCTAGAATGTGGAACCAACCTAGATGCCCTTCAGTAGATGAATGGATTTAAAAAATGTGGCATTTATACACAATGGAATATTACTCAGCACTAAAAAAATAACAAGATCATGGCATTTGCAGGTAAATCGATGGCATTAGAGCAGATTATGCTAAGTGAAGCTAGCCAATCCCTAAAAAACAAATGCCGAATGTCTTCTCTGATATAAGGGGGTTGACTCAAAATGTGATAGGGAGGAAGAGCATGAGAAGAAGACTACCACTAAATAGGGAAGAGAGGTAGGAGGGAAAAAGAGGGAGAAGGGGAGTTGCACGGAAGATGGAAGGAGAAGCTCATTGTTATACAGAATACATATATGATGTTGTAATGAGAAAAAGAAAAAAAAGTGTGTCACATTAGATTGGATAGAGAGAAAGGATGGGAGAGGAGGGGAGGATAGGAAGGGCAGCAGAATAGAACAGACAATATGATTGATGTATGTACATTCCATGTATGTATTATATGTCAAAATGCATTCTACTGTCATGCATGACTTAAAAAAATAAAAATAAATAAAAAAATAAAGTAACTAATGTGCTTGGAAAAGATGGAAATGGGACCGACCACTAACACATATAGGAGTTTTTCTGGAGTGAAATGAAAATGTTCTGGAACTAGGTAATGGTAATGGTTGAATGACCGTGGCAATACACAAACACACACACACACACACACACACACACACACACACAAAAGATATCCATCTTTTATATTTTCATAGAAAGCTTCTGCGTTCTCTGTGGATATAGCTGATTTTGAAACAGTCTTTTCCTTTGTTTTCTAAGCTATTCTTTAAGTTCATGTCCTTTCACAGATACTGATAGATTGTTTCATTGCTCATACTTATATTTGAGGTTCTCCTTTTGCCTCTTTGTGATTGTGAGTAGAGTAACCTGTCTCAAGTAGTTAAGGAAACAATGGAATGTGCTGTCAGGTCTGTTGTATGTGGCCACAACCTGGGCATAAGTCACTCTTGGGGACTGGTGGATGGTGGTGGTAGCTGGGGGAACCCAGCCCTGAGTCCACCACTTTAGAGAACCATGCTCGATACTTTACCTGGAGACTAAAGCCAAAGCCATCTGCTCTCTTTTAGTTTTTTCTTCCTTTTTTGTACACGTTGGTCTCTGCTCCTCTGTTTTCAGCTCTAACATTTCTACCAAGCCTGTGGTTCTCAAAGTTGTTTGCACATTGGAAACACCTGGGTAGCTTTAGAAACTACTGAAGGCTTTGTCCTACCCCCAGATCTAGATTTATTTGGTCTGCGTTACAGGTTGAGCTGGGGATTTGTTAAAAATAAAAATCTCCCCAGCTGATTCTAATTTACAGACAAGATTGCTAACCACAGTGCTAGGAAATGGCCCTGGGCAGATCTTTCACAAAAGTGCAAAAGTTCTTGGAGTTTATCTTAGGACAGGAGTCATCTTTGTCAGCTGCCCACTGTGAGAAGCTGATGGGAAGGAAGGCGGCTGTCTGTGTGTACAGCTTTGTGACAAAATTCTTTAATTAATCATCTCTTGTTGTTCGCATCATAGTGCTCCTATCTTTTCTGTTTCCTCACCTTAATTTGAAGTATCTAGAATTGCTTTTACTTCAATAGCTTTTTTCTTAGTTGTTTTGGGCGGAAGTTTCTCTTTCCATTCTTTTTCCATCACTCTCTTCATAATGATGTTCTATTTTCCAACAGTTTTTAACATTTCTAGTCCACTGACTGGCACTATTACTTACTTTTCAACACTATTGTAAATTTATTTTTAATTATTTATTTTTTTTGTTTAATTGAATTTGAAGAGGAATGAATGGATACATCTGCGCTCACACTACCAAATTTATTCTATCTCCCAGTTCTGTTCTCCATTTGTCTTTCACCTCTAATAGATCTATAAAATGTGGAAAGAGATGTTTTACAATCTCCCCAAGCAGTCCTATTTTGTTTTATATAATTTGATGCTTTTATATGAAGCATAAAGGTTCATGGCTATTGTAAATTTTATGTAGATTTTGTCTTTTATGAATATAGAATGACCTTCTCTTTCATGAAGACCTTTTGACCTTTATATTAAATTTTGTTTGAAATAAAAAGGTCCACATTTTCTGCCTTTTTTTAAAAAGGAAATTCATTTATTAAAAAGGAAATTCATTGATAAACCATTACTTACCCTTTCAAAACATTTCTTGTCAACACTATGTGTTTCTTTAAGCTTAAACAACATATATCTAGATTTTAAAAATCTTTTAAATGGGGAGTTGATATAATTTAAGTTTGTTATCTGAATTTATACACTTGGTCTGGTCTCTGTCATTGTGTTTTATATTTTTATTTTATACTTCCTTGTTTTCTGGATTTACTTTATATATCATTTGCCTATATATCTTTATTATTTGCTTTTGATTTCCTCAATGTTCTGAATGATAAATGTCCCTCTTAAAATTTTAGTCTTTTGGGTTTGGTAAATGATATTTAAAGTATTATCAGCTTGTTTTTTTTTTTTTTTTTGCTGTTGTTGTTGGTGTCAGCCAGAATTCTTATTTGCAAATAATAGAAAGTGTGTCTGGTTAAACTGTGCAGAAAGGATATATTTTTTTCTCCCTGTAAGGGCAAAGAGGTGTTCATAAAATTGAGAAGCAGAGTGGCATCTGTGTCACAGAGCAGGCCACCCCAGGAACAGCAGTTCCCAGAATACCTCTGCAGCCACTATGGTCTCTGTGTACCCAGCTCTGCTTACTCCAGACAATTCCTTCCCAACCTGTCCATTACCACCACGGACACCAGACTCCAGAGCTGCCACTGCCAGAATGATTTCTGGTCAGTCTCTGCTTCGAGGATTCAATGGCTCCACGTTAATATCCCAAATAAGAGCACGCAAGAGACTAATATCAATATCAATACAGACCATGGAAGACCTGAAAGATAAGACAGAGAGGCCAAGTCTCTGGCCTGTTCTGCAAGGTCCTGCTTGCGTCATTCTTGGTGTCTCAGATCCCTGTCCAGTATACATTTCTTTTCTACTTTTATTACAGTCCCTTCATATTTTATAAATGATGACAAAATAAAAAGTTTACACTTACAAACACTGTTCTGTTTACAATATAGGGGTAAAAAGGGAAGAAAGGGGATGTTGGTAAAAATGGAGTCATAGCAAGAAAGGAAGTATGGTTCGAGATTATGACCCTTATTTATTCCATTGGTCATGGAATAATAGGTCAGCACTGCCCAATAAAAGTTTTTACAGTGTTCTACACCTCTACAGTGCAAAGGAGGTCACTCACCATACATGGCCCATGAACACTTGAGATGTGGCTAGTGAAACTGACGAAATAATATTTTAATAGTGTTTAATTTTAATTAATTTAAATTTAGATTTAAAGAGTCACATATGGCTTGTGACACAGCAGTAAATAGAACGATAATTGTTCCCTTTCCTTCAGTCATACTTCAGTGAATTAGTACAGTTTTTTACTCAATTTCAAGATAACTCTTGAGATTCAGTTAATCCTGCCTGGGTAGTTATCCACTCAAAACTCATTATTAGCCATGTTAGGAAAGTGCCCAACCATAGTTATCTGTCATTATGGAAAAACAACAACCTTATATTTGTTTTATAATTCATGTCAATTACTAAGTAGTATTGGAACATCTCATTTTTGTGTATTCATCCAGTGACATAGGAGAACAAATAGCCTGATAGCAATGGTTATCTTCTTCCTTGTGAGTAAAACTTCAAAACTAGTGGATGACAGAGTTATGAGAACACATCATTTTTTTTGCAAATATGTTATTGGTTTTAATTTTTAAAGGTATCATTCCCCCTTCTGCTCATGTGTTCCTGGACCCATATTCTATCTATCAGAAGAAGCAAAACATACACAGCACCCTTCAGAGCTGCACTCAGGGCAAAGTATTTTCTCTGAGCTGGGGTGATGCAGTGAACATAGCTTATTACAACGTTCTCTAAGTCCAACTGGGTTTAATGATGGACATGTGATAAAAACAGTAATTGTTTTATTGCTTTTTTCCACCCCCCTTTACTGTAAAGTGAGTTCCTTGGTCAGGAATAATATCCTTTGAGCTGCCATGTCTGTGTAAAGTCACTATCATGGTGGTGCTTGCAGAAGCATATGAAGCAGGGAAAGCAACTCCAAATCCAAATCACCTGCGAGGATGAATTGCTACCTTTACCAGGAAGGAAGGTTTCCAAGACAGTTGGCCTTCTGCTAAGTAGCTGGCTGCCAGGTTGCTATCCCCCAAGCGTATAGTATTAGGCTGGGTACTCCATGTTGGTCTTTCAGCAAGAAAGTTAAACACAAATAGCAGTGGTGATAGCTTGGTGAATCAGTCATTTAACAATGAAATACCCAAAGTAATTTATGTAGCTAATGGTTCTGGTGTTTTCAGTTCAAGATTGGTTGACTCCATTACTTTGGGCCTCTGGTGGAGGTACCAGATGGCAATAGTGGGAAGCATGTATCGGAGCAAACCTCTTATATTGTGAGCCGTGAAGCATAGAGCAACTGGGAGCCCAGGTATACCAGGTATACCTACCCTTTCATGGGTAGGTAAGTACCCAGTCACCCAGGGAGCTTCCATAAGGCCCCACCTCCTGAATGTCCACAACACCTCCCAATCACATTGTCACCCTGGAGATCAAACCCTTAAAACACAGACCTTTGGGGGACTCTATGCATCTTCAAACCACAGCACTTGGTCAGCCTTTCTAATGGAGATCTATGGTGACAAACCAAGTTTAGCTTTATGAAAACTAGCGATGTAGCAGCTGCGAATGGAGGGACTGACTGACAAGAGAGAGCTCATTTTTGTCTACTTGGTTAGATATTCATGTTGGATACAAATATTCTGTCTTTGGAGACCCTTTCTGAAAGCCAGACATCTTCATCAGGTTCTTCCTTTGATTTTGCTTCTCAATGTGATTACCATGCCTTTGGCACTTACACGCCCAATGTGGCCTTTGTCAATGCTCAGATCTTCTAATTTTCTCTAAAATCAAGGAAATAATTTCTACTGCGTCATGTTCTACCAGCCCCCTTAGCCCATAGAGAACTACTTAAGCTCAAAAAATACAGAATACCAGTAAGGAAGTCTGTATTAACAAGTGCAGCTTATCCAATGTCTTCTTTTTCCCTCCTTCTCCAATACTATCTGAATTCATTTTTACATTTATTTTCCATTTCCCCATATGTTTTGCCGATCTAAATAGGCAAAGTCCTGAGAGAGAGAAAGAGTGTGTGTATAAACAAGTAAGTTCCTCCTGGGCTTGATTTTTATTTTATAATTGGATCTCTCAGATGTGCTTCTTATTAAGGGTTTGGGGACACCAAGGCCAGTGAGCTGCTTCTCTCATAATAATATAAGTAGAGCAACATCAAACCAGGAAGTTAGGATTCTTTGGTTGGCAAGGAGTGCTTACTGGAAGTTAAGAGTTCTGGGTGTAGAATTCTCCAGATGTTTTTAAATCCTCACTGCAACCCCGAAAAGCACTACCAAAGAAAACAGGCAATTTTAGAAAGTACGGTGTGTGTGTGTGCGCGCGCATGTGTGTATGTGTGTGTGTATTTCCTTTCCTTATTTTTCTCTTACCAGATTTAAAAAGAAATTGTATAAAATTACTATATATATATATATATATATATATATATATATATATATATATATATTACTGTTGGGTTGTATGATAAATTGTTGAGTCTATAACATAAACAAGTATTATATTGACCCAAAACAGTATAAAGTGGGTGAGAGTAAAGCTACATTGGACTAAGGAAGTAATTCCAAATGGTAACTTGATCAAAACACAAATGAGGAGAATATTAAAAAAAGAGTCTTTTTCTAGAATTGTTAAATTGGTGCGTTACAGTTCTACATAATTGTGGGACTCATTGTTACATATTCATACAGGTACATTATATAACAATATAATTTGGCCAATACCATTCCCTAGTACTTCCTGTTTCCATTCTCTCCTCCCTTTCCCAGATCCCTTTCCTCTATTTAACTAATCTCCCTTTGATTTTCATGAGACACCGCCCACACATTTTTCTTCAAAAGGAAGGTTAATATAACAAAAGCTACAAATATGTATTTGCTTCCTTTCTTCACTCAACTCTTTTCTTTTTAACTTTTTATCTCTTTGTATTTGTTCTTTTTAGTTACACATGACAGTAGAATGTACTTTGACATATCATACATATATGGGGTATAACTTCCTATTCTTGTGGTTGCACATGATGTGGAGTTACATGGGTCATGTATTCATGTATGAACATAGGAAAGTCATGTCTGATTCATTCTACAATCTGTCTTTCCCATGCCCATCCTCTCGTCCTTCCCCCACTTCCCCTTGTCTCAATCCAGTGAATCCCACTCCCGTCTCCCCATCAACTATTGTGAGTCAGCATCCATATTCAGAGAAAACATTTGGTCTTTAGTTTTTTATGATTGGCTTATTTTATTTTTTTTATGATGGCTTCTAGTTTCATCCATTTACTGAAAAATGCCATGATTTCATTTTTCTTTGTGGCTGAGTAATATTCCTTTGTGTATATATATACACCATATTTTGTTTAACCATTTATTTACTGAAGGGCACCTAAGTTGGTTCTATAGCTTGGCTATTGTGAATTGAGGTTCAATGAACATTGATGTGGCTGTATCACTATAGTATGCTAATTTTAAGTCCTTTGGGTATAAACCAAGGAGTGGGATAGCTGGGTCAAATGGTGGTTCCATTCCAAGTATTCTGAAGAATCTCCATACAGCTTTTCATAGTGGTTGTACAAATTTGCAGTCCCACCAGCAATGTATGAGTGTACTTTGTCCTCATATGCTCACCAATGCTTATTGTTGCTTGAGTTCTTGATAATTGTCATTCTGACTGGAGTGAGATAAAAATCTCAATGTAGTTTTAATTTGCATTTCTCAAATTGCTAGAGATGTCAAACATATTTTCATACATCTTTTAACTGATTATATTTCTTCTTCTGTGAAGTGTCTGTTCAGTCCCTTAGCCCATTTGTTGATTGGGTATTTGTTGTTTTTTTATTTTTATTTTTTTATTTTTTTTGCTGTTGTTGTTAAGTTTTTTGAGTTCTTTATATATCCTAGAGATTAGTGCTCTTTCTGAGGTGTGGGTGGCAAAGATTTTCTCCCATTCTGTAGGCTCTTTGTTTACATTCTTGATTATTTCCTTTGCTGTGAAGAGGCTTTTTAGTTTGATACTATCCCATTTGTTGTTTCATGATTTTACTTCTTGCCCTTTAGGAATCTTGTTGAGGAGTTAGATGATATAAACTGATATGATGATTTGGGCCAACTTTTTTTTTAATCTAATAGGCACAGGGTCTAATGCCTAGGTTCTTGATCCAATTTGAGTCAAGTTTTATGCATGGTCAGAGATAGGGGTCTAATTTCATTTTGTTGCATATGGATTTCCAGTTTTCCCAGCACCATTTGTTGAAGAGACTATCTTTTCTCCAATGTATGTTTATGATGCCTTTGTCTAGTATGAGATAACTCTAATTATGTGGGTTTTCCTCTATGTCCTTTATTCTGTACCATTAGTTTACATATCACTTTTGGTGCCAATGCCATTGTTGTTTTTGTTACTATGGCTCTGTAGTATAATTTAATGTCTGGTATTGTGATGCCTCCTACTTCACTTTTCTTGCTAAGGATTGCTTTGGCTATCCTGGGCCTCTTATTTTTCCAAATGAATTTTATGACTGCTTTTTCTATTTCAGTGAAGAAAATGATTGGAACTTTAATAGGAATCAGATTAAATCTGTATAGTGCTTTTGGTAGTATGGTCATTTTGACAATATTAATTCTACCTATCCAAGAACATGGGAGGTCTTTCCTTTTCTAAGATTTTCTTTAATTTCTTTCTTTACTGGTCTGTAGTTTTCATTGTAGAGGTCTTTCACCTCTTTTGAGATATATATATATATATATATATATATATATATTGACGGTATTGTGAATGGGATGCTTTTCCTAATTTCTCTTTCAGTTGATTCATCACTGAATGCAGTTGATTTATGGGTGTTAATTTTATATCCTGCTACTGTACTGAATTAATTTATGAGTTCTAGAAGTTTTCTGGTGGAGTTTTTTGGGGGGTCTTCTAAATATAGAATCATGTCACCAGCAAATATGGGTAGTTTGAGTTTCTATTTTCCCCTCTGTATCCCTTTAATTTCTTTCTTCTGTCTAATTGCTCTGGCTAGCATTTCAAGGACAATGTTGAATAGAAGTGGTGATAGAAGCCCTCATGGGAATGCTTCCAATTTTTCACCATTTAGAAAATGTACTTAGTCCTTGATGAATCAAATAGTCTATGCTGCAGTCCGGCTGCAGCAAAATAACCAGGGGGTGACAAGCAACTTGTGTACATTGATACAGTAGGAGCGGGAGCCATTTATTGTAGGACAACAGAGGTATTTATACATTCCACACAGCTTATCTTAATTAACATAAACTAGATACAGCAGTCAACCAATAAGGAATCTGCACACTTAATGGCTCGCTGGCGCCACCTCACAAACCACTCCCCCTGGCAAAATACCAGGCGCCATCCTGACTTGTTTACAGACTCTAACAAGTCTATATATGTCTGTTAAGTCTAAATTATTGATTGTATTTTTACTTCTATAGCTTTTTAATTTAGTTTTTATTTGGAGGTTCTATCTAGTGGTGAAAGAAGTATGTTAAAATCACTCAGTATTATTGTGCTGTGGTCTATTTTCTTCTTGAAACTGAGAATATTTGTTTGATGTATGTAGATGCTCCATTGTTTGGGGCATAAATATCTTCAATTCTTATGTCTTGCTGATAAATAGTTCCCTTAAGCAGTGTGAAGTGTCCTTCTTTTCCTTTCTGGTTAACTTTGGCTTGAAGTGTACTTTATCTGATATGAGGATAGAAACCCATGCATGTTTCACTTAGCTCTTTTTAAAAACCTAAAATCATGTGAAGCAAGATTATAACAGAGTATTGTTGTATTTGTAATGTTGACATATGACAATAATTAACACTAAGCAGGAAAAGGGAATAGAGTCATATAGCAATAGAATTTCTACATATCATTGAAATTCAGTTAGTATAAATCTGAAGCTGAGTCTGGCAAATTAACATGTAACCCCCATAAAAACCAATAAAGAATTAACTAAAAGAGGTGAAAAAAACATCAATATTTTACATGTTTCACTAGAAAATATGTACTTAATGCAAAAATAAGATAATAGGATTAGAGAAAAATATGAAATATGTAGAAAACAATGTTTATTGGTAGATGTAAATCTAATAATACCAATAATATCTCTAAATGTGAAAAGAAAATATAATTTAATCAAAATGAAGAAATGATCAGGATGGATAAAAATAAGAGCCAATTGTTCATATATATATATATATATATATATATATATATATATATAAAAACATATATATTGTGACATATATATAGTAACATATATATATATATTAATATGTATATATGTATGTGTGTGTGTGTGTGTGTTGTAGTTGGACACAATACCTTTATTTATTCATTTTTATGTGCTGCTGAAGATCAAATCTGGTGCCTCACACATGCTAGGCAAGCGATTTACTGCTGAGCCATAAACCTAGCCCGCCCCCCGCTATTGTATATTTTCTAAAGGAGACAAACTTTGGATTGAATGTTACAACAGATTCTTGTACTCCCATATACAAGAATGGAAACAGTGTACTATGCAAGCAGCAACTGAGAGAGAGCTGAAGTAACTATACTCATATCTGACAAAATGGACTTTACAACAAAAATAAGTTAATAGAGATAAAAAGAGAAATTTACAGTGACAAAAGGGTCAATCTGTCAGAAAAAAATGACATTTTTCCAGAGTGTTCCATCAGTTTTGAGAGCTCCTTTGTGAGTATCTGTTCTCATTGGCCCTTAGCTCCTTTCCCCTCACCTTTTCTTTAGAGACTTCAGTTTCTTATTTATTAGATCTTCACTCTAATCGATCTCAATACTCTTTTTTTTTTTTGTACTTTCCATTCTATTTTCTCTCTCTGCTTTAGTTTGGTTACTTTTCGTTGACTCCTCCCCCACCCCCAAGCAATAGATCTTAAATTCTGCTGTTTCTAAGGTGTTACAGAACCCAACTTATTAGTTCTTATGTTTTTTAGTTCTAGAATTTTCATTTGATCTTTGTTTCATAGTTTTGAACATATTGATGCAATTACCTATCTTTCCAACTCATTTATTGACATACCTCACTTTTCATATTAACTGAACATATGAATCATAGTTATTTTCCTAGCTAATTCTAGAATCAAGCTGACCAAATGGTTTGTTTCTATTGGTTTGTTTCAAATGGTTTATTTCTTTTTTTCTCTTGTTATTCTGGTTTGTGAGGGAATATTTGAATGAGTGCCATTATAAATCAAAGGCATTCCTGTATATGAGCAACAAATCTTCTGAAATGGAAATGAGGACAACCACCCCATTCACAATATCCTCAAAAAAATAAAATACTTGGGAATCAACCTAACAAAAGTGGTGAAAGATTTATACAATGAAAACTACAGAACCCTAAAGAAATAGAAGAAGATCTTAGAAGATGGAAAAATATACCCTGTTCATGGATAGGCAGAACTAACATCATCAAAATGGTGATATTACCCAAAGTTCTCTATAGGTTCAATGCAATGCCAATCAAAATCCCAACGGCATTTCTTGTAGAAATAGATAAAGCAATCATGAAATTCATATGGAAAAATAAAAGACCCAGAATAGCAAAAGCAATACTAAGCAGGAAGAGTGAATCAGGTGGTATAGTGATACCAGACTTCAAACTATACTATAGAGCAATAGTAACAAAAACAGCATGGTACTTGTACCAAAACAGGCAGGTGGACCAATAGTACAGAATAGAGGACACAGAGACCAATCCACAAAATTACAACTATCTTATATTTGACAAAGGGGCTAAAAGCATGAAATGGAGGAAGGATAGCATTTTCAACAAATGGTGCTGGGAAAACTGGAAATCCATGTGCAACAAAATGAATCTGAATCCCTTTCTCTCGCCATGCACAAAAGTTAACTCAAAATGGATCAAGGAGCTTGATATCAAAACAGAGACTCTGCATCTGATAGAAAGAAAAGTTGGCTCTAATCTACATACTGTGGGGTCGGGCTCCAAATTCCTTAATAGGACACCCATAGCACAAGAGTTAAGAACTAGAATCAACAAATGGGACTTACTCAAACAAAAATGTTTTTTCTCAGCAAGAGAAACAATAAGAGAGGTAAATAGGGAGCATACATCCTGGGAACAAATCTTTACTCCTCTCACTTCAGATAGAGCCCTAATATCCAGAGTATACAAAGAACTGAAAAAATTAAATAATAAGAAAACAAATAACCCAATCAACAAATGGGACAAGGACCTGAACAGACACTTCTCAGAGGAGGACATACAATCAATCAACAAGTACATGAAAGAATGCTCACCATCTCTAGCAGTCAGAGAAATGCAAATCAAAACCACCCTAAGACACCATCTCACTCCAGTAAGATTGGCAGCCATTATGAAGTCAAACAACAACAAGTTCTGGCGAGGATGTGGGGAAAAGGGTACTCTTGTACATTGCTGGTGGGACTGCAAATTGGTGCAGCCAATTTGGAAAGCAGTATGGAGATTCCTGGGAAACCTGGGAATGGAACCACCATTTGACCCAGCTATTCCCCTTCTTGAACTATTCCCTAAAGACCTTAAAAGAGCATTCTACAGGGATACTGCTACATCAATCTTCATAGCAGCACAATTCACAATAGCTAGACTGTGGAACCAACCTAGATGCCCTTCAATAGATGAATGGATAAAAAAATGTGGCATTTGTACACAATGGAGTATTACTCAGCACTAAAAAATGACAAAATCATGGCATTTGCAAGGAAATGGATGGCATTAGAGCAGATTATGCTAAGTGAAGCTGGCCAATCCCTAAAAACAAATGCCAAATGTCTTCTTTGATATAATGAGAGCAGCTAAGAACAGAGCAGGGAGGAAGAGCATGAGAAGAAAATTAACATTAAACAGGGACAAGAGGTGGGAGGGAAAGGGAGAGAGAATGGAAATTGCATGGAAATGGAAGGAGATACTCATTGTTATACAAAATTACATATAAGAGGAAGTGAGGGGAAAGGGAAAAAAAACAAGGGAGAGAAATGAATTACAGTAGATGGGGTAGAGAGAGAAGATGGGAGGGGAGGGGAGGGGAGGGGAGGGAGGGGAGGGGAGGGGGGATAGTAGGGGATAGGAAAGGCAGCAGAATACAACAGACACTAGTATGGCAGTATGTAAAAACGTGGATGTGTAACCGATGTGATTCTGCAATCTGTATACGGTGTAAAAATGGGAGCTCATAACCCACTTGAATCAAAAGTATGAAATATGATATGTCAAGAGCTATTTAATAACTAATAATAAAAAATTATAAAAACAACAAAAAAAACTCAAAACTGAGTGTTCTGTCATGTCCATCAGAGTACCTTTCTAATTTTAGATGGAACTTAGCCTGATTCATGAATACCAATAAAAGCTAATTTGATCATTAAACAGTAAAATAAAATAAAATAAATAAAGCTCCAAGATTCTTTTTTTTTTACACTAAATAACAAAGTAATTTATTCCAGCTATACAAGACTGGTTCAATATTCAAAAACTAATTAATATAATTTACCATATCAATATAATAGAAGAAATAGCAAATCACCATATCAATTGAAGATGAAGGATTTGTATACATTTTGTTGAAATCCAATATTCGATCATGACAAAACTCTCACCAGTAGGCAGGAACTTTTCCAACTTGAGGATGATCATGTACAAAAAGAACAACTAACTAATAATACAAGCAAATCTATAGTCATGATCATACTTGAATACAGATTCAAATGCTTCTGATGTGATACTAGGAACAAATGAGAGCAGTTATCCTCCTCATTGTTAATGAACAAAGTACTAAAATCCTACCCCATTCAATAAGGCCAGAAAATAAAGTTCTGCAAATTGTAAAGTAGGAAATAAAATTATTCTTATTGCAGGAAAAATGGTTATCTATGGAGGACATCTTAAAGAAACTATAAAAAACAGACTATTTTAAATAAAATAAGTAAGATCAGAAAGTCTACAAGATATACAATCAACATTTAAGAATTGAATGAACTTCTATATTTTAACAGTGAACCTGAAGAAGTTCTAGAGAACAAAATAAAAAAACTGAATACCACTAAAAAAATTCCTTAAAGTAAGTAAAGTTCTTAAGTATGCTGTAAAAAATCTGGACACTGAAAATTACAAATGTGAATGAATGAAATCAATGGTGTAATTATCAATTACTTTCTGATCAGCACAACTTGATCATAAACTAGAAAATATCACTGTGAATATGTTAACATTCCCCAAATTGATCTTTAAGTTTCGGCAATTCTTTTAAAAATTTTTTTATTTTTAAATTTGTTCTAATTAGTTATACAAAACAATAGAATGCATTTTGACACAACGTACACAAATGGAGCACTACTTCTCATTCCTTTGGCTGAACATGGTGTAGAGTCACACCAGTAGTTTAATCAAACATGTATGTATTAATGTCCATCTCATTCCATCATCCTTCCTCTATCTCCCTTCCCCTCACTCACCTCTACACAATGTAAAATTCCTTCATTCTCCCTCGCCCATTATGGATTAGCATCTGCTTATCAGAGAAAACATTTGGCCTTTGGTTTTGGGGGACTGGTTTATTTTGCTTAGCATGATATTATCCAGCTCCATCCAATTAACTGCAAATGCCATAATTTCATTCTTCTTTAAGGCTGAGTAATATTCCTTGTGTATATGTATCACATTTTCTTTATCCATTCATCTGTTGAAGTGAATCTAGTTTGATTTCATAGTTTAGCTATTGTGAATTGAGCCACTATAAACATTTATGTGGCTGCATCATGTTAGTATGTGGATTTTAAGTCCTTTCAGTATAAACCAAGGAGTAGAATAACTGGGTCAAATGGTGGTTCCATTTCAAGTTTTCTGAGGAATCTCCATATAGCTTTCCATAGTGGTTGCACCAATTTGCAGTGCCATCAACAATGTGTGAATGTACCTTGTCCCATATCCTCACCAACACTTATTGTTGCTTGTGTTCTTGATAATTGCCATTCTGACTGGAGTGAGATGAAATCTCAGAGTAGTTTTGATTTGCATTTCTCTAATCACTAGAGATGATGAACATTTTTTCATGTTTGTTGATAGATTGTATTTCTTCTTCTGTGAAATGTCTGTTCAGTTCTTTAGTTCATTTATTGATTGAGTTAATTTTTTTATTTTAATTTATTGAGTTTTTTTATATATCCTGGAGATTAGTGCTGTATCTGAGGTGCATGTAGTAAAGTTTTTTTTTTCCCATTCTGGAGGTTCTCTCATCACGTGATTGTTTCCTTTGCCGAGAAGAAGCTTTTTAGTTTGAATCCATCCCATTTATTGATTCTTTTTAAAATTTTATTTATTTTTTTTAATTTGTTATATATAATGGTTGAATGCAATTTGTTTCATAGTACAGTTTTCCAAGTCACTGACTGTACACAAAGTATTTTCACACCATTTGTGTCTTCATACACATACTTGGCATAAAGATGTCTAACTCGTTCCACTGTCTTTCCTATACCCATGCCCCCTCTCTTCCTCCCCCTCCCCTTTGTCCTATCTAAAGTTCCTCCATTTCTCCCATGCTCTGCCCCCATTGCCATTATGAGTCAGCATCCTCATATCAAAGAAAACATTAGACTTTTGGTTTTTTGGGATTGGCTTACTTCACTTAGCATAATATTCTCCAACTCCATCCATTTACCTGCAAATACCATACTTTTTTCTCTTTGAATGCTGAGTAATGTTCTGTTGTGTATATATACCAAAGTTTCCCTATTCATTTATCCACTGAAGGGCATCTAGGTTGGTTCCACAATTTAGCTGTTGTAAATTGTGCTGCTATAAACACTGATGTGTCTGTGTCCCTATAGTATGCTAATTTTAAGTCCTTTGGGTATAAACAGAGAAGTAGGATAGCTGGATCAAATGGTGGTTCCATTCCAAGTTTTCCAAGGATCCTCCATACTGCTTTCCATATTGGCTGCACCAATTTGCAGTCCCACAAGTAATGTATGAGTGTGCCTTTCCCCCCACATCTTCACCAATACTTATTATTGTTTGTATTTTTCATAGCTGCCATTCTGACTGGAGTGAGATGAAATATTGGAGTAGTTTTGATTTGCATTTCTCTAATTTTTAGAGATGTTGAACATTTTTTAAAATATATTTGTTGATTCATTGTATAGCATTCTCTGAGAAGTGTCTGTTCAGTTCCTTGTCCCATTAATTAATTGGGTTATTTATTTATTTATTTTTGGGTGTTAAGGTTTTTGAGTGCTTTATGTATCCTAGAGATTACTGCTCTGTCTCATGTGCTTGTGGTAAAGATTTGCTCCCATTCTGTGGGTTCTCTATTTACCTCACTGATTGTTTCTTTTGCTGAGAAGAAGCTTTTTAGTTTGAATCCATCCCATTTATTAATTCTTGGTTTTAATTCTTGTGCTATAGGAGTCTTATTAAGAAAGTTGGGGCCTAATCTGAAATGATGGAGATTTGGGCCTTCTTTTTCTTCTATTAGGCTCAAGGTCGTGGTTTAATTCCTAGGTCCTTGATCTTCTTTGCATTGAGTTTTGTGCATGGTGAGAGATAGAGGTTTAATTTCATTTTGTTACATGTGGATTTCCAGTTTTCCTGCACCATTTGTTAAAGAGGTTTTCTTTTCTCCAATATAAATTATTGGTGCCTTTGTCTAAAATGAGATAACTGTAATTTTGTGTGTTTGTCTCTGTGTTATCTATTCTGTACCATTGGTCTACAAGTCATTTTGGTGCCAATATCATGCTGTTTTTGTTACTATTGCTCTGTAGTATAGTTCAAGGTCTAGAATAGTAATGCTACCAGCTCCACTCTTATTTCTAAGGATTACTTTGGCTATTCTGGGCTTCTTATTTTTCCAGATGAGTTTCATGACTGGTTTTTCTATTTCCACAAAGAATGTCATTGAGATTTTGATTGGAATTGCATTAAATCTGTATAGTGCTTTTGGTAGTATCGTCATTTTGACAATATTAATACTGCTTGTCCAAGAACAAGGTAGATCTTTCCATCTTCTAAGGTCTTCTTTAATTTCTTTCTTTAGCATTCTGTAGTTTTCATTGTAGAGGTATTTCACCTCTTTGGTTAAGTTTTTTCCCAAGTATTTTATGGGGTTTTTTTGAGGCTATTGTAAATGGGGTGGTTTTCCTAGTTTCTCATTCTGAGGATTTGTCACTGATGTACAGAAATACCTTTGATTTATGGGTGTTGATTTTATATCCTGCTACTTTGATGAATTCATTTATTAGTTCTAGAAGTCTTCTGGTGGAATTTTTTTGGGTCTTCTATGTATAGAATCATATTGTTGGCAAATAGTGATGATTTGAGTTCTTCTTTTCCTATCCGCATCCCTTTAATTTCTTTTGTCTAACTGCTCTGGCTAGAGTTTCAAGAATTATGTTAATTAGAGGTGATGAAAGAGGGCATCCCTGTCTTGTTCCAGTTTTTAGAGGGAATGCTTTCAATTTTTCCCCATTTAGTATGATGTTGGCCTGGGGTTTATCATAGATAGCTTTTATTATGTTGAGATATGTTCCTGATATCCCTAGTTTTTCTAGTATTTTGAACATGAAGGGGGTGTGTATTCTGTCAAATGCTTTCTCTGCAAGAATTGAGATGTCAATATGATTTTTATTTTTGAGTCTATTGATGTGATGAATTACATTTATTAATTTCTGTATGTTGAACCAAACTTGCATCCCTGGGATGAACCCTACTTGATTGTGGTGCACTATATTTTTGATAGCAATTTGTCCATTGCTTTACAAATACCTGAGCTAAATCAATTTATATGTAAGAAAGATTTATTTAGGCTCTTGGCCTTGAGGGCTTCAGTCCATGGTCCATTGGGTGCATTGGTTTTGTGCCTGTGATGAGACAGAATAGTCTCATGAGAGTATGTGGTGAAGCAAAACTGTTCACCTTTAGTGCTGAAAAGCAAAGATAGAAGAAGGAGCCAGGGTCCCAATAACCCATTCAAGTGAATCTTCCCAATGACCTAACTTTCTTCCACTATGTCCCATCTCTAAAAGGTTCTACCACCTCCTGGTAGTGCCACAGGTTGGCTACCAAGCTGTTAGCATATGGACCTTTGGGGGACATTGAAGATCTAATCCATAACATTCTGTTTTGCTTTTCAAGAGTTTACACATTGTTTTTACCTCATGCCACATCCTGCTTTGGTATTCAACAAATGCATTTTTTTGGGAAAATCTTCCCTGTGCTTGAAGTCTTCCAAATCTCCACCAAAATTTCTTCTAATATTTTCTTTCCCTGCTGCACCATTCTCTAGGTATTGTTCTGGTCTTTGCTCTAGATTCTCAACTTCTTGCCCATATTCAAATTCATCAATATTCCTAGGGGAACAGCAATTGCAATGCCAGATCACCTCTCCATTCCTTTTCTTATCTGAAGTATTAGTTCATTTAGTTCTTGTTGCTTTAGCAACTCTCTTCTGCTTAAAACAACAACAACAACAAAAGATTTTTGTATTCTATCCGACTTTTCAGTTCTACTGGGAGCACTGGTGTTTGGACAAGAGTTAGATCCTACCTGGAAGTTAAAGAGTCTTTGCATTGGATGTATTTTAGAATATCTTTTTATTTATTCATGGATAGTTTTCAGTTTAGCTGAATTGAGGAACATAACTTTTTCCCCCCTCCAAACTGTAAAAAAATAATATTCCATTGCTTTTTGGTATTTGGAGTTTGGTGGCAGTCTGATTTTATTTCTTTTGTAGATAAATATATAAAACATCTCAGGGTGTTTAAAGGCTTATTATTTTTCTCTTTAGTGAAAATAATATATAAATTTTCAGGATATCTGTTTATGTGATATCCGTGTTGGTCAGCATTTTGTCACCATGACAAATACCTGAGAGAAACAACTTAAAGGAGGAAAGATTTATTTTGTGTCATGGTTTCTGAAATTTCTGTCCATGGTCAGCTGGCTCCAAGACAGAAACAGCATGATGGAAAGGCATGGTGGAGGAAAGCTGCTCAGGTCATGGCAGTAGGAGACAGTCAGAGAGAGTGAGGACTGGATCAAGGACAAGACAGAATTCACAAGAGCATGCCCCAGTGACCTATTTTTTCTAACCATGTCCCACTTGCCTGTAGTTTCCACCATTTCCTAGTAGTCCATTCAAATTATTAATTGATCAAATAGATTAATCCACTGATGATGTGAGAGAATTCATGATTTAATCATTTACTGAAAGCCCCACCTCTGAACCTTGTGCACTGGGGACCAAGCCTTCAACACATATGATGTTGGGGGATATTCCAAATCCAAACCATAATAGCCCCCTTCCAGAGATTTCATGGAGTGTGTCATTAGCCCTTTTTGTGAAACTCTCTTGGTGGTTTTCAATTATTTTAAAGTGTTTGCTTCTTCTCCAGTTGCTGTGTGATCTTTCTAAGAATACCTGTTATCCTGAGGTTTATTTTCAGTTGCCTTTATTTTTCTCAATTACTTTATTTTTCATAAATTACTTGATCATTTTGGATTTCCATACTACATTCTGAAAAAAAAATCTATCAAGTTGTTTAATTTCTGCTTAATTAGATTCTTCCAAGCTTAATCTTATGATTCATTGAGTCAACTGGAATTTAATCCCTAATATTTTATCTTCCTAACGTCTCATTCTCTCTTCTCTACTCATACTAGTCTTTTATTCCCAGGTCATATTTTCTCCCTCTTTATCTTGGCTTTCTCTGCTGTTTTGTATAAGCCATGTATTATGGTAAGTATGAAAAACTGATTGAAACTTTTCTCTTCTTTGTAAAATTGTTCTCAAAGATTTGCTATCCTTGTACATTTTTGGATGATTGTTTTTCATTTGCTTTCTTTGATGCAGTACCTTTAAAATCAATTTTCATGCAATATAATTTAAATTTGTTAGAATACTCATTCTAAGTGAACATTTTGATGCCTTAGTTCACTCTAATATAGCCATACAGTCACCAAAATAATCAAGAGATAGAATATTTCCATTTCTGTTAAAAGTTCCTTGTATTCTTTTTATAGTTAAACCCCCCAACATCTGTCCATTGCCACCACTGAAGTGATTTTTATCATTAAAGATTAGTTTTTGCTAGTCAAGAACTTAATGAAAATTGAACCATCTGGGATGTAGTTTTCTTCAAAGTTTCTTTTGCTCACCTAACATTTAAAAATTCATTAATGCTATTGTGGGTATCAGTAGTCTGCTCCTTTTTGTCACTGGGTAGTATTCCATTGTATGAATATAATATATTTATCCATGCATTTTGTGGACTAAATGTCTGTGTCTCCCTCAAAATTCACTTTATTTTCAGTGCTGGGGATCAAACCCAGGGCATTGTGCATGCTGGGGAAGCACTCTACAATGGAGCCCACAAAACTCACTTATTGAATCCCTGATCCTGAGTATGATGGTATATGAAGAGGAGCCCTTGTAACATAGCTAGGTTTAGATGAGGTCATGAAGGTTTGGCCCCATCATGAGATTGGTGTGTTTATAGGAAGAGAAAGAGACCACAGCTCTCTCTCCCTACCCCCACAATGTAAGGACACAAAGAGAAGGTGTCTATACAATCCAGTAAGAAGATACTTAACAAGAATCTGATCACTAGATTCCTGATCTTAGCCACCCTAGCCTCCAGAAATTTGAGAAATAAATAAGTACTAAGTCAGCCAATCTATGATATTGTGTTATGGTGGTAGTGCTTATTGGACTCTTGGGTCATTTCCCATTTGCTGCCATTATGAATAAAATTCCTATGAACATTCATGTTTCAGCCTCCTTTGTTCATGTTTATGTTTAACTACTAGTATGTATTTTAATAACCTTTGTAAAGTCTTTGCCTGCTAATTCAATCATTGCTGTCTTTTCTTTGCCTACTTGTATGAGCTGATTTTTCTCTTGGACATCAGTGATATCTTTCTGCTGATGTCATAATCTGCATTTGAATGCTGGACATTGTTGAGGGTCTGGGTACCCCCATCCAACTTCCTTTAAAAAATTTGGAGTGTTTCTCTGTCAGAAGATGATTTTCTTTCTACATCATCATTATACGTTTGAGAATTCTTTCTTAAGTTTCTTTAGAGTGGAACCAAAGTATTATTTACCTCATGGGTATTTTATCCTTATTAAAAGGTGTGGACTTTTGGATCTCTGTAAATGCTCACAATGTTCAAAGGTAAAGTTTGTCAGAACTCAAACACATTCTGGATTACTTAAGGGAATTGTTTGACTTTTAGCTTCGCAGTCATTTTTCTCTGGAAGTGGTTCTTTTCTCAGCCTCCTGGAGTCTCCTTTTTATGAATGCAGAGTTTACTATGAAGTTGGAAACTCAAGGAAGCCTTTATGCAAATATCTGCAGCTTCTTTGTGTAGCTCCTTCCTCTTCAATGTTCTACACCAAGTGTCAGTTACCTCAATCTTCCTGAACTCTGCTCTCTATCCCCTCCCCCCAAAGAGAAGGTTAATTTCTGCTTGGTTTTTCTTTGCCTGTTCCAGGGTCCTGTAGATGTCTCCAAATGCAACCACAGGGCTCACCTTGTTAGTTTCTCATCCTTCAGAGATCACTGCCTGTTATTCAATGTCTGAAAATAGTTGGTTCATGTGTTTTGTCTAGATTTCTGAATGTTTACTGTAGGAAATTTAGTCTGATATTTGTACTTCATTGTGTTAGGAAGCAAAAGACATTTCAGTATTTTTAGAGAAGTTTTAAAATTGTTTTTTTCTATATAATTATTTTAACATGAGAAGAAATTATCCATATCCAGGATTTTTCTGGAGTCCAGGTGAAAGGTTTTCTAAGTACCACTTTGTCTCTCGGAGAATTGTCAAAATTTCTTTTCACATATAAAGCTAAGATATATGAATTTCCCTATTCTTAGTAAAGTTCTCAGTAATTACTTATCTTTCAACTAATTTTGCTGACACAGTGGCAGATCTTTGACATTCTGAAAAAGTCTGGTATGAAGCCTTCACACTTCCAGTATGTCCTGTAGTTTACAAGGTTTTTTTCAGCTTCCTGGAGTTTTCATCCCAGTCTCCAGGAATATTTCACTGCTCTTCTTTCAGAGCTTTGAGGTAAGACTCCCTTTCTTCCTGGATTGTGTAGTTTAAAGATGTTACTGTAACATTGCTTCAGCAAATTTGATGGATGATGGTAGGTATAAGAATGGTAGTGATGGTAGGACATGGAATCCTACTTTAATTTATACAAAAATATTTATATAACACCTGTTGTGCATCACACACTCTTCAAGATAGGGATACAAAAATATCTGGAACATGCATTACATTGAATCAAACCACTACACTAACCAACCCTGACATGCATACTATTTTTAGATTTTTAAAATTATATTATCATTTTCATCATCTTTACTTTTTAAAGCCATTTTAAAATTCTCTGTACTTTTGAACAAAGACATGTTAATGGATACTGAATATTTCATTGTGTTACATGCTCACGCTGCAGTTTACCTCTGCCAATTCTCCATCCTTATTATAATCAAATTTTGCCTTGTTGCTTTTTATTTTTAAAAGATGCACAGTATCTGACTAGATTGAGAAGAATGTCTGTTAAAATCCCATTCAAGTTTGCAGGCCTGTGCAGCTCAGAAGTACTGCAGCTCTTAATGGAGGGCTGTGTCCTCCAAGTTGCAGCAGACCCCAAAAGTTCACCATCAATTTCTTCTTTCTGAGTTCTTGTCTCTAGAATTTGAAGAATAAAATCCAGAGACCAGGATGAGTGAGTGTAAGAGTGTGATTAATTCAAATGTGCATATGTCCTGCAGGGCTCAGTCCTCAGAAATAGATTTGGGTGTCTCAGCAGGCGGAAGAAGATGCAAGATGCAGTTTGGAGAGAAGACACACTTTATTCAGAGGTATTAACAGCCTTCAGCTTCAGCTTTAGCCCCCAGCCAGTTTCTTTTTAGTCCCCTGTTAGCCCTTGAGTCTTTTCCATAAGCTCTTTTTATATGTGGGCCAAAGAAAGAAGGCACACTGCCAACAGGTTACATAAGGAGATGCATGCTCACAAGTTAATGTTTATGACCTTGAATTAGAGTTTTTCTGGCCATGACTAACCATAACATAGCTGGTTCTCAGCTCAGGATACACATTAAAAACATAAGAAGCCTTGGTGGGGGAGCCTAAATAAAAAGTGGGTACCTTTGGACCTACCTAACAGCAACAACTCTTGCAGGGAGAAGAGCACTTGGCAGGGGTGCTGTCTGCATATGCTAGTCAGGGGGTTTATATAGCACTTGGGTCAATGATGTTGGTCCATACTGATGCTAACTAGGTTTGGAAAACTACTAATGCTATTGGTTACCCCTGAATCCCATTCAGATTGCCTACTTCCAGTTTCTCCTCTGCTTCTCAGAAAGTTGGAGGTTGAAGTCAGTGAATTGCATATATTCCATGTGGGATCTGGGGCTGCAGTGCTATGCAGATAGGGTGTTTGCACTGGGGTGGGTAGAATCATGGTGGGATGACAGGTCAGTGCATGATGGCGCTGGCCCACCCTGCTTCAGGCCCACTGAGTCTGAGGCCTAAGCAGGCCTGGTGGGCTCCCTGGCCTGTGCTCCAGCCTCCTGGACCACTGATCTGTCACTCCACCACTTTGTTGTCACTTCTTGGCAGAGACAAATGGGCTGGCTGTGTGGCTTGATGACTGGGGAGCCATGTCAATATTACTACCATTTATCCTAATATATTTAATGATATTTTATTTAAGCAACATCTCCTTTGAAATTCACTCTGATTTTTTATTTGAATAGTGACACTGCCCAGGAAGGTAGACCATACTGGGGAAATTGAAAAGAAGAGCAGAAAGATCCAGTCACATTGCTCTTTTGCATAAGATGTGTTACAGCTTTTTTGCTTCTTAAATGAGGAAGTAAACTGGTCAAAATATAACATAATTGAATGAATTAGTTTTAGAAAACTATTCTAAAACAGAATACAACAGACACTAGTATGACAGTATGTGAAAACGTGGATGTGTAACCGATGTGATTCTGCAATCTGTATACGGGGGAAAATGGGAGTTCATAACCCACTTGAATCAAATGTATGAAATATGATATGTCAAGAGCTATGTAATGTTTTGAACAACTAATAAAAAAATTAAAAATTTTACGTAGGCTCACCAGTCCCACGCTGAAAAAAAAGAGAAAACTATTCTAGTAATTCTTTAGAAAAATTCTTAGAAGAAAATATGGAAACAATGGCTAGCCTATTTTAGAAATGTGACAGAAATTGCAAAGACAATCTCTAGGAAATAGATATCCATTTATACTTCTACCATAAGTATATCTTCCTCAGTATGTTAGTATAAAATTTGGGAAATATTATTACCATTTAAACCAGAAATTCGTTAATTTTTAGCATAGATTTCCTTCCAAATCACATTATTTTTCAAGATTATATCTCCTTATCTGTTTTCCCCCTTGGACAGTATGTTCCAGAATTCTATATTTATTTATTTTTATTTTTGTGGTGATGAGGATCAAACCCAGGGCCTCATACACACTGGGCAGGTGCTTTACCACTGATCTCTACCCCCGGCTATTACAGATAGTACAGTAAGATTTAAACTCATGTTCATAAAGAAAGACAATTTATATTTTTAGTGAAGATAATAATATGGTTTAAATTAAGAGATTGTTTTTGATGAATACTCTCTTTTTACAGATACAGTGCCAGTTTTGAACCTTTCTTTGATACCAGGCATGTTGGCTCAGTTAAAAGTTTTCAAAAGCTAGTAACTATGATCATACTATTGGTTCTTACTTAAACTAACTGTCTTCCCTCACTAACAGAATATTTTTATCTTTATTTTTGGCTATGAGAAAGTAGGTTTTAGGGTGAAAAAACACCCAACAGAAATAAAAGTAACTATAAAGTTAGTATTGATTATGCCTTTCCCCTCTCTGTCTTTTTAGGTTGTTTTCTCCATGTTTCTTATCTTTTCTCTCCATTTATGCAAGGCACTCTTTCTTGCTGTAGGCCTTTCACTCTTTTGAAAGATAAAAGGGAACATCAAAGACTTTCTTTTTGTGAGTTTTGGATCTAAGTCCACATTGACAATATTGAGGGGTTCACCCTCAGACCAGGCTGAGCGTTTTGTTCAGCAATGCTCAATATTTGTCTGTACTGAGCATTACATTTCCTTCTGGCCCAAATCTTGGAAGATGGCTATAGAATGACTCTGGGTTCATTTTTGGAGTCAGAAAATCACAGAAAGCATCTTTTTGTGATATTTTAGCCTGACTCTTAAAAACATTTTGAACAAATACTCTTTTCTGTGTATACAATGCCCAGGAAGGTAGACCATACTGGGGAAATTGAAAAGAAGAGCAGAAAGATCCAGTCACATTGTTCTTTTGCATAAGATGTGTTACAGCTTTTTTGCTTCTTAAATGAGGAAGTAAACTGGTCAAAATATAACTTTCTGTCCCTAATTGTTCTGCCTTAAAAAATGACATACTCTGGTCAACTATCTAGCTTCAGAATGTATCATTTACAATTTATCTGTCATTTACTATTGTAACTATTAAAGTTTTAGAAATAAAATTGTAAGAATTCCTTGTATAATAACATTGATTTGAATGTCTTTCTGGGCCTAGTCAAGGCCTGACTTGTTTGTAAGATAAATTCTAAATTAAAATAGCAAGTGATTATGTCATTGAACTCCTCCCAGGGGAACATTCCCAGGTAATGTTACTCATTTACTGTTCCTTATAAAGACTAATTTTTTTTTCTGCTTATAATGGTTTGTGTCTTCACACTTGCAGAGTAAGGGATATAAAATTTAAAAAGAAAAATTTGCTAGAAGGACTCATGGAACTTACTGAAACCTACTATACTCATGGTTACATTTTATGACAGTGAATATGTAATATAGTCAGCTAAGGAGAGAAATAGATGGGGCAGAGTAACAGAGAATATAAAATGTAGATTTTCCACTATCCTTTCATGGTGGAGTCATGGACAGTGGTAACTCTTCCTGAAATGATGTGTGACAGTACTCAGAAGTATTGCCAACTACATCAGTATTGTTACACGTTGCTGTGTAACATGTTGTTGTAAGATAGTGACCAGAATTGGTGTTCAGGCTCAGTCATATAGAACTGGTTGGCTATCTTCCATGTCCATCCTTTCCAGAGCTAGAACTCATATGACAAACTCAAAGCTTCTACCATAAATCACACTGCTAGATTATCAGCATGGCCTAAATGTCCCAGGTTAAACTGACACTCTTGATCAGTAAGAATGGTTCAGGGGCTTAGAGACTATCTCCCAGTATCCAAGGGCAAAGGCAAGATATCTCATTGGGAAAGGTAAAATTCTTTATTATACAGTATAAGACTTAACAGCTCACTCTTGGTGATTATAATTGGAGAGTGAAGGATATTTACATTATATCTTGGATAGAAGAGCCATCTGTCATTTTAGAAAGTTTACAGAGGTATCGGTCAGGATCACACAGCTGCTGTTTGGACTTGTAGGTAGTTCTGCTCAGACTATGGATAGAAAGCATTTGTCCTTCGGCAAATATTAGGGTGGCTACTATTAAACATCGGCAGTATACAACATAACTACATTTTCTAAAAGCCAAAAAAATCCTTACTAAGAGCATATTAGAAGAAATGATTTCTGTCCTTGTTGAAGTATATTTGCTTAAGGATTAAGAAAAAAGCAGTATCCATTCTATATTCTATGTAAGTACATTTCCATTTGCTTGAAAAGACACATCCATTATTTAGTTAAGAATTGACTTTCTTGAGGGGCAGTGAAGGAATAGACAAGTATCTTTTTGAAAACTTGTATGGATAGAATTCCACTGTAGGGATTTGTTTGCTCCTGCCTCCTCCTGTTCCATGATGGTCCTCTCTCTGAGACTTGCCCCCTTATCTCTCCTATTTATGAAGAGGGTACCATATCATCTTCTTCCTTTTCCCACCTTGGCTGGTCATAGCTTCACAGCTTCCAGCTGCTCAGGCCAAAAATCATTAGACATCTGTATTAACTATTACTGCATAACAAATGGTTATAAACTTAGTGACTTGGAGTAATAAGCATTTATTAGGTCACAGTCTATGGGTCAGAAGTCTGGGCATGGCAGAAAACATGGACTCTGCTCAGGGGTTCACAACACCAAAACCAAAGTGTATGCTTGTCCAGAACTCAAGATTTTTTCCTCCCAAGAATCTAGTAACTTGTGGTTGTAGAACTGAAGTTCCCATTTTCTTTCTGGATATGAGCCAGAGTTACTTTTAACTCTTAGAGGCTTTTATTGGGTCCTAGCCATGTGGATGTTTCACAATGTGGTGGCTTACTTCCCTGAGCCAGTAGCATGACCTTCCTCTAGTTTGCTAAGATGAATTTCTATGAATTATCACATAATCATTGGAGTGAATATCCCATTTTAGTCACAGGTCCTGCCCATGTGCATGGAGACAGAATCCAGAGGATGGAGATATATATATATATATATATATATATATATATATATATATATATATATATATATATATTCAGGCAGGGGTTGGGAATCTGTGGGAATCTTTGATTTCTGCTTACCACCATGTATTTTTTATGATATATTTAATAAAATTACCAAGTATTGCCTATGCAATTGGATAAAAGAAACTTTTAGAGGAATAAAATTTAGAAAGAATAAAGAAACCAGAGACAGTAAACATACAATATGTGGAGGAAAGCAAAGAAAAATTAAAGTTCAACACATCCAAAAAGTTATGGAATTAGAAAAAGAGAAGCAAAGAAAGAACATGATTAAAAAACCAACAATATCGTAGAAATAAACCTAAATTTACCAATAATAGAACAAAGGTCAACTGATTAAACTGTCATTGGGAAGAGTTTCTTTGGTTGGAGACAAAAATATAATCCACTACGTGCAGTTTAAAGAACGTCCCTGAAATATAGTGGTACAGGAAAGCCAACTCATTAATTCATTCAGTTATTATTTTCGTTTTTAAGAACTCTTCAATGAGTAAATTAGTCATTGCCCTCATAAGGCTCAGGTTAAAGTGTGGGGTATTAAAAATAAACAAACAAGCTATGTAATATAATATTAGAGAATAATATAAGGCTTTTCAGAGTGAAGCAGAATAAAAGTATAGAGAGTAGTTTGGTGAGTGGGAGGGGGCTGATCTTTTAGATGGGCTCTTCAAGTTCCATATTGGAGAAACAAGACTAACTAAACTGAAGGAATAAGCCATGTGGATATCTGCAACCTGAATACATACAATGACCATGAGATGGGATTGTGCTTGGCGTGCATACTGAAGCAGCAGCAGACTGGTGACTATGGCTAAGGTAAGGCATTCAAGGGAGAAAGTGGCAGGGGACAGATCAAGTAGAGCTTTAAATAAAAATATTGTAAAGTGAAATAAGCCAGATGCAAAAGGACAAATATCACATCATTTCACTTACATGTGGAATCTAAAAAAGTCAAACTTGTAGAATAATGGTGGTTTCCAGGGGCTGAGGAGGAGGTCAAAATGGGGAGATGCTGGCCTAGGTGTACAAACTTTCAGTTATAAGATAAACAAGTTCCTGGAATCCAAGGTACAGTATGAGTGATGATGGGTGTGTTAAATCATTGTATAATATACACACATCAAGCACCATGTTGTATACCTTGCATGGATATACTCTTTGTCAGTTAAATATTTTTAAATTTTAAAAAATGGATGGGAAAAGATATTTATTTTGCTCCTATGCTATACCACACTTGGTACCCAGTTTGGGGAATGCAAATGGACAAAACAGACCTGGGCTTTGTGCTCTTGAATCTTTTGCTGCATCATCTTTTCTTGTGAACAATCATTGAGAATCACTGAAAAATATCCTCTTCTTGATTTGACTCAAGTCAGGCTCCACTCAACCTTCCAAGCTTAACCATGGGCTTGGTGGCTATTCTTGTAGGTTTCTAATTGTAGTAAGAGTCTTGCTAAAGTTAGCTTAGCAAGAACTCCACACAGATATCCTCAGTATCTGCTTAAATTTCTTATCCTTGTTTAGAAAGTTTAATGCATTGAAATGTATACATTCCCCAGGCTATATCTGAGCACCTTAGTCTGTCTTCAGCAAAAATCCTGCCAAGTCAATTTAAGCCAGAATCCTCTTATCCCTGGTGTTTCCTCTTAGTAATTTTTCATCTACTGACCCTGCCCTACTCCTTTGCTATAAATCTACTTTTCCTTCTTGTATTCTAAATTAAACCCAGTTCTATATGGAGGTCTCTTCTTCCTGTTGCAATAGTTCCTGAGTAAAATCTGTTTTTTTCTGATTTAATTGTTCTGCAACTCTGGTTTCCTTTCATATCAAAAAACCATATACATCAACAACTTGCTTTCCTTGAAAATAGTGAGATCTTCAAACTTGTCCAGGGCAATAAGAAGAATCCATTTCTTATTTCTCTCCCTTTATCTTTTTTTCAAAGCTACGATCTTTCAGTTGCTCTTTAAAAAGTTAAATTGGAATATTACATGATTGGGCAAATTTGGTCTGTCTTTTGATGAATGAATCACTGATGGTTCAAACATACAATGTTGTCTGGCTGTGTTTTCTTACCCAGCAGCAAGAGTTCACCAAATTGCACTTTGCATGACAAACCATGTTTTATCTCTCCATAGCTGAGCTTTCAAGTAATCTTTGGAAGATATTTAATATAACACAAAGTTTCCAAATATTTATCTAAATTGCTTATGGGGGGGGGATTGGTTGGAGGGTATTGAGATTATTTTCTCCACTTATTTTCCATGTATTTCACTATAGTAAGTCAAGTCTTGTAAAGTTAGAAAAGGATTTATTTGTCACACTTCGACTATAAATAGGTCATTCTCTTGTGAGTGTTTTTGAAAAGATATGGTGATCCCTTCAATGCTTCATTTGGCTATGTAGAAGTTGCCAAACCTCACAGATTTCAGGATCTTACAGTATACAGCCAGGATAAAGTCTCCCTCCTTCTCTCCCACACCCTCTTAATTACTGAGCATTAAAAACTCATGAGAAAAAAAAATAAAGCCTTGGAGTAGAGGTGCTCTGCCAGTGTTAGAAGGAGGCCTGGGGTAACATCAGCAGCAGCTCTCCAATTTCAGGTCAAGGCAATGACACAAGACAGGAAACATGTTTATGCTTGCTACCCTAATATTGGGTCTCATTATTTTCAGAAAGGCAGGGGAAATTTAAGCATTTTGTGTGGGGTATAAACACGCATATGTACAAACATACATATATATACACACACATATATATAAAGTTTTATATATAAAATATATATATATATATATTTTATACACATACATACATACATACATATTAGAAATAGCTTTTTAGATTTTTGTAGCTGGAGGGTTTTCTCATTTTTTCTTCTGGTCTTCTTTTCCACTTCTGAAGTATTTTTGTTTTCTGTAAACAAAGTTTGGCTAGATAAACTCTTGCCCCTGATCTTCTTGGTCTTGAAGATAGATACACAATAGGATCTGGTTAGCAAATTAGATTCACTGTAATTAG
The DNA here is from genome assembly GCF_964194105.1 of Spermophilus citellus. Classification (NCBI taxonomy): domain Eukaryota; kingdom Metazoa; phylum Chordata; class Mammalia; order Rodentia; family Sciuridae; genus Spermophilus; species Spermophilus citellus. The sequence goes on from NC_138196.1 coordinate 27,475,113, forward strand.
CAATTGGGTGAATTTTGCAAACTCTTTTCTGTTCATATTCCTCTTGAGAGAGAGAGAGGCTGCCTTTGGAGAGAAAGGTTCCCTTCTGTTTTGTATTTAGGCAGGGCAGGCCTGTTCACAGGTGAAATGATTAGATTATAAGAGCTGTGACGACTTGAATGAACTAGTGGGTGGTAACGATAGGCATGTAGGGTGTTGTTAGAGGAAGTGGGTTTCTGGAGGTGTGGCTTTGGGAATCATATCTTGTCCCTGCCTTCCCCCTCCCTCTCTCTTTGTTTCCTGGCTGTCATGAGCTGGGCAGCCTTCCTCTGCTATGCCCTTTTGCCATGAGGTTCTACCTTATATCAGTCCTAGAGCAATGGAGTCATCTAACCATGTACTTAGATCTCTGAAACTATGAGCTCAAATAACCTTTTTCTCCTCTGAGTTTTTCTTGTCAGGTATTTGGTCATAGTGATGAAAAGCTGACTAACACAGTGCCTAATGTTGAATTCATGGGATATGTCTTCCTACGCAGCAGTATCCTTTTAAGGATTGGTATTTCAGTCCTCATCTTTAGTCTTTTATTTTTATTCTTCAAATTATTCATAAGTCTATTTGGGGAAAAGGGTGCTATTTCTTGGGGCCAACTAAAGACCTTAACTATAACTTAGAGAAGTTTCACGAATGTAGAATATAGAAATCCGGTTATTCCACTGTCAACACAGGAGAAAGGTCCAAGTTTAAGTCAACCGGCTGAAATGGCAACAAAATTCCAACAATGGTTTGTCCCTCAAAATTATCTCCACAAAAAGCGCTTGGAAGCAGTGAGTTAACTAACAGGAAAGTCTTTAATTAAACTTATGGAAAGGGGTTGCAGCAGAAGAATTTCATGTATCAATGAGAGATAATGCTTATCTTTTTCTGTGATAAAAATTGCAAATTAACTTTTTAATTGCTGCTGTTACCTTGACCAGAATGGGAAGTTCTAAATGGCAATTGCTTGCTCAGCTCTTGCTTTCCAGAACAACCTTCCAGATTACAATGATGAAGCCTTACACCTAAGTATTAGTCTGAATGCTTCAATTTAGCCTGGATAACAACTAAAATGAGTAAGTTCTCATGACATGAGTGTGTATGAAACATAAACTGTTTTCTCCCAATATTTCTCCCAAGATTCCCTGCCTGACTTGCCTCTGAGGTGAGTGACAGTGCTGGCTTTAAATTATAAAATAGTTCAGAAGAAATTATTGCAGATTGTAAGTTACTAAAAGTGGCCACACCAGAATTTCAGGTCCCGTCTGCTCTGGCAGAACCTTGACAGTCCCCATCAAAAAATGAATCCTATTATTGTTTTAGTCAGTGTATTTTTTGTTGTTGTCATTATGACTATGACCAAAACATTCAAAGAGTATAATTTAGAGGGAGGAAAGTTTATTTAGGGCTCAAGGTTTCAGAGGTTTCAACCCATAAATGGTCAACTCCATTGCTCTGGGCCCCAGATAAGGGAGCACCTCCTGGCAGAAGGGCCTAGCAGAGGAACATTGCTCAGCTCATTGAAGGGTCAGGAAGCAGAGAGAGAAGGAGAGAGAAGCAGTCACAGAGGAGATGCCCCCTTTCAGGGCGTGCCCTCAGTGGCCAACCTCCTCTATCCACGTCCCATCTGCCTCCGGTTACCTCCCAGTCAGCCCATTCAAACTATGCTCTTACAGCTCCCAATATTCCTGCATTAATGTTCCTGCAGGGGTGCCTGAGATCCAAATCAAAACATTACCCACCCCTAACCCGAGTCTTGGCAGAGCTTTCCTACTGTCTTGATAAACGGAATTTGGTGGGAGTGATGCTGGAATATAAAAGACAATATGACTTTTCTCTGGCTCTCTCGTGGGATGAGGATCCTTTGGAATATAACTACCATGTTGTAAGGCTGGGCTGTGGTTTCGAGGCCGAAAATCCACTCCGCGGGAGCCGCCATTTGCTTTCTGCTTGCTGTCTTGATGGCCCTGTCTACACGGTCCAGCAGCCGCATCTAGAGGTTGAAACTGGGCTGCGTGCCGAGCCCTGTCCTCCGAAGGCTGGACCACGGCCTCAAGTGCCTCGGTCGCCTGTTGCCTGCTGCACCTTGGGGCAGAGCCTGCTCTGGGGTCATTCGGCATCCCCCTGCGAGGGGACCCGTGCTCCGGAGGAGGGGGCTGGAGAGCCGCGGTGGTAGCCGCTTGGGCCCCGGGAGCCGGGCACCGGGCCGAGGAGCGGCGGAGGTCGGGGCGGTGCTGCTAAGGTCGCGGACAAGCGTGGCGCCCGTGAGCGCAGCCCAGAGATGGAGGCGACGGCAGCAGGGTTTCATTTCTAGAAAACTGGAGTGGAAACAGAAGCAGCAGTTTGTATAACCCCAAGATCTTGCTTATGCCAGGAAACTGTAAAGGTAACATGGATATCATTGAGGAGGTCTAACATGACGGCAGGCGCGGAGAGATCAAGTCTCTGACCTCTTCAACTGCGCGGGCATAGGGAGCTGTAAATTATCTAAAGGCTGTTTGCTCAGGATCACTAGGCAATGCTGAGCTGATGTGGATCTGGGGCGTACAGTCTGGGCCTCTCAGAAAACACACACTGAGCACGGATCAGCTACATTCAAGCTCCGGTTCGCCTGCTTCTCGTGACTCAGCACTAACGATCCCGCTGAAATAACTGGTCGGCCCTTCTAAACTTAGAGGTAAAAGCCAACTGAGCCTTCATAGGCAGTGGCCACAGGACTGAAACGGGGATTGGGAGAGATAGTCAGGGCCCACCCGTTGCATTGGTCACCCAGCATAGGGAACGAACGGTCACCATTTGCATGGGATACCACATTGGAAGAGAACTGACGTCACGGGCGGAGGAGACAACTGCATTGAAACCAGCGAGACAGGTGTGTAATCCCCTATTCATCTCCCTCCACACAGCGGGGGAAACCTTAAGGGCCCCTCCCAGCTCTCCTGTGAGCCCGATAGCCAGACCGAGGGAATCAGGAGTGGTGCGGGACTCGCGGTGCAAAACTCCCGGCTACCGCTCCCACCAGTACTGACAGCTGAGGTCTCTTGCACCAGCTACTGGGGGCGTGGCTATAAGAGGGCAAGCAAATTCGCTGGGGGTTCTCAGCCGCAAGCTCTACAAACTTAGGGTCTGAGGGAGGCAAATAGGGAGAGGGAGCCCAGGTGTTCATGAAAACAGGGCTCCCAGGAACAGCAGACCTGGCGTGTAGCCAGTATTGTGGTGAGCGTCACAGGTGAGCGGGGCCTGGATTGAGGAAACACAAGAGAAGGACCTAGACACTCAGGATTGGAGACCCGCCCAGTCTGGGAGGAAGAGCTGCTGCACAGCGATCGGTTTCCACCTATTGAGAGGAGAAGCTTGACTCAGTGGGCACAGCTCCACCTACTGGAAGAGAAGTTAATCGAACTCTTGGACTACATTTATTATTATTATTATTATCATTTTTTTCTCTTTTCCTTTTTTTTCTTATTCTTTCATTTTCAATTTTTGTTGTTGTTGTTCTTTCATTTTTTTTAATGTTTTTAATTTTTGTGTTTTAAATTTTTTATTTTATTATTATTTTTTTTAATTTTCATTTTCATTTTTTTATTATCATTATTATTTTTGTAAAAAAAATTTTATTCTTTTCTTTCTTTCTTTATTTTCTAATTTTTGTTTGTTTGTTTGTTTTTGTTTCTTTTGTCTTTTCATTTCTTTTCAATTTTCTTACTCCCCCTTCCTTGAATTCTACCTGCCTACTCTCATTCTCTTTAGTGACTTCTTCCCTGCCCTTCTAATATCCTTCCTCCCAAGCATCAAATAAATTTATAAGAGTAAACAGTAACTCAGCAGTCAAACAGAACAAGAAGTATCATGACCAGCATAAAAAATCAAGGAAGAAAAGGAGTACAAACAATGCAGGACAGCCTAAATATTCAGGAGGACCTAGAGTCAGCAGAAAAATGGTCACATAAAGAACTCAAGGAACACCTTAGACAGATGGAATGGAACCTTAAGAGGATACGAGACAGCAAATCCAAACAGTGAAAGAACACATTGAGAATGAATTACATAAACAGATAAAAGAAGAAGTTAAGCATCTTTATCAGGAGATAGAGATTATAAAAAAAATCAAACAATAATTCTAGAAATGAAGGAAACGATAAACCAAATTAAAAACTCAATCGAGAGTATCACTAACAGAGTGGAGCAAGTAGAAGCCAGAACGTCAGATAATGAAGACAAAATATATCATATTGAAAAGAGCCTAGCCAACTCAGAAAGGCAGGAGAAAAACATCCAAGAGATATGGGATAACATAAAAAAGGCAAATCTACGAGTCATCCGGATAGAGGAAGGTACAGAGATTCAAATCAGGGGAATGAGTAACCTGCTGAATGAAATAATTATAGAAAACTTTCCAGAAATAAAAAAGGACACAGATATACAAATTGTAGATGCATACAGGACACCGAGCACACAAAATCACAGTAGACCAACGCCAAGACACATTGTTATGAAGATATCCAATATACAGAACAAAGAGAAAATATTAAAAGCTACAAGAGAAAGGAGGCATATCACATTCAGGGGTAAACCAATAAGGTTAACAACGAATTTTTCATCACAGACGCTGAAAGCGAGAAGATCCTGGAACAACGTATTTCAAACACTGAAAGACAATGGATGCCAACCAAGAATTCTGTATCCAGCAAAATTAAGCTTCAGGTACGACAACGAAATAAAAATCTTTCATGATAAACAAAAGCTAAAAGAATTTGCAGCCAGAAAACCAGCATTGCAAAGCATCTTGAGCAAAACATTACACGAGGAAGAAATGAAAAACAATAACCAAAACCATCAGTGGGAAGTGCCTCGGTAAAGACAGAGGGAGGGGGAAAGATAATCATGGAGAAACAAACTAAAAGAAGATAAATAATCAAACATGGCTGGAAGTACAAACCATACATCAATAGTAACTCTAAACATTAATGGCTTAAACTCTCCAATAAAGCGACATAGGCTGGTAACATGGATTAAAAAAACAAATCCAACAATATGCTGCCTCCAGGAGACACATCTGATTGGAAAAGACATACACAGGCTGAAGGTGAAAGGTTGGGAGAAAATATACCACGCACACGGTCCTCATAAGCAAGCAGGGGTGGCCATCCTCATATCGAATAAAATCGACTTCAAGACTAAATTAATCAAAAGGGATAAGGAAGGACATTATATACTGTTAAAAGGAACCATTCACCAACAAGACATAACAATTATCAATATTTATGCACCAAATAATGGTGCTGCGATGTTTGTAAAAGAAATTCTCCTCAAGTTCAAGAATCAAATAGACCACAACACAATAATTATGGGTGACTTCAACCCACCTCTCTCACCATTGGACAGATCTTCCAAACAAAAGTTGAATAAAGAAACTATAGAACTCAATATCACAATCAACAACCTAGACTTAACTAACATATATAGAATATATCAACCAACATCAAGTGGCTATACTTTTTTCTCAGCAGCACATGGATCCTTCTCAAAAATAGACCATATATTATGCCATAGGGCAACCCTCAGTAAATATAAAGGGGTGGAGATAATACCATGCATTTTATCTGATCATAATGGAATTAAAATGGAAATCAATGATAAAAGAAGGAAGGAAAAATCCTACTCACATGGAAAATGAACAATATGTTACTGAATGATCAATGGGTTACAGAAGACATAAAGGAGGAAATCAAAAAATTCTTAGAGATAAATGAAAATACAGACACAACATATTGGAATCTATGGGACACAATGAAAGCAGTTTTAAGAGGGAAATTCATCACCTGGAGGTCATTCCTCAAAAAAAGGAAAAACCAACAAATGAATGAGCTCACACTTCATCTCAAAGCCCTAGAAAAGGAAGAGCAAAACAACAGCAAATGTAGCAGAAGGCAAGAAATAATTAAAATCAGAGCGGAAATCAACAAAATTGAAACAAAAGAAACTATTGAAAAAATTAACAAAACTAAAAGTTGGTTCTTTGAAAAAATAAATAAGATCGACAGACCCCCAGCCATGCTAACGAAGAGAAGAAGAGAGAGAACTCAAATTACTAACATACGGGATGAAAAAGGCAATATCACAACAGACGCTACAGAAATACAGAAGACAATTAGAAATTATTTTGAAAACCTATATTCCAATAAAATAGAAGATAGTGAAGACATCGATAAATTCCTTAAGTCATATGATTTGCCCAGACTGAGTCAGGAGGATACTCACAACTTAAACAGACCAATATCAATAGATGAAATAGAAGAAGCAATCAAAAGACTTCCAACCAAGAAAAGCCCAGGACCAGATGGGTATACAGTGGAGTTTTACAAAACCTTTAAAGAAGAATTAATACCAATACTTTTCAAGTTATTTCAGGAAATAGAAAAAGAGGGAGCTCTGCCAAATTCATTCTATGAGGCCAACATCACCCTGATTCCAAAACCAGACAAAGACAACTCAAAGAAAGAAAACTACAGACCAATATCTCTAATGAACCTAGATGCAAAAATCCTCAATAAAATTCTGGCGAATCGGATACAAAAACACATCAAAAAAATTGTGCACCATGATCAAGTAGGATTCATCCCTGGGATGCAAGGATGGTTCAATATACGGAAATCAATAAATGTTATTCACCACATCAATAGACTTAAAGATAAGAACCATATGATCATCTCAATAGATGCAGAAAAAGCATTTGACAAAGTACAGCATCTCTTTATGTTCAAAACACTAGAAAATCTAGGGATAACAGGAACTTACCTCGACATTGTAAAAGCTATCTATGCCAAGCCTCAGGCTAGCATCATTCTCAATGGAGAAAAATTGAAGGCATTCCCCCTAAAATCTGGAACAAGACAGGGATGCCCTCTATCACCACTTCTATTCAATATAGTTCTCAAAACACTGGCCAGAGCAATTAGGCAGACGAAAGAAATTAAAGGCATATAAATAGGAAAAGAAAAACTTAAATTATCACTATTTGCGGCTGTCATGATTCTATACCTAGAAGACCCAAAAGGGTCTACAAAGAAACTACTAGAACTAATAAATGAATTCAGCAAAGTGGCAGGATATAAAATCAACACACATAAGTCAAAGGCATTTCTGTATATCAGCGACAAAACTTCTGAAACGGAAATGAGGAAAAACACTCCATTCACAATATCCTCAAAAAAATATAAAATACTTGGGAATCAACCTAACAAAAGAGGTGAAAGATTTATACAACGAAAACTACAAAACCCTAAAAAGAGAAGTAGAAGAAGATCTTAGAAGATGGAAAAATATAAACTGTTCATGGATAGGCAGAACTAACATTATCAAAATGGCGATATTACCAAAAGTTCTCTATAGGTTTAATGCAATCCCAATCAAAATCCCAATGGCATTTCTTGTAGAAATAGATAAAGCAATCATGAAATTCATATGGAAAAATAAAAAACCCAGAATAGCAAAAGCAATTCTAAGCAGGAAGCGTGAATCAGGTGGTATAGCGATACCAGATTTCAAACTATATTACAGAGCAATAGTAACAAAGCCAGCATGGTACTGGTACCAAAACAGGCGGGTGGACCAATGGTACAGAATAGAGGACACAGAGACTAATCCACAAAGCTACAACTATCTTATATTTGATAAAGGAGCTAAAAGCATGCAATGGAGGAAGGATAGCATCTTCAACAAATGGTGCTGGGAAAACTGGAAATCCATATGCAACAAAATGAAACTGAATCCCCTCCTCTCGCCATGCACAAAAGTTAACTCAAAGTGGATCAAGGAGCTAGATATCAAATCAGAGACTCTGCATCTGATAGAAGAAAAAGTTGGCTCAGATCTACATATTGTGGGGTCGGGCTCCAAATTCCTTAATAGGACACCCATAGCACAAGAGTTAATAACAAGAATCAACAAATGGGACTTACTTAAACTGAAAAGTTTTTTCTCAGCAAGAGAAACAATAAGAGAGGTAAATAGGGAGCCTACATCATGGGAACAAATTTTTTCTCCTCAAACTTCATATAGAGCCCTAATATCCAGAGTATACAAAGAACTCAAAAAATTAAACAATAAGAAAACAAATAACCCAATCAACAAATGGGCCAAATACCTGAACAGACACTTCTCAGAGGAGGACATACAATCAATCAACAAGTACATGAAAAAATGCTCACCATCTCTAGCAGTCAGAGAAATGCAAATCAAAACCACCCTAAGATACCATCTCACACCAGTAAGATTGGCAGCCATTATGAAGTCAAACAACAACAAGTGCTGGCGAGGATGTGGGGAAAAGTGTACTCTTGCACATTGCTGGTGGGGCTGCAAACTGGTGCGGCCAATTTGGAAAGCAGTATGGAGATTCCTGGGAAAGCTGGGAATGGATCCACCCATTTGACCCAGCTATTGCCCTTCTCGGACTATTCCCTGAAGACCTTAAAAGAGCGTACTATAGGGATACTGCCACGTCGATGTTCATAGCAGTACAATTCTCGATTGCTAGACTGTGGAACCCACCCAGATGCCCTTCAATAGATGAATGGATAAAAAAAATGTGGCATTTATCCACCATGGAATATTACGCAGCACTAAAAAATGACAAAATCATGGAATTTGCAGGGAAATGGATGGCACTGGAGCAGATTATGCTTAGTGAAGCTAGCCAATCCCTAAAAAACAAATACCAAATGTCTTCTTTGATATAATGAGAACAATTAAGAACAGATCAGGGAGGAAGAGCAGGAAGAAAAGATCAACATTAAACAGATACATTAGGTGGGAGGGATAGGGAGAGAAAAGTGAAATTGAATGGTAATGGAGGGAGACCCTCATTGTTATACAAAATTTCACATAAGAGGTTGTGAGGGGAACGGGAAAATAAACAAGGAGAGAAATGAATTACAGTAGATGGGGTAGAGAGAGAAGATGGGAGGGGCGGGGAGGGGGGATAGTAGAGGATAGGAAAGGTAGCAGAATACAACAGTTACTAATAGGGCATTATGTAAAAATTTGGATGTGTAACCCACGTGATTCTGCAATCTGCATTTGGGGTAAAATTGGGAGTTCATAACCAACTTGAATCTAATGTATGAAACATGATATGTCAAGAGCTTTGTAATGTTTTGAACAACCAATAAAAAAAAGAAATTTTACAAGTAAAAAAAAACCAAAAAAAAACAAAAAAAAAGAGTAGTCATTTCTCCAATGTTTTTTATGTGTAACCCAATAAACTTGTTTACTTTGTACAGAAAAAGAGAAATTGTCTATCTATCTATCTATCTATCTATCTATCTATCTATCTATCTATCTATTATCCACCCATGCATCTATTCATCCTCTGTCCTGGCACACAACCTCTAAAACTCTTGTAGAGAGGAATGGAAGGAGAATGTTTTTGTTCTAGGATTTGGTCTTTAACCCTGGCTCCTGACAGAGTTCTTAATACCTTTGTAAATTTTTAAAGTGATAGGAATGTCTGACACAGAGTTCCTAAATACCTTAGAATTTCTTCACTGTGATAGGAGTGTCTTTTGTTTGAATGATGTGACTCTTCACAGAGTCCTTGATGGGGGCTGGTCTCCAGAAAGAACAAGCCATGATTAGAAGTTTGGAACTTCTAGCCCAACTTCCTGCCCTTTGGGGAGAGGAGAGGAGTTAAAGATTTAATTACTATTGATGATGCCAGTGTGATGAAGTTTTTATAACCATCTCTAGAAGACAGTTTAGAGAGCTTCTGGGTTAATGAGTTAGTTAGTTTTCCATTACTGTAACAAAATATCTGAAATAATCAATTTATAAAGAGGAAAGATTTATTTTGGCTCCTAATTTGGAGACTTCAGTCCATGATTCATTCATCCCATTGCTGTGGGCCTATAGTGAGGCAGTACATCATGGTATGGAGAAGTGGTGAGAGAAAGCTGCTTATTCCATGGTGACTGAAAAATGAAAAAGATAGAAAGCGCTAGAGTCTCACTGTCCCCTTCTCTTAAAAATTCCACTACCTCCTAATAGCATCAAGATGGGGACAAAGCCTTTAATGCAGGGACATTCCAGATCCAAATTATAGCACTAGGTGAACATATTCACACGCTGGGATGAGAGTGGCATACCCTAACTCTATGAGGACAGCAGCTCTTGTGTTGGAGACACTTCTGGATCTTTCCCTATGTATATCGTCATCTGACTATTCCTTCATATATTTTAAAATGAGCTTGATGGGCTGGGAATGTAGCTCAGAGATTAAGTGCTTGCCCTGGGTACAATCCCCAGTACTGCAAAATTAATTAATTAATTAATTAATTAATCAGTTAATTAAAATTGACTTTGTAGCATCCTTTGTCATAAATTGATAATGGGCAGTAAAATATTTTCTTGGGTTCTTTGAGCTACTCTATCAAATTATAGATATTGAACAGGGTTGTGGGAACCTTTAACTTGTAGCCAAGTTAGAAGTTGTGGGTAACCTAGGAAATACTACTTATGATTGCATCTGAAGTGGGCAATAATGTTGTGAGACTGAGCACTTAACCTGTGGGACCTTCACTAACTCAACTTAGCTTCAGAATTGAATTGCAGATGGAGTTGAAGAATTGGTATGGGGAAAAAACCCACCTATCTGGTCACAATGTTGAGATGAATATCGAAGAAAAGTATCTGAAATAAAGTATCGAGTATTGTAGTATACAAGGAGAGAGAGAGCTTTTCTCCCCAATATGAAAATCTGGGACATGAAGAGAGATCATGTGTATGTATTCCAGCTGACATCTCCAGGTAAAGTCTTAGCTGATAGAATCAACCTCTAGATATCCAAGTGAGCAAACCTTCAGATGATTCCAGGCATGTAGCCACCGCACTCATGCTGAGTGGAACAGATATGGGCTAAACCTACAAATTTCTGCTGAAATTTCAGATAAGGAGAAAATTAAATGTAATCATTATTTTAATCCACTAATTTATGAGGTAATTTTCTATGCAATCAGAATAACTGGAAAAGAACCCATTCTATTCAACAATAGTTTCTGCCATGTTGCTGAGGCCTTGAATAATGAATTACATGATAAGAAATAAATTTACACCTATAAACAGTTCAGAAGAAACTGAAGTCTTAGAACAACTATAAATTTCAGGGAATTCCAATCACACTAGCATAAAAAATAATACAATATATGGAGTAAGTTTAACAAAAGAAGTGTGAAACCTAGACACCAAAAACAATAAGTCACTGTTAAAAACAAATAAGGCAGAACTAAATAAATGGAAAAACATTTTATGTTCATGAACTGGAGGACTAAACCTTGTTAGGATGGCACTCCTTTCCAAACGGATCTACAGATTCAGTACACTCCCTGTCATAAGAGTTGATCAGTCTGCATGAGTGCCTTGTCCCTCATGAATGAAATTAAGGCTCTTATGAAAAAGGCTTCATGCAGCATTTTGTTCACTTGCCCCTTTATCTTTTACCATGTGAGAACATGAGAACACAGCATTTGTTTCTTCTAGAGGGATACAGCAACAAGATGCCATATTGGAAAAAAAGTGCATCCCTGACCAGACAGTCAAACCTATTGCTGCCTTTGTCTTGGACTTCTGAGCCTTAAACCATGAGGAAATAAATCTCTATTATTTATAAACTACTCAGTCTTGGTTATTTTGTTATAGCAACATAAAGTAGCTAAGATATGGGCAAATGGGAGGGAACTCTTATACACCAGTGGCAGGAATTTAGGGTTGTGAAGCTGCTTTGTGAAAACATTATGTCACTTCCTCAGATGGTTAAACTGAGTTACCACATGACTTAGTAATTTCACTTCTAGATATAAACCCAAGAGATGAAAAGCGTCCACACAAAATTTGTAGGTGAAGGTTTATAGCAGTATTATTCACAGTAGCCCCAGGTCCTCACATAAAAAGTGGGAAAGAAAGTAAAAAAAAAATTGTGGTTTATCCATAAAATGGAATACAGTTACTGCCATAAAAGAAATAAAATGTTGAAACATATTCCCATATGGATGAATCTTGAAAGCATCATGCTAAGTGAAAGAAGCCAGTCACAAAGTCCACATATTATATGATTTCAGTTATAGAAAATGTTTAGAAAAGGAAAGTGTTCAGAGACAGAGAGTAGATAAGCAATTGTTTCAGGAATGGGGAGATGAGGAAACAGACAGCTGAAAGTTATTGAGTTTCTTTCTGAGGTGAGGAAAATGTTCTAAAATCGGTTATGGTGAAAGCCACACATACCTGTGAATACACTAAAAACTACTCGATTTTATACTTAAAATGGATAAATTCTATGATATGTGAATTATATCTCACCAAAGTGGTTCTTAAATTGATTAAATCAGTTTTGATTCAAACCAGCAGTGTGTGTAATGGCTCCACAGCTTTATCATCACTTCATACTTAAATATTTGGCCCTCTGATGGGTATGAAATATAATCTTTTCTGTACTTCCCTGATTATTAAGGCTGAATGTCTTTGGGGGTTATTGGCTCTATGGTTTTCCTCTTGGGTAAATTTCCTGTTTATATATTTTAATTAATTCCTTTTGTGGGTTGTCATTTTCTAAATGATCTGTTAGAGTAGCTGAAGAGCCCAGTCTGGTATTTGTGGCTCCCTGGTTATCTTTGCTTCTAGGCATTTTTGTGAACTACAGTTTATATGGATGTGCCAAACTCAAAATCAGAGCAGGAGTTTTTATATAAATGCACCAAAATTTTATTTCCAATTATTTTCCTTAATTCACATAGTAGTTTCAGAATAAAAATAGCATGCTATCATGACAGTATAAGTGAAAATTATTTAATAGCTTTTGCCATATATATTTAAAATATAATTTTTCTAATTGTAAAGGAAATGCATATATTTTATGGAAGTAATGTAAAACAGAAAATCATAAAAAGAAAATTATTTATAATCCAACAACTGATATATTATCAATGTGAACATTTTGAAATATTTGTCATTCTGGAAAATGGTTGAGTCTGTAAACTTTCAATACAATGAGCCCATATCCTATTATTTTAAGTGGAAAAAAATAATGTGTTCTCAGTCCACACAAATGCCAACAGTCCCTCCAATATTACTAAAATATTCTTAAATATCTATGGAATAATTGACTGGAATTTCTGCAAATTTTAAGGCATTTAAAACACTAACTAGCTGGATACAGTGGCACATCCCTGTCATCCCAGCTACTCCAAGGCTTGGGTAGGAGGATCGGAGTTCTAGACCAGCCTCAGAAATTTAGCAAGATCCTCAGCAACTTAGCAAGATTCTGTCTCAAAGGAACAAAAAAAAGGACCAGGGATATAGCTCAGAGGTAAAACGCCCCTGAGTTCAATCCCCAAGACCAACCAAAACAAAATAAAACAAAAACAAACAAATGAAAAACAATAACAACAAACCAAAACAAAACCTCACTAACCACTTAGTTATTTCATATTGGAAAAAATTGTAAGTAGGCATATTTGTATGCTATATGGAAAAAAGTGCTGTGTAGTATTAGAAATTGAAATTTTCTTCTATATTGCAAACAGTATGTACTATCATGTAAATCAAATGATTAAATATGTTAAGAATACATAAGGAATGCAAATAATATTTATCAAAATGAAATATGCCAACAAGATAATATTTTTACACATTATCTAATTGTCAATTAAACGGTTGCCTGAATGTGGTTGGATGGTAAAGAGAAAAAGAAGCCATAGTCACTGTTACTGTAAGTACTGGTTGTTTATGGGTTAGGTGCCATGTGAGTGACCTGGAGATGGGGTGAGTAAAACAGCAAACATACAAAGTTCATTCATACCTAAATTCACAACTTTATGTTCAGTCTTCTCTAATTGCATTCAAGGCACAGGGAGTTGGTGTCTATTTTGCATAATCCATTGAAAAATAATGCTGCAGTCTCATTTTTAGATATTCAAAATTTTTATTCTAGAGAATTTTGTAACTTTGAAAAACACTAACAATTTCTTTTTCTTTCAGTCTGTGAAATGAGGGTCAGCCAGGTGGTCAGTGTGACTTACCTTACTCTTATTACACAAGTAGCATTCATTGAAATGAATATCTAGTCTTTCATTTTCTGTCGAGTAGGTGTTGACTAGTTAAGTTTGCCTGTCAGTTTATTTGTAAACTCCAGTATATTGTATTTAGAACAATAGAGAAAGAAAATAGTAACTAGTACAGTTAAAAATCTTAATATACATTAAGTCCAGAGAGGTTGTTGAATTTTAGCCTGATAAAAGTTTTATCTGTATCTTCATGGCCTGCCTGAATCATGCAGATACTGAGAAATTATATAGGCTTTATAAAAATGAATTTCAAAAGCATTCTGATTGGCTAAACACTACTTTTCCAGGATAAAATATAAAGACTTCTTTTTTGAATAATGGTACTAGTAGAAGGATATAAGATAAATGGACACATTTCCAGGGTGTATAGTAATATTCTATTTCCCATTTAACTCTTGTATTGTAGTCCTACTGAATTTTGAAGTATTAGTGGGGAAAGGCTATTGATGCAGCTTGGTAAGAACAGGTGCAGTAAAAGTTTTAATAGGACAGACTCTATTCCTATTTTTATAAAAACTTACCCGTAGGAAAAGGGATCAGGGTCCGTTAACCTAATCACTGTTTCCACACTGAGAAGAAAATAGGTTGTTATTTTTTTTATTTTTTTTGTCACAGTGATTAGTTTAAGCTCTCACACTCTGGGTTTCTGAAATCCAATGTCTGTTTCCATGGGAACGGCAGTGGCAGGCAACTGCTAAGTTGTCAGATACATCTAATAATCTGAAGAAGCTCCTGTCTGAATGCACACCAGCTTTCTATAGCAGCTCTGGTCATTTCTTCAGAAGTAGTTCTGCATCCTGCAGAAAAACCTCAGGATACAGTTAACTGAAATACTTTAAGTTACAGTGGAAGTTTTATGTATGTATGTATGTATACATGTAGAAATTTGCACATACATATATCATTACATATATATGTATATATATAAAACTTTCACTATAACTTAAGCATTTCAACTACCTATATCCCAAAGTAAAGATACACACACACACACACACACACACACACACACACACAATCACACACACATAATTTTACTTATTTAGTGAGTAAAGAAATAAGTAGTGATTTGGAAAGATAAAAGTAATTTAAAGACATTTACAGAGTATAAATAGAGCTCCTGTTCTCAAGAAACTTAAAATTCTTTTGGATAGTCAAGGATCTTGTACTGCATGCTTAAAACACAGGACCCTAAAACATACTGAGACTGTTCCAACTTAATGCACATTCTTTATTCCTGACTTGAGTTTCTGCCCTGAGTGCTTGCCTCTTTTCTATACTGTGAAATGGGGTGTTTAAGCTAGGAAGAGATGTAAATATACCTGCTTTTAGTTTCTTATGTCTCAAGTCTGGGAATATCCTTGAGACTTATTTTCTCTGTTCTTAACTGTGACCACTTTTGTTGCTAAGAAGGAACAACACCTCCCCCAAAGGGGTCCTCAAACCTATCTCTAACACAAATTGCCATCTCTGAACACTTCATCAAAAGCCCCACTGAGGACTTTTTGCTGCACCCAACCTCTTAGCTATTCCAATCATTTATTCACCAAATACTGAGGGCTTATTATGTAATCTTTCCTGTCCTAAGAGTTTAGTGCAGATTAAGAATACTTTGGGGCTGGAGTTGTGGCTTAGTGGTAGAGTACTTTCCTGGCATGTGTGAAGCCCTGGGTTTGATCCTCAGCACTGCATATGAATAAATAAATAGACAGGTAAATAAATAAATAAAATGATACATTTACAACTAAAAAAATTAAAAACAAAGAAGAATACCTTGATGGGGGCTGGGGTTGTGGCTCAGTGGTAGAGCTCTTGCCTAGTATATGTGAGGCACTAGGTTTGATTCTCAGCACCACTACAATAAATAAATAAAATAAAAATTTCATCAACAACTAATAAAAATATTACAAAAAAAATAAAAAGAGAGAATACCTTGATGGGGAAAAAATAAGAATACCTGAAAATGCTTAGAGTTTGTTGAAGAAAAGCTATTAGAGAAGTAAATATACACCTCATTATACAATAACAAGGTTTAAGAAGTATTATAAGATTTCTGTGAAAAAGAGTAAGGGATGAGATCTAATTTATATTGGAATTGATTCATAAAAATTCTTATCTCCCTAAATCCAAGTATAAATCTGGAGTGAGATGGGAGGATGTCCCTTGGCTGGGGGCTTTTCCTCAACATCTCTCGTCTTCTTCCTTTGCTATCACATCTATTAAGCATCTTTCTGATGGCTCTTTAGTACCATTTCATAAGTCTATGTCTTCAATTGCTTAATATAGTCCCCTTTGATTTATTTTTTTCCTTCCTTTCTTTCTTTTTATTTAATCTTTCTTCCTTTTCCTTTCCTGCTCTCCTTCCTTTTTAATGCTGGGGATTGAAATTCAGGGCTTCCGCTAGGCTAGACAAGAGCTGTACCCCCGTTCTACATCTCTGACCCCTCTATTTCTCTGAGAAGGTTGAGATTATGGGAATGGTGGGAGGTCAGCAATGTTGGCACTCAGCAACAAAATAACACCTTGAGGGTACCCACATATCAAAGGAGCCATATAAATAGAAAGAAACATTAGGTCAATGGATTGACTTGACTCAGGAGGGCTTTATGGAGATCGAAGGACTTTGCTGTGCCAAGAAATTTCTTCTGGATCTACCATCTTGTTCTGATCTAGCAGCTGGTAAGTCCAGAGGCTTTCTATTTGTATCTTGTTTTTTTTTTTTCTCCTATGTCAGGGCAAACATGGTGTCCAGGTTTGCCTGGCTGCAAGTCACCAGCTGAGAACTCATCTGATGGGTGCATAACAATGTAATACCTTCAATCACATTTCACAGTGGTAAGTCATTGCCTGTGCCATAGCACAGGATTATCACAGCCTGAGAAACCACCAATGTCCTTTCTCTTGTCCAGATCGATTAATAACTTACGCTGGGTGAAGAGAAAATAACTTTGACCTCATTCACTATATTGCTTGTGAATTATGACAGTGATTCTGGACATATATCTGTAGGTATTTTATATTTTTATAAGATTGCTTTAAATAGATGAGCAAATTTCAAATATTAGCATACAGTCAGTGAATTATTCAGTATGTGTTTCTAAAAGCTACATTTCTGTTAGAATTAGCCATTAGTTATATGATTAATGAATTCAGATAGTCAGTATTGCAGCTTGGGATATTGTCGTTTCCCCTGAGCTGAGAATTAGAGCTGGGAACAAATCTTCATTTTCTTCTTACTATACATTCAATAATTCAGCATTATTTGCCTATGCTAAGAGATTTTACACACACGTATAGGGTTGTGTGTGTGTGTGTGTGTGTGTGTGTGTGTAACTAACCATGTATGTGTGTGTGTATATATACATATACACATATATTACTAACCAGTTAATAGGGAGTAGTGATTCAATCTGATCTTATGATATGGGCACACACAGGAGGCTATGGAACACAGGAAGGAAGGGGGGCCTGAGAACATATCACTGAAGACAGTTTCAGAGGGAGATGTATGACTTAGCTGGTTATTTGAGATCCAACGTTTGTACATTCTCCCTCAAAATTGATATATTGAAGCCTGGTGTGGCTATATTTGGAGGTAGGACCCCTAGGGAAAAAAGGTTAAGTTTATAAGATTAAACAAGGTCATAAGTGTAGGCCCCTGATCCAACAGGCTTAGTGTCCTTCTAAGAAGGGACACCAGAGACCTTACTCTCCCTTTAGTTGGGAATTGCTTTTTATTTATTTATGTGTTTGTTTGTTTATTTTTTTAAATACATGAAAGTGGAATGCATTACAATTCTTATTACACATACAGAGCACAATTTTTCATATCTTTGTATATAAAGTATGTTCATGCCAATTCATGCCTTTATACATGTACTTTTTTGCATTACAATTCTTATTAAACATATATACCACAATTTTTCATATCTCTGTATATAAAGTATGTTGACACCCAATTCAAGTCTTCATACATGTACTTTGGATAATGATGTTTATCACATTCCACCATCCTTGCTAATCCCCTGTCCCCTCCCTTTACTTCCCACCCCTCTGTCCTATCTAGAATTCATCTAATCTTCCCATGCTCCCCCTCCCTACCCCACTATGAGTCAGCCTCCTTATATCAGAGAAAATATTCGGCATTTTTTTGGGGGGGATTGGCTAACTTCACTTAACATTATCTTCTACAACACCATCCATTTACCTACAAATGTCATGATTTTATTCTCTTTTAATGCTGAGTAAAATTCCATTGTGTATGTGTGCCATATTTTTTTAATCCATTTATCCACTGAAAGGCATCTAAGTTGGCTCCACAGTTTAGCCATGGTGAATTGTGCTGCTATAAACATTGATATGGCTGTGTCCCTGTAGTATGCTGTTTTTAAGTCCTTTGTATAGACTGAGGAGAGGGATAGCTGGGTCAAATGGTGGTTCCATTCCCAGATTTCCAAGGAATTTCCGTACTGCTTTCCATTAATCTGTTTAGTCCATTGACTATTGTTGTAATCACTAATATGATTGTGTTAGGACTATCACTTTGATATTTGATTTTTATTTGTGCCCCTTGTTCCTTATACTTTCAGTCTATTATCTTTTGGGTTAATCAAATAAAATTTATATAATTTCATTTTTCTCCCCTATTAGGTTGTTTCTTAAAATTTTTTTAATGGCTACCTTATCAATTTCAATACATAACCATGATTATTACATTACTCTATAACTTGAGTCATGAAAGAATCCAGGGTTGATTTTTCTTCATTTATTCACTCTTCACTAGTCATGCAATTGTGAAATATTTTATTTCTTTATAAGTGAAAAACTTACATAAAGTCATTACTATTGTGTTTAAATGGTCAATGGTCTTTTACACTTACCAAACATTTAAAGTTTCTCTTACTTTTTCTTTCTTTTTGTTTTATGACTTCCTCTGAATGATTTTTCCCTCAGTGTAAAGGACTTTTTAGTATCTTTTAAAAATAATTTTGGTGCCAGGATTGAATGCAGGGGTATTTTGCCACTAAACAACATCCTCAGACTTTATTTTTTATTTTGAGATGGGGTTTAACTAAGTTGCTTAGGGTCTTCCTAAATTGCTGAGTCTGACTTTGAACTTTTAATTCTCATGCCGCAGCCACCTGAGTTGCTGGGATTACAGGCATTACTACATTTGGCTGACTTTTTAGTATTTTTAAAAGAATTCTATCAGTGATGATCTTTCTCAGATTTTTTCTTCTAATCTTTTCCCCTTCATTTTTCTTTTTTAATCAACTTTTTAATATATAATTGACACATAATAAAATTTACTTATTTTAAGTGAATAGTTATGAGTTTAAAATATGTCTTCCCCCATGTGACTATCTTCCCAATCAAAATATCCATTACGACCAAATTCCTTCATGCCCGGTTAGAGTCAAATCCTCTCATTCAATTCTCTCCAGAAAAATTGATCTATTTTCTATCACTATAAATTGGTTTTGACTATTTTGTCTTCATCTTTAAATGAAATATTGCTTATATAAAATTTTAAGTTGGCTGGATTTTCTTTCCTTTTTGGCATGTTAAGATGTCCTGGTGGCCAGGAGTGGTGGCACATGCCTACAATCCCGGAGGCCTGGGAGACTGAGGCAGGAGGATTTCAAGTTCAAGGCCAGCCTCAGCAACTTAGTGAGGCCCTAAGCAACTCAGTGAGACCCTGTCTCTTAATAAAATACAGAACAGGGCTGGAGATATGGCTCAGTGGTTAAGTTCCTCTGAGTTTAATCCCCTGTACAAAAAAAAATTCTGCTGGTTCCCATGTATTCTATTAAAATATCATTGGTACATCTTTTTGTTGCTCATTTAAAATTTATATATATGGATCATATGTGTGTGTGTGTGTGTGTGTGTGTGTGTGTATTCCCTCTAACTTTAAGACATTCTCTTCTTTCAAAACATATTTTTTACATAAGAAAAATTATATATCTAATGATGTTTTGTTATTTTAATCAGATATTGCATAATAGGTTAGAATAAGCAACAGTTACAAAATATACTCAATGTTTTTGTTTTACAGCTTTATTGAGGTATAATTTGAATACCATGAAATTTGCTTATTGTATGTTTAAAATCAATGAATTTAGTAAATTTACAGTATTGTGTAAATATCATCAAATTCCTGTTTTAGAATTTTTTTATCCCTTGAAATATTTTACTTAAGGTGTTTGTGTCACCCCCACCTTCAAACGATTATCCCTCTCTCCATCTTTAGGTGATCACAGAACTGTGTTTTGTCTCTATGAGTTTACGTTTTCTGAATATTTTATATCAGTGGAATTATACAATATATTATCTTCTGTGTTAGGCTTCTTTCATTTATCATGTTGTTTTTAATGAATACAATATTATATTAAATTCATCCATGTGTCAGTATTTCATTCTTATAACCAACTGTTATTCCATTTTCTGGCTATCACCATGTACCTATCTGTTCAGTTGGTAGATAATGCTAGCTTGTGCTTTTATGAATAATGCTGCTGCAAACACTTGTGTACAAGTTTTCTTGTAGACATGTTTTTATTTCTCTTGGATAGGTTTCTAAGAGCACAGTTTCTGGGTCATATGGTAAGACAAAATTGCCTAACTATTATCCAAAAGGTCTGTACAATTTTGCATTCCCACTGGAAAAATACTTGGTACTGTCCCTTTTTGAGTATGAGTATTCTAGCAAGTATGTTTTAATATTTCATAGTGGGTTTAACTTGTATTTCCCTAATAACTAATGATGATATTGAGAACTTTTTATATGATCATTTACCATTTGTATGTCTTACTTGATAAAATATCATTGTCCATTTTTAAATTGCATTCTTTATCTGGTTAGTTACATGTGTTCTTCATATTTTTCTATGTAAGGTATTTTATCAGACATAATTTAAAAATATTTTCTCTGAGTGTACTTTGTCTTTTCATTTTATTGATTATGTTCTTGAAATGCAAAATTTTAAACTTTAATGAAGTTATCAATTTTTCTTTTATGCCTTATTCTTGGTATCATGATAAAAAAAAAACTCTTTGCCTTAACAGAGATCACTAAGATTAATTTTCCCCCCATGTTTTTTCTACAAATTGTATAGTTTTACTTGTAACATTTAGGTCTATGATCCATTTTAACTTAATTTCTTTGTGAGGTTCCAAATTGTGCATGTGTATGTGTGCACATATATCAATATTTAATTGTCCCAGAGTCATTTATAGATAATATTATTCTTTCTCCATTGAGTGAAAACCAATTAACCATAAATATAAATGTTTATATTTGTACCTTTATTCTGTTCTATTGATCTACATACCTATCTTTATAGTCATACCACACTGTACTTTAACTTTACAAAGTTTTGAAATTGGGTAATTTGAGTCCTCAAACTACCCTTTTTTAAACAAAAATTGTTTTGGCTACTATATGCCTTCTTTATATTCATATAAAATTTAGCACAAATTTGCTCATTTCCACAAAAGTCCTACTGGGGTTTTGATAGAGATTGCATTAAATTTGTAGATTGATTTTCTAGTTATTTTTAGACTTTTCTGTGTCTTTATTCCTCACCAATTTAATTAGATTGTGACTAATTATGGACTTGGAACTTATACCACTTGGCAGTATGGAGATTCCTTAGAAAATTTGGAGTGGAACCACCATTTGACCCAGCTATCCCACTCCTCATTCTATACCCAAAGGACTTAAAAACAGCCTGCTATAGTGACCCAGCCACTTCAGTGTTTATTCCTTCTTTCTTTTCTTTTTCTTTTTTTGTGGTGCTGGGGATTGAACCAAGGACCTTGTACATACAAGGCAAGCACTCCAACAACTGATCTACATCCCTAGTCCCACTTCAATGTTTATAGCAGCAAATTTACAATTGTTAAACTGTGGGACCAACTTAGATGCCCTTCAGTAGATGAATGGATAAGGAAACTGTGGTACATATACACAAGGGAATATTACTCAGCCTTAAAAGAGAATAAAGTCATGGCATTTTCAGGTAAACGGGTGGAGTTGGAGAACATTATGCTAAGCAAAATAAGCCAATTCCCCCAAAACAGGGCCAAATATTTTCTCTGATAAGTGGATGTTAATCCATATGGGTGGGGGAGGGACATGGGATGAGTGGAGGAAATTGGATGGGGCAAAGGAGAGGGGGAGGGGAAAAGGGGGGAAGAAAGATGATGGAATGAGACAGACATCATTACTCTAGGTATATGTATGATTGCATGAATGGTGTGACTCTACTTATGTACAACCAGAGAGGCAAAAAAATTCTGCTCCATTTGTGTACATGAATCAAAGAGCTTTCTACTGTCATGTATAATTGATTAAAACTAATAAAAAAGAATTTATACTGCTTGGGATTTAATAGTGTTGTGTTTTTTCATCTGTAAGTTAGTATCTTTTATCAATACACATAACTATTATTTTCCCGCTCCATTTTCTCTGTTCTCTTCCTGGGACTTCCTCCTCCCCTTTAAAGAAACCCCAGATTCCCACATTTCTCTCATTTCTCTACCCTTTCTGTAAATTTCTTTCTCCAATTTGGATTTTTGTATTGACTTGTCTTCAAATATTTTTAGCAGGCTACAGTAAATGAAATTTAGTAGTTAATAATGTAATGCCCTAACTTTGGATAAAATGAAAACTTAAAAGATAGCTGAAACACAGGAATATCTGTTTAAAAATCACTTGGGGATTATTGTTGGCATGAGTGCAGAATGTGTCAACAGTGTTACATGGCTGCCAAAGAGGCCAGTGTGACTTTGGACAGTGTTAAGTAGGGTATAAAGTCCAGAATGAGACAGCTGATGAGTCTGTTGTACTGAATACTGAAGATTAGTTATATGCTGCTGCATTCTGATCTGAGCATCATACTTTAAGATGGAGAACAATTTAAAAGACCCAAGGAAGAGCAACCTGGATATAAAGGAAGAGGGAGAGTACATAAAGACATATCAGAGAAAGAGCTGAAGGATATGAGAGTGTCTAACTTGGGAACAGGAAGGCTCAGGACATGTGAATTATCTACAAATGTACAATGGATTGCTTTGTCATAGAGGTCAGAATTAGGACAAATACAATGAAAATGATTACATTTCTAATGTGTACCAGAATTCTTTAAACTAGTTTCTGATGTGTGAATTTTGAATGAAATGAGGCTGCTTAGGATAAGTGATGAAGAATCATTTTTGAATCAGGAAAATTTCAGTGGGACCCCTCTACTACTTACAAGCTCTGTGATTTTACCCAATATTTCATACTCTGTTTCTTTATCTGTACAATAGATAGAATGCTTATTTCATTTTTCAGGGTCCTTATGAAGATTAAAGGAAATAATTCGGATAACACATTTTGCTTTGATGTATCACACAGTTTCCATGCCCAATGTGTGTGAACTATTTTTAAATCACTGAGATGCGGGGAGAAAGAAAAAAGCACTTTCCCCTTACACTGGTCATTGTTTTATTTCACTTAGTAGGATACTAAGCTCCATCTCAAAATTTAGATTTCATGCCTGAAAGGTAGGTGCCAGGGTAGTTGGCTTAATCTGATGTCACCGTTTAGAGTCTACAGATAGTGAAAAGAAATTCTAGAGGACTTCCAAGTATTATTTTAGACATTTAAAAGCAGATCTGCTTGGATGAACTAATAGATGAATTTAGTAAATATTAATACATTGATTCCTATTAGGTGGTTGGTTTTTACAAAATGATACATGTATATTCGAACATGCATCTTGGGTTTGGGGCACACATATACTTTCAGGTATTCTACTCTTCTTTTTTTTTTCCTCATAGAATACTGTTACATATATATGTAAGGATAAGTGATGAAGAATCAGTTTGGAAAATACGATCATAGTTTATTATGTTCCATTATGGTGGAACAGTCAGCATCATTTTATGTTTAGAAGAATAGTTCTAAACTACAGTGATGTGCTCTTTTATAATCAAGTTCTACAGTGATTCATATAATATGTGAAGGCTCTAGAGTTTTGATATAACCACTCTGTTTAGCAATTTATTAATATCTATTACAATTGTACATGAACCATCTCTTTGACTCAGTAAGTTAATATGTACATATATGCCAGAAAAATCTCTGCCACATGTGTAAAATGAGAAATAAGACAACCTTGTAACATCCAGTCTAAGGGTTCATGAAGGTGAAAAAAATAATTATGCTTTATTCATCTGAATGGATGCTATATCACTATTAAGATGAATAAACTAAAGGTATATCTGTAAACATGGATGTATTTAAAAAATCTATTATTTCTAGTGTGGTGGCACATGCCTGTAATACCAGCAGCTCAGGAGGCTGAGGCAGGAGGATCATGAGTTCAAAGCCAGACTCAGCCACTTAGCAAGGGCCTAAGCAATTCAGTGGGACCTTGTCTTTAAATAAATTATAAAAAAGGACTGGGTATGTGGCTCAGTGGTTAAGTGCCCCTGAGTTAAAAGTTCAATCTCTGATGTGTGTGTGTTTGTGTATGTGTGTATAAATATTTGATCTTATATTTAAAAACCATTGGAAACAAATTAACTGAAGAAGAAATCACAAAAGCAATCTCATTTATAATAGCGTAAAAATACTTTGGAATAAATTTAACCAAGGAGATGAAAGATTTGAATGGTAAAAACTACAAACCATAAGAAGACCCAGATAAATGAAGAGATTCCCCATGTTTATGGATTGGAAGAATTAACATTAAGATGCCTATACTAGGGGGTGGGGTTGTAGCTCAATGGCAGAGCACTTGTCTAGCACGTGTGAGGCACTGGGTTTGATCCTCAGCAACACCACATAAAAATAAATAAATAAAATAAAAGTCAATTTACAACAACAAAATTTAAAAAGATGCCCATAGTACCTAAAGTGACCTATACAATGTCCATCAAACTTCCACTGACATTTTAATAGTAAAAAAGAAAAAGAATTCTGAAATTCTTGTGGAACTACAAGGGCCACAAATAACCAAAGTAATTTTAAGCAGAAAATACAAGACTGGAGGCATTCCACTACCTGATCTCAAAATCTGCCACAAATCTGTAGTAATCAAAATAACATGGCAGTGGCACAAAAACAAATAGACCAATGAAACAGAATAGAGAACAAAGAAATTAATCCACACTTATCAACGGATCTTCAACAAAGGAGCTAATAATACACAATGGGAAAAGCATGATCTTTTTAATAAATGGTGTTGGGAAAACTGGACATCCACCTTCAGAAAAATGAATTAGATCTTATCTTGCATAATATATAAAACCCAACTCAAAAGTCTAAAGTATAAAACTAGTAGAGGAAAGCAGATAAAAACTGATCAATTTATTCATTGATCCTGGAAATGATTTTTTGGATCTGACACCCAAAGTACAGGCAACAAAAACAGAATGGATGAAAACTAAAAAAATTCTGCTTACCAAAAACAAACAAACAAAAACAATAAAAAAAAGGAAAAGGAAACTTACAGAATGGGAGACAATATTTGTAAACTAAACATTTGGTAAGCAGTTAATATCCAAAGTATATAAAGAACTCATTCAACTTAAAAAAAATCTCATATAAAAATGGGTAAAATACCTGACTGACATTTCTTGAAAGAAGTGGTAATTCAATCACCCAAACAAGAAAGCTTGGAAATGTGGATGCATGATTAGCAAAGCTCATACAAATGGCTAGCAGGCTTATGAAAAAATGTTCAACACAGGGAAATGCAAATTAAAACCACAAAGAGCTATCTATCATCTCACTGCTGTTAGGTAGGCTGTTACGAAAAAGACGAGAGATAATTCTTACCCCCATACGTATCAACCAATAATCCTTAATATTGATTTACAGTTAAATCCGTATGTGGAGCCATATTGTATATATTGTTTTATAAATAGTATTTTCTATCAATATTATGTTTTTAAATTTAATTGATAAAAGTACATATATTTGCAGCATGCTTTGTGATGTTTGATATGTGCAGCATAAATAATCAAGTCAATTAACATATCCAACACCTCACATATTTGTCATTTTTATAGTGAGATATTTAATATCTACTTTTTCTTTTTTACCAATTTTCAAGCATGCAGTACTTTTTTTTTGTTACCAACTGTAGTGACTGTGCTGTTGAATATCTCCATTTTAATTATCTTGTCTAACTGAAACTATGTATCCTTTAACCAACATTGCTTTTTCCCCATCTGTACTCCTGGCAACTATTATTGTGTTCTCTGCTCCTATGAGTTTAAATTTTTAAGTTTCAATATGCCAGAAAAACTTAAACATGTGTGAAATGAGACATCAGGAAGTATTTGTTTTATTGTGTCTGGCTTATTTTACTTGCCAAAACGTTCCTGGGATTCATCTATGTTGTTGCAAATGGCAGGATTTCCTTCACATGGCTAATGGATATTTCATCACACCCACATATATCCTTTCCTTCCTTCATTCATTGATGGACACTCAGTTTGTTTCTCTATCTTGGCTATTATGAACAATGCTGTAATGAACACGGGCATGCAAATATCTTTTTGAGAGACTGATTTTATTCACTTTGGATATATTTCTACTGATCGCATTACAGGATCATAGAGTATCTCTATTTTTTTAAATTTATTTTTTTGAGGAACCTTCATACTCTTTTCCACACTGGCTATAGTAATTTACATTCCTACCAGTGGTATACAAGTGTTGCCTTTTCTCCCCACCTCTACCAACATTAGCTATCTATTACCTTTTTATAATAGCCATCTTTGTACTTGGTGAGGGGATATTTCATAGTGGTTTTGATTTTTATTTCCCTTATGACTAGGGATGAGCATTTTTTCATAGACCTCTTAGCTATTTGTATGTTTTCTTTTGATAAATCTATCAGGTCCTTTGCCCATTTAAAAAAATCAGATTATTGGATTTTTGTTTTTGAGTTGGATGAGTTCCTTTCATGTTTTGAGCATTAATTTCAGATATATGGTTTGCAAGTATTTTCTCCCATTCTATAAATTTTCTTTTCATTTTGTTGATTGTTTTCTTTTCTATGCCGAAGCTTCTTAGTTTTATGTAGTCTCACTTGTTTACTTTTGCTTTTGTTGCCTATTCTCTTGATCACATATCCAAAAAAATCATTGCTAGGATCAAACTCAAGGAACTTTCTTCCCTATGTTTTCTTCTAGGAGTTTTATGATTCAGGTCTCTTGTTTGTTTTTAATCCGTTTTGAATTGCTTTTTATAGATGGCATAAGTTAATCATCCAGTTATTATTATCATTATTATTATTATTATTTTGCATATGGATATCTAGTTTTCCCAGCACCATTTATTGGAGAGACTATCCTTAATCTTTTGTGTGTTCTTGTCACCCCCTGTTAAAGGTTGATGATACATATGTGGGTTTATTTCTGGGATCTCCTTTTTTCATGAAATGGGTAGAAGTTCTAGGGGACAAAAACCACTGGGTGGGCCTAAAGAAAGGGGAAAGTTTGCCTCCAATTTAGGCCTGACAGCTGAAGGCGGAAAGAAATTCTCACCTGCTGCTTGGTTCAGCCTTTGAATCAGGTTTGGAGATCGTAAAGAAAATAATTGAGGTCTAAGACTAGTTAGCAATTAAAGCTATGTAAAAATCCCTTGTAAATCTCATGTGGTTTAAGGTAAGAGAGTGAGACCATTACCCAAAGGTTGAGAGGCTCCAATACTAGTCACATTGTTGTTTAGGTACAAATAAGTTTCTATTGGAGGGGGAATGAAAGATTAAGTACAGAGAAAGGCAAGGCATGAAAAAGCTCCGAGGAGAGCCCAGGCTAGTAAGGATCAGTGTGGAGACCCTGTGCACTCAAGGGAGAGAATAAAGGTGGCATTAAAGAGTGGAGGACAGATGGCATTAAGGCTCCGATTGTCCATGTCACACTTTTGTTCAGAATCATCTGGTAATAACTTCCCTAGGAAATTCAGCCACAAGAATACTTGTAAATGTGGATTAATGGTTTACAAGGCTCAGACTGTTTTGTTCAGTGGAAGAATTGTACTTGCCTGAGTCAAATAGTGACTGGGTTCTTTTTCTCTGGGATCCTCAGGACTTTGAGGGGGTCTTCCTCTGCCTGCTGAGGTGGCCAATGGTGGAATGAAACACACCATGCCAGACGCTGAGGTTCTAATTAGATTCCTCCTTCTGGCTTTTCGTGAGCAAACTTCACTTCTTTCTGTTCTTAGAGAGTTCCTCATTGAGCAGGAAATCACCCTGTTTAGATGTATAAAATATCTTTGTATTTGAGCAATGAAGCAAGTGATCTTCAGGGCTCATGACAAGCTTGTCTTGAAATATAAAAGCATTATGGACTCAAAAGTATTGTGAAAACCTACAACCTTGACTTTGGTAGTAAAGTTATATTAAGAAGGAAGTTTAAAGCAGGTTTGGAAAAAATTTTAAATTTAGACGTTTTGCAGTTTGTGTAATGCATGGATTTTAATGTGTAAGAATGAATGGTGGACTAGGTAGAAAAGAGTGAAGAGAGCTACAGAAGTACAAGAGATGATGCTGGTATTAAGAGAAAGTTCATTTCCTTCCCCCATATAAATAGAGGTTTATGCCATAAAAAAATCTATATTAGTACATTGGGCCTTTTTTTTAACTTTAAAGAAAATGTAAAAGTTTAGTTGTTTATCCTGCACTGCCTTCTCCTGGTTGGTCTTGAATTCACAGCTAAATCATAACAAACCCTGCATGAATGAAGCAAGTATAATTCAGATGTTATGCTAGATTGTAGAGCCTGTCCACAGCTCTTTGCTGTGGTACTGGTAATACATTCAGGTACTGCTAGACTGGCTTCAGACCATAATGGTCAGTTTTCATGGCTCTTGCTATTGTGAATGCATGCATACATTAATAAAATGTCTAAGTAGAAAATGTATACCCAAATTGAGTAAGGCACACGTGCACATACTGAATTGTCTTTGGGTTGCTTAATTCTTTCTTTCTTTTTTTCCCCCCCAGTACTAAGAATTGAGTTTAGAGCCTTCCATGTGCCAGGCAAGTGCTCTTCCACTGAACTGCAACCCCAGCCCTTTATGTTTTATTGTGAGACACAGTCTTGCTAAATTGCCCAGGCTGGCCTCAAACTTGGGATATTCCTGCCTCAGCTTCCTGAGTTACTGAGATTACAGGCGTTTGCCATCATACCTGGCTGAGTTGCTTCCTTCAAAGAGGGAGGTTTTTCACAATTTTAAGTTCTAATAGTACATGTAAGCTTAAAAATTCCGTTATGAAGGGACATTTCTTTCAGGCCTCCAGAGATGAGTTTAATTTTTCTTCAATGACCTTGGAGGAGTATACTGGAGAAGTTAAAATAATTTCAGAACCACAGACAGACCTGAGTTCCAAGGAAAGGGAGTTGGTCCTTTCTCAGAATTCTCTGCTTAACAGAGAGGTTTTTTGTTTTTTGTTTTTTGGTTTTTTTTTGTACTGGGGATTGAACTCAGGGGCATTGAATCACCGAGCCACATCCCCAGCCCTATTTTGTATTTTATTTAGAGACAGGGTCTCACTGAGTTGCTTAGTACCTCGTTGTTGCTGAGGCTGGCTTTGAACTGACGATCCTCCTGTCTCAGCCTCCTGAGATATTTTGACATTCAGAAAATATAACTATACAGTGAAAGAAAAGAATGAGGGTGAGAAAAAGAAAACATAAATACAAAAAATCACTGTATTTTGAGCAGATAATGTCAAAAGCTCATTCTATCTATTTACCTACCTACCTACCTATCTATCGTCTATGTATGCTATCATAATACCAGAAATTGTACAGGGTAGGGAATCTGTGAGGAACTTAAGAATATGGAAAAGTATCAGGAAATGCTACTACAAAAGAAATATATTGAGGATGAGGAGCAGAGCTAAGGTTCTAGCTCTAGCCTCTGTTAGAGCATTCACACATTTAGAAATGCTGGAGAAGGAAGAGGTTCATGGGTGTGGCTGTGTCCCAAGTAAAAGTTGACATCCAAATGGTGGAAACTTTGGAAGTTGAAACAAATCAGGAATTAAAAGCAGGCTGAGAACGAATACAAACTGAGTGTACAGCTATTTATGAGTTGAGTAAAAACCAGGAAGAAAAATAAGTGGGAGTAAAGAAACCAATATATTATTCTATAGGAAAGAGGCTAGGGGAGTAGCTGGGAAATCAATCTGGGTCAAATTTCAAAGAAAACATAAAGATACAATGTAGCAACTGGACATACATGGGGCTGAGACAGAATTCAGCTGATATCTTCTTGTGTTTTCAAATGACTTTGAAGTCCCTATCACTCACAGAGGTTCTACTCCTGGAGAGATTAGAAGTAGAAAGTGTGCACATGTATTGCATGAAACCAATATGTTCAAATAAAGGGTCAAATCACTTTATTTTGACTTATCTAAACTAATTTGTTTTTGAAGTCTCAGAAAGGAACTCCACTCACACACTTTTAAAGCAGCAAAAACAGTTGACGGAAGTAAATTTGAAATAAATAATATAGGTATAATCAGATAGGATTCCCAAGATCAAACCTCAAACCTGCTGGTCCACTAATAAGTAATTTTGCTAAATGATTGATTTTAGTGCAGGAATTATTTCCATTTAACATGTTATAAAGAAAAAAAATATTACATAGACATTATAAAATGATCTGATTTTTAAAAAAGAAACCAGAATTTAAAGATATGGGGCAGGATTTGTCTCTTGCTTGTTATTAACAGCCTAGGATTCAATAAATATTAGCTAGCAATGATAACATGAGCATTTTGACCATTCCAGATATAACAGACTAAATATGTTAGTATTTCCCAGAGATCAAATAAAATCTAAAATAACGAATTACAAATAAATGAGCAAAAGCCAAATCAACCCACAATTGGAGGATCCAAATTAAAAGTATGTGACCAGGCCAGTTGCTTCTGAGCTGGTAGGAATATTTTGATAACTGGGAGCAAGATGAAAATTGTCATTTTTCTTCATAGTTAAGATATAAGAAACCAATGAGCTGTTCCATAGCCTGAGAAAGCACAGCCTCTAATTCTAAGAGCCAATTTATTTTACTCTAATTGGGGAGGTTGGAAAGACTTTTGAGATTGTTATTTTAAATGCCTTTTGCTATTAAACTGTGGTTAGGAAATCTGCTCAGCCAAAAGGATGCTAAAAGAGCATTAAGTTTATGAGTCACGAAAACCAGAATGATTCTAATTAGTTTCCTGCACTTTAGTGCAAAAGAGGTCTTTAATATGCAATGGGACACTGGTTTAAAATTGATAGAAGATAAGCAATCCGAATCTTGGCGTCTTTCCCTACCTTAATTATTGATGAAGTAAAGGTTAGGTGAGCTATTGTGTCAATTCATTTTTAAGATTCCTCTTCTGTAAAATGAGGTTAATGATGGGTATATTTGTGTCTTGTGGGGGCACAGAGTAGGGTGCTGTTTCTCTTCAGAGTGAAGTCTTCTATACATATGTAGCCAGATAGGAATACCTCTAGATCCCATTTCCTCTCAGGATCTGAGATTCAACCTCCTTTCTTCTCTTTCTCTTTTGTCGCTTTCCCCTTCCCTCCCTCCCCTATTTTATTCTTTCCTCTTTCCCTGCCCCTCCTTCTTTCTTTTACCCATTTTCACCTTTTAAAATTATCTACCAAGTTCAATTTAACCCAATTCCATCTGTCCCCAGGGTTCTGAAGAGGAAGTGGCAAGGCGGGCTGGGGAAAGCCGTTTTCTTGGAGGGATTCATTTGCACAGATAAAACACCTGGCACACATGCATTTTTGGGATCCTTGAAGATTATTGACAGCCTGTGTTTCCTGATAGTCTTGAGATTTTTCAGCTTTTTCCACTCCACATATTATTTCACAAAACTCAGAAATGCTTAAAGAGACGCATTGCTCAGATGTTGCATTACTTAGGTTTTTGTGACTGTGAGCAAAATAGCCAACCAGGACAACTTAAAGGAGGAAAAGTTTACTTTGGCTCAGTTTCAGTGAACTTTACTCTGTTCAAGAGGGCCTGGAGGCAGAGAGAGTATGAGGGAGGAGCCAGGGGGACAAGATACAATCACCAACAGCATGGCCCAGCAACCCACCTCCTCCAGCCTGGACCTACCAGCCAAGAGTTAGCAATAGGCAATTTCCAATTAGCATGTACTGATTAAGTTACAGCTCTTATAATCTAATTATTTCATCTCTGAATATTCCTTCATTAACATAGGAGCTTTGGGGGTGACACCTCATATGCAAGCCATAGCAGATGTCAAGGAGAATATTGGCTAATAGGCCAGATAGTATAGATACATAATAGAGTTTAATGTAGTATGATTTTTTAAAAGCAAAGGGTTTCCTTACATCTTTGTCATAAGAGTAGAAGAAATAGAGACCAATGTGATTCCTGATGTGCTTTTCAAAAAATAATTGCTTTCTCCCCAACTCTAAAATTCAAAGTAGTACAAAAGGGCAAAAAACAAAAACAAAAACAAAACAATTTCAACACTGTAACTAAGAGAAAAACACTGTTGGTTTTATGTTGTGTTTCCTCTCAGTCTTTTTAAAAATGCATTTTTGCGTTTTAGATGAAATTATACACTACAAACTGTTTTATAACCTGCTTTTGTCATGTGTTATTACACATTTTCCTCAATTATTAAAATTCCTTAGAAAACTTTATTTTTAGAGACAGTAAATAATTCCATCATGTGGAGGAGTATAACTTATTTAACCACTTCTATTTCTGGATATTTAGGTTGTTTTTATCTTTATATTGTAAAGAATAAATGAATGAGCATTTTTATACATGTCTTTTCTGACATTATTGAACTCTCTGTGAATAGACTTAGTAAATTAGCATGGGTACACTTTATTTTAAGGCTTTTGATACATTTAACCAAGCTGTCCTTGAGAAATGTAGAACAGTTACCCCTCCCCACATCTGTTTTGAGGAGGTATGTATTACCAAGGCATGTCATGGGTGTATTAATTTACAACTTTACCATTTGTAAAGTTAAATATATGTTTTCTGCTTTCATACATTTAGTGGCTGTTTTCATTTCCTCTTTTGTAAATTACTTAATCATATCACTGACCCGTTTTTCCACTGAGTGCTCAACTGGTTCTTACTAATGTTGTAAGAATGTTTTACATACCAAAGAAAAATTGATGTTTAGAACACAAATTTTTTCTCCTTGATTTGTTTCTTACCTTAAAATTTTGGATTTTTAAGTATATTCTTAAATTACCTATTGGAAAGCAATAAATTATATATATGTATCTGTATATAACATATATTATATATAAAATTATATATATGAAACACATACTTCATATAAAAACATACAATTCTGTAGGGAAAGGTCTGGCTTGCTATTCTTTAATTGTTATGAGAGTTTATGTATATTTTAGTATAAATTTTCTTTCTGATAAACTTCAAGAGCATAGCATAAAGTTTCCAAATGATCCTTCCTTACTAAGCTTTATCTTATTTTTTGGTGCCAGGGATTTAATCCCTGGCCTTGCCCATGCTAAGCATGTTCTCTTCCACTAAACTACATTGCTGGCAATGTCCTAAGCTTTAAACTGCTTTGAATTCACTCATTAATTTGGGCAGAACTTACACCTTTGAAATATTAACTTTTCTTATTTATTTAGATTTATATTCTATAATACCATTTTATAACATTTCATATGAGCTTTAATAGTCTTTTAAATTTCATTTCTAGATAGTTTATGTTGCTATTATGAATACAATCTTTTTTTATTTACAGAAAGGAAATATATATATATATATATATATATATATATATATATATATATTCTGTAGGGAAAGGTCTGGCTTGCTATTCTTTAATTGTGATGAATTAAATGAATATAAATTAAATGTAGTTAAAGGTAAGTGTAGATAAATATGTTTGACTATGTATTGTACACACATGTGCATGCACACATATGTAATTAGCCAAACCAATAGATTTACCTATCAATTATCATAGTTTGGCATCTAGCCAACCATACCATGTATAAAAATGGATATTCTCCTTTGTCTCTCAGATTCTGCAGGATGCAATGTGCCATTCATACATAAGTATGTGTGTCTAATTACATTGACTTTAATTTCCAGACAATGTTGATTGAGGTGAACATTTTTTAGTTATTCCTAAAGATAACAGAGATGACTCTGAAATTGAGTCTTACAAGAAGAAGGTTGATGGTTTGGTGTTTGGAATAGATATTCTTCATCGAATCACTGCAAGTAATAATCTACTCTTAGTTTTAAAGAATTTTATTAGTAACAGAAGTAAATTCTATATCCGAGCTTTTTTTTAGCACATTTGCATATGCTTATATAGTTTTTCTTCTTTGACTTAATGATATGATGATTTGAGATACTAGATTTCTGAGGTTGAAGCATCTTGGCACTAATAGACTGTATTTTGCTTAATCATAATGCATTATTTCAATATTATTCAAATTTGATTTGTCAATATTTTAATCTAAGGTTTTCTTGGATATATTATATAGAAAGTAATTGATCTGTAATCTTTTGTCAAGTGTTAGTATTGGGATAAGGAGTACATTTGGGATAAGGAGTATATTTGTTTTTTTTTCTTATTTTCCCATCTTTTTTACTTTCTTAAATTGCAAAATTATCATTGCTATCGCACCAATAATGAATGAGAGTTCCAGTTGCTCTATATGCTTTCCAACCCTTATATTGTAAGTTTTTAAATACTTTAGTCATTCTTATGAATATGTAGTGATCTCTCATTGTAAGGAGTATATTTGGTCCATAAAGTGATTTGAAGAAGTATTCATTTGTTTTTTGGCATGGAATTATCTATTCCTTAAAAATTCTGATTCAGAAAATAATTTTATCA
Organism: Spermophilus citellus; assembly: GCF_964194105.1. Lineage (NCBI taxonomy): Eukaryota > Metazoa > Chordata > Mammalia > Rodentia > Sciuridae > Spermophilus > Spermophilus citellus. The sequence continues at coordinate 27,510,139 of NC_138196.1, forward strand.
GAAAAATAAAATAAAGATGTTGTGTCCACTGAAAACTAAAAAATAAATATTAAAAGATTCTCTCTCATTCTCTCTCTCTCTCTCTCTCTCTTTAAAAAAAATTATCAGGTATCTCTCAGGGATGGATTTTGAGACATTTTTATTATTTCATCACACTTCCACAGATATTTATATTTTGATGTTTCAATATCTTGGTACTCGGTTTTGTTAAATTATATTTTCTTTTGCCCCTTCATTCTTTAGTTCCTTTATTAATATTGACTGAATACCTACCCTGTGCCAGATGCTGTTTGTGTACAGAACAAAAACAAAGTAAGCCAGACATAAAACTTTCCCATTGCAATTCTTATTGCCTTTGAGGTCTGTGTTTGGGGTACATTGTGGGTGCATCTACGACAAAATCTCCAAGGGAAAGTCACACCATTATGTATAGAGAGGATGAGCTGTGATGCATATCAGCTGAGAGGTTTCAGCTGCTAAGGGGAGCTCCAGAGCTAGAAGGGTGCCCAGCCCACCAGCTGACCAGTTGCTGCATGGGAGGACCACCAAACAGGGAAGTGTGACTTGGGATGAAGGGGGCTGTTCCTTGGGCCTACATCAATTCCCATTCCTGGAGAGAACCTCCATATGCACTCACATCCCTAATAGAATGGGTACCCCAGTCCTAAAGGGGGACCACCTCACACAGTCTAGACCGTTGTCTAAAACTTGTTAAAGGGTTTTGTTTCATATTATTTGACACTATTTTTAAAACTACCTCTTTCATTGTGATTACATGCTGTTAACCATGCAATGTTTTAGGGTGTTAAGTATCTTCTTGGTCTATCTGTCTTTCTCAGTGATCCTAGCTAGAGGTTTGTTTATTTTATCAGTACTGTCACTTAGATTTATTTATCCATTTTATTTGATGCTGTATCTTTTATATCTTCTGGCTTGGCTATTTCTACTTCCTACTTCATTTTATTGTTTTCATGGTATCTTTAGTTGTTTAGTCCATGTATTTAGCCATTTCATTTTTAATAATACTTTAAATACTTAAGTTTTCCTCTGAGCGTATTTTTAGCAGTATTCTCTACATTTCTAGAAGAATTGTTGCTGTTGTCATTATTTTTAAATTGTATATAGTTTCAGGTCTCATTTTCTCTTTTGTCTCAAGGGTAATTTAGGAGAAAATTCTCAAATGTCAAAGCAATTTTTCCCCCTGTTGTATTATTTCATAGTCGAAGAGAGTGTCCTGAAAATTTTCCACAGTTGGGAAATTTGGGGGGTTTTCTCTGTAGAATTACATGCTGGGTTTAATAGTGCCCCTTTCCTAATTCATGTTCACCCAGGATATCAGAATGTGACCTTAGGCTGGCGTTTCAAGGTGGAATAGAGAAGGTCACTTTCCTGGCTGCTCAGTGACATGAAACCAAGAAAGCAGACAGGCAGCTTCTCAGCACAGTGGGTTAATGGAAAAATAAAGAGAAAGGGGAAACCTTCCTGAAATTTAGTATGGGCACTCAAAGAAGACCGGGCATTGAGTAATAAAATAAGGAAGAGATCCCTAGCACCGACCCTCCTCCAGGAGCAGAGTGGAAGGATAAGGGAATTAAAGGAACCTATATTTTTAGGAGGACTGAGGCATGTCTGTGTAAGGAGAGTTTAGAGATAAAGACACTGTTTGACTAAGGCACACAGCACAATATCTTTTGGGAAAGAAATCCCATCTTTCCTGGCTGTGTACAGAGGACAGAGGAAGGAACCATTTTGTAGCCGCAGTGTGGGGGCTGGCAATTGCTGGAAAACCTGAGTCTGGCCTAAAACCTAGGCCTCATAAACACATACTGCATGGCTAGAGTGTGCCTAAGTGCCAGGAGAAATCAAACATGAAGAGGTTTATACGGGGGACAACTGTCTGTGGAAACCCACCAGCTTTCCTCTCCCCCTCCAATCAGGCAGCTTGCAGGATCTGCTGGGTCAGACACATCTGGCTGTGAATTAAAAAATGTGGGGATGGGAGAGATGGAGTTTGGAGACTAAACCTGAGATCAGGAAATTTGGGGTCTGCAAGTAATGTAGTGGGCTAAGAATTGGCTCTTCCACTGCAGAAGTGGAACCTGGGGAATCTCTGGAGACTTCTTGTATGGACCATCACTTGCTGGGCCCTGGAGGTGTGCTAATTTAAAATCTCCAGACCAATTGCCTTTCAGAGAAGAGCCTGGAGTCAACCCAAGCCTAAATCCAGCTTCCAGGAGTTCTGCCTACAGCTTTAACTCACTCTAGCAACCCCACGCCGAGTGTGGATCAAGCATCATACCCCAGTTGACCTCACCTAATGCTGCTGAGAAGGGAAGAGCTGAGAATCTTTAAAGTCCAATGGGAAAAATTCTTTAACTTTTTATCAAGATTTTTTTTTTCTTTTTTTAATCTGCTTAATTGCGACATTAGTGGTTAATGGACATTTATATGTATTCATATTTTTTTTTACCTTTTTCATTGTTAGCATTTTTGAAACCAGTTATTTTCCATGGGTCAGGTTTTTGAGGACTAGGATGTTTGATCAGTATATTTCAGAATGTGACCTTATTCAGAAATAGATTATTAGCAGATATAACTTGTTAAGATTAGATCATATTGGATTAAAGTGGGTCCTAATAATTATAAATATTCTTATGATTAGCTAGTGAACACACACACACACACACACACACACACACACACACAGACATGAAGGCACATAGAGGTAAGAACAACATTTGAAGATGGAGAAGATTGGGATGATATATTTACAAGCCAAGACTTGTCATAATTGCATCATTATTAGAATTAGTTGGGCTGGGGATGTGGCTCAAGCGGTAGCGCGCTCGCCTGGCGTGCGTGCGGCCCGGGTTCGATCCTCAGCACCACATACCAACAAAGATGTTATGTCCGCCAAGAACTAAAAAATAAATATTAAAAATTCTCTCTCTCTCTCTCTCTCTCTCTCTCTCTCTCTCTCTCTCTCCTCTCTCACTCTCTCTTTAAAAAAATAAAAAATAAAAAAAATAATAGAATTAGTTTATGTTTTATTGAAATAATATGATTGGGTGCCTAGTTTATGATAATGGTAACTTTCAACATTTATTCAGCCTTACTGTGTATTAGATTCTGGGCTGGTTGCTTTGCACTTGTGATCCCAGTGAAATTTTATATCAGGACTATAATAAAGATATACAAATTTATACTTATGGGTGAGGAGACCAAGAAACATACTAGTTAAATCTAGTTGAATAAAGGCATCACACTAGATAATACCTGACAAAAATTAGATTAGAATTCAGAACAGTGTCACTACAGCACCTATGTTCTCATTCAGACTTTTCTTTACGGGGCTATTAAGAGTAATATAACACATGACTTAAGAGCAAGGTTCATAGGGATTCCTTAGAAATGTGGAGGGAAGATAGGGAAAGTAAAGACAGTGGAATGGATCTGACATAATTTTCCTATGTACATATATGAAAACATCACAGTGAATTCCACCATTATGCACATCCATAAGAATGGGGTCCTAACTAGAATAAGGTATATTCCATGCTTGTGTAATTATATCAGAATGAATTCTACTGTCATGTGTAACTTAAAAAGATGAATAAATAAATAAGTAAGAAAGAAAGAAAGAAAAAAAGAAATTTGACTGTGTGTTTCTTAGATGATAGTAAGGTTTGAGTTAGTTCTACGAGATTTGAGAATGATATGGAGATCAGATTTGTTGTGTATCCAGGGAAGTTAGGTATAAATTGAGAGAATAATCAAGATAGGAAATGTAAAGTTAAAATTCAAATGTCTTTGAAGCAAAAGTTCCATCCTTAGTTTGCCTTGTGGATCTGTGTTTCTTACATATAAGACTTTTATGTTTCTGAAGACCGAGAGATATGATGCAGAATTTATCTCTGTCTTGGAATATGTAGGATGGGAAGAACTGAATTAGCAAGAAAGAAAAAGGCCTTGTAAATGCCCTAGCAAGAACCAGCCTATCTAGGGAGAACAATACTATTAGATACATTAATGAATCCAGAACTGAGGGTTGTTATAGGCACAGTATTCTTTTTTTGTACTCCAAGGTTCCAGTGTCCTGTAGTGACAGCACATCTAGACTGAAGAGGCAAGTTGGCAGAAGTCAAATGGCAAACGTTATTAGTAGGGGATGAAAAAATGTCCTTGGATTGATTGATTGTGTGTGTGTGTCCCTGTTAAACAGTGGTGGAAACTCTGGGAGAAAATTTTATTTGTAGAAAATATTTTGTTTCATACTATCCAATATATTTAAAAATATGGAGACAAGTATAGGCATATTTTAACCTGAGGGTCATAACAATGTAAATGTCTTTAGCATGACCTTTGTGTGATGAGCACTTTTATAAAATAGCAATCCTCATTCCCTTTGAACCCATAATCTGATTAAGTCTAATTACGCCATCAGCATAAATATGAACAATCTTGTCATTAGAAACTGTAATTGCCTAATTATGACTTGTATTGGTGTGGTGATTTTATTAGATCTACCAAATCAGGAGACAGAAATTAAAGTCAGGTTAATAGCTCTTATTCTTTGATGGCCTTGGATAAATTCACCAGTATCATTTCTTCATGAATTGCGGGTGCTTGATTCTTGATCTCACTCTGTTATATATTTAATATCATCCCACTCGAGCTATAGACACTTATTATTTCAAATTAAAGAATTTGTGGACAACTATAAAAGGGAAATGACAACGAAGGGACTGACAGTGTAGATTTATTTATTTATTTATTTATATTTCTTACATACATGACAATAGTGGAATGCATTACAATCATAATTGTCCATCCACAGCACAATTTTTCATAACTCTGTATATAAAGTATGTTCACGCCAAATTATACCATTATACATGAGCTCTCTTATTTTTTTTGCATTACAATTCTTAATATACCTTTATACCACAATTTATCATATCTCTGTTTGTATATAAGGTATGTTGACACCCAATTAACATCTTCATACATGTATTTTTATAACGATGAGGGTATCCTTCCACTAACCATGCTATTCCCCTTCTCCCTCCCTTTCCCTCCCACCCCTATTCCCTATCTAGAGGTAATCTTCCTCCTTTGCTCTCCCACCCAACCCCATTTTGAGTCACCCCCCTTATATCAGAGAAAATTATGCTAAGTGAAGTTAGCCAGTCCCCCAAAAAACAAATGCCGAATGTCTTCTCAGATTTTTTTAAATTTATTTTTTAGTTGTAGTTGTACACAATATCTTTATTTATTTATTTGTTTTTATGTGGTGCTGAGGATCTAACTGAGGGCCTCACACGTGCTAGGTGAGAGCACTTTGCCTCTGAGCTATAGCCCCAGCCCCAACAGTGTAGATTTTTATTAGCACAAAATTTTATTATTTTTCAAAATCTTCATAAGGGCTGATTAACAGAAACTTCCCGCAGATCGAAAACCTTCCCTTTACCACTTTGGATATGAAACAGGGGCAGGGGTTTCCTAGGAACCACACACCAACTGAATAGAATAGATGCATGAAATGTCCTGACAGCTTTCCAACATGTTCATCCTAATCATGCTGTCTTCCTCTGTACTTATTTTAATCCCACCTGACTTTGTTTACTTTTTTCCTGGAGGAAAAAATCTTACAAAGCACAGTCTTCAAATCTTATTTGAAAGTCCAGATGTATGGGAACATTAATTCCTCAACAAGTCAGTTGTCCAATAGTTCACAAAGGAGAGGGAATGGTTCATTTCTCTCTGTGGAAAATTTGGTGGCTGACAGTCAACATTTGTGGTGAGAAAACAAATGATGTAAAGGCATCCAGTTTGGAACACTACATTTACCCATTTTTTTCTGGTCTATTTATGATGTTTTAGTTGTTTCCATGATGACTAAAATGAGACTGGTTATACATTGCTGACTGCTTTCAGGCATTCTTCATTCTCAGTGTCAGAGTTTTGGGGAGGCTGCTGCTACAGATTAGCTTCCTGCACTTCCTGACCAGACCAAACCAGAAGGAAATCCCTTGTTCTAAATGCCATGTAATCAAACTGAACTTACATATGCCAGCATTCCTAAAAACCAGAAGATTCTAGTCAACTGATTGCTATAGCTTAAATCTTTGAGTGCCCTCAAAGCCCATGCATTAAAAGCTTGGTCCCGGATTGACACTGTAGGGAGATGGTTAAAATTTTTAAGAGGTGTAACCTAATGGTCACTGGAGGTATACTCTCATGGAGGCTTGTGGGACTGCAGCTGCCTCCTCTTTCTCTCTTTTGCTTTGTAGCAGTTTTGTTCTGTTACATGCTCCCACCATGATGTGTTGCTTTGCTGCAGTTCCAAGAGCCACAGGGCCAATCAATCATGGATTAGAAAGTTCAGAACTATGGACTAAAATAAACCTTTTCTCCTCATAAGTTGATTACATCAGGTATTCTGTTATAGTGACGGAGAGCTGACTAATATATTGAGTTAACATAATAATAAAAAGTTCTTTGTTTTAATAGTACAAGGAAAGTAACTTTGCAATGTTCAGTCTGCTTTTTGTTCTCGGTTTATGCTTGTATCAGGCTTTTTATGACCATAAAGCCACACTTGGCTCAGCTCATTGGAGCATTCAGTATATTTTTTTAGAACAAGGTGTTATCCAATATTAGCATTGCAAATAAAACCAATTAGATTTTTAAACTTAATTTGCAATTTCATGTTTTGACACTGGGTTTTAGATGTGTATGCATTAAGAGAAGATCCATCTGGGATCTTCCATAATAAGCCCATATAGGATCACACACAGGAAGAACTCATATCCTAAATCCTGAATTATAATAGGTAACATAGCAAATTCCTTAGTATTTCTGTGTCCTAGAACATTAGATTTTTTGGGGGTGGGGGGGGTTCTGGCGTGTTGAGAGCCACAGCCAAAGGGGCCCCAGCAAACTTCCAGCTGCCAGCAAACTTCCAGCTGATTGGCTCCTCTGCGGTGATGTTCATTGGGCTGTTTCCCTGCCCTTCAGACTGCCAGCTGATGATTGGCTCACAGAGGCCCCAGCAACATCTAGCTGATTGGCTCCTCCACGGAGCTGCTCATTGGGGGACTTCTTTGGCTCCGCCCACACGACCCAGCCAATCGGCCTCAAGAACAGGAGGATTGTGGGAGGTGGTGAGGTTTGTGTGGGGTGAGAGGCTTGTGGGAAGCCGGTGGTGGCAGTTGGGCTCTGGGGGTTTTTTCCTGAGGAGCTGTTTTGTTTGGCTTTTGTAGTTCTAAAAATAAAGTTAGTTTCTTTTGACAAGTGGCTCCTGAATTGTGCCCAGCCAGACTGTGGCATTGGCAGACAAATAAGCAAACCCCAATCTCATTCCAGTCTAAAAAAGCTATTTTTCAGTTGATTAGTTTGCTCAAACATGCTCAGTTTCCTTTCTCTTGTACTGCTTGTATACTGCTGGGGAAGTGTGTTAACAACATTTTATTTTAAAGTCACAAGAAGAGGAGGTTGTGATAGTGAAAGGCAAGAGCAGGGCCATGTTGCTTTCTGAATGTACTTGTTAGCTCCATTTCCCCCTGTTTTTATTCTTTTTATAGAATGCATTATAAGCATTACAATTCCATTCTGTGTTTTATTAGGTAGTTGATGTTTCCTGGGGCTGCTGTTATAAGGTATCACAAACGAGGTGGTTTAAAACAACAGAAATGTATTCTTTCAAAGAAAGTCTGAAATCAAGGTATTGGCAGGGCCATACTCTGTCTGAATGCTCTAGGGAAGAATTCTTCCTAGGTTCTTTCTAGCTTCTAGTGGTTCCAGGCAATCCTTGATATTTTTTGACTTACAGATACATTGCTTCAATTTTAGCCTCAATCTTTACATGGTCACATTCTCAGTATCTTTATATCCAAATTTCCCTTTTATAAGGACACCGGTCATTGACTAGGGACCCGTCTTAATTCAGTGTGACCTCATCTTAACTTGATTACATCTGCAAGGCCCTATTTCCAATAAGGTCACATTCTGAGATCCTAGGGATCAGGGCATTCAACATGTCCTTTGAGGGGATACAATTAAACCTGTAACAAATGGCAAAAGGGAATACTTCATTTTCATGTATGTTCAGGGAAGAGTCCCTCAAGGCTGTGCACTGGAGAACTTTTCCTGTTAACACTGTGCAGGTGTGTTGGGGTACACAATGGGTCTGTGGTTACCTAGCATAGCAGTGACAGCCAGTTTAGGATGCTTCTCATCACACTATGGATCTAGTGAAGTTTTTCTGAGGCTACTTTGTATCTCACTACCTAAATTCTTCTCTGGAAAAGAGGAGGTATAAAGAAATCAAAAGAACAAAACTAGAGCGTAAGCTGTTACCTCTCCTTTGGGGAATTTGCATGATAATGGAGCAGATTGGACTCCATCCCAGACTTATTGATTCACAATATCCAAGGGAGAATTCTGGGAGAATCCATATTTTACAAGTATACCAGGTGACTCACATGATTGGACATGTTTAGGAAACATTGGTTTAGAGGAGTACTGCCTTCTAAAACAGAAGTAAATATGTAGTAGAGGTATTTAATTAAGAGCCAGGAAAAGATGGTTGGGAGGAGAGGAAGGTGTAACTTGAGGAAGCCCTCAGAAGAACATGAGAGTCAGATGCATAATTCTCTTTGTGCCAAGTCTGAGGCTTGGTTTCTGTACCAGTTGTATTCCAAAGGAAGCAGGTTTTTCTGGACTTGGTTCAGCATCACTCTTAGGAAAAGCAGGATAGATTTAGGATTGCTTATTAAGTAGAATCTGAGTCTTCATGGAGATTGGCGAGCCAATTCCATATGAGGGAAAGACCCCTGACGGAAAAATTCTAGCGCATTTCTCATGTCTCCTTTGTTGTATCTCATGCATTCTTGGTGAGGTACTCGATCCTTTTTTTAAAGAAATTACTCACTATTTGTTTTGCACCTGAACTTATCATCTACTGTCTGTGACAGCACATTTAATGGCTTTTAAATGAAGGTGATAGGAAAGGCAGAGGAATGACTGGGGAAAAAGTCTGGAGAACAGATGACAAGATAACATGGTTTTGATTCTCTCAAAATAAACATGGTATTGAAAAATGATCCAAAATCGTTCGCTTGAAAACCACCCTTACTTTTGAGTAATATGTTTGGGAGATATTTTTAAATCTATTTTTTTTGAAGGCTCGTGCTCTGAAATTGAATTTGAATTTGGCTTGATACCAAAGCTTTAACACTAAATACAGGATTCACTATTTTCTCTTGTCTGTGGAGTTTCTACAGATTTAATTTTCATGATTTCTTCAGTTTCAGGATAGAAATCCCCTATTGAATCTAGTTTCTATTTCAATGGGGTCTTGAGTAAATAGTGACACCTTTTCCTTTATTATTTTTTTTTTACTTTTTAATAACATCTGTCGTTCTGCAATTTCATCTTCTTTAATAACATTCACCATTTCCCATCTGCTAGACTTGTGCTAGGACTGAAGTATAAGGAGATCTGTTGAGGAGAACCGAGTTATGAGTGTGAGGACCTGGAAGGGGCTCACCTCCCATGCATTGTGAAAAGTAAAGTATCAGACACTAGGCCAGGGGGAAAGTGGAACGAGATCTGGTCAGTTGACCACAGCTGGGAGGAAGGTGATGGTCCACCTCCTGGAAGAAATTAGACTTGAATTGAAACATGAAGTACAGGGTATGCTGAGTAGACAAGGGGAGTATTTCAGCTGTACCCACAAACTCCATCTGCAATGGATGGTGTGCTTTTGATGGCCCCCAAATATATATCTCCAGCTGGTAGCTTTCTAGTAAAATTTTAATAGCAAGCTCTTGGAGGAAAATGGAACCTTTCTCTCCATGTCCTCACGTTGTGAAAAGGTAGGGCAGCTCTCTAGACACCTTTTCTAAGATAATGAGTCTCATCCTTGATTTAATCGCAAAGGTCCTAACTCTTAACACCATCACCTTGGGGGTTAGGTTTCAGCATATGACTTTGAGGGGCACAGATATTTAGACCATAATATTCGTTTTGGCTGATGGGTCATCTAGACTTCTATCTGAGACCAACTGTTCTCCTGTTGGATTAGAATCCATCCTCATTCACTCAATGACATTATTCTGGCAAATGTGTGATTTTTAATGTTATCATTTTTTTCCTCTACTGGATTAGCTTTATTAGTTCATAAGCAAGAGAAATCACAAAACAAAAACAAATAACAAGCAGCAGTCACCCGTCTCTTATAGTTCAATATTGTCATAGGAGTTGGCTATGATCCTTTGGACTATGTTTCCTTCCAGCTCATGTAGACAAGTTTCCTAAAGCTTCTCTTCTCTGGTGAACATGATATTTTAGTTTGTGCTTTAATAGTATTATTCCTGGGATTATGTACCAGAGTGGAGTGGTGACTTCAGTGCCTCACACGTGCTAGGCAAGCGCTCTACCACTGAGCCACATCCGGAGCACAAAGAGTGGTGACTTCAAATACCATAATGCCTTTTTGGAAAGACCATCTTTTATGGTTTAGACATATTATGTCTCCCAAAAGTTCATGTGTGAGACAATGCAAGAAAGTTTAAAGATGAAATCATTGGGTTACAAAAGGTTTAACCTAATCAATGAATTAATCCCTTGATAGGGATTAACTTGGTGGAAACTGTAGGTAGGTAGAGTGTGCCTGGAGGATATGGTTCCCTAGGGTTGGGCCTTTGGGATATATATTTTGTGAGGCGAACTTAGTTCTCTCTACTTCCTGGTGCCATGTCCCCAGCTGATTTCTTCTACCACATTCTTCTATCATGATGTCCTGCTAAAGGAGTTGGCCATCTATGCATGAAGACCTCTGAAACTGTGAACTCCCATATAAACTTTTCTTGTCAGGTCCTTTGGTCACTGCAGTGAAAAAGTTGACTAAAACACCATTTCCAAGGAGTTAATTGCTAGTGAGGACCTCATTAGAGAATAAGTCTTAATATCTTGTACATGCTTTAACTTGAGGTGGAAACAGGGCAGAAAATTATGAGTTGGGATTTAGAGGTTATTGAGTTACAAGTGCCTGCTTATTATTTCTGTGACAATAAAGCTTAGGAAATAGTCAAGGGAGGAACCATCAACATTTATATAGATAGTTGATTACCCCATAAAATGTATAAAATTATCTGTAGGGAGATTAAAAACAGAGTGGCATTCAACTTTCTAATTGTGACACATTTTCAATAAGTAAAATCTGGCAGTGCATCTGTTTTTATAAAGAATTTCAGAAAATAATCAGTTACTCAGTGTCAAAAGTTATACAATATTGTTAATTATATTTGAAAGATATCAGTAATAGTAATTATAAACAGTAATTATAAGTTCATTATTAGGTTAACATGATTCTCAAACTTGACTTTGAAAAGCATTTAAGATTTTGTCATGTGTACAATGATTCTCATGTATTTTTAAAACAAAATTCTTATTTTATTTAGATTGAAATAAACTATGCAAAATTTATTTCTTCACCAAAAATAATAGCAATGATTTCTGTATTATTTCTAGATAAACCACAAAACATTTATTTTGTAGGTTTTCCAGATTTTTCTTTTAAATCAAGATGAGGAAGTAGATATAGTCATGGAAAAAGAAGAAAACAGACAAGTTGCCCATTATAAAGAAACCCTAAGTGTTCCAACAGTGGAGCACATCATTCAGGAACTTAAAGATATATTTTCAGGACAGCACCTCAAAGCTTAAATGCTTATCTCTGGTACTCTCAGTCATGGGACAGCTCAAATTCAATACATCAGAGAAGCATCATGCTGACATGTTACAGAAGTGACTTGCCTAATTCCTACATGCTTTCAGCCAAGTTTCACTGTTGGAGAATCAAATGGAAACAGAGGAAAGATTTTTTTTCCTAATGTATATGCCTTGCTGAAGGTCCTGTGTATTCTTCCTGTGATGAAGGTTATGAAATGAATGAATGCTATGAAAATGGACCAAAGCATTTCAAAGCATACTAGAGGAACCCTTTGACAAACTAAAGGTCAAGTAACTTGGCTTTGCTTAATGTAAATTTTGATATAAAACATGATCTGGATTTAATAGTAGACACATACATCAAACTATATGCAATTAAGTCAGAGCTTCCTACAGATAATTCAAAAACTGTTGAAAATACTTAAAACAATTTTTAAATGGGCTTTCTCTTATATTTGGTATTTGGAAGAAAAGTCGTAAGGTGATGCTCATGTATCTTTAAGTTCCTTATACTTTTCCATTTCTTTGATTTCTCTTTTTCTTTTTCTTTTTTCTTTTTTTTTTTTTTTACTATTTATTTATTTGGTAGTGGGGATTAAACCTGGAGTTGCTCAACCACTGAGCTACATCACCAGTCCTTTTTATTTTTTATTTTGAGACAAGGTCTCACTAAATTGCTGAGGGTCTTGCTAAATTGCTATGGCTGGCCTCAAACCTGCCTCAGGTTCCCATGTTCCTGGGATAACAGGTGTGTACCACTAGGCCCAACCCATATCATTGTTTTGTCATTTCATTGTCCAGTTGAGTAAACTTTGCATTTGTTTTGAGTGTTTTAATGGGACTGTCCTGTTTAGGTTGTATGAATTATTTACCTGGTTGCATTTAAGACTACCATCTTGGGCTGGAGGTGTAGCTCAGTCATAAATGAAAGTGCATACTCAGTATGTACAACTTCTTGGGTTTAATCCTCAGCAGTAATACATAAATAGATAAAAATAAGACTACCATCTTGGTGTTTAATTTTTTTAAAAAACGCCTTTTATTCTTTCTTCTTATGTTTCTCTATTCCTGACTACTTTTGGTTAAATCACATGTTTTTTAAAATTCCACATTATTTGATTTTTTTATCTCTTTGTATCATTTTATAAAAGAGTGGCTCTACACTGATTATAATATCCACATTTATGTTATCATAATTGATCTTTAATTAATATATTACTTTACAGACTAAGACACTTACAACAGTACAGTTAGTTCTTCCTCGCCTTTTGAAATCTTGTTTTTATATCTTACATCTACAAATATTATAAATTCCACAACGTATTGCTATTATTATTTGCCTGATACATTTCAAAGAAATGAACATGTAAGTTTTAGTGAGGTGTTTAACTTTGGTAGCATAAGTGCTGCAAATTTATATAAAGAGACTATATTTCAAAGATTAATTATTTAAAAATATAAAATACAAAACATCAATGTTTAAAATTCACCGTAACCAACATCTGCTGTCATTGTTCTGGTCACATTTGGATATTGCAATATTTTCAACAGCTCTTGCTAAAACAAAAAGGTCAGTGACAGTTTTTGTAACATTCGTCTCAAGATCACTAAAGAACTATGGTATCTGCATGAAAATCATGAGTGGTGTTATGGTTTAGATATTTTGTGTTTCCCAAAAGCTCATGGGTGAGACAATGCAAGGACATTCAGAGGTGAAATGATTGTGTTATCAGTGAATTAATCTCCTGATGGGGATTGATTGAGTGGTCATTAAAGATGGGTAAGGTGTGGCTGGAGGAGGGGGGCATTGGGAGCATATCTTTGTCTCTGATTTCTGATCATTATGTTTTGAGCCACTTCCCTCCATAACACTCTTCAACTGTGATGTTCTGTCTTACCTTAAGCCTAGAGGACTGCAGCTATCTCTCTATAGACTGATACCTCTGAAACTCTGAACACCCAAATAAACTTTTATTATCTAATTGTTCTTGTCAGGTCTTTTGGTGAGAGTTAACTAAAACAGGTGGTCTAGAGAAAATATCTTTATGTTTCCTTAGGTAACACTCAATAGATTAGGGGTCATTTGTCAGAATAAGACATTAAAAAAACCTTATTGTTGATGCAGTTCCCATAATTTCACACAGTCAAATGCATATAATAAATTATAAATCTCTTATAAAATCTTGATTGAAACATTGCTATTTGTTAGATAATTGAGATGAACAAACAGGATCCCTCAATTCTGTAGAAACTGACATTTAAAAATTTCAAAACATTTAAATTTAAGTTAATAAACTTTCAATTGATTTTGTAAGGTTGTAACATTTAGACTTTTGAAGCTTATCAAAGTTTAAAACTGCTCTAGGAATTTTGGGATACTCTGTATGCTTAATACAGATTTTTAAAAATGCAAATGGCTTTTTATTTATTGAGATAATTTTTATTTCTAAAGCTCTTTATTTCTGAGATCTGGATTTTTATTTCCCTATAGATGGAAGAACTTATTTTAGCATACAAAATCTTTTAACTTTCTGAAAATGCTTTTATTTTGCCTTTATTTCTCCAGAAGTTTGCCTTGGATGTTGAAATAGGGTTTGACTTTGTGTGCTTTCTAGATGTCATTCCATTCTTTCTGGTTGAGAAATCAATCATCTATATAATTCTGTATATGATGTGCATTTTTCTCCCTCTGGTTTCTTTTAACATTAGCCCTGATCTTTTGCTTCAGCAATTTGACATAATGTGTTTATTTGGGACTTTTTTGTATTTATCTCCTGGGAGGTTCACTGAATTTCTTGAATCTATAGGTTGATTTCTTTTGTATATTTCTTTTCCTTCATTCTCTCTCTCCTCTATTCCTGAGACTTCAATTATACATATGTTAGATTATTTTGTGTTGTCAAAAATTTCAGAAGTTCTGTCCTGAATTGGTTCTAGGTTACTTGTTTTGTTGATCTGATTAGATGTAGAGGCGTTAATAATCCTATTTCCAGTGGCAAAGAAGACTCTGGTTCTCCATGACATGAAACAGCAAGAAAGTGATTCAAAGTATCACCAGTAGACCACCACCAAATATTTTCTATCATGGAGTGAGAGGTACTAGGTTAGAGAGAGACAAGTTGAAGCCACTAGAATTTCCTCTACCAATAAAAATTGCAAAACTAAACAAAACAAACATCCCATCACTATGACCACCCAAATCCCTGCATTCTGGTTAGAGACCAGAAAGATGCAGGCGTGGTGATTCCCCATTTAACTTGGCTATCTGGATATACATAAGACAAATGGATCTTGAAGAATAGCATTGGACTATTGTTTATGGCAACTTTAATTTCTGGTGTTCTTACAGCTGTGGTTTTTGTTGCTGGAAGAAGCAACATATCTACGTGTATCTGGTATACAGCCTTTGATCTAGTGACTGCTGTTGTCTATGTATACCTAAAATGTGAATCTCCTGGAGTGCTTGTTAGTACTCTCAAACTTTGTACTTAAAGTCAATAGAAAATGATAACAAACAATACAGATGATATTACTAAGGCCCAGAATCTCTGAGAAATGAAAGTCTGGGTCAAGGACATAACTGGCTGAGATGCTTACTAAAGTAAAGGGAATGCAGAATGGAGAGTGAGAACTATGAATTTATGTGTGTTTCCTTCTACTTTTGATATAACAAGAGAACTTTTTCTTTCTTCTTCCATATAATATGTAGCAAGATATGTTAATAATAGTTAACTTATTGTCTTGGTTTCAAGTTACAGGATATTAAAGCAGGAAGGGGGACATGATTCTGAAGTGGGATACAGATCATCCAAAGATGGATAAAGGGAACATGTATCCTTTGTTTGAGAATCAGTATATCTTTCAGTTGCATGAGACACAGTTCCATTATGGTTTACTTTATGCTATTATTTTATTTATTTGAAAATGAAATACAACTGAAAGAGGTAGTTGTGGATACCAAGTTGACAAGGAATGGACTGTAGCAGATTTATATTATATCAACTTAATACTGGAAATACATTTCCAAGAATTTTCATCCTTGATTGTTTCAGAATAGCCCAGGCCACAAAAGACATTTTTGCATTATTTTTTCTTAAAAACTATGGAATTCATCTATAAATCCATCTAGGGCTAGTACATTTTTTAGGCTAGTTGATTAATACATCAATTTCTTCTAAACCTATTTTCTATTATTGTTGAGACAATTTTGATCATTTTGTGTCCTTAAAATATTATCTGTTTTCATCTAAATAATAAAGTGTATCTGTTTATAAATTATTAAACTTGGGTATTTCTACTTCTAATTTGCTTTGTTAATTTATATTGTATCTCTTTATAAGATTATCCATGTCAGAATTATGAAAATTATGGGTCTTTCAAAAAATCAGATTTTAGTTGTTACTAAATTTTCTTTTTCTAATTTCATTAATCTCTAATAACTCTTCCATAACTTTCTGAGAGTTTTTTTTCTCTTTTTTCTAACCCAAAGCTTAGTTCAACATGTTTCAATCTCTCTTGTTTTTTAATACTGCCTTGGTTTAGCACCCTGGGTATATCTTCCTTTTCTCATTCTCATACTCTCAACAGGTCTATGTAGTTAGTAATTTTCATTTTATTTCCCTCTTGACTTAAGAGTAATTTAGAATGTGATGAACAATTTCCAGGTATTTAATTTTTACTGGGAGGAAGGAGCTGTGCTCACATTTTTTGTTGAGGATATCCATCTCTAATATTTTTTTTGTGTTATCCTTGGTTGGTTGCTGAGATTTCCACTTTTGAGAATTTGTTGAAGTTTTCTTTGTGGTTTATTACTTGATAGATTTTTGTCATTGTTCATACATGTGTTTGATAAAAACATGTAAAAATTTTGAACATTATGTGCAATATTTTTCGTGTTTTAATTGTTTATTTTGTTTTCTTCTCTTTGGTTTGTCAGTTTTTGAGAGGGTTTTGTTGATGAGATTTATTTATTATTCATCTCCTTTTATTTGTATTATTTTTCTTTAGATTAATTTTAAAGCTACAATATCATCTAAGTATTTATAACCCCTAGGTCTTCTTTTTATTACAGAATCACTTAATATATTTGCATTGAATTTTCCTTTGTCTGGCATTTTTGTTAAAATTTCCCTCATGTTTATTTTTCAATGTTGTTATTTCTATATTTCATATGTGCCTTCATTTTTAGGATGTGGTTTATAAACAGTTCATAGTGAGTTTTTCTACTTACTTTCTTTTAAATTAATCTCTGAGTTGCTATTTAAAATATATATATATATATAATATATTTATAATAATATTTATCTTTAACTCTGGTATATGTATTAGCTAATAATGCATTTAATTTTTCTGTAATTTTATTTTGCTTTCAATTTACTTTACTTGCTGTATATTTCTCTTTATCTCCTTTCCAGCTTTTTGTTACATTGATAATCTTTTTCCCTCATTCATAAATTTGGAAGATAATTCTATTCTGAGTAATTTCCCTAAATTTCCATTGAACACACACACACACACACACACACACACACGTACACACACCAAAATTTAGTTTTTCTGTATTCCAATCCTCTCCATTAATTTTAACTGGACACGTAGCTCTTCACATTTCTCATTTTTATACAATATGAAATTTTAGCTTGATTGCTGTTATGGTTTTATGTTCTAGCCTATAAACATGTTTAAACAACTTTGATCATATTTTTTTCTCATTATTTCTTCAATTCCACTTTTTCTTCTTGTATTTTTAATCTTTTCCCATTTTCCTTTTCATTCTCCTCTATTTTTATTCTGTCACCAACTGCATTATTTGATATTTTTTTCAGAAAGTGTTTCCAAGTGGTAAGTGTCAATCTTTTTCTCTCCTCCTGTAACTTCTATGTGTTGGAAATTCTGTATCCAGAATTCTCTATAGATTAAGCTATTCTATTTTTTTTGCCAGATTAGGCAAAACTAAACTGGTTATTTTTTCTTTCTTTCTTTTTTTAAAGATAGAGTGGGAGAGAGAGAGAGAGAAAGAGAATTTTTCAATATTTATTTTCTAGTTTTCGGCAGACACAACATCTTTGTTTGTATGTGGTGCTGAGGATCGAACCTGGGCCTCATGCATGCCAGACAAGCGCGCTACCGCTTGAGCCACATCCCAAGCCCCAATTTTTATTTCTATAGTCAAAATTTTATTCTCCTTTATCTCTTGTTGATTTTATTTCAGGATGATATTTTTTTTAATCTTTTGGATGATAGTATCTCTAGTGAGCAAAAGACCTGTTCTACTCACTCTGTAATTTTCTTTCTTCTCTTATAATTGATGTATGCATTGGTTTTTCAATTAGTTTGTTTCATTTAGATATTTGATGATTCTTGGACATCTTTGTCACGGAAATTTCCTTATTAAACTCAGAAAAGGCTGTACACCTCTGCTTTTGTAGTCTGCTTAGTGGGAGGATCATGACCAATTTTGAGTGGAACAAGAAATAGATGGGAATTCTGTGCCCAGGGCTCACCATTCCTATTGGGACTGGACAGTTACCTGAGGCACCTGTCTCTTCCATCCTGTCTTTCATCACTCTTACTTGTCTGAAGGAAAATTTTCTTGTTTCTGTAGCATGGCCATTGGGCAGGATGGGGGAAACAGGATAGAGTCAGAGGCTGTGTAGGAGTGGAGCTCTGGTTTCTACCACTAAGGTACACTATACTTCCATTCACTTTTGGATCTTGGGTCTCCTATCTGCCTACCTTAAGACACAGGAGCATGCTGCTTCTCCTGTAGTTTGCAGCTTCCCTTTCTTAGGTGTATTTGAGACCATTTGTTTTCATCTCCAATCCAACCTGCTTTCTGCCTTTCATAGAATCCTCATACGGGGTCCTTTCTTTGTTCTCTACTGTTGAGATGGATTCACGTGTATATTTTTCTGGCTTGTGAAGGGATTGGTGCCAGAACAAGTGTCTGCACCGGGTGCTCAGTCTTCTTTCCTGACCTGGGACCAACCTTCATGTCTTAACACAATTTCTCTTAATATAAAAACAGCAAAATACAGTAGTCTGTTCAACATCCTTCAAACATTGTTCTGTTTTTTTTTTTTTTTTTAACCACAAGTCACAAAACATAAGGATTGTAGCCAGAATTGACATCAAGCAGCTGGCAGCTACTTAGGTATTCAGTTATTTTTAAACATTCTATATTTCTATCCTGCGTTCTTATATTATTAAAGGTACAAATTTGTGGGCTTTTTTTTTTTTTAAACTGGGGATTGAATCCAGGGGACACTTAACCACAGAGCCACATCCCCAGCCCTATTTTATTTAGAGACAGGGTCTCACTGAGTTGCTTAGTTCCTTGCTTTTGCTGAGGCTGGCTTTGAATTTGCGATCCTCCTGCTTCAGCGTCCTGAGCTGCTAGGATTACAGGTGTGTACCACCATGCCCGGCAAAATTGTGTTTTTATTCTCACAGAACATTGAGACAAAGAATATGTGTTGAGTAACTATTTGTTTGCAAGCTAGAATATTTTCTTTTCTGTCATTCAACCAAATGAAGGGATAAGACAGCAAAAATATTTTTGCAGAGAAAGTAGGAACATCCAAGCAGTTTGGAGTCTAATTTGCTGGCATTTTACTGTCTTCTGAATATGCTCCTACATAGTATCGAAATTGATGACAGGCATTTATTAATGATTCCAAAGGAACTCTGTGGATTAAGCTCAAATACAAAGTCTCTGTGATGATTTGGAAGGCTAATTGCAGAAAGGTGCAATACTGGCTACTTTATCCAATGGACTTTATAAAAAGCATCCCTGGAACATAACAGGGGATTTTTATTGTATTCGGTGGCCTAGTATGAAAAATTTTCTGTTGGATTCTCTGTTTTTTTCAACATGTATGTAGTCTATGAAGTGTTGGTGGGTGTATGATTTTTATTCTAGAAACATTAATAGATTGATAAGTGGGTGTTTACCTTCACACACAACTACCTCAGGTCTTCACTGTCACATATGACTTTCTATTCCAGTTTAAAAAATTCTTCAGATAAAGATATTAAGTAATATTCATTTCAAAGCCAAAAGATCCATGTGTCTGGCACTATTTCCTAGGCTTCAACTCAGTTTGTTGCTTCAGGAAAATTTCTTTTTTTCTTTCCTTAGTGAACCTAATACTAATTACTACTATTTTCTGGGTATTACTAACCTACTTGTTTATATATTTTTAGATGTAATAATGGACATGAAAGTTATTGGAAAACTGTAAATCACCACTCAAAAACATTATCTATGTTATTGTTACTATTAGCATAATATCATGTTACCTGCATCATTGACTTTAAGGACTTTGGAAAATAAAAATAATGAGAAAGTCTGTGTGTCTGTTGGTTTCTCTCTCTCTCTCTCTCTCTCTCTCTCTCTCTCTCTCTGAGTACACGGCTCTTTTCAATTCTATCAGAAGCAGAAAGACTCTTCTGTGAATGTTTAGTTTAGTCCTAGAAAACTTTTCAGCAAATTAATGGTTTCATGTACCAGTTAGTGTGAAGATAAGGCTTAAATACACTTGGATACTTTTTTCTGTGAGTAGATGTGGTTTTTGATGTGACTTTAAATGGCATATTTAAAGTTTCATTTACAATTATTTACTGTAATTAGAAGACCAATTACTGATTTTAATATATTGGTCTTATTTGACACCTTGCTAAAATTTGTTATAGCAGATTTTTTTGGTAATTCTTTAGAATTTTTTTCATCCATGATCATAATAACAATGAATGAAGACAGTTTTATCTCTTTGTGCTTTAATCAGCTTTTTCAGTGCTGCAACCCAAAGACCTGACAAGAACAATCAGAGGGGGAGAAATTTATTTGGTCCTCACAGTTTCAGAGGTCTGAGTTCATAGATGGTTGACTCCATTGCTCTTGGCCTGAGGTGGGCAGACCCTCAAGACAGAAGTGTGTGACAGGAGAAAGTAGCTCAGGACATGACAATCAGAAAGTAGAAAACATTTTGCTTACTAGGGACAAAATATATACCCCAAAGTAACCCCTCTCCTGGTACCCAGTTCCTCCAGCCATATTCTACCTGTCCACAGTTAGCACTCAGTTTATCCCTATCAGTGCATTAATACACTGATTAGGTTAAGGCTCTCACAACCCAATCATTTAATCCCTGAACTTTCTTGTACTGTCTCACACATGAGTTTTTGAGGGACACCTCGTATCTAAACGGTAACACTTTGCTTCTAATCTGTATGCTTTTTTTCCCCTTTCACTGGTACAACAGCTGGGACCTGAAGGATAATGTGGAATAGAAGTGCTGGAAGCAGGAATCCTTTCTTTCTTCCTAATCTGATTGAACAGCATTCAGAGTTTGTGAAGTATGATGTCAGTAAATTAGAGTAGGTGAAGTAAGATTTTAGAGTAGCACATGAAAAGTGTGCATTCAGGGTCTGTTACCTAGTTAAAGTCATATAGTGTTATGTACTGCATAATGTCATTTGGTCAACAATGGACTGCATATACAGTCTTGGTCCCATGAGATCATGTTGCCTAGTGACGGGGTAACTGTCTTAGTTTGTGTAAATACACTCTGATGATTGCACAATGATGACAAAATTGCCTAAAGATGCATTCTCAGAATGTATCCCCCTCATTAAGTGATGTGTGACTATTAATTTTAATTTCATCAATACTGAATACAACAGGAGTTGAAATACATTGTAAAAAATTATCTACTCCTAGCTTTGTAAGAAAGTAACTTTCACATTCTTAGGAAAACCTCTTTCCAAAGTGATGATGGGATAGTCAATTCTATATTGTATAGAAAAAGCATAATGTCCTGTAAAAATAACAACATAAAAGGAGGACTATCTATATCAGATATTCATAACTTATGTTCACTGATAGTCATGCAGAGAGGTTCAACTATTTGGGTTGGAGTTTTTTTCCTAGCTCCCTTTGAAAATACATTGACACTTTTACATTAAATTTATAAACACATATAATATCGAAGAGCCATCCAATGCTGCAGGAAAAGAGCAGGAACATACATATGGATCCCCCCATCACTTCCTCTGACCCCATGCTCTGCTTATAGAGGAGCTCAGCTTTCTCTTAAAATCTCTCTCAGTGAATCCTGGTATTTTTCAGGATGACTTCTCATTTATGCTCAGGAACAAGGCTGTTTATACTATATTATTTCTGCTTTCTCATTTAGACCTCTTTTTCCTGCTTCTGCCAAGGCTTTCCTGCCTGGAAATGTCAACATTTCTGCTGCAGGTTCAGTCACTGAGGTTCCCGAAGAGCAGTCTTTTAGACATGTGACCCTGTGAGATCTATGGAACCAAACTAGGTGCCCTATAAGAGACGAATAGCTAAAGAAAAGGTGGTATATATACACAGCGGAATATTACTCAACCATAAAAATGAATGATTTTATGACATTTGCAGGAAAATGCATGGATCTAAAGACTACTAACCTAAGTGAAATAAGCCAATTCCCCCTCCCCTGCAAAAAGAAAAAAAGGTTGAATCTTCTCTCTGATAAGTAGATGCTAATACACAACAAAGGGGAAGGGGAAGAATAGAAGTTTAGTAGATTAGATGAAGGGGAATGAAGGGAAGGGAGAGGGGAAAGCAGGAAAGACAATGGAATGATTCTGACATAACTTTTATATGTTCATATATGAATATACCACAGTGAATCTGTACAACATGTGCCATCACAAGACTGGAATCCTAATTAGAATAAGATGTATTCCATGTTTGTATAAGCAAGTCAAGTTATACTGTACTGTCATATATAACTAAAAAGAACAAAGAGAGAGACAGACACACAGAAGGAACCTTGTCATTTACGTCTTGAAGCATCCAGTGGTCTGCCAAGAATCTTACATAGTCTTGTATGGAGTCAGCTCCTTTCCTGGTCTCCAGCCCTCTGCTCTCCACAAATGTCACATGGAGCGGGTGGCATGGAATTTCTTCCCTCTTTCATCTTTGTCATTTCTCAGACCTTCTCCAACAAACAAAAAAACACACTCTTCCCCTCCCCTTAGACCAAACAATAAAACCACTATTCAAATTAACACAAACAAATGGATATCTGCAAGGATCACCTACACTCCATTAGAAACAAACAGCTTTGGCCACATTTGGAAGTCTGGTTACCCGGCAAGGCCTCCAATTGACTAGAGTCAGTTTGGTGTTTCCACTTGCAAAATCAGTCTGACAACCATTTACTGAAGATCCGTAGGATGTGCTGTGGGAGACACTGAAATAAATATAGATTTTAAAAGTGTGATTATCTTAATGTCTTTTATTTAGAATAGTTTCTATGTCATTAGGCCCTTTTGTCATTTTTTTTTTCAAATTAATTAAAAAGCAGCTCATGATTGTCCAGGCACAAATATTTGCTTGCTATATTTAAACACATAAATATTCCATGCTTGGCAATTAGCAGTGGACATTCCACTGCAATTGAAGTAGAGCTGACTGTGACATTATATGCAGATGAGGAGTGCTGAATTTAATCATGCATCTAGATTTCCAGACAGTCAAAATCATACCTCTCTACAAACCCAAAGACGAATATTTAAAGAATCTACCTAGGACTAATGGTAGCACAGGATGCTACTACTTGTAATCATTTACCTTAATCACCAATGCCAGGAAAGATATTTAGATAATGATTGGAAACATTAATATTTTGTAAATTTCAAACACAATTATTCCCATCATTGTTCCTGAATCTTTCGCTGTCAAGCAGAGTCCAATATTTTCCTATGTGTCCACTTTTACTAAATTGGAACCCGAAAAAGCTGCAACAAAGACACCATCTCAATCTTTAAACATTTCTTAAATTAACTCAATAGTTATTATTATTTATTATAGCCAGAGGTACAATAATGTGGCCTCCTGAAGAGACAGATTTTAATTTATAAGATACTTTTCTGAGATTCTCTGTTTATTTGTCAAACTGGAAGTTTGGGTGAGTAAAGCAGTAAAAAAGAATTTTCAAAAGTGTGCTTCAATTCTATGAAAATTAAATGAGTTCATCTGGTTCATAACATATAAATCTATCTATCTATCTATCTATCTATCTATCTATCTATCATCTCTCTCTCTCTCTCTCTCTCTCTCTCTCTATATATATATATATATATATATATATATATTTCATTCTTCCATAAAATTTTGGCAGTAATACAGATATAAAAGGTTTAATTTACCATATCTTTGCTACCTCAATTAGAGGTTTTAAGTCTATCCCTTTAAGTTGCCACTGCATGAGTCATATCAGAAAATATGAGAAATCAACAGCCTGAAATAGCTTGAATGGGGTTTAGCTAGTGGTGGGATGGAGCAGTATCTCACAAAATGAGAGTTTTATTAATTCTAAAAAAAAAATGAAACCATCTTCAGGCTAGAAATCTCTAATGGAGCTTGAGAAGCATAACTTACCTGATTTGGTTGGGGCTATTTCCACCCTGAGAAAACCTGTCTTTGTGCAGGTCAGAGGGGAGTGACTTACTCATTTCCTGTGCTTGCTGTTGCTGACATTTCAGTCAGAATTTCATATCTTCTAGTGGTTTCATATCCTCTTCACTCTTCTCTTCCCATTCAAATTGGAGCAGTTTTTCAAGGTCTAGCTCAAGATTTTCCTCTGAAACCCTTTCTGATCCTCCAAGTTTGATTTAATCTCTCCTTCCTCTTACTTCTTAACAGCACTTCTAATCTGCTCCCTCAATAAGACCCTTAATTGCTACTTTATATGGTTCACTGCATTTTCAAACCTATTTGTCTTATCTTCTCAGATACATTAAAAAGTCTTTTAGGGCAGACACTGTTTATTTTGTGCTTATATGACCCCAATGACTTCTATAGGGGAACAATTATATGTTGATGACCTGGAACAAAAGACTGAAATCCTTTTATTCCAGAAGGCCGGGCTTCTTCAGGACATGATATGCATTCCTGAGGTCTATTTTAATTCTTGGCATCCTTGACATGGCCCCAGAGTCAAATAAACTAAGTTTGAATCCCAGGTTTGCAACTTATGTAATGTGACTTTGGGCAAGTTTCTTGATTTCTTTGAAGTTCAATTTGCTCATCTGGAAATAAAAGGTGCAATGAAATTGTTGTGAGCATAAAATTACTTAATGCCATGGTTTGGGGCGTATAATCAGCACTAAATAATGATAAGTATTATTGCTACTTGTATTAAAGCATGGTAAATTCTCAGTGGCACTGGTCAATGAGGACAGAGTAGTGGGACAAGTCAGCCAGTAGAATCACAGGGTCAGACACAATGGGTGAGTTCCCAGTTGATGAAGATCACTGTCAGGAGAGAGGCAAAGCATAAAGGAGAGCCACACTAACAGGAGTCTCCGGCAGTAACAACAGTAGAAATTCAGCCTCTGACACATCTGACAAGCCTTGGTTTTGGCTGGCCTTTACAGTCTGGATGAGGACATTGGCTCATCTCTGGGATTTCTGAAAATGGGATGAGTGTTTCTGATAAAGGAGGTGAGAGAAGGAGTAGTAGCTAGGGATTGCAGCACCTAGTCAAGCAGATAAGCATTTAATGTTTTCTTTGTTTAACACAAATGCTTCTTTGTGTTAAATGCTTCTTTCTTTCAGCAACTGCTTGAAGTCCCTCTTCCTCTCCTCCTTTTGCAGAGTCTCTGCATTCCTTGTCACCATTTCCTCATTTCCAATCCAATACAAAAGGACTTCCTTTCCCGGGTCCACCAAAATCACTCCCACCACGGTCCTTAGTGACTTCCTCATTTCTGATCCCTGTGGACTCATCCTTACTTTATTTCTCAACAGCTTTCAGATCAACTGACTACTCTCCTATTTCTGAAAATTTCTCAGCTTTTGGCTGTTTTAGACCTACCGCAATTTATTGATATCCCTTTTTCTTTTTGAGCTTCTCTCATTCAGGGTTTGGTTTGTTTGTTTGTTTATTTATTTATTTATTTATTGTGGTTTTTGTTCATTTGTTTTCTTCTCCCAATTCCTCTTCCTTCTATCCTTTAAGGGTTAGCATTCTCTAAAATTCTTGGTTCCTCATTTCTTTTAGCCGTACGTACTCTCCCTCTTATCTTATGGAGTAGCACTCACAAGTTTATAACCACTTTTATGTTGGTGACTTCTAAGTCTCAATGTTTTTCTTGAGTTCTGACCTATCAGTCCTACTAACTACCAGATTTCTCAAACATTATTAAAAGCATTGACCTTCATTTCCCCCAAATTTGTTCTTTTTCCCATGTTTATTCTTTCAAGGAATGAGACCTGTTGGTGTTATCCAAGTAAAACAGGTGCACCTCTTCCTCCATGTCTCCTTTTCTATATTCAACTAATCTCCTATGGGTAGATCTGTCTTGCTTTGTACTCCATCTGCAAACATATGGACAAGAACACTTATTTAACACTGCTCTTTTGTTTTGCTTTCCGTTCACTTGTTATAATGTTTTGCCACATCCCTTTATGTATGAATTTAGAAAATGTAACCCCCCAAAAATCCTCAGTTTTTTTGCAAGTGCAGAATCAGAGATTTTAGGTTTTTTCCCCACCTATGGTAGGCCAAATATTGATTGTTAATGATGCTACGTATTATCCACAATAAGCTGGGCATGTTTTAATTCATAGAAACAAAAGTACAGGTTGAGTATAAACACAATATCAATGGAGCCTATAGCAGTCATATTTGAACTTCTACTAGTTGAAATAATGCTCAAAATAAATTTTTTTATTATTAAAATCATAGTTGTGCATACTTTTGAACATCAAATAGTGTTATCAAGCTTATAATAAAAATAACCCTCCCTAATTTGGCCCATCCCAAATCTGATTATTCAGTTTTAAGAGGGAACCACTTTCAACTTCTAGTGTTGCCTTCACATTTCTAAACACAATGCTTGTACTATTTTTTTCTTGAGTTTAACCTTTTGATATTACCGACTTTTTATTTTGAAAGCTTTGGTTTCTTCTAGTGTTCCTCCACTCCAAATTACTGTCCTTCCTATCCTAAAGTCATTTGTACCATAATTTCTATTTAAATTGATATTCTGGATTTTTATTATCCTAATTTTGACTATAGCTGATGCCTGTAGTATACTATATTACATTTTCTTGTTACTGCAATTTTTTTCCCTAAAGTTAAAATATTCTTATTTTCACATATGTATTTTACTTTTTGTTCTTCTTCTCCCCACTGTGGTACTGAGGATTGAACCCAGGAGCACTCTACCTCTGAGCTACATTCCTGGCCCTTATTTTTTTTTTTTTAATTTATTGTGAGTCACGGTCTTGCTAGGCAGTCCTCGAACTTGCTATTTTCCTGCCCTAGCCTCTTAAGTGGCTGGGACAATTGTGTTTTCTGAAATTTCTTTTTTTCCTATAACTAGATCAGCTTTGCACTAACTCTGTGAACTTCTTTCCAGTAGGATCAGGCTCATTTTTTTAAGAGAATTCCTTCTGGAAACCTCTGTCCTTCTACTCCAATCCTTGGTGGTTACTTGCTAAGCTGCTGGATAGCTGTTGCTTTGGACTCTTTCTTTCCCTGTTTCTGGGAATTCCCTTTCCTTGTTTCCTTGGTTTCTAGTTGGATTCCTGCATCTCTGAAGGACTGCTTCTTGAATTAAACCTCATCTGCTGCAGCACATTCTCCAATTCTTTCCTAAGAAAAAGGTCAAGTAAAATGATATTTGGAGAAACTTGAAAGTCTATGTATGATTGCACTTGACTCACAGTTTTGCTGTATATTGAATTTTAAATTAAAAGATATTTCTCTCAAATTCCCAGGTACTTCCCTACTATCTTCTGTTTCCAGAGTTGCTACTAAGAAATCTAATGACTCTTGCTTTCATAATTTTTGTGTATAATTTTTTTTCCCTGAAGCTTTTAGAATCTCTTTGTCTTTGATATTCTGAAGTTTTACAATATTATACTATGGCTTGAGTCCCTTTCAATTATTTTTCTGGGCCCTACTTAGGCTGCTTAATTCTGGAAATTTACATCTTGTTTTTAAAAATTAATTAATTAATTAATTTTTTTTATTGGTTGTTCAAAACATTACAAAGCTCATGATATATCATCTTTTATACATTTGACTCAATTGGGTTATGAACTCCCATTTTTACCCCAAATACAAACTGCAGAATCACATCGGTTACACACTCTCATTTTTACATAATGGCATATTAGTGACTGTTGTATTCTGCTACCTTTCCTATCCCCTACTATCCCCCCTCCCCTCCCCTCCCATCTTCCCTCTCTACCACCTCTCCTGTCGTTCAATTCTCTCCCTTGTTTCCCACCCCCTTTCCCCTCACAACCTCTTATATGTAATTTTGTGTAACATTGAGGGTCTCCTACCATTTACATATGCTTTCCCTTCTCTCTCCCTTTCTCTCTCCCCACTCGTCTTTGTTTAATGTTAATCTTTTCCTCATGCTCTTCCTCCCTGTTCTGTTCTTAGTCGTTCTCTTTATATCAAAGAAGACATTTGGCATTTGTTTTTTAAGGATTGGCTAGCTTCACTTAGCATAATCTGCTCTAATGCCATCCATTTCCCTGCAAATTCTATGGTTTTGTCATTTTTTATTGCTGCGTAGTACTCCATTGTGTATAGATGACACATTTTTTTAATCCATTCATCTATTGAAGGGCATCTGGGTTGGTTCCACAGTCTAGCTATTGTGAATTGTGCTGCTATGGTCATTGATGTGGCAGTATCCCTATAGTACGCTCTTTTAAGATCCTCAGGGAATAGTCCGAGAAGGGCAATAGCTGGGTCAAATGGTGGATCCATACCCAGCTTTCCCAGGAATCTCCATACTGCTTTCCAAATTGGCCTCACCAATTTGCAGTGCCACCAGCAGTGTGCAAGTGTACCCTTTTCCCCACATCCTCGCCAGCACTTGTTGTTGTTTGACTTCATATTGGCTGCCAATCTTACTGGAGTGAGATGGTATCTTATGGTGGTTTTGATTTGCATTTCTCTGACTGCTAGAGATGGTGAGCATTTTTTCATGTACTTGTTGATTGATTGTATGTCCTCCTCTGTGAAGTGTCTGTTCAGGTCCTTGGCCCATTTGTTGATTGGGTTATTTGTTATCTTATTGTTTAATTTTTTGAGTTCTTTGTATATTCTGGATATTAGGGCTCTGTCTGAAGTGTGAGGGGTAAAAATTTGTTCCCAGGGTGTAGGCTCTCTATTTACCTCTATTATTGTTTCTCTTGCTGAGAAAAAAACTTTTTAGTTTAAGTAAGTCCCATTTGTTTATTCTTGTTATTAACTCTTGGACTATGGGCGTCCTATTAAGGAATTTGGAGCCCGACCCCACTATATGTAGATTGGAGCCAACTTTTTCTTCTATCAGACGCAGTGTCTCTGATTTGATATCAAGCTCCTTGATCCATTTTGAGTTAACTTTTGTGCATGGCGAGAGAAAGGGATTCAATTTCATTTTGTTGCATATGGATTTCCAATTTTCCCAGCACCATTTGTTGAAGATGTTATCCTTCCTCCATTGCATGTTTTTAGTCCCTTTATCAAATATAAGAAAGTTGTAATATTGTGGATTGGTTTCTGTGTCCTCTATTCTGTACCATTGGTCAACCCGCCTGTTTTGGTACCAGTACCATGCTGTTTTTGTTACTATTGCTCTGTAATATAGTTTGAAATCTGGTATCGCTATACCTCCAGATTCACACTTCCTGCTTAGAATTGCTTTTGCTATTCTGGGTCTTTTGTTTTTCCATATGAATTTCATGATTGCTTTATCTATTTCTACAAGAAATGCCGTTGGGATTTTGATTGGCATCGCATTAAACCTATAGAGAACCTTGGGTAATATCGCCATTTTGATGATGTTAGTTCTGCCTATCCATGAACAGGGTACATTTTTCCATCTTCTGAGGTCTTCTTCTATCTCTCTCTTTAGGGTTCTGTAGTTTTCATTGTATAAATCTTTCACCTCTTTTGTTAGGTTGATTCCCAAGTATCTTATTTTCTTTGAGGATATTATGAATGGAGTGTTTTTTTCTCATTTCCGTTTCAGAAGTTTTGTCGCTGATATACAGGAATGCCTTTGATTTATGCATGTTGATTTTATATCCTGCCACTTTGCTGAATTCATTTATTAACTCTAGCAGTTTCTTTGTAGACCCTTTTGGGTCTGTTAAATATATTATCATTTCATCCGCAAATAGCGATAATTTAAGTTCTTCTTTTCCTATTTTTATGCCTTTAATTTCTTTTGTCTGTCTAATTGCTCTGGCTAGTATTTCAAGAACTAAATTGAATAGAAGTGGTGATAGAGGGCATCCCTGTCTTGTTCCAGATTTTAGAGGGAATGCCTTCAGTTTTTCTCCATTTAGGATGATGCTAGCCTGAGGTTTAGCATATATAGCTTTTACAATGTTGAGGTAAGTTCCTGTTATCCCTAGTTTTTCTAGCGTTTTGAACATAAAGGGATGCTGTACTTTGTCAAATGCTTTTTCTGCATCTATCGAGATGATAATATGATTCTTGTCTTTAAGTCTATTGATGTGGTGAATAGCATTTATTGATTTCCATATATTGAACCAGCCTTGCATCCCAGGGATGAATCCTACTTTATCATGGTGCACAATTTTTTTATATGCTTTTGTATTCGATTCGCCAGGATTTTATTGAGAATTTTTGCATCCAAGTTCATTAGAGATATTGGTCTGTAGTTTTCTTTCTTTGAAGTGTCTTTGGTTTCGGGATCAGGGTGATGTTGGCCTCATAGAATGAATTTGGAAGAGCTCCTTCTTTTTCTATTTCTTGAAATAGCTTGAAAAGTATTGGTATTAATTCTTCTTTAAAGGTTTTGTAGAACTCCGCTGTATACCCATCTGGTCCAGGGCTTTTCTTGGTTGGTAGTCTTTTGATTGCTTCTTCTATTTCATCCATTGATATTGGTCTGTTCAAATTCTGTGTTTCCTCCTGACTCAGTCTGGGCAAATCATATGACTTAAGAAATTTATCGATGTCTTCACTATCTTCTATTTTATTGGAATATAGGGTTTCAAAATACTTTCTAATTATCTTCTGTATTTCTGTAGTGTCTGTTGTGATATTGTCTTTTTCATCCCATATGTTAGTAATTTGAGTTCTCTCTCTTCTTCTCTTCATTAGCATGGCTAAGGGCCTGTCGATCTTATTTATTTTTTCAAAGAACCAACTTTTAGTTTTATCAATTTTTTCAATGTTTTTTTTGTTTCAATTTCATTGATTTCTGCTCTAATTTTAATTATCTCTTGTCTTCTACTACATTTGCTGTTGTTTTGCTCTTCCTTTTCTAGGTTTTTGAGGTGTAGTGTGAGTTCACTTATATGTTGGTTTTTTCTTTTTTTTGAGGAAAGAACTCCAAGAAATGAATTTCCCTCTTAAAACTGCTTTCATTGTGTCCCATAGATTCTGGTATGTTGTGCCTGTATTGTCATTTGTCTCTAAGAATTTTTTTATCTCCTCCTTTGTGTCTTCTGTAACCCATTGATCATTCAGTAACATATTGTTAATTTTCCATGTGATGTAGGATTTTTCCTTCCTTCTTTTATCATTGATTTCCAGTTTCATTCCATTATGATCAGATATGGTGCATGGTATTATCTCCACGCCTTTATATTTACTAAGAGTTGCCCTATGGCATAATATATGGTCTATCTTTGAGTAGGATCCATGTGCTGCTGAGAAGAACATGTATCCACTTGATGATGGTTGATATATTCTATATATGTCAGTTAAGTCTAGGTTATTGATTGTGCTGTTGAGTTCTACAGTTTCTTTTTTCAGTTTTTGTCTAGAGGATCTGTCTAATGGTGAGAGCAGTGTGTTGAAGTCACCCATGATTATTATGTTGTAGTCTATTTGACTCTTGAACTTCAGGAGAGTTTCTTTTATGAACGTTGCAGCTCCATTGTTTGGTGCATACAAATTGATAATTGTTATGTCTTGTTGGTGGATGGTTCCTTTTAACAGTATATAGTGTCCTTCTTTATCCCTTTAGATTAACTTAGGTTTGAAGTTGATTTTATTCTATATGAGTATGGCCTCTCCTGCTTGCTTCCGAGGGCCATGTGAGTAGTATGATTTTTCCCAACCTTTTACCTTCAGCCTGTGTATGTCTTTTCCTATCATATGAGTCTCCTGAAGGCAGTATATTGTTGGATTTGTTTTTTTGATCCAGGTTCCTAGCCTATGTCTCTTGATTGGTGAGTTTAGGCCATTAATATTTAAAGTTACAATTGAAATATGATTTGTACTTCCAGTCATGTTTATTTATTTATTTATTTTAGTTTGGCTAGTTTTTACTTTTTGGTTATTTTCCTCCCCCTTTATTGAGATACTTCCCGCTGTTAGGTTTGGGCACTATTTTTCAATTCCTCTTCTTGTAATATTTTGCTCAAAATGCTTTGCAATGCTGGTTTTCTGGCTGCGAATTCTTTTAGCTTTTGTTTATTGTGAAATATTTTAATTTCATTGTCAAATCTGAAGCTTAATTTTGCTGGATACAGTATTCTTGGTTGGAATCCATTATTTTTCAGTGTTTGAAATACATTATTCCAGGATCTTCTTGCTTTCAAAGTCTGTGATGAAAAATCAGACGTTACCCTAATTGGTTTACCCCTCAATGTAATCTGCCTCCTTTCTCTTGTAGCTTTTAATATTCTCTCCTTGTTCTGTATGTTGGCTATCTTCATAATTATATGTCTTGGAGTTGGTCTATTACGGTTTTGAATGTTTGGGGTCCTGTAGGCTTCCAGGATTTGGCAATCCATTCCATCTTTATTCTCTGGGAAGTTTTCTAGAATTATTTCATTTAATAGGTTGTCCATTCCTTTGGTTTGAATCTCTATGCCTTCTTCTATCCCAATGACTCTTAAATTTGTTTTTTTATGACATCCCATATCTCTTGAATAGATTGCTCGTGGGATTTAAGCATCTTTTCTGTGTTGACTATATTCTTTTCAAGTTGATATACTTTGTCTTCATTATCTGATGTTCTGACTTCTACTTGATCTAGTCTATTTGTAATATTCTCGTTTGAGTTTTTAATTTGGTTTATAGTTTCCTGCATTTCTAGGATTACTGTTTGATTTTTTTAAGATCTCTATCTCCTGGTAAAGCTCATTCTTTGCCATTTGAATTTGTTTGTTTAATTCATTTTCAAATTATACTTTTATTGCTTGGACTTGCTGTCTCATGTCTTCTCTAATATTCCTTTCCATCTGAGTTAGGTAGGCCTTGAGTTCTTTTCCTATCCATGTTTCTGATGCTTCTAGATCCTCCTGTAGATTTAAGTTGTCCTACATTGTTTGCACTCCTTTTCTCCCTTGTTTTTTCATGATGTTCACGTTACTTTCCAGCTCTATTTGATTGCTGTGTTTCTGCTCTCTTCTATAGATTTGTTTTGGTTTTGTATATCTCTGTTGTCTCTCCTTTGTGTTGGTAGACTATGCCTGCTAAAGCGGATTCCACTGGGAAGGAATTACAACGGCCGAGCTCCAGTGATGTCACCTCTCTGCAATGGCGGGCCCCAGGCTCCTCACAGGGGCAGCGGGTGGGCTGTCGCCGGTGGGCGGGTGATCTCTAGCCGCCCAGTCGCACAGTCGGTTGCCGGCGGGTGGGAGGTCTCCAGCCACCCAGTCATGTGGGGTGGGCAGCCGGCGGGCGATTGGTCGCCGGTGGGGGGGGGCGGACTCCAGCCGCCCAGTCGCCTGGGCAGTGGGTGGACTGTCGCCGGTGGGCGTGCGGTCTCCAGCTGCCCAGTCGCGAGGGCCTGGCCTCTAGTCCCCTGGTTTCTCCTGCTAGTCCTGGTTTCTCCTGCTAGACCAGATTTCCCCTGAGTGATGCCTCTCAGCAGTTCAAACTGTACTCTGGGTCTGCCGTTTGTTGGGCGTGGAGGGTGGCTATTGAGAACCCCCCCCCCCGCACTCTATTGTTTAGATTTTTTCCACTTTCCCCTCCCCACCGCTGGCTAGAGAGGTTTCGTTTTCACCGCTGATGGGAGGGGGAGTTGAAGGTCGGGTGTCTATAGTTTTCCCCTCGTCTTTATGCAGGCTCGTTCTGATAATCCCTCCCCGAGAAAGCCTAGGAGAGATTTTATGCGAATTCCCCGATGTATGGGGGCTGAGCTGAGTGACACACACCTGTTTTATTGTTGCAATCTGTAGGAGAGTGGTGGTGGTTACTTCAGCTCTCCAAGATGGTGGCCGCTGGTTTCCTTGGTGGAGTTTTCGTTGTGGGGGATAGAACTGGACCGCTTCCTATCCTGTCTGAAATCCTGAACTCAGCCCCGGGGTCAGTGAGGGCTCAGCCGGCAGGATTCCACAGAATCTGCAGCACTGTTTCTCAGTGCTTGCTGGTTGCTTCTTGGCGGAGCCCCGCCATCTGTAGCTGCGGGGCGGGCCGCACAGATCAGTCAGCAATTTACATCTTTTATTATGAAAATATTCTTATTTTATTCCTTTCATAATTTTTTCTCCTTTGTTTGGTCCTAAAATGTATTTCCTGGGTGATTTCCTCCATTTTATCTTTTAACCAATTAAAGATTTATACTTGCTATTATATTTTTAATTTCAAAGAGCTTTTATTTATTCATTCAACAACATTTATTGAATAATCATGTTATTATTCAGTAATAACAGGGACTATAGTAGGTAATAATGAGGCACAAAATTCTGCCTTTGGAGATCTTATCTTTTTTTGGTCCTGAAGATTGAACCAGGGGTGTTCAATCATTGAGCCACATCCCCAGCCCTTTTAAAAATTTAGTTTATGTAGGGTCTCAGTTGCTTAGGTCTTTCTAAGTTGTTGAGGCTAGCTTTGAACTTGGCAATCCTCCTGCTTCTGCCTCCTAAGCCTCTGGGATTGCATGTGTAAGTCACCACACCCGGCTGGCTCTTTCTTCTAATGAATGAAGGCTGACTGTGGATTGTGAGTACCAAGAGGTGTGGGGGGATATTATTGCATTTTAAAAGGGAGAGTCAGAAAAGTTTCAATGACAATGCTGGATGGTGCTTGATAACTCATCATAGTTACAAATTTATAAATGAGTTGTGAAAAATGAATTGGAAGCACTGTGTGTGTGTTTGTGTGTTTGTGTGTGTGTGTGTGTGTGTGTGTGTGTGTGTGTGTGTTGGGGAAGGATGGGTTATTTTGAGAACTATCAGGGTTTACCATGGATTAAGTGGGCATTTAACTATTTCTTTGAGACCTTTCTTAGACTAGCTAATTTGTCCAAAAGGAACTGCCTTCTCCTGTCTGAAACACATTCTAGACTGCCAGCATTCTGGGGTCAAGTCTAGATTATAAATTAGTTACCTTGTTTCTGTTAGGGACTCTATTCACATTTGCATTTGTACCCATTACACCTGAACCTACAGCCTCTTCAGTTCTGTCTTACCTGAGATTGAGTGTCTTGATTTTTTTTTCAGCCTATGGAAATAGCCACTATGTGGCTTTGGAAGAAGATACAGATGTGTAGCTGATTTGTGTATTTATTTTGACTTAGCTAGTCCTCTTATTATCAGGTCCAACCATACCTATTTGGAGAGTTATAATCTGGTAGCTCCAGGTTCTGATCCATGGCTTTACCTCCCTTTGACAACAGTGACTCCTCCTAAAGCTGATAGTAGGATTTCTGCTTTCTGGTCTCTGCTAAATTAATGCTACTCATACATCCACACTTCATTTTACAAAATTATATCAATATCTTTAATTGACTAATATCTTTTATTTTCACGATTTTATACCTTTTTTTGGCTTTATGTTAGTGGAATTTAGGGAGGAAGAGGAGACAAATCTGCCCTATTAATAGAGCAATCTCCTCTGTTTAACTAGAACTCTTAGTCAACCATTTAATCCAAATTACTTGTAAATCTTCTTGAATATGTTAAATAAAGTTTCCTTATATGGAGTGAGAATATCTTTCATTCTCAAATAATTTTGTGGTTAAGAAAGTAGATGTCATGGTTTGAATCTTGAGTGTTCCCCAAGGCTCATGTGTTAGAGGATTGATTACTAGCTCAGCATTCTTGGGAGATGGTAGAAACTTTAAGAGGTGGACTTTAAGAGGTGGGTCACTAGGGGTATGGTGGGTCCAAAGGGGATTGTGGGGCTCTCTCTCTGTGCTTCCTGGCTACAAAGTGATTTTGTTTGTTTCACCACATACTCCCATCACGATGTGCTGCTTCACCTGAAGCCAAAACCCATAGGGCCAACTGATCATGAACAGGAATCTCCAAAAGTGTGAACCCCAATCCTTTTCTCTTTAGAAATTGATTAACTGAGGTATTTGTTATAGTTATGAAAAGCTAACCAATGAAGTTGACTTATTTTCTTAGTAATTCATAAGCCTTTTGGTTTGATATGAAAGCAATATATTAATGCTTTAATAGGGTAATCATATTTGAATTGGTTCATTAGCTTTTGTTTCAACATTCTGAGTAATTTGGTTTACTCTTATTAGAAAGTCTTTTGAATTTTAATATGAAACGAATTTTAAGACTGATGCCTAGGTGGGTAATATTAAAACATAATCAAAACACACAGTCTGTGTTACTCAGATTTTTGTCACTATGACCAAATACCTGAGTAAAACAACTTAAGGAATGAAAGATTAACTAGGGGCTCACAGTTGTAGGTTTCAGTCCATAGTCACTTGCTCCATTGATTCTGAGCTTGGGCCTGTGGTGAGGCAGAACATCATGGCAGGGAGTGTAAGCTAGAGCAGAGCTGTTCAGCATAAGGTGAGAGAGAGGAAGAAGGAGGAGGAGGAGGAGGAGGAGAAGGAGGAAGAGGAGGAGGAGGAGGAGGAGAAGGGAAGAAGAGGAGGAGGAGGAGGAAGAGAAGGAGGAAGAGGAGGAGGAGAAGGAGAAGGGAAGAAGAGGAGGAGGAGGAGGAGGAGAAGGGAAGAAGAGGAGGAGGAGGAGGAGGAGGAGAGAAGAAGAGGAGGAGGAGGAGGAGGAGGAGAAGGAAAAGGAGAAAGAGGGGAAGAAAGGGAAGGAAGGGAAGAAGAGGAGGAGGAGGAGGAGAAGGGAAGAAGAGGAGGAGGAGGAGGAGGAGGAGGAGGAAGAGGAGGAGGAGGAGGAGGAGGAGGAGGAGAAGAAGGAAAAGGAGAAAGAGGGGAAGAAAGGGAAGGAAGGGAAGAAGAGGAGGAGGAGGAGGAGGAGGAGGAGGAGAAGGGAAGAAGAGGAGGAGGAGGAGGAGGAGAAGGAAAAGGAGAAAGAGGGGAAGAAAGGGAAGGAAGGGAAGAAGAGGAGGAGGAGGAGGAGAAGGGGAGAAGAGGAGGAGGAGGAAGAGGAGGAGGAGGAGGAGGAGGAGAAGGAGAGGGAGAAGGAGAAGAAAGAGAAGGAGAAGGAGAAGGAGAAGGAGAAGAAGAAGAAGAAGAAGAAGAAGAAGAAGAAGAAGAAGAAGAAGAAGAAGAAGAAGGAGGGAAGAAAGAATAAGGAGGAGGAGACAGATACGGTCCTCAAGGGTCTACTCCCTCAACTAGGCCCACTTCCTATAGTTTCCAACACTTCCAAATAGTCCATTCAGCTACAAATCCATCAGTGAACAATGGGCTAATTCTATTGATGAGGTTAGAGCCCACTCTTACTTTTCAGAAGCCCCACTTCTGAACATTGCTGCTCTGGGGACCATGCATATAATATGTGAGATTTGGGGGGACATCCCATATCTAAATCATAATACAATCTCAGCAAATTTAAAATCTTATAAGTATCTACTCTGAGTCTAGCAATAAACTTTACTCTATAGACCATAAAATATGACAGATCATTTGATATGACATCAGTTAACCTGGAATTTAATTCCCAGTATACCACTGGATGTATGGCCTTGAACAACACCAACATGTTTTATTTCAAGTTCTTGAACTTTTAAATGGGGGTTAAACTACCTGGACAAACACTAACATTGAATGATACTTTAATTATTGTATATTAAATATATAGAAATAAAAAGGATATAGATGTCAATGGAGGTGCTATAAATGTTTTGGTCCTTGTTTATAAGCATATTTAAAACTGCAAAGACATAATATCAAAGAGAAATAACTCAGTGTCTATAATATGAAGACCATAATTACTCCCCCCTCATCTTTTAGCCATGCCCTATGTACAAGCCATTGCCAATGATTTCCTACTCCTTAAACCCTAGCACTTCACATGTGCTCAGTAAATATGGAATCAAACAGAATAGAAGAGACCAAGATGATATGACTGCCTTACACTGTTCATAGCTGAGGTTAGTCTTGAAACACTGTTCTCCTGGTGTGTTTTTGCCTTCTATGCTCCCAGTAACATTGCTTAGATTTCTAAGAAAATATTGTTTTCTGGTTCCAGATGACACTTTTTTGATGGTTAGGTTATGGAGATCAGTGAGAAGGGAAAATTTTTACTAGCAATATTATCTGTTGATGGACGATTATTCAATGCTGCTTTCTAGGAATGTCATGAAGAGAAGCAAGAGAGGCATGGAAGGAAAGGTCTACCTAAATTAAAGTCTAAGCAGAAGAGTAAGGAAACAACACTGAGGAGAGTCAGAGAATAATGCAAGAAGGTGGACTGGGAAATGGGGACTCCTGAACTTAAAAGACTGCTAGGAGCCACAAGCATATATACGATGTATGGCACCTTTGGTTGTAAAGTGACGCCAGCTAGCCACTGAGATGATTATGTTAAAATTTACATTCATATGCAAACTGGACTCCCGCTGTTCACCTTGGCCTGCTACCGGACTCAAGTTACGGGACTTTACGGGACTGCTGGAGAGTTCCCATTGGTTGGGGAAGGATAGTAGGAGGGAATTCCGGAGGAGGTGGGAGGAGACGGGGGGGGTTCCGGTCGGCGGGCGGTTCCGGTCGGACACCCTCGTGGGAGGACCGGTTTTTGACTTGCTGGCGCTGAGAGTGTTAGCGGCTTTTTCAAAATAAAGTTTTGTTCCTGCTTGATTGGCTCGTGATTCTGTGCCCAGCCAAGACTGCGGCAAAAGACAAGTTACTGCAGAAGGAGATCTGGCTTCAGATTACAAATTTATTTGAACATGCTTCATGTTTCTGTTTTGTTAACTCAGGAATACTTGGCTTTTCACTGTTACTATGGATGCATAAGAAGAAATATAAACATACTGGTACAGAACAAGAAAAAACTCATTTAAATGGCAGGAAGGTGAGAAAAATTACATTTGTTTTGCTATGCTTGCTAGAAGCCTCAATTTTTCATGATACTTCTCGATGTACAGAATATTTATTAAAGAAAAACTTTGATGATGATATTACAGTGTCATATCAACATTTAAAATAAAAAGATCAATAGGTAGTGTAAAAATGGTCATGGCACTGTAAATTTCATGACATCTT
The DNA here is from genome assembly GCF_964194105.1 of Spermophilus citellus. NCBI lineage: Eukaryota > Metazoa > Chordata > Mammalia > Rodentia > Sciuridae > Spermophilus > Spermophilus citellus. The sequence continues at coordinate 27,549,259 of NC_138196.1, forward strand.
AAGTCACATTGATGAGATACTTGATAAGAATATGATTTGCTTTTATTTTGGAATCATCATTGGAGTAAAGCTAGAAAACAAAGAAAATAATTTGCATAATGAAACCATTGAGAGTAAATTGCCGTCATTCATCAGAGGTATCTGTACCATTTTGACTTACATTTTAAATTCATTCAAGTTTATTTCTCTCCTCACCCAGCTAAACAATCCTTCTGATTTATTCTTGCCATTTAGTGTCATATAAAATAAAGTGTTTCAGTAGGAGAAGAAACAATTTGTCAAGCAGAGACTATATTAAGTGAAACATTCTCTTTGATATGGTTTTAATTTGTTTGAATCCCATTTTGCTCTTGTAATTTTCCCACTTGCCAGTAACGATAAGGGACCATTTCATTCTTATTCTTTGGGCTCACGGAGGCCACATGCTCATGTTGTTAAGGGGAGTCCACCTGTCTCTGGCAGGAGGAGTGGAAGTCAGCTTAGAAAGGGAGACTCAGCAATGAGATCTCACCACCCACACGTCAGTTAACCAGCCCTTCTAAGCACGTGATTATTTATCTAACATTGTTCAAGGGGCTGCTGGGAGCAGTAAGAGAAGCATGAGACAGGATTCTTGTTTGGACTGATTAAACCTGGTCCTTCTTCAGGTTATTATGAATACTTAATGTGCATTCAGAATACTTCTATTTTTTCATTTCTCCTATGGCAGGGATTTTTATTATAGGCCCACCGACCCATAAGAACAATAGAAGTAATCTGTAAAAAATTCAATTTTTACCCATAGTTATTTTTTAAAATTAATTTCTTGTGGATGTACATGATAGAGATTCACTGTGAAACATTTATATATGTACATAAGAAAGTTAAACATTAGGGGCTGGAGTTGTGGCTCAGTGGTAGAGCGCTTGCCCTGCATGTGTGAGGCACTGGGTTAGACCCTCAGAACCACATAAAAATAAATAAATAAAATAAAGGTATTGTATCCATCTACAGTAAAAAAAAAAATTTAAAAAAAGAAAATTAAACATTAACTGAAATTCAGCAATTTCTTCAATCACACATGTAGATACTAATCACCGTAATGATTGGTATCTACATGAATGTGGTCATGACTTTGTCACCAATAGAAATCACAGATATTTTCATATCACATGACCATTGTTTCAGTGTCTCTTCTCATCCCCTCATTGGCCCTAGGGATTGAACCCCAGGTCTCATGCATATTAGGCAAGTGCTCTACCACAGAGTCATATCCCCAGCAGATGTCTTGAAACACCATTTATGCTTTATTACATAGTGATTATTAGACTCACATCTAGCGTGTTTTATGTAATGAAGGAATATAGAATAACATATACCACGAAATCAAACTGGTTTTGGTGTTTAAGAATTAGTCCATAGACTTCCCCAATTGACTAAGGCCGTCAGCAACGAAAAGGTAGAGAACCTCTGTCTATGGTTACCAGATTTGTTCATTTCTTTATTCATTTGTACTTCCAACAGAAAAGTAAGAGAAAAACAGAAAGAAGTTAAAATTGGGAGTTTGATTATAAATGTTTGGTAGGGTGCTACAGTTGAAGTGGTTAACAGCATTGAGACTTCTAATTTATCGCTTTAACATTTCCCTTTATATATTCATTATATTTGATGTTTTGACAGATCTGTCAGTTGTTGCTCGCTAACCTTTTATCTGATCTGACTTCTTATGACCTTAGAATGCTACTTTACATCTCAGGTCTCACTTTTCCTCATTTGTTGGGTATAGTTAATAATGCCTAGTTTGTTGTTGGTATGTGAGATTATGATCCTGGCTCATTGTAAGATCTTAAGAAATCCTGAATGTATTTAATGTAATGATTAATGCCTAACAATTGTAGGCAGTTTGAAAACTCTAAAGCATTATATGAATAATGCCAGGAATTACTATTATGGATGCTAGGCCATAACATGCTGCGTGGTTGCCAAGTTTTTGAAAGAAAACTCTTTTGTCTATCAACTAACAAGTGCTAACAAGTCCTTAGCATAAAACCTAACTAGTGTCAGGAGAGGGTACCCAATGGCAATTTGTAATGGAAAACTGGTGTCTGGACATGCTATAGCTCTCAATTTTGCAGGGTACACTGCTGTCACTTTCCTCTTAAACACAGCTCTTTCATGGTTAATGGCATATTGCATTTCCAGAGTTAGATGGATCGTGGAGTGATAGTTAGCATCATTTGCTGTATCTGTAGGTGTGCTCCCATGTTCATCGTTTCTTCTCAGCACTTAAAGGAATTGCTGTCATTTTCCCTGGCTGAGCTAAGAATAAGCTTCACTGGTAGAATTAAGAAACATACTAGTCCATCCATCGTTTTTGTTCTTACAGACGTTGTATTTTCAATGTGACCTACAAACCAAATTTTTCAATAAGTAACAAATGTAAACTTTTCTAGCACCTAATATTGCACACTGTGGCCACAATACATTGAAGTTGAGTGTGAATTTCAAAAAGATGGTTGTAATGCAACACCTTCCCTGTCACTTAAATCAACATTGCAGCCAATATATTTTAACTCTAGGTTGAGGGTGATCAACCAGCATCCCCCATGTGCAAAGTATTTTATACTGGTTTTCATTATTACTGCTCACCAGAGTCCTTTGCTGCTGCTGCTGCTGCTATTCCTGTTTTGAGCTATTCTGAGTCCTGAGCACTACACGCAATCTCTTCTACCCTCTCTTTCTTGTGCAAAACAATGCAGTCCCGGGAGTAGCTTTCAAAGAACAAAAAGGCTTTGATGCAGACAGTAAACATTTCTTAGTAAAAATTCCCAGTAAAAATTCCAAGAAATTCCATAGCCAGCACCCTTCCTAGCACTTGCCATGGCTTTAATGTTGGTTCTCTAACTTCATGTCAGTGTCCTGAGCTCAGCCAAACAACAGAGTAGGTGGAAGAGGTTGTGTTTTGATATGCCAGTAAACCTCCCAACCCCCACCTTGCTGAATCAAAAACCTGAACTTTTTTGACATCATTCCTGCAGCCTTTGTACTCAATGAACTATTCTTTAAGCCAGAAAGAAAGAAATGGAGAAAGGAAGAAAGAAAACAATTCTGGAGTAGTTAATTGACCTAATGAGATGAGGAGAGGCAAATACTTTTATCTGAAAGCTAACTAGAGTCAGGCATTAAGAATAGGGAATGAATTAACCAGCCAGGCAACTTTGGCAGTTAGAGAGGTTCATAGAAAGAATAGTAAAAATGTATTTTAGTTTAAAGAAATTGGAGCAACTTTGGCAGTTAGAGAGGTTCATAGAAAGAATAGTAAAAAATGTATTTTAGTTTAAAGAAATTGGGTTTTAACCTCGGTGATTCACTGCAATTTATTAGTTGTATCTGCAAATAAAACCCCCAAACTATCTTTGAGAATCACTGAATAATAAGGCATAAACAAACTTCCAGCAGGTCAAACGCCAAAGGAACACCTGGGACACATTAACATAGAAACCCCACTTTCTCACTTTTCCCGCTCTACCATGAAGTCTCTTGTTTCACATGACTGGGAATCTGGAACCATGCCAATATGTATTTCCTTTTCACACGGTTCCTTTAAAGTACATGATTGGATGAGAATGAGGAGAGAAGATAACTTTAATTGTAAAGAGCTGCATGATTTCAAAGATTTTCATTGCAACTTTGGTACAGGTGAGCAATACATCTGTCATTTCATGGCCTCTGAGCTGTCTGTCAGCACATGAGTAAAGATCTTCCTTTAGAGAGGAACCATTTTTTGACATTAACTGTGTTCTGATGGAGAGCACAGCATATGAGTTATGAGTTTGGCCTGCGAGCTGTGAAAGATGACTCAGAAAATATAGCCTTGGAGAACTATCTGAGGAAACACCTCAGGCAGCACCAAGCTCTGAACAGACTCAGCTCATTTCTATTTTTGGCTCTTCCTCAGATGTCCAGAGTGGCACAAGCCAGCCACCAATTCCATTTCTAATTTTTCTCATTTCGCTATGCTGACATCTCTTGTCTTCTTCATGAAAAAGTATGCAGCCATTTAGATGAGAGCACAGATAGGAAAGGAAAAGGGGTAGTTTGAGACAGACTTCTCTGATAGTGACTGGAAAGAGACAAATTAATGTAATGGAGCCAGACAGCAGTGGAGAAAGGGTTTTAGTGAAAGGAAAGAATATGGTGAAACTTGAAATTTTAGTAGTAAGCACTTTATAAATATAGACTAAGAAGACTTACATGGGTTGGGTGTCACTCAATGGTAGAGTGCTTGCCTAACATGCACAAGACCTTGGGCTTCACCATTAACTCTGTGAACAAACCAAGATAGAAGGTCCATATGATACAACGATGGCTATAAAGGAAAGGGAAAGGGAAGAAAACATAAAGCATCTGAGAATAAGTTTTTAATACTTGTATCTTAACACTCAATATTCATTTTGCTCCCTTATCATTTTCTTAGTCTCATAGAGATAAGAAAAAAAATGGTACATATCTAAAAAGGATTTTTAAAGGTCAAAAAGGAAGAAAAAAATGGAGAGGGCATGTAAGAGAGGAGCTCAGGACTTGAGTGTTTTGTTTTTCTTGCCATAAAAAAATGCTATGTTACATTTGTGGGATGTCTATAAACAAATATATGTTCTATGTATAACATATTTGTGGGTGTATATATGCATATGTATGTATTTGACTGTTATTTCTAAAGTCAAAAATCAATTAAGAATCATTCAGGAATGTAAATAAATGTATTCTTGTTCTTAGTCTAGGATCACAGCAGTTTCTCTCTTTGTAAAAGGAATGAGAAAGATAAAGGTCATGTGATCTGTGGATTTGCTTGAGGTCAATCCACTAATTAGAAACAACAACATGACGAAAATCAGAGTCTTGATTTCTGGTTCAGAGCATGAGTTGACTTGATGTGACACCTACAGTGGTCTCCCAACTTGAGTTCTCTGGGACGATATGGAGATTAGATAACAGGAAGCTTCTTAGGAAATTCTGGAAACAGCACCTACAAAATGGATAAGCAGGAAGTATAAATGGGCACAAGGGATAATTGAGCTATGACCCAGAGGAATTTCTGAAGCTGAGAAGGCTCTTGGGGACTATCTTGAGTTGGGGCAAAGTGGCCAGGCAAGAGGAGCCATGACCCTGAGCAAGGATGACCTTCAGTCCAGGAACTTCACAAAGAGGGCTGACTGCTGAGGGCACGCACCACTTCAAAAAGCTGGTAGAATGAAATCTTCTTCAAGCCCTAGCTCCACTTTTCCCTCTACCATCAAACATAGGGAAGTGGATCACATTGGTGGCAAACATTTCTTCCTGCCTCCCATTGCATGTAAGAATTCCTACTTTCTCTCAATGATCAGTGCTGATTACCACTGCAGTTGGTGACTCCTTTTATTTTAAGTTGGCCTTGGTAAGTAGAGCAATGCGATTGAGCCCCTGTATAGCTTCTGATCTGGACATTATAGCTATTTCATTTGTGTGTCCATTGTGTTATCATTGGGGATGTTGATTACAGACATTGGCTGAGGTCAATGTCAAGTTGGTTATTTAGCTCCTCTTCCATAGCAGTCCTCTCTAGTAGGTACGAACTTTTGTTTTTTCTGTTTCTGTTTCTAGGGATTAAACCCAAGGCCTTACAAATGCTAGGCCAAGTGCTCTATCACTGAGTTACCTCCCCAGTCCCAGGTGCTAACTTTAGAAAGAGAGCTTTACACTTTGTCCTCATTCCTATGGATTCATCCAAATCCCTCCACCCAAGACCTTCTTTTCCTATCCTTCCATTTTTTACTGTTCTTACCCCTTGACCTCACAGTCATGGGTTCATGCTTTCTGATATTTCTTTTTTGGCATGGTTGTGACCATTGTAACCTTCAGACATTTTTTTCCATACAAACATCATGATCAATGTATTACCTTAAGTTCTTCCTATTGAAAAGATTTCTCCTTGTCATTGTTGTTAAGTGCCACCTCTAAGTCAGGCTGTAATCTAGCATTCATCAGATTCCAGCTTGTACTTACATACTAACACAACCCCATCTGTAAACCAAACTTGGCTTCTCCACCTCATTCTAATAAATCGACTATAAGAAGTCTGCCTCTAATAGGTATTAGATGATGATAACGTGCTATAACATCAATAGTAGGTGGCTTCAGAATCTATGATACCTGCTCATATAGCTTTCTTAGTCTCCTAATTCTTTTAATGCTTGATCTTTGATATACCATGACTCTGATTTGATAGTATCCAACTCATAATGAGCAGTATAGACCTTAAGGTTATTTGGTATTCAGGATTAATCATGGTATTTCTAGGACTCAGCAGTGTACCAGGACCTGTTTTCTAAGAGATGTATAAATATCTGCTATACATGGCCTAATTCCAGAACCCTAGGCATCTGCATTGTGATTCTCCTCTTGGACTTGCAATAAACACCACATGGTATCTTTTCCCACCACAGATACTCTAATGTTTTGCCATATGTTAGATTATATTACTCAAGTACAAGGGCCACTTGTACCACAATCTGAATTGCTATACATTCTTTTTCTTCTTTGGTATTTCTTAAAGCTGGCAGCATTTCTTACCACCTGGCATATGATTTGGTGCTGTTTTCCTGGCAATGGAATATGCTGTCTCCAGAATGTGGAAATACCTACCAGGAAAAATTATTCTTCTTTCATGGTAGAAAAAACATTTTATAATAATATGCACTTTCCTTGGAGGGGATGTCCTAAAATGTCCAAGACATGGGACTTCTAAATTTTTCACTCATATAGTAAGTAGTCCCTGAATCTTCATAGGGTTTACCTCCTACCCTCCACTGTGCATATATTTTATCTAAACCTACGGTGTACTTGCTGCTTCTTCATCTGCTCCAGTTGGAATGATATTTTGGGAATAGTAGACCAGTGGAATTTTCTATGGTATGATCAGTCAGTCATGATCTCTTAGATCATATTATGACAGAGCATAAGAGCAAACATATCCCTTGTATAAAACTGTAAATGTGTACTGTTGATTTCAAGCAACATGAGCACTTTCTGATCTTTTTTTTTTTTTCCGCTGTGGTTGGAAAATAGTGTGTTTGACAGTTTAATGGCCACATACCATAGATCATAGTAATATGTGCTAGCAAAGATGCTACATTTGGGTTACTACTACTTATTGAGTTTGTGGTATCCATTGTTATCCTCCTGGATCCATTTGTTTCATAGGATGAGTGGTGAATTAAATGGAGACATGATGGGAATCGGTATCTCTTTATTCATTAGCTATTTAATGGAGGCTGTTAAATTCCTGCCATTCTTCTGAAATATGATTAATTTATTAGAGAATGTTCTGGAAGATGTACTCATAGAAGGGAAGAGAAGGAAGCAAGATTGGCTGAAAGAAAAATTGGGCTGGTCTGCAATATCAAGGAATGCCACAGTTGACTCATGGGGAAGTCTTAGTGTGGTTTGGTTCTGCAGAGTTTTCCTGAATAGAGGCGAGGAGACGGGGCCTTAACAGTCATATAATGATCAAGTTGGATACAGAATTTCCAGGGATTGAGCATAACCTTGGGCAAAGTATTTCTCTTTAACCAAAGAGAATTCCAAATAAGGGATGATAGCTGAGAACTATCTGCTGGAGATACCAGAAAACAGCTCTTCATTTTTGAAGGTGAATCTGGGAAGGGTCTCATACAATTCACTGCCAAATGAAATATTGGATCCCTTGTATAATGTAAAATGACCCTTAAAAGTGGAATCATAAAATGTTTTATGTGTTTTTATTAAAAAGTACTGACTCTTAGGAACTTGAAGTGTATTTGAACTGAAGGATTAAACAAAGAAGTCAGTGAAAAAGAAATGGCCTTCCTATACTCCAATTACAGGAGACTAGACTTACCATTTGCATACTGAACAGACATAGAACTCAGAGGAGGATGGTATCTGTAGACTGATAAATGAGTCTGAAATAAACTACTTCCCATAAATTGTCTACATGTAGGTCAGACTAGCATAAACTAGTTGCCCCAGGCTGGCTTCCTTGCTTCACTGGATAATAAGTGGCACCTCATATTATAGAACCCATTTCCTTCGGAGTTAATTCTGGTACCAGCTCAAGACCACCAGGTAAGTGTACTGTGGATTGAATTCATCCATAGTCAGTAATGATGCTCTCCTTTTAAAACATCAATCTTAGACAGGACTTCATGAAATTAAGGGTATGAGTTTGGGGTATATTGTTGTGCTTAATGTCACATTATTCCAAATATGAAAAGATAAATTTAATCAAAAAAATTTCAAAAGTTATAGCTTATGTGAGAGGCTTTCTTTAACTTTCTCATTTAAACAGCACCTTTCTCATTACTGTGTTTGCACTTATCACCATCTGGTACACGATATACAGCATTTCTCTGTGTGGAATGACTATATCTCCCATCTTGGTTTAGAATATGTATCATGAGACCAAAGTATTTGTTTACTTGCTAACACCTGGCATATGGTAGGTGATCAATAGATACTAGCTAAAAGGATGGTCAGTGAATATATGAGTCATATTCTGTTTGGTTAATACATTGCTCTGCTTTTGGAAAACATTGTTAAAGTTGGGGTCATTAATTAGGTTAAGAATTAGTGGTAGTTTCTATCAAACTCAGGAATAAATTTATTGCACCTTTTCTTCCATAAGAGTCTCTGAAATTTTGGTTACAAGAATAAACTAATGGTTATACCCAAGAAAGAACTCTTCAATTTCAGTAATCAGAGACATCACATTTCATCAATTATTCTGACCTTGTGGGTCCTGACAGCAGCTGGCGATGCATGTAGTACTGATGATATTGTTGGTAATGATGATGATAATTGTGGTGATGGTAATATTCACAGAGTGTTGTTTTGCTAGTTGCTGTGCTAAGACTTTCACATTTATTAACTTCTATCGTGCTGACTACAACTCTATGAAGTAGTTTATGTTGTAACTTATAAGAAAACTGAGATGGAGAGAAGTCCATATCTAAAGCCATATACCTGGCTGCTTGTGGAACCAGGATTGAACTGGGGTGAGACTCCAAATGAAGCCCATGACTGTTCCTATGATATTCTGAAGTAGTAGCAAGCAGAGGAAAGGAAAAGGAATGACACCTACTGTAAGTTTTCAAACTTTAAAGTAGAATTCTTTCAAAAGCGTGAGTGGGGAAAAGGCAGAGTGGTTTGAAAGTGGTCCAAAAACACCATGTGCAAACAGGTAACCATCAGTCAGAAAGAAAAACGGCAATGTCAGAGCACAATTTGAAAGTTTATGGGAGAAGAGGAGGAGATCCACTATTTTGGGGGAAACAAAGTGAAATTAGAAAAGAGGTTATATTTTAGCTGAGTCACAGAATTAGAGGTAGGACATATTAGAAAGAACTTACAACAATTCACATATTGTAGAAAGTAAGATGTGTACTATATCTAAGCAATGTAGTGAAAGAAATAGCAGTTAACCCAAGTAAGTTCTCTTTATACTATTTATTTATACCATCTATTCTCTTTATACTGTATACAGTACATGCAGATGCTCCTGATTTTATAATGTAAGATTTATTATCAATTGAAAATGCATTTAAGATACCTCGTCTATTGAAAACTAGAGAGACCTAGCATAGCCCACCTTAAATATACTCAAAACACTACATTGGCCCTCAGAAAGGCAATCATCTAAAATAAAGCTATTTTTCTTTCTTTCTTTATTTCTGTCTCTCTCCAAACACACACACACACACACACACACACACACACACACACACACATATTTTTTACAGCAACAAGAAAATCCTGTATCTGTCAGCTCTTATGAATTGCTCATAACTGACATCCATTTCTTCTAATGTCAGTACATCACTGTTGATAGCAAATTTTTCCATCAGTTCTTTGCTGTGAATTTTCTTGTGTGTGTGTGTGTGTGTTTTCTTCCTTTACCTCAACTTCCTTTTTCACTTTTTAATTTGTTCTAATTATTTATACATGACAGTAGAATGCTATCTCATCTTCTTCATTTCAATCAGCACCTCCTTGGAAAACTGTTCAGCCACAATGCCAGCCAGTCTACTATATGGTCTTCATCATTGTTCGATTCTATTTCCCAAGCACTACTATGCTACTTCATACTGTTTCATCAACAGCGGAATCTTTGTTAAAGCCTTTGAATTTATTCAAAACTTTCCTCCAAATGTCATTCATGTTGCTGTGTGACTCCCCATGCTGAGCGAAGCTCTGCGTAGCGTTCAGCATGTGATTCAGTTGCTTCAACAGTCTGCACAAACACTCGAGATAAACAGTATGTGAGAGTAAATAGCTGCTCTGAGTCCAGCTATTGCACCTTGGTTCATTGGTTGAGTAAATGTGGTTGTGTTCGGTGGTAAATACACAAACTTTACTTCAGGATGTACATTGCAAATATGCTGCGGATGCCCTAGAGCATTGTCTAAGATCAGAAAAATCTTGAATGGGATGTTGTTTTGCCTACGATATTCTCTTGCCTGAGGAATAAAATAGTTCAAAAACCAGTCTTCAAACAATGCTGATGTCATCCAGGCTTTGTTATGATAATAATAAACAGGAAGTGTATGCTTGTTCACATTCTAGAATGCTCTGGGGTTCTCTCAGTGGTAGATTAAGAAAGGCTTTAATTTGAACCTTGCAACATTTCCATTCCAAAGTAGAGTATCATGGTCTTTTTAATGCCTTGAATACTGCCATTGTTGTTGGACTCTTGCTGTATATAAGCTTTTTCTAGCATATACTTTCACAGAAAGCTGGGTTTCATCAACATTAAATATTTGTTTTGAAAAATATTTCTCATCCACCATTCTCCTATAAAGTTCTTCCTTAAAAGCTGTCATTATATATGTGTGACTATGTGACCAACATGCACACTCAGAAAAATGAGAAATCATATCCATTCTATGTATGATATGTCAAAGTGCATAAATGTATTCTACTGTCATATATAACTAACTAAAACAAGTAATTTTTTTTTAAAAGCAGTCATCTTCACTATTGTCATTTGCTGCTGTACTAGTCTCACCTTCACATTAGGAAAATTCAAAGCGTTAAAACCACTCACGATTTGGTATAAACATCTGCGTATATGTGAAACATCTTGGCAGGCTCTTCTAGCAAGTATAAATTGCTTCTTCCTTAGCCTGGATCATCAGTCGGCTAAGCACTATGTACTTACCTGGTCTTTTGTCCACAGGTATTTTTTCTATATTATCAACCAGACCAGCTCTTTTCTTCATCTTGACAGGTGTTTAGCAGATTCTGATGTTTTACTACATCACTGATTCATTTCATATCCTCTAAGACGGGCACGACGATCAATTGTTCAAGTCCTAACTCCGGTGTGATGGCCATTTCTTGTTTGCCTCCTTCATGCTGGCAATTATTTTGAGTTGTGTTTCCAGAGTAATTGCAAATCACTTCTCGCCAGAAGTCAGGCACATGGATGGGCATTTCTTTTTTAGACATAATAGAATGCAAAAACTCAGAACACAGTATCCATAAAATGCTGTAGAGTACACTGTAGAGTATTGGTTGTTTCCTTCTGTGATCAGGTAGATGACTGGGAACTTCAGTTCACTGCTGCTGCCCAGTATTGTGAGAAAGTATCGTACCTTAGTAGCATATCCTTAGCCTGGGGAAAGAGCCAATTTCAAAATTTGGAGTATGATTTCTACTGGGTTTTTATCACTTTTGTATCATCATAAAAATAAAAAATCATAAGTCAAACTTTATAAATTGGGACTATCTCTAGTAGCATATAGTATATTTTGTACATGTAAGTTACTATATAATATTTTATACATATATATGCAATACTTTTTATTTTTACTTTAGCCTTTATACTCTACCTTTTATGTCAGACTACCTCTTATTGTTTTTTGAATTTTATATGAGTGGAGTTATACTGTAAGTACTCTTTTGTGATTGTTTTTAGAAGTGCATGACAGTAGAGTGTGTTTTGACATGTTATAGATACTTGGAGTATAACTTGTTCTAATTAGGATCCCATTCTTAAAATTGTACATGATGTGGAGTTTCGTTGGTTGTGTGTTCGTCTATGAACATAGGAAACTATGTCCGATTCATTCCACTGTCTTTCCAATTTCCATCCCTCCTCCCTTCCCTTCATTCCCCTTTGTCTAATCCAATGAACTTCTATTGTTCCCTCCTCCTCCTTATTGTGGGTTAGTATCTACATATCAGATAATATTCAGTCTTTGGTTTTTGGGGATTGGATTATTTCACTCAGCATGATAGCCTTCTAGTTCCCTCCGTTTACAGGCAAATTTCATTCTTCTTTATGGCTGAGTAATATTCCTTCGTGTATATATATATTACTTTTCTTTATCCATTTATGTTATGCATACTACTCTTTAAATAGTATACTGTAGTAAATTGGAAAATTAAGAAAAGAAACACATTTATTTCAAGATTTTTATCAAATTTAAAATTGTGAAACAGTGATAGTACTTTATTCCTCCAATAGTTCTCATTCCTCATTCTTATTTAACCTTTACCTACATTTATCAATTGTTTATATTTTCCACATTTGCTTTATCTGTCTCTGTCTCTGTCTCCCCTCCACACAGACACACACACACACACACACACACACACACACACACACGTGTGTATATGCATAAGCATACAGTCATTCCTTAGTATCTAAAGGGGTTTGGTTTCAGGACAATTTTAGGTACAAAACTTCTGGAGGCTCAAGTCTCTTATATAAATTGGCACAATATTTGCATATCACCTATGCATATCCTCCCTAATACTTCAAAACATAGGTATTACATTTAATACTTAGCACAATGTAAATGCTATGTAAATAGTTATTACACAATATTGTTTAGGGAATAATGAAGTGGATATGTGTTCAGAACCGATGTAATTTAAAAAATATTTTTGATCCTTGACTGATCGAATAGACAGATGTTGAACTCACATATAGGAGACTGTGTAATATAGCTAAATCACTAAATAATTTGAGAGAAAGAGAGAATTTCAGCCTTAATGACTCATTTCCACAAAATATTTCAGCAGGCATTTTCTAAAAACAAGGACATTATTCTGCCTAACCATAACATAGTTATTAAATTCATAAACCTTGGCATTGATACAATATCATCATCTAACATAAAATCCATATTCAAATTTTATCCTCTGTTCCAATAACATTTTTTGTTACATTTTTTTTCCAGTCTAGGATCCAAGCAAGTATCACACATTGCACTTAATTCATATTGCTTTAACCTTCTTTAATTTGGAAAATTTCCTGTAATTTTTGTTTTTGTAATACCAACATTGTGAAGTGTTCAGGTCAGTTGTTTTGTTGAATGAGTTTCAATTTGTATGTGCCTGTTTCCTAATGTCAATTTGGGTTGGACATTTTGGGCAAGAGATTTCTGTATCTGATGTTGTGTCCTCTGTCTCTGTGAATCACATCAAAAGATGTCAGTTTGTACCAACATTGGTGATAGTAACTTGAGTGCGTGATGAAGTTGTTACCTGTTGGACCCCTCCATTATACCATTTTCTCTTTGAAACCAAATAAACTGTGAGGAGATACTTTGAAAGTGTGTAGGTATCCAAAGAAAATTTTATATGATTTTTGCAACCATTAATGATTCTTATCTGAATCAATTATTACCATATGATTGAAACAGTTTTCTATTTCTTCTTTCATTATTTCTGTATTTCTTAGTCGGTATTTCTCCCATTTTTTGTGTGTGCAAATTTCTCACTTACTGGCATAGTAAGATACTCTCTGTTCACTTTGAACTTTCTGCATCCTTGGAATCAGTCATTTCTCCAAGTAGCCCTAGTTCTTTTATTGGTTAATGGTATCTTGAAACCAAGATTTGGGGCTTCACTGGTACAAAGGTTTCATTGCACATACATCTATTATTATGTTGCTGTAGGGGGACATGTGTTAGTGTCCACTAACAACATGAATCTGAAGGCCAATCTTATTGGGAGTAGCCATCACAGAAAATTAAACCAAGTTAAAAATCATGGTTACAAAAATCTCATTATAACTTTAATCATAACTATAAAAGCCTGAATAAACCTTAAAGTCATGATCAGTTTGTTGGTAACCTAGATTCTATAACCTTGAATTTCTGAGTACAGAAATACTATATTCTGAGATGGTTTCAGCATTAACATTGCCATAATACTGGCAATATGTAAGGAAGTACCAAAATAATAAAGAAATTAAGTCAAACACAGGTTTTTGGTTTGTTTGTTTTTGGTACCAGGGATTGAACTCAGAGGCATTCGACCATTGAGCCACATCCCCCGCCCTATTTTGTATTTTATTTTTTTTGTGTTCTGATTTTTTTTTATTGGTTGTTCAAAACATTACAAAGCTCTTGACATATTATATTTCATAAATTAGATTCAAGTTGGTTATGAACTCCCAATTTTACCCCAAATACAGATTGCAGAATCACATCGGTTACACATCCACATTTTTACATAATGCCCTATTAGTAACTGTTGTATTCTGCTACCTTTCCTATCCTCTACTATCCCCCCCCTCCCCTCCCATCTTCTCTCTCTACCCCATCTACTGTAATTCATTTCTCTCCTTGTTTATTTTCCCGTTCTCCTCACAACCTCTTATATGTAATTTTGTATAACAATGAGGGTCTCCCTCAATTACCATGCAATTTCCCTTTTCTCTCCCTTTCCCTCCCACCTAATGTATCTGTTTAATGTTGATCTTTTCTTCCTGCTCTTCCTCCCTGCTCTGTTCTTAGTTGTTCTCATTATATCAAAGAAGACATTTGGTATTTGTTTTTAGGGATTGGCTAGCTTCACTAAGCATAATCTGCTCTAGTGCCATCCATTTCCCTGCAAATTCCATGATTTTGTCATTTTTTAGTGCTGTGTAATATTCCATTGTGTATAGATGCCACATTTTTTTTTATCCATTCATCTATTGAAGGGCATCTGGGTTGGTTCCACAGTCTAGCAATTGTGAATTGTGCTGCTATGAACATCGACGTGGCAGTATCCCTGTAGTATGCTCTTTTAAGGTCTTCAGGGAATAGTCCGAGAAGGGCAATAGCTGGGTCGAATGGGTGGATCCATTCCCAGCTTTCCCAGGAATCTCCATACTGCTTTCCAAATTGGCTGCACCAGTTTGCAGCCCCACCAGCAATGTGCAAGAGTACACTTTTCCCCAATCCTCGCCAGCACTTGTTGTTGTTTGACTTCATAATGGCTGCCAATCTTACTGGAGTGAGATGGTATCTTAGGGTGGTTTTGATTTGCATTTCTCTGACTGCTAGAGATGGTGAGCATTTTTTCATGTACTTGTTGATTGATTGTATGTCCTCCTCTGAGAAGTGTCTGTTCAGGTCTTTGGCCCATTTGTTGATTGGGTTATTTGTTTTCTTATTGTTTAATTTTTTGAGTTCTTTGTATACTCTGGATATTAGGGCTCTATCTGAAGTGTGAGGAGTAAACATTTGTTCCCATGATGTAGGCTCCCTATTTACCTCTCTTATTGTTTCTCTTGCTGAGAAAAAACTTTTCAGTTTAAGTAAGTCCCATTTGTTGATTCTTGTTATTCAAAGTGGCAGGATATAAAATCAACACGCATAAATCAAAGGCATTTCTGTATATCAGCGACAAAACTTCTGAAACGGAAATGAGGAAAAACACTCCATTCACAATATCCTCAAAAAAAATAAAATACTTGGGAATCAACCTAACAAAAGAGGTGAAATATTTATACAATGAAAACTACAAAACCCTAAAAAGAGAAGTAGAAGAAGATTTTAGAAGATGGAAAAATATACACTGTTCATGGATAGGCAGAACTAACATCATCAAAATGACGATATTACCAAAAGTTCTCTATAGGTTTAATGCAATCCCAATCAAAATCCCAACGGCATTTCTTGTAGAAATAGATAAAGCAATCATGAAATTCATATGGAAAAATTAAAAACCCAGAATAGCAAAAGCAATTCTAAGCAGGAAGCGTGAATCAGGCGGTATAGCGATACCAGATTTCAAACTATATTACAGAGCAATAGTAACAAAAACAGCATGGTACTGGTACCAAAACAGGCGGGTGGACCAATGGTACAGAATAGAGGACACAGAGACTAATCCACAAAGCTACAACTATCTTATATTTGATAAAGGAGCTAAAAGCATGCAATGGAGGAAGGATAGCATCTTCAACAAATGGTGTTGGGAAAACTGGAAATCCATATGCAACAAAATGAAACTGAATCCCCTTCTCTCACCATGCACAAAAGTTAACTCAAAATGGATCAAGGAGCTTGATATCAAATCAGAGACTCTGCGTCTGATAGAAGAAAAAGTTGGCTCCGATCTACATATTGTGGGGCCGGGCTCCAAATTCATTAATAGGACACCTATTTTGTATTTTAGAGACAGGGTCTCACTGAGTTACTTAGTGCCTCACTTTTGCAGAGGCTGGCTTTGAACTCGCCATGCCTCAGCCTCCGAAGCTGTTGGGATTACAGGTGTGCCCCACTATGCCGGGCCAAACACAGATTGCTAATGTAAAAAAAAAAAATCAAGTCTAGGAACAGTAGTGTGTTTTGAGAACAATGTATTTCTACATATTTTGTCTACAAATTAAAGTGTTTTAAGTGTTCAGAGGAATCAATATGTCTATTCTAAATCAGTAGGTCTACTCTGAATTGTTTAAGGAGATTTCTTTAAATTTATAATGAATTTTAAAATATTTAAGAAGTATTGATTTAAAAATTTATTGGCAATGATTTAGTAAATCAAACATTCAAGAAGTATAACAAGGAGAGAGGGTTTTTCATGCACAAAACCCTTTGAAGGGCCTTCAGGTAGGATCTGAGTATAGCATCACAGTATTCATGATAGTTGCTATTTTGATTTTCCCTTCCAAGATCAAATAAAGTTTTAGAATGCATAGATTAATATATAGATTGATAGACTATTAATCCTGAGGAGGACCTTAAATGTCACACATCTTATTATTTGTAAGCTTAGCACAAAGAAATTCAAATTCTTACTAAATGTAATTCCATCAAAGTACCAAAACTAGGTTTAGATACTTTCTGAGGTTTCAGGTTCTTACACTCTATTCTTTTTGGCATCCCATAATAAAGATTAAAGGATAATCTTCATATGTTCTAAATAGTCCATGTCATGGTGTTCATAGTTAAGTTCTACACCAGAGAGTACCTCTGAGAAGTTCTAGAAGAGGCAATGAATGACAAATAGATGCTGGTTCTGTTTATTTTTTCTGCCAAAGTAAAAAAAAAAGTGAATTTGATTAATTGGCAAAAGCTAAAGCTATTGTGAAGAATCCAAGGGTTACAGATGGGACATCACAGTCAAGATCCAGGATAGTTAAAATCAAGTACTGCCTGGAGGCAGGGAATTGAAGCTATGTCAGGTGTCAGGGACCTTCTCAGCTCTTTAGCTGTAGGTTAAGTTGAGAAAGTATTATTGTTTTTAATTGGTTCCCATTTGACCTTATTAAAAGTTTAAGTGTGCTTTTACTCTAGCCTTTTATCCTTTTGACATTTCTTTCCTGGTATTTTATAGGTTCTTTTGTCTTCCTTCATCATAATTTTCCCTTTATATTGTACTCTGTTTCTTTCTGGAAAAAAAAATCTCCTGCCTCCTTGCCATTGATTAAAGGGACCAACAGCAAAATATTCTTGAGGATGGAATTTGCCTTTATGAGCTGAGTTGCTGAAAGAATTATATGAGGCAATTATTTCTCACTTCTCTGATGCCTCAGCTGTGTATTCTAACAATAATTATTTGCAAGTATGTTTGCCTTTATGCTATAATCCATTTGATAGCAAGGATATTTCTTTTCATCATCATTTCCCTAACACCTGCCATGATTCCTGACAAAATAAGCTCTCAATAAATGTTTGTTGCATGAATTAATAATTGGCAATGTATTGTAATTGTTTATCCAAGTATCTCTGTCTTTTGTTAGACTGAATTTGAAGATGATCAAATCTTATTATTGGTAAGACTCCTAGTCCTGCACAAACTGTTCATGTAGTAGGTGCTCAATATATGGAAGGGAATGAAGAAATCAAACAAGGAATCAGGCAGAGTAGGCAGGACTCTGTACCATTACTTGAGGATTGTGAAAAAGCTCCCTCCAAAATTACTTTTCTTCTCTGCTTGTCATCGGTGCAGACAATTCTGTGTGCATGTACTGTCTGCTGCTAAAAGGGCCTCTGGATGGAGTTAGTCCATTATTTAGTAAGAAGTAAAGGTCATTTTTAGAAATGCAATTACTTCTTCACTGGAGAAAGCACTGGCTACCTGAGGGTGAAAGGAAGTGATTAAGGCAGGCACAGAACTCTGAAAGAGGGAAGCTTTGCTACTCTCATAATGTGGCTTCAGATCAGTCCCAGGCACTGTGCAAAGACATCCGGACAGCCTCGTCTGGTGTGTAAGTTCTAGACCTAGAGATCAGATCCACATGCAGCAACTCTCTACTGGATTAAAAAGGAAAGAGAGTAAAACAAGGAAAATGAACAAATAAGAGGTTCCATTTATTTATCAAAGAAATAAAAATATTTTAGTGCCTATTGTGTTTTAGGAATTGTGGATATACCAATAAAAAGAGAGTGCAATTATGCTAAAGAGTTCACCTACCTATAGAGGGGACATATAAATAACCTCATAAAAACTATGTATAGTTGAAAAATTGATATAAAGGAGAAATGCCTTGTGTCAGGATGTGTATAAAAATGGGACTGACCTAGCCTGAAAGGGCAGGGGTGACTTTCCTGAGAAGTCTCAGAAGATAACACTTGAGAAAAAATAGGCATTGGCAAAGCAGAGAGAGAGAGGAAAAGGTATATCAGATGGAAGTGGGGAGCTTGTGAAAAGCTCCCAAGGCAGAACGAGCTTGAGTATTCCCGGAACAGAAAGAAAATGGCTGTGGTTGGGGAAAGGGGAAGGATGGAACAAATTAAAGTTGAAGAGGAAGGCAAAGACAGAAGACAAATTACGCAATGCCCGAAGGCCAAGGGGTTGGGGTTTTATTTTAATAGGAAAATATTGAATAATTTAATACAATTTATGAAAGGGATTTCTACCAACTTATGTTTTTAAAATGGAATAGAGCAAACTAGCCCAGACTCTCCTTTTCCCACTGAGACACCAAGTAAGCAACAACAGACTCAAGTCCTCAGTGGTAACTCTGGAAATCAGTACAGGATCTGCAGCCCCCTCAGGCACACACACTCAGGAGGGACAAGCCCTGGTCAAAAAGGTAGTGCATCTTGTGGCTACTCCTTTTCACTTTTGCCTCATTCTCTTCCTGGTATGGCAGGGGAGGAAACCAAGCAACTAACTCCTGGTTGCTCCTTCAGGATAGCCTTGGTCTTGGCTGAAGAAATTATTAAAGGTGAGTGAATCTGTAAGTCTTCCTCACAACTTGGGAGCAATTTCTGCATTTCTGAGAGAAAACACATCCAAGAACCTTAAGAGCATTGTGGGTGCTGAGCTTTCTTTAGAAATAACATTTGTCCCAGGATATTCTACGTCACTTCACCTCTTCTACAGGACCCAGAAATACATATTATTTCCCCATGATTCAAATGAGGCAATTAGAACACAGAGGTTTGGAATCACCCAAGGTCACATAGGTACCTGGCAGAATTGGATCTCAAGTAAGGGCTTTCTTCCTTAAGAACTTGTGTTCTTTTCTTCCACTTATATAATTTTTCTCCTACTCCTCCTTTCCTCTTATATGTAATTGTGTATAACCCTGAGGCTCACCTTCCAATTCCATGCAATTTCCCTTAACTTTCACTTTCCCTCCCGCCTATCATCCCTGTTTAATGTTATTCTTCTTCTCCAGCTCTTCGTCTCTACCCTGTCCTTGGTTACTCCCCTTATATCAAAGAAGACATTTGACATTTGTTTTTTAAGGATTGGCTAGCTTCACTTAGCATAATCTGCTCTAATGCCATCCATTTCCCTCCAAATTCTATGATTTTGTCATTTCTTATTGCAGAGTAATACTCCATTGTGTATAAATGCCACATTTTTTTAATCCATTCATCTATTGAAGGGCTTCTAGGTTGGTTCCACAATCTTGCTATTGTGAATTGTGCTGCTATGAACGATTTATAGTAGAGGGGATGGAGAGAGAGAAGGGGAGGGGAGGGGAGGGGAGAGGGGACAGTGGAGAATGGGATAGACAGAAGAATACATCAGTCACTAGAATGGCAATTTGTAAATCAATGGAAATGTAACTGATGTGACACAGCAATCTGTATACGGGGTAAAAATGGGAGTTCATGACCCACTTGAATCAATCTGTGAAATATGGTATATTAAGAACTATGTAATGTTTTGAACGACCAACAATAAAATTAAAATAAGACAAAAAAAAAAAAAAAAAAGAACTTGTGTTCTTTCTGTCCCCACCAGAGCAGATAAGTCCTTGAAAAAAGTGTCAAAGTCTGACTGGAAATCTAGCTTGTTTTCTTTCCCCATTTCTCCATTTGATTTTCAGTGTGTGTGTGTGTGTGTGTGTGTGTGTGTGTGTTTGTGAATAGGCTTCCACTCATTTTTGTTGGCCAGTGCTCTCTGACTCCTTTCAAGGTTTAAAAACCAAATATCTTTTTCAAACTGATATCGATGACTTTCATCTGACGTCATCAGCTTTTCCAGATTGTCTTTCTCATGTTCTCCCTGCCCTACACATGAATGTTTACTTTCTTGTTCATGTGTTTATTTCCATGGCCATTTCCTGTCTTCTCTCCCCATCCCCAGTTGCCTTGTAGTCCAAATTCAATATAGTTTATGTGGCATTACCAATATCTACTCTGCCTTCTTATCATGTGGTTATTGATACCAAATAGGAAAACTATTTGAAAATGTCCTTCTAAGCATGATGACCAATGTAAGTGAAAGAAAACTAGAAATCTATATAATATTTCAGTCTGAAGGTCAAGGTCTCTTACTCATGCCAGGATTACTAGTGATATTGATAAGTAGGAAAGAGATACATTCTCCCCTCCCACACTTTTAATTTATGTTTTTCTCACAATTGGGAGGAAGACCTCATACTATGAACATGACTTATTGGTGTTCATCTTGGTCACCTGGCTGAGGAAGTGTTGGTTAGGTTTCTCCACAGTTGCCCCTGCTTACCTATCATACTGTATTCTTTGGAAATATGTATCTGTGCAAAGCTAGTCTTTAACAGGTCAGGAGTTTTCCTTGCTTGAAAGAATCTCTGCATAAATTATCTGGAATTTCTCTACATGGGATATTTGTTTCTTCTTCTCCCTTTGTTTTTAGTCAATGATTGAATTAGAATGGGTTCATAATTAGACTGCACATAATAATTGCACTCCACTTTATTTTGTTGCTCATATTGTTCCGTATCTGGTGAGTGGAGGACATTCATTTAGTTTCTGCACCCCTGAACATACTTCCATAACTTCATTTGGAATTTTTGTTTGTTTTATCAGTTCTTTACTTTTTGACCCTAGAAAATACTCTGGGCTCATCTCGTATATTTCCTGTGCCAGCCTCAGAACTGTCAACTCTCCAGGAAATCTTGGCTCCTTTTATTGGAGAATGGTATGAGAGACCAAGATTACCAAGATTGTGGAGCTAGGGATGGTCATTGCTTTTGGGATGTCTTTATTTCTATGTCTTCCCAGTTGATAGAACAAGGAAATGTGTTTGACAAATTTCAATCTAGATGTTAAACATAAAATTTTTATATGTAAAAATATGTACCTAAATTAAGCTAAAATACAAGTTCATATTTACGTTTAATCCATCAGCTCATGGATAATTCCAGGTGCTTCCTCTTGTTTGTCTATAACATCTTAATATGGCAGTAAAACATTTTTTTCTAGTACACATGTACAGTGGTTTCAGAATTCTTCAACTGTATCCCTGTGGGAAACAAGTTTATAAACCACAATACAGAACTAATGTATACTCTCATGGACTCCACCCCTTTCCAAACCTACTTAGATCAGCAGCTCTTCCTCTCCTATACAGTCCTTTCAAACCATTATAACATGGTTATATTATTTTGTCCTGATGTACATTCTATCCTGGGATCCCCTGAACTCCGAAGTGATTTTTAAATTTTCATATGATAAAGTTTATTCTTTGTGCTGTAAAAGTCTATGGATTTCAACAAACACACAGTATCACATGTCCACCTTTACAGTATCTATATGTCATTGCCCTAAAAATGCTCTGTGTGTAACCCCACTTAATCCTCCCCCTCCCCTGAAACCTTGTGTGTAACCCCACTTAATCCTCCCCCTCCCCTGAAACCTTAGCAATGACTGACACAGGAGCTGGGGGATGTGGCCCAGTGGTAGAGTACTTGCCTGCTATGCTTGAGGCCCTTGGTATGATCCCTAGCACCACAAAGAGATAAATAAATAAAAATTTAATAATTTAAAAGAACAATGATTGATATACTTATTCTCTATACAGTTTTGAATTTTCAAAAATGTAATATCCATGGGATCATATATATATATAGCTTTTTCAGATTATCATCTTTACTTAGCAATGATTAAGCCTTGTCCATGTTTTTTTGTGGCTTGATAACTCTTTTTTTCACTCAGTAATATACCCATTGTATGAATTTACCATAGTTTTTTTTTTTTATTACTCACCTATTGGAAAACATCCTTGGTTACATCTAGTTTTTAGCAATTATAAATATGGCTTCTATTAACATTTGCATGCAGGTTTTTCCTAGACATTAAGTTTTCAAATCAGCTAGGTAAATACCTAGTGATATAATTGAGGAATTGCAAAACACTATGTTCAGATTTGTAAAAGTATTCCAAAGTGACTTTCAAAATATCAGTACAGTTGACATTCCCAGGAGCAGAGAATGAGCGTTCATATTATTCCACATGCTTGCCAAAAATTGGGTTGTCAAAAAAAATTTTTTTTTGGATTTTAGTCACTCTAATAAATGGGTCATGGTAGGCCATCATCTTAATTTGCATTTCCCAAAGGACATAGGATATTGAGCGTCTTTTCTTATGTGTATTTTCCATCTGTATCTTCTTTGGTGAGGTGTATGTTGTATTTTTTGCCCATTTAAAAATTGTGGTTTTTTTACATTTCTGAATTTTAAAAATTGTTGTATGTTTTAGATTCAAGTCCTTAAGCAGACACATACTTTGCAGATATATTTTTTTTCCCAGTGTGTGGCTTGTTTTCTGATCTTCTTAACAGTGTCTTTCATGGAGTAATAGTTTTACATATCAATAAATTAGACTCATCAACATTTTCTTTCATAGATCATGCTTTTTGTGTGGTCTAAAAATTCATCACCAAACACAAGGTTATGTGGATTGTTCTAGAAGTTTTATAGTTTTGCATTTTAAAATTTAGGCCTATTGTCTAAGGACTCTATAGATAAAGTTGGGAAAAACTGACATCTTGACAATATTGAGGCTTCTAATCCATGAAATATCTTTTAGATTTTCTTTCTACTCTTAGTACTTTAAAGTTTTTCACTTGTTCATATTTTATTGATTTATGCCCAAGTATTTATTTTTCTTTTTAAGTATGCTGACAAATGGTGTTATTTTAAAATTTCAAACTACAATTATTTGCTGATGATATAGAGAAAAGCAATTTGCTTTTACACATTGACCTTATATCCTGGAATCTTTTTTCTCAAAATATATTTAAATTTCTCTTGAGATATCTTCTGTGACTCATGGCTTATTCAAGATTATGCTCTTTAATTTTCAAATATCTGGAGATTTTCCAGATGTCTTTCTGTTATTGGTTTCTAGCTTAATTCCATTGTGGTCTAAAAACATACGCTGTATGATTTTTATTCTTTAACATTTTTAAATGTGTGATTTATGGCCTATGAAGTAGTTTGTCTTGGTGAGTGTTCCAAGTTTAGAAGACTGTGTATTCTGCTGTTGTTGGATGGAATATTATATAAATATCAGTTAGATCAAGTTGATTGATGATTGATAATTCCGGTCAGCTATATCCTCACTGATTTCCTTCCTGTTTAAACTACTAATCGATGAAAGAGGGGTATTAAAGTTTAGCTCTAAAAGTGTGTTTATCTGTTTATTATTTTAGTTCTTTCAGTTTTTGTATTTTATATGTGAATAGGTCATGTATTTTAATGTTATGTTGTTAAGTGTGCACCCATTGAGGATTGTTATCTTCTTGGAGAATTGAGTTTTTTATTATGCACTGTCTCCATTTATGTCTGATTATTTTCTTTGTTTTGAAGATTGCTTGTCTTAACATTATATAGCCACTTCCACTCTCCACTGATTCATGTTAGCATGGTATATCCTTCTCCATCTCTTTGCTTTTAACTTTTTTGCTTTTTACATTGCAAGTGGGTTTCCTATAGATAACATAAGTTGTGACTTGATTTTTTATCTTCTCTGGAAATCCCTGTCTTTTAATTCATGCATTTAGACTAGTCACATTAAAAATGATTATTGATATATTAGTTTATGCTACAAAGTTGATAACTTTTCCATTTGGTGCAATTTTTATTTCTTCCACCTCTGTTTTAGTTGAGCATTTATGTGACTTCATTTTATCTCTGAGTATACTTATTATACTTCTTTTTTAAATTTAGAAATTGCTCTAGAGTTTACAATATGCATTTTTAACTAGTGCAAGTCCACTTTCATACCACATGAGAGCAGTTCAAAGGCAGGCTAGTTGCCTTATAACAAAGTATTCCCCATTTGTCCCTCCCGTCCCTGTGACATGGCTGTCATTCTATTTACCTATTTGTCATAATTACCCAATACATTGCTATCACAATTAAACAGTTTAATTAAGAAAAAGAAAATATTTTAACTTAATTCATCTCTTCCCTCTTTCCCTTTTTTTCATACATCGATTGTTTTGACCTACATAAATTTTCCTTCTGCTTGAGTGTTTTCCTCCTCTAGCTTTTTTAAAGGTTTTCTTTTTTCTTTGGTTTTTTGAAGTTTGGATGCTATGTCCAGGCATATGGTTTTGGGAGTCAAGAGTTTTTTCTTAGGACCTAATCATAGCTCAGCTCTTCCATCTGTATATTCCTTTTTTCTTTTATTCTTTTCTACAAGTGTTGATTCTGAGAGTACTACCTAATAATCATGTTCTGTGCTGATTTATAAATTCCAGGGAACCCAGTCTGCATCAGATCCTAACATATATCACAAGGTCTTGATTTCAAGCCTGATGTGAATTATAAGATGTGTTTTGGGGGCCTTGTAAGGGTTGAATATATTTCAAGTGTAATAAGGATTATATATGATTGTGATTATGAGTAGCAGCTATGATATTGTCAGGATGGTCCCAGGACTTCTTTGCTAGTTATGTTCATGCACTTTAACACATTACTCTGCACTGTTCTTCTGTTCTTGTTCTATGTAGGCCATGTGACTCTACATTGTTGTTTGAATTTCTAATATATATATATATATATATATATATATATATATATATATTTTTTTTTTATTGATTGTTCAAAACATTACAGAGCTCATGATATATCATCTTTCGTACATTAGACTCAATTGGGTTTTGAACTCCCATTTTTACCCCAAATACAGATTGCAGAATCACAACTGTTACATACTCACATTATTACATAATGGCATATTAGTGACTGTTGTATTCTGCTACCTTTCCTATCCCCTACTATCTCCCCTCCCTTCCCCTCCCCTCCCATCTTCCCTCTCTACCTCCTCTGCTGTTGTTCAATTCTCTCCCCTTTTTCCCCCCTCCCCCTTGCCCCTCATAAGCTCTTATAATTTTGTGTATCATTGAAGGTCTCCTACCATTTCCATATGCTTTCCCTTCTCTCTCCCTTTCTCTCCCCCCATTCGTCTTTGTTTACTATTAGTCTTTTCCTCATGCTCTTCCTTCCTGTTCTGCTCTTAGTTGCTCTCTTTATATCAAAGAAGACATTTGACATTTGTTTTTTAGGGCTTGGCTAGCTTCACTTAGCATAATCTGCTCTAATGCCATCCATTTCCCTGCAAATTCTATGATTTTGTCATTTCTTAGTGCTGCATAATACTCCATTGTGTATAGATGCCACATTTTTTTTATCCATTCGTCTATTGAAGGGCATCTAGGTTGGTTCCACAGTCTAGCTATTGTGAATTGTGCCGCTATAATCATTGATGTGGCCGTATCCCTATAGTGCGCTCTTTTAAGGTCCTCAGGGAATAGTCCGAGAAGGGCGATAGCTGGGTCAAATGGTGGATCCATTCCCAGCTTTCCCAGGAATCTCCATACTGCTTTCCAAATTGGCCTCACAATTTTGCAGTCCCACCAGCAGTGTACAAGTGTACCCTTTTCCCCACATCCTCGCCAGCACTTGTTGTTGTTGGACTTCTTAATGGCTGCCAATCTTACTGGAGTGAGATGGTATCTTAGGGTGGTTTTGATTTGCATTTCTCTGACTGCTAGAGATGGTGAGCATTTTTTCATGTACTTGTTGATTGATTGTATGTCCTCCTCTGAGAAGTGTCTGTTCAGGTCCTTGGCCCATTTGTTGATTGGGTTGTTTGTTATCTTATTGTTTAATTTTTTGAGTTCTTTGTACATTCTGGATATTAGGGCTCTATCTGAGGTGTGAGGGGTAAAAATTTGTTCCCAGGATGTAGGCTCTCTATTTACCTCTTTTATTGTTTCTCTTGCTGAGAAAAAACTTTTTTTCTCTACAGGTTTAATGAGATGCCAATCAAAATCCCAACGGCATTTCTTGTTGAAATAGATAAAGCAATCATGAAATTCATATGGAAAAACAAAAGACCCAGAATAGCAAAAGCAATTCTAAGCAGGAAGAGTGAATCTGGAGGTATAGCGATACCAGAGTTCAAACTGTACTACAAAACAATAGTAACAAAAACAGCATGGTACTGGTACCAAAACAGGCAGGTGGACCAATGGTACAGAATAGAGGACACAGAGACTAATCCACAAAGTTACAACTATCTCATATTTGATAAAGGGGCTAAAAACATGCAGTGGAGGAAGGATAGCATCTTCAACAAATGGTGCTGGGAAAATTGGAAATCCATATGCAACAAAATGAAATTGAATCCCTTTCTCTCGCCATCCACAAAAGTTAACTCAAAATGGATCAAGGAGCTAGATATCAAATCAGAGACGTTGCGTCTGATAGAAGAAAAAGTTGGCTCCGATCTACATATAATGGGGTCGGGCTCCAAATTCCTTAATAGGACGCCCATAGCCCAAGAGTTAATAACAAGAATAAACAAATGGGACTTACTTAAACTATATTTTGTATATTAACCCTTAGCAAGCATATGGATTGGGAATATTTTTTTTCCCAGCCCATAGTTTGTGTCTTTACTCTATTATTTCCTTTGTTGTATAGAAACTTTTTATTTTGATGTGATACCATTTTTCCCTCCCCCACCCCCGCTTTTGTTGCCTGTGCTTTTGGGATCAAACATGAAAAATAATTAAAAGGACAATTTGTGTACTTCCCGCCATGTTTTCTTCTAGTAGGTTTATTATTTCAGGTTTAAGGTCTAAATCTTTAATCCATTTTGGGTTAATTTTTGTATGTGGTATGAGATAAAAACCTAATATCATCTTCAGCATATGCATATTTACTTTTCTCTACATTGTTTATTGAAGAGACTGTCCTTTTCCCATTTTGTAGTTTTGGGAACATCAATTCACTATAAATGCTTGGGTTATCTTTGAGCACTTTGTTCTGTTCCATTGGTCAATGTGTCTATTTTTGTGCCAATACCATGCTATTTTAGTTACTCTTCGTTTATTCGTGGAAATCAAGTAATGTGATGCCTCCAGCTTTGTTCTTTTGCTTATAATTGCTTTAGCTGTTCAGATTTCTTTGTGTTTCCATATAAAATTTAGGGTTTCTTTTTCTATTTCCATGAAAACTGAGAAGGGATTTTGGTAGGGATTGTATTGAATCTGTAGTTTGCTTTGGTAGTATGGACATCATAACAATATTAATTATTTCAGTCCATGGACATAGTACATCTTTCCACTCATTTGTTTCTTTAATTCTTTCACTCATGCCTAATAGTTTTCAGTTAAAGGTCTTTCACCTTCTTGGTTAAATTCATTCTTAAATATTTTATCTTCTTCGTAGCTGTTTTAAGTGTGGTTACTCTCTTTGATTTCTTTCTTTTTTTTTAAAGGTCATTATAAGAAGGTACCTATTTTGAAATGTGTATTTTTTCTATTAATTTTATTTTACAGTGGAAAGGCTAAAAATAATTTTAAAAAATTAGAAAGCCAAAGTTTTCACTTTAATCTAGAGAAGTTAAGAGGAACACATAGCTGTTTAGCATCAGATTCAGGACTAGCATTTGGAACAAATATTATACTGATAGATTTGAAAAAAATAATACTGATAAAGGGTAGTATTGTTCTCAAAGAGAAGGACACAGAACTAGCAAGTTATGGAGAATTGCAAACCAAAGCTGCCAAAATGTTCTGTTAGGGAAGAATATAGAATCTCTTCCCTGGGATTTCCAAGAAAACCACATTAGATATCCCTATACAGAGGTAAGTGTTTATATTAGGGAATATTTTTTAAGCGTCCCAACTCTATAACATTTTCCCAATCTAAACACTTTCTAACTTACAGGTTGCTATTTCTATATGGTCTATTTATGAAGACCCTTTATTGACAAACATGGACTTTGACCCAGGGTATTTTCCAACTTCTATGCCCAGGCTTCCAGTTTGTGGACCCCACCACTGACCGTCTCTTTTTGCCTCAGATGGTGGATTCAAAAACTTCTCTTTCACTTTATATTCACTTGGCTCATGTTAGAAATATCCAATAAGTACTCCAGGAGACATGTCTCTTATTTGTCAAGTGCAAATTATGTACTATGCAGTTGATACTACCAGTGGTGTTCTCAAGTCTGTTTAGTGAACACCTCAAATATATCTTCTTAACAAGTATCAGAAGTTACTGCACAAAACCACCACACCATTTGTTTTTGAAATTTTTAAGATTCTTCTTACAATCTCTAAGATTCCTATAGAATCCAGTATTTTATTTAAAATTTGCCCTACCCTTCTTTCTATGTCCATGTATTTTTATATTTTGTTAGAATGAAGCTTGATAATCAGCAATACCATCTATCAAAGCTTAGTTTTCTTGAGGATTCTCCATACACTAACTTGGAATATTCTGCTAGCATTTTAAAATTTTACCATTGACAAGGTGAAACACAAACAGATGTGGAGTCTTGAGTCTATTCACCTGTTCCAAATGCCCTATCTATCTTTCATTTGTTCATCCATTTTTATTTTTGAGATACGATCTTTCTACACTGACCAGGTTGGTCTCAGACTCCCAGGCTCAGGTAGTCATCCTGTCTCAGTCTCAGCTGGGACTACAGGTATGTGGCCCCAAGCCTGGCTATTGTTGTCCAGTCTGAAAGGGAGAGAATCAACTTATCCCGAAGACGTAGAAGGACTTGCCCAAGCTTGTTAGGGACCCAGCTATATGTGGAAAGAAGTTTCATATGGTAGATCAGTCCTCCTTTCAATTTACCAAGCTGGCTCTTATTTACATTGAAGGAGAAGATTGCCTTTGTATTTTCAACTAAAAATGGAGCCCAAATAAAAATAGTGGTATCTGCAAAATTTCTCTTAGGGGTGGCTTAGGAGAGGAAATAGGGCAGAGGTTCAGAGAAAGGGAGATGACTTAGGTACTTGTTTTGAAGTTACATTTGACAACAAGGAATGCTTTTTACTTAGATTTTCAGGGATAGAGGAATAAGTAAAATCTCTACACAACACTCTTTGCTTTCCCAGTGCTTAAAATGTTAGCACTTTATGAATAAGCTGATGATTACAACAAAGTATTTTTTAAAAACAAGCAAATTACATATACACCTGTTTTAAATCAACATCTTTCTCCAATCTGTGGATAAGATAGAAGTTCAATGTGTATTTTCTGCAAAGCATATAAAAGAACAAGTCTTCAGTTTAAGGGATCTAATAGCCTGAGAGCCTCTTGAGAATCTAGATTAATGGAGGTTACTTGGAGAATTGCAGAACAGAGGAAATCCAGCTAGGGAATGTGTAACACTTGGATCCAAAAGCTAAAATGCTATCTCCTGAGACAAAAGCAAACAAAGAGAAATAGCCACAGATGTAATAAAATACTGATGATGTAAGTTTTTCCTGTTGTGTTTTGCCTTTGCAGATACAATGTAGGTTTACATAGAAGACTATCAATTATATCAGCATAAAATATAGATTATGGAGAAAATCTATGTTAATTATCACTATTCAATAGTTTCCATATTCCCTAATGATACTGCTACCTATAGTCACCAAAATACTATGTAGGCTTCTACCTGTGTAAAGTAATCCCTGACAGTAGTTGTTTTCCCTTTTAGAATTTAAATTACAGAATATTTAAATGCTGCTTGGAATTCAAATACTCTCAAACCAATCACTGTAATTTTAAAAGGTAAAACTTAGTTCACATCTTCTTGGGAGGGTCAGGATTCATGGTGCCTCCGTTCAGAGGAAGAGGAATCTAAGGTGCAGGAAAGGTGCCATAGTCCAGAAAAAGCAAAGAACTTCAGTGAGGAGCAGTGATTCTCTGAGGAAGCTGAGCCTGAGGTATTGAAGCCTCTTTGACAGTCCTAGACAACTCATTTCTTTTAACTTCACTCATGGATATTGACCTGGGAATACCAAGAATAAAATGAAATTTTACTTTGTAATAGATTTTTTAAAAAATTGATGAGAAAGATATAGTAAATACAAGATTTAATAGTAAATACAAGACGAAAATAATGAGTGAGGTAATAAATCAATAAGATAGAAAAACTAACTTTTATAAATATTGAGTGCTCTCCATTCAGCATCTATCTGGAGACTCATGGGGAAGCTTCCTACTTGCAGATAACCTATACCACTACTACCTGTTGCTTTGTTAGTGAACATCCTGGAGGCCATGGAACTGCATGATTTGGATTAATCTAGATTTTTGAATTGCACATGCTGAAGAATTCACAGAACCTGGAAATTCATATAACATTTTTATTGTGCCAAGTAGGGTCTTTAAAAATAATTACCATATATAATCACCCTTGTTTAAAAAACATTAAACTTTAAAAATTGCAAGACATTCTCAGAATCAAGAATAGTTTCCCAAACTGAATAATTGATTGAATATGTTCTGCATTCTGACAATCTCTGATTTTCTCCTTTTTTCCCCTTACATTTTGCTGAAGGGCAGTACCAATTTTGCCATGAGGTGGCATTGAGGACCAGTGTCTGTGGCTTATATCTGGGACTTACACAGAACTCTCTAACAGTATCTTCAGTTAAGTGTGATGAGAGTCGTGTATATCATTTCTTAGAGATAACCTAGAAGCATCCGAGGAGCCCCTTTAATTGGCCAACATCAGAACAGCTGGAGAAATAAATACATTTATGAGGAGAAGCTGGCTAAACATCAAAATACAGTGCTTTGTGAAGGCAGTAATTGAGGTGAGTGAATTTTAATCTTAAATGAGACATAAAAAGGAGAGCAAATCAATTCAATTGTTTAATTAGAAATAACAATTCTCAATTAGAAGAAAAGGGGATAATTTTAAAAGTAAATGGTTCGATTTATGAGAAGCCCTAGAGGTTTTATACTATGAATTATTTTAAGGCATGTGTTTGGAAGTGCAGTTTGTATTTCTCTCTCTCTGAGCTGTTTGGATCGTGAGAGCCCTACTTATGCCTTGTTTCAGCTTCTTGAAACAGGATTTTGTTGTCAGTTACAGGAACACTAATATAAAAAGCAGAATCTGTGTGCATTGTTGGTACACATAGATCATCGTTGAGGGCCATGAGAAATGTGCAGGTGTTCTTTCGCTGTACCAGTAAAGCCAATGCTTTTTTTCGCTGTTGTAAGTTTGTGTGCTTATACTTTCCTAAGTTGCTCCTTTCAGAATAATTTCCCCAGAGTCAAATCCCAGCCAAGTGCAGCCTTTACATATCGAGGCGGGCATAAATGCTAGCTGGAGGGTTTTTCTGAAGTTGTAAAAAGGTTGATGGGTTCTTTATTGGTTGGCTCAAGTATGAAATTGAGGAGGTTTTCGAATCAGAACAGCTGCACTTAAATTTTCCATCCATAACACCTCCCAATTTATTCAAAATCAGGAGATAATTGGAAAACCAGCTTCATAAAATTCTGGCTTTTGAAAAGAAAATAAAATTGTTCTAAAACTTGCAAAGTAGATTGTTAATTGTTGACTGCACTTTCTTTCATAGCAGCAACTGTGCATTCTTTCATGGCCTGCTTGACTGTTTATGTCTGTCACCTGTATCTGTTTTGTTTCAGTTATAAGATGTTCTTTTACTGCAGTAAGAATAACTTCTTATTTGTTGTACCTTAGTTAACATGGGAAACCCTCATTATATATGCAGTTGAGTAAAGCAATGGCAAAACAAAATGGATTTTCATGGATAGAATTTACATGGCTGAAAACAGCATGTTTTATTTCTAAGATAAATGTTATCATCTTTTTCTGATTGTTGCTCTGCAATTTTTATGAAAAACAAAATAAAATATGTCAAAACGACAAAGCAATTCTTTCTCTTTACAAAATGGCAAATACATCTGTCAAATTCCCTAAGAATTGAAAATGGCTTTTATTAGTACTTTTAAAAAAATCTCAGATGTAATTACATTAAGTAATTTGGTTTCCAGAGGAGTTTGAATAATTAAAAAGCACCTGCTGATTTTTCCTCTTGTAGAGTGAAAAAGGATTTTAATAATAGACGAAGAGTAGAAACAGAAAGAAAAGTCTTCAGGTGATGGATCACGTTAAGTAACAAATTTATGAATTTTAAAATTTCAAGCTTATCAAGACATGCTATCTTTTAGCCACAGATGGATGACATTAGCAAGAAACCAGTTACACTGTTGTGTTTTTTATGTAACAATGATAAATGCTCCCCCTTCCCCCTTTCATTTGTCTGTTCAATATCCATATGGGAGACTTGAACTCCATTTGACTCTGTATGGAATTGGGGTGAGGGTTAGTGTGGATAAATGAAATTCACAGATAATCTCAAAACGTTTTAGCTTTCATCTCCCCTATCTCCCCTGCCTCCGAATTATTTTGGAGACACTGAGATGCTGCAAATTGTACTGAGTGCATTTTTCCCCCATTTCCTACTTTGGTTGATTACCTTAACAGAAGTTTAGGGAAAATGGAATGGTCACTGTGTAGGCATGAGGAAAAAGGCACTGACTTTAGCTCCTCATCCTGAAGTTAGCAAGGCTGTTCTGAGTTCTTTTCCTTGCAAAGCACGTTTTCAGCCCCAACTAGTTACAATCTGCTTACTGGTGAGGACCACCATGCCAATAATTGCTCAGACCCTGACTGAGATAAAGTATCCGGGTGTTACAGAAACCAGCTTGCATGGTACAAGTCAGCTTTTATTGTTGGTGGTGTGTTACCCAAGCATGGGGATGGATGGCTGTCTTATTTATAGTGACCCAAGAGTATTTTCCACCCCACGCTGTGGCGAAGTTGAGGTAGCAGAAGGTTGTGCCTTAGTTCACCTTATCAGATGAAGAGAAAGAAAACAAGATCAAACACCTGAAAATTTGCCACTTAACCACACAACAACTTTACTGAGACAAGCCCTTATCTCCCTTTGGGGCTGTAATCATGAGAAGACTATATTTGCAAGTTTTTAATGTAATGATCAGTTCTTTTGATGAAAAATACTCTATGTGGGGTTAAAGGTGACTGGATGACTAAAAATAAACTCTGTTTTAAATTTTTTTTATTGTAACTCCTGCTGAAAACCAATTGGTTCATTGATTTTAAAAATGAGGACCCATGCCTATTTTCAGGAGGCTGAGACAGGAGAATCATAAGTTAGAGGCCAACCACAGCAAATTAGCAAGACCCTATCTCAGAAAGAAAAACAAAACAAACCAAGGACCAAAGATGTAGCTCAGTGGTAAAGTGCCCCTGGGTTCAATCTCCAGTGCCAAAATAATAACAATAATCATAAATGTAAGAACTATCCTCTAAGTAGGTGTTATTTTTATTTATTTTGAAAAACCAAGATCCAAACCAAGAAGACTTCTGTTTACTTCTTTGTAAAAACATCCATAAACTTATTAATTCTTTATTCTGACTTTTCACTATAAAGAATCATTCTCATTTCTTTGGCTGTAGGGCATCCAAGTTTTAAATCTTTTGTATCTAAACACCAGGAGGTGCTATAAGATAACATTAGGAAATACTTCCTCCTTTGATTTATAGATTCTAGTTACATAAAGTTTATTTTAAAATGTTCAAATTCTAAGGCATGCTGTATAGCAGACCATCTTCTGGATTGGAAGAACTATTTCCAGGGAGGATAGTACCTTTGTCAAGAGTTCATGGGAGCTAGTGAAGTTTTGCAGAAAGACATTTTCAACAACAAGCCTGCAACCAGGAAGTATTTATGGAAGGACAATAGTTAAAGAATGTTGAAAATGTTGATCATATTTTTGTTTTGTGTAAGAGTTTACAGTGCAATGAGAAAGCTGGGAAAGAAAAGGAAGTGAAATTCTGGAGCTGCTGTATTACCTCATGCCTGAGTGAATATTTGCTCTTCCAAATCTGATTAGGAAGACTGAAGATAACCTTTTCATGTATAAAGAGAATTTTGTATTTTTCTGGTAAACCAGTAGCATCCTCCTAGAAGAAGCATTCTAATAAGTAATTTTTAAAATTTGTCAGATTTGGGCTGGGGATATAGCTCGGTTGGTAGAGTGCTTGCCTTTACATGTACAAGGCCCTGCGTTCAATACCCAGCAACACACACACACACACACACACACACACACACACACACACAGAAAAAAAACCCCTGTCAGATTCATTGAGGTATAATTTACATAAAATAAAAATAACCAATTTTAACTATGTAATTTGATTAATATTGACAAATATATACATCTAGTCAAGTCACAACCATCAGTGACCTCATGTAGAACAATTGTATTACCCACTCTCCTGTATGCCCCTTTCAGTTAATATATATAACCAGCTCTACACCCAAGCAACTGTTAATCTGTTTTCTGTGACTGTAAATTTCACCTTTTCTAGAATTTTGTATCAGTCTTTTGTGGCCATTTTTTTTTCTTATCATATACTTTTGAGATTCATCCATGTTGAATGTATTAGTAGCTTATCCCTTTTATTATGAACTGTTTATACATTATCTGGATGCATTATCTGGATGTGTACATTGACAACTTGATGAAGATTTGAGTTCTTTCTAGTTTGGGGGCAATATGAATCAAAATACAAAATTTTCATGTGCAAATCTTTGTGTGAACATATGATTTTCCGTTTCTCTTGTGTACATGCTGGGAGTAGAATAGCTAGAACAGAGTGGGTATATTTTTAACTTTTTAAGAACTACTGCAATTTTTGTTTTCAAAGTGGCTGTACTATCTTAACACTAAAAAAAAGTATGAAAGTTCCTAATCCTCCACACTTCACCATCACTTGGTATGGTAAGTCTTTTTAATTTTCACCATTCATAGTGGTTTTTATTTGCACTTCCTGAATGATTAATGTTACGGAACATCTTTTTACATATTGATTTGATATCTGCACATGTCCTTCAGAAAAGATTTTATTCAAATGTTTAGCCAATTTTTCACTGGGTTGTATTTTCTTAATTGAGTTTTGGGAGATCTTCATATATAAAAATACAAATCCTTTATAAGATATTTTCTTCCATTTTGTGTTTTGTCTTCTCATTCACTTTTTTGAAGAGTGGAAGTTGTTAGTTTTGATGATATCTTCACTTCTTTTTTTCTTTTATAAACCATGCCTTTTATGTTCAAAGAATTATCTGTGAAGTTTTCTTCTAGAAGTTTTATAGTTTTCAGTTCTACTTTAGGATCGTGGTTCTTTGTGTTAATTTTATATATAGTGTAAGACTGGATCAAAGTTCATTGATTTTGTATATGAATATCCAACTTTTCTGGCATCCTTGGTTAAAAAAAGAGCATAGTTTCCCCGACTGCTTTATGCATGTGGGTTCATTTGTGGATTCTATACTGATCTGATGACCTTTCCTTTCCTGCAAGTACTAACCAGGCCCAATCCTGCTTAACTTCTGATATCAGGGCTCTTCTAGGAGTGAAGCCTTGTCCAGCTACATAGGTTGCACACTCGTGAGCCAGCCTTTATTGCAGCATGGGTTTTAATTTTAACTTGGTTTTAATTTGAACTTCACTCTTCCTTTTCAAAGTTATTCTGGCTGTTCTCGATTCTTTGTATTTTCATATGAATTTTTGAAACAGTTTAAACAATTTGGTAGAATATTTAAGATTGTAGTGGATTTATAGTGAACTTAGTGAATTCAATTTGAAGAGGATAGTTTTCATCACAATATTATGTGTTCACACCCATTCAGCACTATCTAGCTTTATTTACTTTTCATAGTGAGTTTTGTAGTTGGTGTTTTTCAAGGAGCTTGTCTCTATCACCAGCATTGTTAAATTTCTTGACAAAAAGTTGTCCAGAATAGTCCCTCAGCTTCCACTGTGTCTAGTATCTCTGGTAATAAACACATCTTTCATTTATGATATAGGAAATTATATTTTCTTGTTCCCTAATCAATCTGACTAGAGTTTTATTAATTTTATTGATTTTTTTTATCTTTGTTTTCACTGATTTTCTTTATTGCTTGTATATTTTTCATTTCATTCATTTTTGCTCTTATTTGTATTTTTTCCTGCTTTTTTCTTAATTTTCTCTTCTTTCCCTAGTTTGTTAATGTGAAATCTGAGTTTGATATGAGCTCTTTCTATTCTAAAATAGGTGTTTAGTGCTATAACTGCCTATCTAATTATTACTTAAGTTCCACCCCACAAATTTTGATATTCTATGTTTGCATTTTTATCTCACTAAAAATATTTTCATTTTTAAAAAATCTTTTTTAATCTGTGAGTTATTTTAAAATGTGTTATTTATCCAATAAATATTTCAGGATTTTCCAAAGCTTTTTCCATTATGTATTTCCCATTTAATTCTTTTGTGGTCAGAGAACATTATTTGAATAATTTAAATTCTTTGAATTTTTTTGAGTTTAGTTTTATTTGGTTGACTATTGTAGTATGGTAACTATTCCATGTCCCCCTGAGGAGAATGTATATTCTATTGTCATGTGGGGTGTTTTATCAATTTAAATTATATCAATTTGGTTGATAATGTTGAAATATTTTGTGTTCTTGCTGATGTTCTGGATACTTCTCTGCTGATTTTTGAGAGAAGAATATTGAAATAACTAAATCTAATTGTAGATTTGTCTATGTCCCCTTATGGTTCTATTATTGTTTTCTTCATATAATTTGAAACTGTTATTATATGTAAAAACATTGGGATTGTTTTGCCCCCATTACACTTAAACTCCTTGACATTATGTAATGAACTTTGTAATATTCTTTTCTCTAAAATGTGTGCTATCTTGTATTCATATAAATATTCCAGCTTCCCTTTGATTAGTGATGAATGGTTTCTCTTCTTTCATATAAAAGTAAAAGCTTTGAGCCTGTGAGCAGTGTATATTAGTGTCTTGTTTTTAATCCAGTTTGACAATCTCTGCCTTTTGAGTGGGGATTTTGAGACCACTTACATTCACTGTGATATGGATATAGTTGTTTTAGGGGTTTTTTTTTTCTTGCCATTTGTTTTCTGGTGCTCTGTTCTTTGTTCCCCCTTTTACACATTATATGCCCACTTTTGCATTAATTTTACATTTCCTATATTTTATCTTTGTTAGAATATTAACTATCACTTTTTGTTTTGTTATTTTAAGTATTGCTTTAGTGTTTATTTTGTGCATCTTTAAGTAATCATAGCCTACCTTTAAGGAATGTTACTCCATTTAATATATAGTATGAGAACCTTATATTAATATTACTTTTATTTCTTCCCTTCAATGCTTTTGGCTATTGATTCCATACATTTTATTATACATGGTATAGATACTATAGACTATTATGATTCTTGTATAAATAGTAAATTATCTGTTAAAGATATTTAAATAAAAAATATATTACATATATTTACCCATATATTTGTATTTCCAGTCCTCTTTATTCATTAGTATAGATCCATATTTCTATCTGGCATTATTTTCACTCTTCCTAAAGTAGTTCTTTTAAACATATCTTGTACTATGCTAAACTATAGGCCTACTGGTGTTAAATTTCTTTCTGCTTTTGTATGTCTAAAAATATTTTTCTTTGGAAATTTAGTTTTTTCAAGATGCAAAGTTCTAGATGAACAATTTGACCTTTTCCTTTCAGCAATTTTTTCAGTTACTCCACTGTCTCATTACTATGAGAAATCTGCTAACACCATTATTTTTGTTCCTATTTGCATATTACTTAAAATTTTTTTACATGTATATATTTAGGATTTTCTCTTTATTACTGGTTTTGAGGAATTTGGTTATGATATGCCTTTGTGTTGTTCTTTTCATGTTTCTTTTGCTTATAGTCCATTGGGCTTCTTGAATCTGTGGGACTATACTTTTAATTAGCTTCATAAATTGTTCAGCTATTATTTTGCGTGTGTTCTGCCCTCTCACTTCATTCTTTCAGAGAATTCAGTTTCATGTGTGTTAGGCCACTTGATGTCCTACATCTCACTACTATTCTTTTTAATTTTTAAGTTATTTTTTCCTTGTGCTGGTCATTTTGGATAGTTCCTACCATGATGTATTTAAGTTCACTAATCTTTTCTTCTGAAATGTCTAATTTCTTGTGAATTCCAGAATATTTAATTCATCTTAGGCACTATTTTCACCCAGAAGTTTTATTTGGATTGTTTTAATATCTTTCATGTTTCCAAAGTTAACTTTTGGCACATGTGAAATACAGTTATGTAGTTTCAATATTCTCTACTGCTAATTCTAACATATGGTTGATATCAACTTTGACAGTGAATGATTTTTTTGTAATTATGGTAAATATTTCATCCGTTTACATAATTAGTTGTCTTTAATTAGATGCTAGACATTGTAAGGTTATATATTGTTTGGTGTGGCTAGTTTTATATTCCTACCACTATTCTTGAGATTTACTTTGGGATATAGTTAATGTTATTTGGAGAAAGATCTTTTTGTGTATTGCTTTTATATGTAAAGAGCTTTGTAATGTTTTGAACAACCAATAAAAAAGATTTGTTGACTTTTTCTTATTTTAATGAATTAGCTTATTACAATGAACTTTCCTCTTAGCACTACCTTCATAGTATCCCAGAGATTTTGATAAGTTGTATCAGAGTTCTCATTTACCTCTAAGAAATTTTTTAATCTCCTCCCTGATGTCTTCTGTTATCCATGCATCATTCAATAGTGTATTGTTCAGTCTCCAGGTGTTGGAGTAGCTTCACTTTTTAATTTTATCATAGATTTCTGTTCTATTAGGGTCAGAGAGAATGCAGGGTAGTATCTCTATTTTCTTGTATTTTCTAAGACTTGCTTTGTGGCATAACTTATAGTCTATTTTGGAGAAGGATCCAGGTGCTGCTAAGAAGAAAGTATATTCACTTGTTGATTGATGGAATACTCTCTATATGTCAGTTAAATCCAAATTATTGATTCTATTATTGAGTTCTATGGTTTCTTTGTTTAGTTTTTGTTTGGAAGATCTATTCAGTGGTGAGAGAGGTGTATTAAAGTCACCCAGCATTATTGTGTGGTGGCCTATTTGGTTTTTGTATTTGAGAAAGTTTTGTTTGACATACATAGATGTCCCATTGTTTGGGGCATAGATATTTATGATTGTTATGTCTTGTTGTTATATGAGTCCCTTAAGCAGTATGAAATGTCATTCTTTATCCCTTTTCCCTAGCTCTGGTTTGAAGTCCATTTTATCTGATATAAGCATGGAAACCCCTGCTTGTTTATGTGGTCCATGTGAGTGGTACTTTTCTCCCACCCTTTCACCTTCGGTCTGTGGATGTCTTTCCTGTGAGATGAGTCTCTTGAAGGCAACATGTTGTTGGGACTTTTTTTTTTTTAAAAAAATCCAATCTGTCAGTCTATGTCTTTAAAAAGATTTGTAAGAATAACTATCAAAACGTTTAGGCTAGGGCTATTTGTTTCTCACCTTGAGACAAAACAATTCTGTGAACTCTATTAATGCCCCATGGATTATGAAGTTCTTAAATCTGTCTGGTGTTAACAAGAACTATTCTAAAGACCTTATGCCAGAGTCCCTTTAGTCCCTCTGGATGGCTGTGGACTCCGTTTCTTCATCGGCAGGTGTTGATCAGTACTTTAGGAGGACTCTCTGCAGGTCTTAGGACTCTCTCTCTGCTCAGCATTTTTGTCTCTAGCACTCTCCTGCAGTTCCAGCCAACCTCAGACTCTTACTCCTCTCCTTGGGAGTACACAGAGTTTTGCAGAAGTTCTCCCTCTCTGTTTTGTGGCCTGGAAATTATCTCAAGCCAATATATCTGGGACAAGCATATGGCCACCTAGTTTATATTTTATTTCTCTGGGATCAGTGTCCCTTACTACCCTGATGGCCAGTATCATGAAAAGCATAATTACATATACGATGTCATTTTGTTTTGTTTATGTAATTTCAGTTTGGAGGGTAAATATGGTCTCTTCTTGAATAGAAGTACAGTTATTTCTCTTACTCTCTTAATACTTTCTTTTTAAAAAAATATTACTTTAAACTTGATGCTTTTTACTGATGATTTTCTACTGTTTCTATTGGCAAGTGGCAATCCTTTCTTCTCAGATTGCAGAAGAGTGAGTAGAACATTTTAATCTTTATTTGGAGTGTCAAAAAAGTTTGTTTGCAGTATAAAGTTATTGACAACACCAAAACTGTGATTTCACCGCTGGAAAATGTTAAATATGTAAATTGGGATACACAATTACAATTTTTTTTGGTAGTTTGGTGATATTTGTAAGAAATATATAATTTAAACCTAAGTTCTTGAGATTTCTTTTTTTTTTAATTCTAAAAGGGCTTTGTCTTATGTTAATTTTATGCAAATAATTTTTGTCACTGAACTATCATGTTCACAAATGTCTGACTTCTTATTCTTATTTTTCTTAGTTTCCAGGATGGAAAATTCCATTGATTTTTAGTGTAACAAATATCAGAAACTATAATAGCTCAATTCTGAGAAATTTTAATTCTGGCAAAAAAAATATAACTTCAAATATTATAAAATTCTCTCTTTAAATTTATATATCTAACTCCTTTTAGAAAATTTATGTTAGAGTATTACATGCAATAGTTTGCATTTGATTTTTTCATTAACATGTTTTAAACATTTTTCTGAATTACCTTTTCTATTTCTCTTTTTTAAAATTGCTGCAGACAGTTCCTGGTATGTATGTGTGTTATATATTTATGACCAGTTCCTCTTGCAGTTTTAAGTAGAATTCTTTGTTCAACTAAAATGTCAGTATCAGCTTCAGGTGTTTTATATTTGATATTAAATACCTTTAGTGTTTGTATTCTATTTATGGAATTTTTGGATCATTCTAGTTGGCATATCCAGATGATAATTTCGGGCTAAGGTAAAGCGTGGATGCCTTGAAAAGTATACAAAAGCAGCCTCTGCAACAACATTCTTTGGCAAAGCCCAGCCCCAAACCAAGCCAGTAGGTCTTTTCAGAGTGACTGCATTGTATTAGAGGTCATGAGGTCATGAGGTATCCTCATTCTTTCTGTAGATGTTTTAGAAGAATGCCTAAATTTGTACTTGTCTGGTGGGATTTCGAAGTTTGCCCGAAGAGAAACAGGTTCTAGTTTGGTGACCACACATTACAAAGATGTTCAGATTTATGTTTATGCATCTGTGTAAACTTCAGGTTTGAAACTGACATTCATTTAGTGAAATCAGGCAGACTGTTTTCCAAAGCAAGGTCTAGGATCACCAAGACATTTCTGATAATGTTTTACAATGGGTTTGATGAAAGGAACTCTTTGAGACAAACAAAAATAAGAAT
Source organism: Spermophilus citellus (assembly GCF_964194105.1). Classification (NCBI taxonomy): domain Eukaryota; kingdom Metazoa; phylum Chordata; class Mammalia; order Rodentia; family Sciuridae; genus Spermophilus; species Spermophilus citellus. Next base: position 27,591,346 of record NC_138196.1, read on the forward strand.
GAAAAAGGACATCACCTTTAAAATAATACAAATATGCCACACATTTAGAATTGTTTTCTATTAAAAGGTCAAGTGCTTTCTAAGATATTATCAGATTAAATGTCACTAGAGCCATGGAGGAAGTATTAGTGATGGCACTACAGGTATCTGTGGGCTCCCCTTTTCCTTCAGGAGAGAAATGACAAGTATTTATTGTGTAAATCCTTTAGGAAAGTTACTTAACATACATGTCTTCATAATCCTCAAAATAACAGAACAGTATTGTTAGCCCTGAGATTCAGTGACATTAAGAGTTTGAACATAGTTAGCAAGTGAGAAGGTCAGGGTTTGAATCCAGATGTATTTTTTTCCAAAGACCTATGCTTTTTCCTCTAGAGGGAAGATTTTTCCCCACCATAGGATACTTGTGTATGTGTGTATGTGAGACCACACACACGTGTATGGAGAGTTGTTCCAGAATTCTCAAGCATTTCCATTCTTTAAGGTTAAAAAATTAAAATATGCATAAAGTGAGGGAACATAAAATAAAAAAAATTTAGTTGTAGATGGACACAACACCTTTGTTTTATTTATTTATATGTGGTGATGAGGATCACACTCGGTCTCACACATGCTAGGCAAGGACTCTACCACTGAACCACAACCCCAGCCTGAGAATATAAATTTTAATATGAGCATGAGCCCACTACTTAGTACCCTCCACTATTCCATTTGCAAAATTTAATGGAGATGGAGTCTGGCTAAGGATTTAATTTTTGACAGTTTCAAGGATACCACATTTTATAGAGGTGATCCAAGATGGGGGCCTTCAGTGAGGCTACATTCCGGGTGCTCTGGGACCTGTGATTTAAGTACTGGGAATACTATTTCTCTGCAAGTGTTTAGAGAACCCCTGAAAGCTGCTCCTGTGCAGGAGTCATGGCCACTTGTCCATTCAGGTCCTCCGGGTACCCGAGTAGGACTACTGGCATGAGCATCCGCTCAGGACTCCTGGCTGTCCGAAGCACAGGAATCCCAGCCACTGCTCTCACCTGGGACACCTGGCCACAGCCCATGCTCAGGATGTGGACCCCCATCTTCCGTGTGGACCCCCATCTGCCATTGTGGGGCTCCTCCAGTTGCCTCCATCTTGGGGCACTGCAACCACTGCCACAGTCCACTACATGCAGTAGCCTGCACCTGGGGACAATGCACTGGGTCCGGTGATAGCCACCAGCCATAATACTGCACGCAACAGTATATCTCTGAACATGCTGCTCAAAACCACCGCCAGTCCCCACCTGACCTGACACCCCATTGCTGAAAGCAGTCACCTCCATCTTGGGACACCTTCATTGCCATCTTTAGTTGGGGCAACTCCCAGCTTGGAACACCAGCTAGAGCTTAGAAGTACAGAAAGTCCTCAACTCCCCCTTGTCTTCAGCAGCCGCTAACCAGGCACAGTGCCTACAGCTACATGGCTGGTGGATAGCTTGAAAAACCAGGTCCTGAACTGCCCAATATAAAACAGCTCCCTGCAACAAGTGCACAGTTCCCAGAGGACAGGCCACAAGATGTCTGAAAAGAAAGGTTCCTGATTGGGAAGTAGAAAGGGAGAGGGTGAGTGAGGCATAGTTCAGAGACTAAATTAGAGGCTAGTAATTGTGAGGTCTACAGGTGATATAAGGAGATAAGACCAGGTGCCCACATCACACGAATGGGACCCAAAGGAGATCCTTGGGGTTCAATCTCCCATTGGGGACTGGCTGGTGCCATACCCTACTTTCAGGCACCTTGCACCCCAGACCAATCCTCCCACCCTAATAACCTTCACCATCCAAAAGGTGGAGATACCAGCAAACAACAGACAACCCCACCTATTGGATGAGAAGGAAAGATACTGATCTCTAACAAAAACAATCCTTGTATCTTCCTTCGAGATTCTCTCTCTCTCTCTCTCTCTCTCTCTCTCTCTCTCTCTCTCTCTCCTCTTCTCTTACCCTCACATTCCCCAACATTTGTGAAACCAGGTGCTTTTCATGAATTAGTCTACTGAGCACTGGGATTCTGAACAGTATATTAGGTTGGTATTGTATATTATTTTATCTCCTATTTTTACATTTCTACTTTTCTTAATATTTATGTTTGTTTGGTTTTTGTGCTCTACTGTATTCCTAGTTACTTGTCTCCCCCAAATCACTTTCTCTTCTCCTGCTAGATCTTTAGATTCCTCTTTCACACTTTCTAAGATCTAATAACTCTATATCCTCACCTCCTACCACCTCAACATCTCATCCTACACCTCACTCCCAGTTCTTTGTCCACCATTAAAAGCTAAAGACCCTTTTGAAAACTTACTGTTCATATTATAGATAATAATTAAGCTTACAATTTCTATATATTGTGACAAAACAGTAAATGTCTTAATAGCAACTATTTGGCTTAAAGTTGTACATTGTTTGTATCGGGATCTGTTCACATTGTTCTCCCCCTTAAAGGAGAAGATTGGAAACCTGCAGGGACACTATAAGCCTATAGGGTACAAACTGTAATGCCTTGGATACTCAGTGCTAGAAGGGAAGAAACACAAACAACATGAAAAAGGGAAGAAAGTGCTTCCAACAAACCAAATCATTACATTATTTGAATCCATGGCCAGCACAACAGAAGAAATGACAAAGAAGAAGTTCAGGGTTACATACTGAAAATGTTCTGTGAATTAAAAGATGATATAAGAGAGCAAATACAGGCAGCAAAAGATCATTTTGATAAAGATCTACATAAGCAAATACAGGAAGCAAAAATTTACTTCAATGAGAAGATAGAGATTCTGAAGCAAACAAACAAACAAACAAAAATCCTTGAAATGAAAGAAACAATAAACCAAATTAGCTCAATAGTAAGCATCACCAACAGACTATATCACTCAGAAGACAGGACCTCATACAATGAAGACAAAATATATAATCTTAAAAAGAATGTTGACCACATAGTGAAGATGGTAATAAACCATGAGCAGAAAATTCACATATTATGGGATAACATAAAAAGACCAAATTTAAGAATTATTGGGATAGAGAAAGGCATAGAGTTCCAAACCAAAGGAATGAACAATCTGTTCAATGATATAATATTATAAAGTTTTCCAAAAATGAAGAATATATTGGAAAATCAAATACAAAAGGCTTACATGACAACAAATGTAAAAAATCACAACAGATCCACACCAAATCACATTATAATGAAAATGTCTAACATGCAGACTAAGGAGAGAATTTTAAAAGCCACAAGAGAAAGGAATCAGATTACATAGAGGGGGAAACTGATTAGAATATGTGCAGATTTTTCAACCCAGACCCTGAAAGGTAGAAGGTCCTGGAACAATGTATATCAAGCTCTGAAAGAAAATGGATGTCGACCAAGAATCTTATATCCAGAAAAATTAAGCTTTAGATTTGATGATAGAATAAATCCTTCCATGATAAACAAAAGTTTAAAGAATTTACAACTAGAAAGCCTGCACTACAGAACATCCTCAGCAAAATATTCCAAGAGGAGGAAATGAAAAACAACAATGAAAATCAGCAAAGGGAGGCATTACATTAAAGGAAAAACCAACCAAAGAAGAAACCAAGACAAGTTAAATACCAAATATAAACAAATATGACCAGGAATACAAATCACATCTCAATAATAAACTTGAATGTTAATTGCCTAAACTGACCAATCAAAAGACATACACTGGCTGATTGGATTTTTTTTAAAAAAGATCCAACAATATGCTGCCTTCAAGAGACTCATCTCATAGGAAAAGACATCCACAGACTGAAGGTGAAAGATTGGGAAAAAACATACCATTCACATGGATTTCTGAAACAAGCAGAGGTTTCCATCCTCATATCAAATACAGTAAACTTCAAGCCAAAGTTAATCAAAAAGAATAAAGAAGGATATTTCATACTGCTTAAGGGAACCCTGAATCAAAAGACATAACAATTATAAATATATATGCCCCAAACAATGAAGCATTTATGTTCATCAAACACTTCTCAAGTTCAAGAGTCAAAAAGACCACAAGACAATAATTCTGGGTGACTTTAATATACCTCCTTCACCACTGTATAGATATTCCAAATAAATTAACAAAGAAATTATAGAACTCAATAATACAATCAATAACTTAGACTTAACGGACATATGTAGAATATTTCACCCATCAATGAGTGAATACACTTTCTTCTCAGCAGCACATGGTTCCTTCTGTAAAATAGACCATGTATTATGCCACAAAGCAACTCTTAGCAAATACGAAAAATAGAGATACTACCCTGCATTCTATCAGGTCATAATGGAATGAAATTAGAAATCAATGACAAAATAAAAAATAGAAGCTACTCCAACACCTGTAAACTAAATAATATGCTATTGAATGAAAAATGGGTTGCAAAAACAACAATGAGAAGATCAAAAAAAAAATCTTAGAGGTAAGTGAGAACACTGATACACCATATTGAAATCTCTGGGACACTATGAAAGCAATACTAACAGGAAAGTTCATTTCCTGGAGTTTATTCCTTCAAAGAAGAAAAAGTCAACAAATAAATGACCTGATATTACACATCAAAGCCCTAGAAAAAGAACAAATCAACACCAAATGCAGCAGAAAATAGGAAATAATTAAAATTAGAGCTGAAATAAATGAAATGAAAACAAAAGAAACCATTGAAAAAAATCAACAAAACAAAAAGTTGGTTCTTTGAAAAAAAAATTAAAATTGATAAATCCTTAGCCATGCTAACAAAGAGAAGGAGAGAGAAAACCCCAAATTGGTAACATATGATGAGAAAGGAAATATCAGGACAGACATTACAGAAATACAGAAGATAATTAAAAATTATTTTGAAAATTTGTAGTATAATAAAATAGAAAATATCCAAAGCATTGACAAATTTCTAGAGTCATATGATTTGCCCAAACTGAGTCAGGATGATATACATAATTTAAACAGATCAATTTCAAGCAATGAAGTAGAAGATGCCATCAGAAGCCTACCAACCAAGAAAAGCCCACGACTGGATGGATACACAGCTGAGTTCTACAAGAACTTTAAAGAGGAACTAAAACCAATACTCTTCAAACTCTTTAATGAAATAGAAAAAGAGGGAACACTTCTAAACTCATTCTAATGGGCCAATATCACCCTGATTCCAAAACCAGAGAAAGACATATTAAAAAAGAAAACTTCAGACCAATATCTCTAATGAATATAGATGCAAAAACAATTCTCAATAAGATTCAGGCAAATCAAATACAAAATCATATCAAAAAGATACTGCACCATGATCAAGTAGGGTTCATTTCAGGAATGAAAGTTTGGTTCAATATTCAGAAATCAATAAATGTAATTCATTACATCAATAGAATCAAAGATAAAAATCATATGATCATCTCAATAGATGCAGAGAAAGCATTTGACAAAATACAGCACTACTTCATGTTCAAAACACTAGAAAAACTAGGGATAATACAAACATATCTCAACATTGTAAAAGCTATCTATGCTAAACCCCAGGACAATATCATTCTAAATGGAGAAAAATTGAAAGCGTTCTCTCTAAAAACTGGAATAAGACAGGGATGCCCTCTTTCACCACTATTTAACATAGTTCTTGAAACTTGAGCCAGAGAAATTAGATAGACGAAAGAAATTAAACGGATATGAATAGAAAAAGAAGAATTCAAATTATCATCATTTGCCGACAATTTGATTCTATACCTAGAAAATAAAAAAAAAAATCCACCAGAAAACTTGTAGAATTAATAAATGAATTCAGCAAAATAGCAGGATATAAAATCAATGCCCATAAATCAAAGGCATTTCTGTACACCCAGTGACAAATCCTCTGAAAAAGAAACTAGTAAAATTACCCCATTTACAATATCCTCAAAAAAAAAAAAAAGGAAAGAAAAAAGAAAAACAACTTGGAAATCAAGTTAACAAAAGAGATGAAAGATCCCTACGATGAAAATTATAGAACACTAAAGAAAGAAATTAAAGAAAACCTTAGAAATGGAAAGATCTCCCTTGTTCTTGGATAGGCAGAATTAATATTGTCAAAATGACCATACTACCAAAAGCACTATACAGATTTAAAGCAATTCCAATCAAAATCCCAATGACATTCCTTGTAGAAATAGAAAAAGCAGTCGTGAAATTTATCTGTGAAAATAAGAGACCCAGAATAGCTAAAACAATCCTTAGCAGGAAGAGTGAAACAGGTAGCATCACTATACCAGACCTTAAACTATACTGCAGAGCAATAGTAACAAAAATGGCATGGTATTGGCACAAAAATAGACTTGTAGACCAATGGTACAGAATAGAGGACAAAGATAAAAACCAACATAATTACAGTTATCTTATATTAGACAAAGATGCCAAGGCTCTAAATAAAAAGGATTTGGGACATGGTTCAGTGGTAAAGCACCTCTGGGTTCCACTGAACCAAAAAACATCCCCAGTACCAAAAAAAAAAAAAAAAAAAAGAAAAGAAAAAAAAAAGAAAAGAAAAGAAAAAAAAATTTGTGTTCTTTCTTTGGTTGTCACTGAGCCTGGGAAAAAGAAAAATAAATTCTCATGAGAAAAAGGTCCTAGCATGAAGGAAGCAAAGCCTAAGAATGCATTGGTTAATATGAAATGAACCAGAGTGATCAGACTAAAGGTAAATTTTTGGCACAGTAATGATTGAATTCAGTTTTGAAGTTTGTTATTGTTTGGATGTGTGGTGTCCCCCAAAAGCTCATGAACTCATATGTGAGAGGATGCAAGAATGTTTAGAGGTGAAATGATTGGATTATGAGAGCATTAACCCAATGAGTGTGTTAATCCTCTGACAGGGATTAACTGGGTGTTAACTCTAAGCAGGTAGGATGTGGCTGGAGGAGGTGGGTCACAGGGTTTTTGGGTATATATTTTATCCCTGCCAAGTGGAGTTTCTTTCTATGCTTCCTGGCACCATGTTCCCAACTGCTTCCCTCTCCCATGATGTTCTTCCTCATCTTGAAGCCCCAGGAATGGAGCGGGCTGCTTATGGACTATGACCTTTGAAACTATGAGCCCCCAAATAGCTTTTATCCTCTAAAATTGTTCTTGCCAGGTCCTGTGGTTGCAGAAGCAAAAAAGATGACCTCTTTCATCATTAAATGTTATGTTAAATTATTTACATATAATATCTTGTGTTCATATGGGCAATAGGGGAGAAGATGATGGCCATGGTGAGAGAAAAGTGTAAGGGTAGGTGATAGCAGCCAGAGAAGGCTAACAGGGAGCTGCCATCTTCAAAGAATGAAGCAGGGGCAGCAGTTTAAAGGGAGAGGTCAAAAGAGACTTCACTTTGGTTCCAGATTCCCATTCTGTTCTGCTTTGAGAATCCACAGCAATATATTAGTACACTGGACTTCTCATAGCAATTGGGATGAAGACTAGAATCTAGAAGGAATTGAAAATTTTGGAAAGGAGGCTGGGAGACTTGGGGATGTTTGATTTCACTCACTTTCATACTCATTTGGCTTTCTTATTTTACTATTTGGGGTAGTTCTAATATGCCTCACAAAAGACCTAAAAATAGCATTCAACAGGGACACAGCTACATCAATGTTCATAGTAGCACAATTCACAATAGCTAGACTGTGGAACCAACCTAGATGCCCTTCAATAGATGAATGATTAAAAAAAATGTGGCATTTATACACAATGGAATTTCACTCTGCATTAAAAAATAACAAAATCATGGCAGTTGCAGGGAAATGGATGGCATTAGAGCAGATTATGCTAAGTGAAGTTAGCCAATCCATAAAAAACAAATGCGGAATGTCTTCTCTGATATAAGGGGGGCGGGGGTGACTCAAAACAGAGTAGGAAGGAAAAGCATGAGAAGAAGATTAGCACTAAACACGGACGAGAGGTGGGAGGGAATGGGAGGGAGAAGGGGAATTGCATGGAAGATGGAAGGAGACCCTCAGGGTTATACAAAATTACATATATGATGATGTGAGGGGGAAGAAAAAAAAGAGAAATGTGTCACAGTAGACTGGGTAGAGAGAGGTGATGGGAGGGGAGTGGAGAGGAGGGGGGATAGGAAGGGCAGCAGAATACAACAGACACTAGTATTGCTGTATGTATAAACGTGGCTGTATAACCAAAGTGATCCTGCAATCTGTACCCGTGGAAAAATAAGAATTCATACCCCATTTGAATCAAATGTCTGATATGTCAAGATCATTGTATTGTCTTGAGCAACTAATTAAAAAAAGTATGTCTGAAGTTACCCAAAACATCTTCAAAGAAATAACTTATTCCTTATTAATAAGTTACCAAGATTACCAACAGTGCCCTTATAAGAGATTGTTATGGTTATATATTAGGTATACCCCAAAAGCTCATGTGTGAGACGATACAAGGTTTAGAGGAGAAATGATGGGGTTATGAGAGTCTTAACCCAATCAGTGAATTAATCCCCTACTGTGACTAACTGAGTGATAACTGAAGATGGGTACGATGTGGCTGGAAGAGGTAGGTCACTGGGGTCAAGCCTTTGGGGTATGTATTTGGTGAACTGCACTTAGTCTCTCTCTCTCTCTGCTTTCCAATCATCATGTGAGCAGCTTCCCTCTACCATATTCTTCTGTCATGATATTCTGTCTAACCTTGAGCCCCAAGAAATAGAGCTGGCTGCCTATGGACTGAGACCTATAAAACCACGAGTCTCTAAATAAACTTTTCTTCCTCTACAATTGTTCTAGTTGGGTCTTTTAGTCAGAGCAGCAAAAAAGCTGACTAAATCAGAGATCAAAACTCAGTGGCTTTCTCTTTTCACCACTTCCTTTTGCAGATGGTTGGAGAGATGTTTGTGCAGATGGGTAGGACTCCTTACATATAGCCAATGGCTCTTTTACAAGGTACTTCAAAGTCATACTCAGCATGTTCTAGATTTTAAACAACCTCATGCTAGTAAGACTGGGAAACTGAGGCACAAGAAAAGTAATGTATCAGAATATAGAGTGTATCTATAACAGCATGATGTAAAATAACTTGTAGCATTTGCTGCATTTTCTAAGCATCATTGTCACGGCCTCCATGTAATCATCTTGGCCTTGTTTTTCTTTTAAATTTATTGATGAAAAATGAACATAAGAAGATTAAAGAAAAATTCATTTTCCTCTTAGCAAATTTAAATAATCCAACCCCATTTTCAGGAATATTATTTTAAATACCTATTTTTATAATGAAATGCTCCAATTATCTATTTCTTTTTGCCTTCCTACATTAAGTTTTGCTATTAAAAAGTCTTAACTAGATAAGCATCTTTTCTTTTCGTGTGGTGGGATTCTCTCCTCTCCCCGAGAGCAAATAGATCTCATCATAGTTTTTCCTTAATAAAGACTCTGAAGGCTGTCATTTCTAATGCTCAATTTAAGTGAGCTCTTCTCAATGCCTACAGTTTTAGTGCACAATACTTTTTATTGTTTTCCTGGCTTACCCAAATAAATTAGTGTGGTTTCTCACCTGGTCTACACACTCATTAGAAACCAAATTGGTAAAATGATTTGAATGTTTAGGTCCGTTTCCCTTTATTTACATAAGTCAAAGTTTCAATTCTTACAGAACCCTCACAAAAGGAGGCAGAGGTGCCATGGCTAGGAGTGTGGGCTTTGAGGTGAGATACCTTGATTTGAATCAGAGCACCACCTAAAACTAACTGTGAAAGTAAACAAGTTCCTTAATCTCTCTGAATAGGTTACCACCACATGTGGAAAACAGCAATAAAGCAGCACATCCCATGTCAGGTTGTTGTGAGGATAAACTTTAAGATTTAAAATTTAACACTTCAAATAACATTTTAAAACCAAACCTAAGCAAAATTTATCCCATTGGCATATAATATTTTTAACATTTTAACATTAAAAAACACTAAGAAGCAATTTAGTTTGATAGTTAACAATAAAATACCAACTACAATCATGTCTTTTGTCTCTCATGCAGGGGTGAGCAGTTTCATATCATCTTTGATGTTACCTGCATTACCTCAATTATTGTAGGAGATGGCTTCATTAAAACGTTGTGTGTGTGTGTGTGAACTAAAAAGATACAAACAATAAACTATTATTGAAAGAACAAGTATATAGTTATCGTGTCAGTTCAGGCTGCTTTATCAGAGTGTCATCAGAATATCATAGACTTGGTGGTTTAACAGACATTTGTTTCTCAGTTTTGGAGGCTGGGGTACCAGGTTGCCAGTCCAAGGTGCTGGTGGCAGACACCAGGTTTAGTGAGAGCACTTTCCCCATGTGCAGAAGACTGTCTTCTTTGACTTTTCTTGCACCCTCACATGGCAGAGAAATGGTGGGAAGGGAGAAAGCTCGCTCTGCTGTTTCTTTATAAAAAGGGCACTAATTCCCTTTATAAGGGCTCCACTCTGATGATCTAAATTACCTCCAGAAGGCACCACCTACTAATTCCACCGCACAAAGGTTTAGCATTTCAATATCTCAATTTGGGAGGATAAAACAGTCAGTAACACTGTTATAGACTCTATCATTCATGATTTTAGCAATACTAAGCATTTTTGAAATGTAAAAATCATCTTTATCCTTATTGCCAATCTTAGGAATTTTTTCTGCAATCTAATTCATTTTAAAATAAGGAAAACCAATAGGGTACTTTTTAATGATTTTTAATCTCTAAAATATTTTGTTACCCTTACATGTGTTATTTCTCTATGTAGTCATTATACATTTCTACTCTAACCATTCTCCTTCATGCACCTATGAGGTAATGATAGGAAGAATTATTTCACAAATACAGGAAATGATTTGAGAGACTTTAAACATGATAAATCCCTAGAATGAGGATTGAGAAGAAAAGGAGATTCATTGTGGTCAAAGTTCCATCTATTCATACAGAGTAGCTTTCTCCTAGTATGTGGCAGACAGACTCTAGTGTGGTTCCATGGTTCTTAACTCTTGGTATACATCAAGAAAACCATGTCTCTCCTCTTGGAGTATGAGCAGGACCCATGAATATGTTTCTAACCAACAGAAAAGGGAAAAGTTGATGGGATGTGTGTGATAACATTATATAGGGTTGTTATGCCTGTCTTATGAGAAGACTCACTCTCTGATTTGCTCACTTTGAAGAAGCAAGCTGCTCTGTTATAAGAAATCCACATCACAGGAAACATAGGTCCTCAGTCTGGCAACCCACAACTACTGAAAATTGTTTATACCCATGTGAGCAAGAAAATAGAACTTTTTTTCTCTGAAACTTCAGATGAGAGTAGCCAGTCTGACACTTTAATCGTAGTGTTTCAGAATACTTAGCTAAGATGTGCTTAGACTCCTGACCCACAGAAACTGTGAAAGAATAAATGTGTTTTTTAGGGTAATGAGTTTGTGGTAATAGAGAACATATTATTACATTTTCTGTTGCTATAATGAAACAGCTGAGACTAGATTATTCATAAATAAAATGAAAGAGGTTTATTTAGCTTACAGTTCTGGATGCTCAGGGGCTTGGTTCCAGCACTGACTTGGCTCTTGCCAGAGCTCCCTTGGCTATGTCACATGGTGGATATTACCTTGATAGGAGGGTACATGAAAGGGAGAGATCACTTAGCAAGACAGGAAGCCAGAGAGCAATTCAGGGGTCAGGCTTACTCTTATTACAATATTATAAAAACTCACTCAGGATCCTCATAGGAACTACCTCAATCTCTTCTGAGAGCAAAACCTCCTGTAACCTAATCAGTTCTCACCAGGTCCCATCTCTGAAAGCACACTCCTTCTTAATTTGATCATGTTGGGGACCAAACTGCTAACACATGGACCTTTGGTTCAATGAAACCAGATCTAAACCATAGCAGAGCAGTAGATAAATAATACAGATATATGTACTGGGAATGGGTTGATACTATAACAAATACCTAAAAAGGTAGGAGTGATTGTAGAATTGCACAGTAGATAGAGGCTGGCAAAATTTTGAGAGGCATAATATAAAAAGGTTAAATTGCCTACAACAGACTGTCAGTAGAATTCAGTACTTTAAGGTTGGAGATGAGGTTGGGTAGATATTATTGGAAACCGAAGAAAGGGGAATACTTGTTATATAGTGGCAGAAAGCCTAGCAAGCTTGCCTCCTATAATTAGGTGGAAACAAGAAATTATAAGTGATATACTAAATTATCTAGCTAAGGATATTTTCAAGGTAGATATTTAATATGCTGCTTGATTTTTTTCCTTCCTGTTCATGTTTAAATGCAAGATGAGATAAATTTGGAGTAAAATTTCTTAACAAATACAGACTAGGGCTTAATGTCTTAGGAAATGCTGAGCCTCTCCAGAGGTAAGAGACACTAAATTTGAGAAGTGACCCCAATCCTATCACAAATAAAAGCTGTGGAGGAAAATATGAGGGTGTGACTGTACATTTTATTAAACACTTCCGAAATATGAAAGGAGTGAAGTAGAGCTCAGTTACACAAAGTGCCCTTTCAATAGGTCAAGGTCATGCCTCAAACTTTTTCAAATCAAATTATAGGCCCTGTAGGAATCATATATACATTATATTTTTGTGTAGTGGAATTAACCTTAGTGAAATCCACAGGAAACCCACAGCGTATTTATGTTTTAGCAGAAACCATGGTAACTTAGACTGAATGGAGTAGAGAGAGTAAATAATGAAAGAAGTTGCTGGATTCCCCAAATTTTACAGGAAGGATGCAGTTGTTAAAAGCACTCAGCTGAAAAACGTGCTACTTTACACACACACACACACACACACACACACACACACACACACACAGGACAACTCGTAGGGGAGAACAAGAACCCAGAGGGCACAGCTGAGAGCTAAGAAGACTTATCATAGACTTTGAGACCTAGATTCTCAACATTTGTCAGGTTGAATTTCAGGATTTCTATGGACCAGTGACTTCTTTGTCCCTATATTTTTTATGCTGTACAGTAGAGGCTCAGACCCTGGGAAACAGATTTGGGATCCCAGGCAGGTGAAGGAAGGTGCCAGGTGGAGTTGGGATAGTAGGCATTCTTTATTCAGAGGTGGTGGCAGCCCCCAGCCTCCAGCTCTAGCCCCATTTAACCCCCTGAGCCATGTCCATAGGCCTTTTTTATATACAGGCCAAAGAAGGCACATTACCAATAGGTTATATAAGTGGGTGTATGCTCACAAGCAAATGTTTATGACCTTGGGTACATATGCTGAATTAGGGTGTTCATGACACTGGCTTCATACTAAAAGCAGAGCCTGCTGGGAACTTTGGTGAAGGAGCCTAATTATAAGCGTTTTGAGCCAGCCTGCTCAACAATGCACCCCTTTAGGATTCCTTACCAGTCTATGCTTCTGAAGTCTTCTCCAGTGATCCCTTCGTGAGGAGGGCAGAGCCCTGCGTCTACAGGCCACAATAGCTATAAGCTGTAACAACATACAACCCAAAGACAAGACCCATCTCTTTGGATTACTAAAAACCATCACCAGTTTAATCCCATATCGAGGCGGCAATAAAAGTCTTTCCCAGCCATTTCCAATTGTCCAAGGACATAATTTGGATGCACCAGGATAGTCTGGCAGAGGAACTCACAGGCACTTCATTCAGTGCATAGCCAGGAGGCAGAAGTGTTTGCTGCTCTGGCATTGGTGTGTGCTCAGTTCACAGCGGCATTGGTGTGTGCTCAGTTCACAGCGGCACTGGTGTGTGCTCAGTTCACAGTGGCATTGGTGTGTGCTCAGTTCACAGTGGCATTGGTGTGTGCTCAGTTCACAGTGGTATTGGCAAGGACATACCTATAGATAAAAGGACAAAGCCGTTACAGGGACTAGTTCAGGTAAAACACGCCCATCTGGGACAGAACATGTCAGCTTTGAGTCCAGGGAAAGCACAGTGGCCTCTTGTGGTCACTTCCCTGGTCAGTGATAAAGTGCTCATATAACCTGGTCCTGAATTTCAGCAGGCTCTGTGTGTACCGGGACCAGGTGCTGGAAGCCATCTGTGAACTGTACATGAACCAAATTGGCATGGAAGCCACTGGGTAGAAAAGTCTGGTATCTGGGAACACACAGTGGCACTCCTGCTGGTTTGAGATTGCCCAGTACATGTGATACTCTACCTAGCTTTGCTACGTTCAGAGTTGGGGTGACTCATTGGAGTCACATAGACACATACCCTCTCAGAAATGGGTGTGGCTTGCCAAGATGCCAATCAACCTGTTGACTACAAGACACCAGGAAAGCAAGACTCCACCCGCTGAAAGCTTATCCCTGCCTTTGATGTACTCTCCCTTAAAGAACCCACAGCCATTTTCTAGTCCTTTGGTTCCAGTTCCTACCAGGGCTAGGACCTATCAGGCGCTGTGCTTTTTAAAACTAATTTGTGGTACTGTCTCTTAATTCTTCACTAATTATTTCAGACTTTCATTTTCTCAGGTGGCTCATCACCTCCTCAGCAGAAAACTACCCTGGCAGTGTGCTGGCAGCCCCACGATAACCAGGAACTAATAATTGGCCATAGAGAAATAACAAATGTGTCCTTTAAAATCTGTGTTCCATCTGCAGGACCCAGCCAAGTCACATGTACCCTGAAGGGCCACTCATTAGTAAACCATGGTGTCACAAAGAGATCACACTCCAAACCCTTTCCTTATGGGGCTAATATAGGGTCATCCATAACAAGTCAGGGGCTTTTATTGTTCAAGGTCATGTCCAATCCACAGTTTGCCCCAGATTCAATCCAGGGGGAGCAGGTAAAAGAACATTGCCTTGCTTCCAAAGCCCAGACTGAAGTACAGCATCCTTTGTTGTCACCTGCACCTGTATTGGGGCTGCTTTGTGGTACAGCAAAGCTTCCATAGGAGCTGGGCGCCCTAGTTGGGGATGCTCATTCAGAGTTCTCATGACTGCCAACAAGCACTGTGCCCACCCCTATAGAGAAGGTGGGTTGACTGCAGTCCTAAGTCCTTGCTTAAGCAGGGCATTATATTTTTCTATCAAGTCTAGAGCCCATGGGTGACATGGGACATGCAGCTTCCATTGAATCTGTAATTGAGTTGCCCATTGCTGCACATCCTGACCTGTGAAATGAGTACATTGATCACTCTATATTATGACGGGCTGGCTGTATAAGGCTGTCAGCATGGTCAGGGCACAAATCGTAGTACGCTGATTTTCTTAACGACTGGGTCAGGCAAACTGTGGACATATCAACTCCCATGGAGGCAAATATGGTACCCTCTGAATTCAGTAAAGAGTCAATATAGTTAACCTGCCATTGTATCAAGGAGACATGTCCATGGATTACCTGGCTATTTGTGGCTCGAGTCATCTGGGATGTGGAGATACCTGAGGATAAACAACACCTGTCTGGTATGCCTCTACCAGGACACCCCAGGTGAAAGGTAGACCCCATTGTTTGACTATATTCCACATAGTTTTCACACCTGCATACTATAGGTAGAGATGTAACCTAGCTGATAGATTGGTGGGAGGTACCCACCCTAACCATTCCACCCTTTTCAAAGAATCTGTTTCATCATTCCCTGGGCTAGTCAGGTGGGAATAGACAATAACATGAACTATAGTCTCCTATTCCTGGTGGCCTAGCTCCCAGAGCTCTTGCCACAGAATCTGTTTCCAATACACAGCACAACTGTCAGTACATATCACTGTGAGTGATGCTTCATTTGCTACTATCATCCAACTCAGCTCACTAGCTACTTTGTCTTGCGTTAGTATCAAACCAGACAGTACCTGTTTCTGACTCCATAACACTGCCACCTACACAGGCAGTTGCCATGGCTGGAGTCATCAGTGTACTAAGCACTGGACAGTATAGGTGCTTTCCCTCCAAAATGTGGACTTGTTTCTGGTTCACCTACTTGGGCAACAGATCCTATCCTTTCTCAAAGTCTCTTGTCCCTGCTATCTCCCAGAATATCTAGATTCTCTTGGCCCCTACCAGCTCCCAGCACACTTGGGCTCTCTTGGACCTTCTAATCACCTCCATGGCATTGTCCATTTTGCAACCTCTGCTGTAAGAAGGATTTATAACCACTCCATTTTTAGGGCACTACACATAATGCCATTCAGCCCTAAATCTCTCAGGCATAACAACAAAGTGACCAGAGGATCTCTGAGCCTCTGTCCCAAGTTAATTTCCCAAGTCCACCAACTCTGCTTGACAGGCAGATCTTGGTGAACTTTGTTACCTGGGCTGGCCCTACTGGTGGCTGGCCATCAGAACCATCAGCTGCTATTTCATTTTCTGTATTACCACTGGCTGGGCTTGCAGGTCTTACTCCTCCTTGAACTTGAACAGCACTATGGGGGAAGCCAAAGAGTTTTCTCAAGGTATGGAGATCTTCCTCCAGCGACCATACTCTTCCTTATTTTGCAACTCCTTCATCTTGGCACTCTCTTGCAAAAAAGCTGCATCAGTTTTTGCTCTTAGAGTTGTAAGAAACACTCATTCTATGGTCCCAATGGCCAAACAATGTGGCTCCTTAGGGCATTTCTCTATCTCATCTGCACCACCATTGTCATCTTTCACTTGGGCTACAGGCCAGTGCCTGGCTTATGCCATACTATTTGCAGTCCACCCTGCTGGGTCCATGTTTGTTTGCAGAGCATCAGAAGTTTAACTCACTTGCCCCATTGCCTTCCGAGTGACATCATTTTACCAGTGGCAGCTAATTGCCTTCTTTCGACTCATGGGGACCCATCCACCATATCCCAAATCTCCACAGGAATCCATGATAATAGGACCTTGGCAATTGAGTGCTACATACTGCTCAGTGGCCACAGGTCCTTTCTGTCTGCCAGGGTTAATGTGTCTCTCCTCTGCAGAATATCCTGTCAACTATGCCAGTTGTCAAGTGGAAGAATATGCAAGACACAGTTGGGATAGTAGACCTCTTTATTCAGAGGTGGTGACATCCCTCAGCTCTAGCTCCAGCCCCATTTAACACCCTGAACCATTTCTGTAGGCCTTTTTTATATGCAGGCCGGACAAAGAAGGAACATTACCAATAGGTTATGTAAGTGGGCACATGCTCACAAGCAAATGTTTATGTCCTTGAGTCCTTATGCTGAATAAGTGTGTTCATGACCTTGGAACCTAACTCTAGCCATTTGGGACCAGCCTGCCCAACACACGCCTGTTCAATCATTGTATGTTGGGTGTGAGGGGCAGATCAATTCTTTATTGTATAGATTGGTAGATAACTCAGAGAGCTTTCATCAGCCCCTGGACTTGATTTAGATAATGAGATCTCTGAATTTGTGTAGATGCTGTAACGGGGACCTTTAGAGGTGGTGAGCATATTTTGTATAAGCGAAGATGACTCCCTGGGGGTCAGAATGTGGACTGTTGCAGACAGAGTGTGAGGTGTCCTTCTGATCCCCTTCTCTCAGTAGTTAAGCCTTTATGCAGCTACTTCCTTTTGAACGTGGGGAACTGTGACTTGATTCTAACCAAAAGAATAGGGCAAAAGTGCTGGATACATGTGATTACATGAATACTTACATTATATAAGATTGTAATCTTATCTTGTGTGAAGAGTCTTCTCTGCTGGCTTTGAAAACGCAACCTGACATGTAGTCAGGTGTCCATGAAAAGGGCCACATGCAAGAAATTGAGGACAGCTTCTGGCAAACAGTTGACTGGAAATTGAGGCCCTCAGTCCAGCATCTTGCAAGGAAGCAAACACTGAATACTTGCAAAAATGAATGACAAATAGGTGTTTTCCTATTAAAAAATTTTAGTGCATTATAGTTATACACAATAGTGGGGTTAATTTTGACATATTCATAATTTCATATAACATAGTTTTCTCCAATTTAATTCCCAGTACTTCCTCTTTCCCTCTCCACCTCCCTTCTCCTGATCCCCTTCCTTTACTCCTTTGGTCTTCCTTCTATTTGTTTACTTTTTAGTTTCTATATAAAATTGGAATGCATTGCAATATATTCACACATGCACATAGCATATTTTTTCCACCTCATTTCCCATGTGGAGAATGAAGATCTTTCTCCACTTGAACCTCAGATGAGAGTACGCCCTTGTTGACACCTTATTTGCAGCCTTACAGAAGACCTAGCTAAGCAGTGTTCAGAATACTGACCCACAGACATTGTGAAATGATAAATGTATATTTTTTAAGGTACTAAGTTTGGGTTAATCTTGTTGCCTGGCAGTAGATAATTAATGCATAAAATGTACTACACTGCAAGTTCCATGACTGCAAATAATTTTGTCACATACCTAGAAATGTTTGAAACATGTAGGCGTTCAGTAAATATTTATAGGAAAAGAAGGAAGGAAAGGAGGGAAAAAAGACCAGCCGCTGGAATACCAGTATGGTGTGGTGCTCATACTATTGATGTGTGATGCAACAGGTTGTGTATAAGGTTGTGCTGGTAAGTTTTTTTCCGGATTTTTTTGTATAGGTGTCAAACTTATATGGTTAGTTATGTGCTACATTAAGAGGTTTGCATGTATGTTTCTGGGGCAGTTTGATAATTTCAAAGGTAAAAAAAAATGGTAGGGCTATTTCTTGAGATGGGACTGCTATAACTCAATATTATGACATTAGGATATAGAGCAGTACTGGCACAGTGTGGTGGTGATGCCCATGTGCATTTCATTGTACTCAATCAAGTATGTGACTCAAGACAACCAATGAACTGCCCTGCGGGACAGTGCTGAGGCCTCTCTGTGCATATGTAAGTGGAAATAAGGTCAGCTGTCCCCTTTTATATTTTCAAGTATTACATATTGCCTTTTTTCTCAAGTAGCTTTGTTGGCATATAATTTACATACTGTATATTTTCTCACTTTAAGTGCATAATTTAATAGTTTTAAAAATAAATTTATAGACTGAAGCAACCATCACTGCAATTCAGCATTAGGATATTTCCAACATCCCATGGAAATCCTTTGTTCCTTCTTGTCATACCTCCTCATTCTCACCCCTGCTCTAGACAACCAGGGAAACATAGTACTAACTATTAGCCCACTACTAATGAAGAGTGTAACTATGGATATTAATTTAGAAACCTTATTGTTATGCAACATTATTTACTTAAAGGAATACTTGAAATTATATTGAATGAAATTAATTTTTACAGATTTACATTGTATAAATCCAAGTATCATACATCTCAAAGAATGAAATATAAGCCATTTGATAAACTTATATATGTAATACCTTGAAGTTTAGAAACAAGGCTAATTAGTATGAATTTGTATACAAATAAGGAATTTATATCTAATATTTTAAATGAGAAACTGTGCTCAGATAAACTCCATTGCTTCTATGATAATGAACTCTGAGTGTCTTACCATATTGATTGGCCAGGTGAAAAGAAGTTCATTGATGCCAATGAGAATCATGAGAGTAACCAGTCTCCCAGGAGCAAATATTCCTACAGGATTTATCTGATTAATAAAGTTATTTAAGAAGTAAATATCTGAAATATTAAAGTAATATTACAAATGTTTGGAATGTCTTATTTATATGCCTCTTTTTTCTTATTTTAATACTAATTTCCTTATTTGTGGAATTCCAGAACAAAAAGACACTTAGTGAAGATTAAAAATGTAGTTTGAAAGATAAATATAAAAAAAGTAATATATCTATTTAGCTTGTTGTCTTCATAAGTTGGAATAGACTTAAAATGTAACATGATTTAAGATGGATTGGGGAAGATAATGACTGATGGGTGGTGGGTCTGGGGGAAGGTACATAGGTTGCTGTATACCAGCCCAATGCCTTCAACTGGATACGTGGTGTGAGCAGCCATATTATCTCTAGAGCTTTCTTCTAGTTCCCTTGCCAAAGATGCAATGTTGAGCTGCAGAGGCAGGGTACAACTCAGCATGACATTTCTTATGTTCTAAGCTTAGGGTATGAAAGGCTGGGCTACTCAACAGGCCCAAAGTAAGTGGGTCACAATTCTCTACAATACCAAGCTATTTAAAAAGCCACCTGATTTTTTTCAATGTCCAGATGTTATATACACATTTTTCAATGGTAGAAAACTTAATAAAAAAAAAAAAAACATCATGCACACATAATGGCTTACTTGAGTGTCTAAACTAGGACATTAAATTTGGGGAATTTGTAAGTCAACTTCAGCGTGAAAAAACTAAGTGACAAAACAAGGTAGCTGATGCTTTTGGAGTGTTTCCCCTGTGCTAGGCACTATTTTAATTGCTTCATCTGTATAAATACACGTAATCTTTACAACAATCCTGTAATGTAGGTAGTTATGGATTTCCATTTATTAGAGGAGGAAGCTAAGACACAGGGAGCCAGGTAAAGAAGCCAAGTTCACTTAGCTGGAAAGTGGTTAGGTCAAGACATGAACTCAGGCAGTCTGGCTCCAGAGCCTGTGTTCTGCACCAATTGCCGTATCTTCCTCTTTAATAGTCCTGCAGAGCAAGCGATTATGGGACGTGAGATAGACCTATGTGATTACTGCTTTGTTCTCTAAAATGTCTACTAAAAAATCTAATATTTTCCCTCTTCAAATTGAGAATTTGTAATCATTTGAAAAATAATGAAATTAATACTTAATAACTATAATGAGAAAAAACTGTTTTGAAAGCAGAAAACACTTTTCTGTTTAGTATATCCTGACAAAAAATGCTTTTTAGAGTCATGATTATTATTCTTTCTAAAGCTGATTCTATCTCAGGGTTTGTTGTTAGTGAATGTGACATGGGAAAATTTTTGTATGTTCTCTCTTTGACTTAGGAGTTCACAGTGCATTTGAACTCTTGTGTCCTGGGCAATGTCAGAATTGGATCAAATAGTCATTCCTAAGATAAAATGTAATGAGGAAAAAAAAAGTTATTATATTTAGACAAAATGAACTTTTAAAAGTTCATTTTTTAAAATTCTCATTCCTTTGTATTTCATTTGTTTTAGATATCTATGACACAGAGTGCATTTTGACATACTATATATACATGGAGTACAACTTCCCATTGTTGTGGTTGTACATGATGTGGAAAAGTCCATTTAAAATTAAATATGTTTATATTCATGCTTAGATATTTCTATGATGAGATTTTGATAGAAGGAGCACTACTGTATAAAATATCATAATCTATGTCCTTCAGAAAATCCACATGAGATAGAAATCTAGTACTTGATATCACAAAGGTGACAAGCTGTTGCCTGGCTGAATGGGAGAACAGCACCAGGGAGGGGCATGAATCACTTCTGAGATGTGAGTTTATAAACCTCAGAGCACAGCGAGTGCCAGCTGTTGCTTTAATAAGTCTAAGTTAATATGTAAAATGAAATTGCTGTTGGGAGAAATTTTAAATTTTTTTCAGTAAACAAATTGTTTTCAAACATTCTTAAACTGCAGAAAAAGCAACCACTCACCTGCCAAGACTTGATATGTGAAATTTAGATAATTCTTTTCTTTTACTAACCTCATAAGAACCACTATTATGGAGGTCTTTGATTAGTTTGATTTGTCTGAGTCACTTGCAATTTTTTTCTGAAGATTGTCTTTCTCTGAAAATGTCCTGTCACTTTAACATTTCCATTCTTTTGGCTGTTCTGTCCTTGGTTACTTCAAGAGGTTTCTCTGAAGTACTGTTCTAATTTACAATGTGTGCATTTTCTATTCTTATCTGTAATTCTGTGAAAATAAAGCAATTGTTCAGTGGTTCATAATATGAATGCAAAAATATGTCCCCACTGAAGCATTTAACATAACTTAATGTACATTCAATGAGATTAAAGCAGCCAATAAGGAATATCATTCTTATTTACATTTTGAAAATGATGGTAACAAAGGGCCTTGCTACCTGTTTTATAAATGCAAGCTGCATGCTGATTAAGCTTTTAAAAATTCTATGAACAGCACAAGCTACTCAATTTGAACTTCTCATTGCTGGGTTCAAGTTCTTATTGCTGAATTCAAGCTTCTTTGGTTAGGGGGAGAATAAAAATAAATACCATAAAGAAAAAAAATATAATAATCTAATTTTTCCTGAACTCTCTATAACATGGACCATTAATCTACATCAATATATGATGAA
This sequence comes from Spermophilus citellus, assembly GCF_964194105.1. NCBI lineage: Eukaryota > Metazoa > Chordata > Mammalia > Rodentia > Sciuridae > Spermophilus > Spermophilus citellus. Next base: position 27,613,455 of record NC_138196.1, read on the forward strand.
GATATGTAAGTAGAAAATACAAAGTGTGAATTATGTGCATATCAAGGTAAAGTCTGTGGTAATATTTATTTTAAATTCCATAGATCCATTCACTCTTTTGATTTTATAATTTGTTTGTTTTGTCACTGCCTCTATGATTCTACTTATTTATTTCAAGTTTTAAAATATATATTTCTCCTTTGAGTAAATGTAGGCAACTGATATTGGGATAGAGTTTGAATTATGAGAAATACATAATTATGCTAAAGGAAATACATAAAACTAATGTGGACTAACTTAAATATGATTAGAGTTTAGTGTTAAATAAGCTAAGATGTCTAAGAAAGAGCTGATGGGCTATGAATTAAATTTTGGGTTGTATTCATCATATCTCAGAAATCAACTTTAGACATAAGGTTTCAATACATTTTTATGTAAAACTAAAAATAGAGTTATATAATATTTGGTATAATAAAGATACATGTCTTCTCATCTCTTGAGACATTCATTGTGATGGAAAAGTCCCCATTTTTACTTATAAGTATGAATAAATGTCACATATAAAGACCAACTATCATTTATTATATACAAAACAGAGAATTCCTTCTTTGACATTTTTTGTTTGGATTTACACAACTAGAGATGACATTTATGAGAAATGAAGTGCACTGAATTCACCTGAGATAGTAAGACTCTATATCTCCATTAACTTGTGAGAGATTTTATCATTCCAAACCTTCTCTGGACAGCCAAGTTATCTTCCCTTTCTCTGAACTGACAGGCTCTATGACAATTAATCATGCACTGAGTTAACACACAGTCTGTGTGTTTCAGTGGAGAGGTACTGTCATTGTGGGTCCTTGAGAAACATATTCAGAGGCCAGGAGATTTACATGAAGAAGAAAGTTTATTGGGGAATTATTTTGTGAGGAAATGCAAGGAAAACAGGAAGAAGTTGAACCATGATGTAGAAGCAACAGAATCCTCGCCAGTCCCTCAGGGAGGGAGCCTGACCTTGGCTGAAAGAGCTCTCTTTGCCTGAGGGCAATTCCCAAGGAGGGACCAAGGTCAAATACCACTGGCTGCCCATGCTTTTGGTGGTAGATCAAAGGAGAATCCCTGTCCTGAAGTAGGGAACTGGGAGGTGCACTTACAGCATCCACTACAAGAAGTAATGTAATGAGGGTTAATAGCACAGCCTCCAGAGTCAGATGGGCTGATTTAAACGTGTTGTTTTTTAAATTCTGGCTATTTAACCTTGGCAAGGTATTTAACCTCTCTGTCCCTGTGAAGTGGGAATAAGAATACTGTAGGTAGTCTTATTGAATTATTGTGAAAAATGGTTAACGCATGTAAAGTATATGTCTGTTCTTGGAATCTGGTGATCACTCAGTAATAGCTATTATTATTAGAGTTTGTTGCAAAATAGTGAAACTATCTTTTAGACTAACTCATATGAATATTTTTTCCTATATAGGTCAGGAAAGGCTAATAACAAATTACCCCCAATCTCTAGTTGCTTAAAACAACAAGAGATTATTTCTTGGGCATGGCACATAAATATCATGTGCTGACTAGTATTTTACTAATTTGAGGACCTAAGCTGGCAGAACAGTCACTTGCTATTTCCAGTTACTGCTGCTGCCATGACAGAGAAAAAAAATAGCATTTGAAATCCATGCTGATTCAAATACTTTCACTTCAGAGTGACATACCATTTTTACCCACATTTTTTTAGTTAAAATAAATCACAGGGGTAAGCTCTTCCCAAGAATGGTCAGGGAAGTGTGATCCTACCTTTTCCCTGGAAGGACTATCAGAAGGACTTCATGACTAATACAGTTTTAATTTTTTAATTTTTAAATTTTATATACCCTGGGAGAATATACACTTGATGATGAAAGCTAACTTTTCTTGAGCACTTATTATGTGACAGGTAACACATAAAGAACAATACTGTGAAGTCCTATTACTATCCCAATGTCACATATTATATCGGCTCTACTTCAGGCCTGATTGCAAAGCTTTTACTCATAACTAACTATTCCTAAGAACTTTAGTGATAGTGGCATGACTCAAAATATTTTCAACATACCCTCTATTTTTATTTTTTTTTTTAGGAATTGCTTTTAGATTCTATAATTTGAAGGGACATAACTTTCCAAATGTATAAAGTAGAAACTTCTTTCTTGTTCCAGTGATAGTATGCGATGTCAAATAGGTCTAAGTTGAGAGACCCATTTCCATTAGGTAACTTAGATCGATGGAGACTCTACCTTCTTTAGCACAAATCATCCACGGGTTGTCTTTCTACCAGAAAGCCGGAAGGATCCCCATGGTCCAGGCCTGGAAGTGATGTCTATAACTTCTGCTTATACTCTGTATGCTAGAAACTCAGTCCTAGAGCCACACCTAGATACAAGGAAGGATGGGAAATGTGGTTTAGCTGTGTGTCTAGTGAGTCTGACCCATGACATAGGGACTGTGCTTTCTATTTCCATGGAATTGAAGAGACCTTTAAATCAGTAATTATACTTAGCTGGGAACATCCCCAAAGTACCCCACTGTTTGCCATGCATTCCTTCCTCATGTAGTCCTCCAGAGCAGTGCTTTCAATCGCTGTGTGAAACTGTATTTTCCTCTTTAGCATTAATACAGAATGACATAGAGGGCACTCTGGTAATAAGCAATAAACGAAGTTGCAGTGTGATCTGGGGGAGGTTTTCACACACTACTGGGGCATCACACTACCAGAAAGCTCTGAAGTTTGGTAGGAGAGCAACAGCTCCCGACTTATCTTCCAGATTGTGTCTCACAGGGCATGGAGCGGGGCTGTGGACTGCTGCACTGAAAGAGAATCTTGAAAGCTATTTTGTAGTTCATTGGGAGGCTTGATTAACTTTCTAGAAGCTTCCTCCTTTAGGCTGAGCTGCAGCTATTGTATTGTCTGCTCCCATGAAAATGACAGGGTTAATAGGACTGTTCAGATTGGGTTCCCTATCGTACCATGATTCTAGTGGGGCTATCCTTTCTGGGAACATGAGGGGTCTGGTCCAGTAACACACATTATTTTTAAAAATTTAAATGCTTTCAAAGATATTATGTAATTTTGATTTTGTCCAGTAGGGAGGTCAGGGTGTATGTTTTTCTTACTATACTTTATATTTTTAGCCTAGTCCAGGGTTTTAATATTTTGTTGCATGGAATATAGACCACAATAGCTCAAAAATTAACAAGATAGATAGATACCTGTATCATCATTTGGTAGGGGAAAAAAACTAGCTGAGCAATCATATATGTTTTTCCCCAAATCATGTAATAACTTGCCCAAATTTGGAGGACATTCTACTGATTTATCTTTCATTGTTCTTTTCATAACCACCTCTGTTGTTTATCACATTCCTTTTAATATACTCAAAAGTAGCAAATATTCACATTTTGAGCATAAATTATAGTTTTGGAAATAACCACAAATAGTCCAATATTAAACATGTTGAATAAAGTTAGATAAACTATTTTGGATTAAAAAAATGAAGTATATCTATAAACTAAAACTATTTTGAGGCTCCTAGGCTATCACATTATACATAGCCCTAAAATATTTGCCAGTTTGAGAAAAATGCACAAATATTTAAAAATGCACATCTCATCTCAACTACATAACCATGTGACTTACCTATGTTAAGATCAGAACCAGATTCAAGGAAATTGAAAACAGAAACTAGCTGTGACAAAAATGTGTAGAGTGCAAACCATGGCCAGGTTTAAAAGCTGAACTTTTGTTTTAAGTGATTCTTAGTGAAATCTAGCATGCAAAACTTGGTTTGTGATTTGGCCTCTGAGGAGAGTTATTTATAATGATAGAGGGTGAATGGGCAGTTCTTCATATCTACTATGTGTTATGTGATTTATTTCATTTAACTCTCAGAACTCTCTATGAAACAGATAATATTTCTCTTTTAAAGTTGAGGGAAAGGCTCATGGTTTCCAGTAATGGATTAAAGGTCACCCAGCCAGAATCCTATAGCCACAGTAGGAGGCAGAGCTAGAATTAGAATCCAAGTCTATCTGTTTCAAAGTCAAGGTCTGTCTAAAGAATACTATTTCCTTTTCAAAGGGACAAGAAAGGCTAGAAGTGGAGGTGAAGTAGGTTGAATGGTGGTTTCATTCACGAATGGTTGTTCTGAGGGTCCAGTCATTACAAAGAAGGAAAGAATAAGGATTGAAAAGGATGGTGTAAAATGTTCCCTTTTGCAGATTGTTCACATAGCAAATATGCAAGAATTTCCAAATCATCTCTGAGAACCAACCAGCGAATTTAGCAAGGGCATAGGAAACAGGATAATTATACACGTGTGTGTGTGTGTGTGTGTGTGTGTGTATAAAACATGTCACACATATATACGATATATATATCAAATATATATCTCAAATATATATAGTTTGAGATTGATTGTTCATTTATGTAAAAGCAGTAAAAATTTGAAAGTACATTTTTAAAAAATAAATCCCATTCATAAGAACACTCAAAATTTGAAATGTTTATGAATAGTTTAACAAAAAAGGTTTAATACCACTAAATTGAAAACTGTAAAAAAATTCAGAGAGAAAAACAAAGGAGACATAGGTAAATGTTCATGAATTAGAAGACTTGATATTGTTAAAATGGCAATTCTCTCTTAGTTGGTCTATAAAATCAATGTTATCCGGATAAAAACTTGAGCAGACAATAGAAATGCACATGCTAATTTTAAAATTTATATAGAAAGACATATTTTAAGAAATTTTTATAAATAAGAATGGAATTGATAAAATTATCTTACCTGATTTCAATATTTCCAAGAAATCTGTAGTAACTTAAAACATATGCAGTCCAGATTAGAGCAGAATAGAGTCCAGAAATGTACCTACATGGACTTGGTCAGCTGATTTAAAAAAAAAACAACATTTTTTTTTTTAGTTGTAGGTGGAAACAATACCTTTATTTTATTTTTATGTGGTGCTGAGGATTGAACCCAGTGCCTCACACGTGACACGCTTCCTCTGAGCCACAACCCCAGCCTGGTCAGCTGAGTTTTGATAAAGGTACCAAGGCCAAATAATGGGAGAAGTAAAATTTTTTTGAAAGAATGATCTTAGATCAACTGAATATTTGTGAACATCTACTCTTACCACACAATACATGCAAAAACTAAATTAAAAAGGATCACAGACACCAATGGAAAGTGTAACATGTTATACTTTTGTAACACTATAAAACTTCTAGAAGAAAATACAGTATAGGAAATATCTATATGCAAAGTTGGGCTAGGGAGAGTTTTTTTAATTTTTTAAACAAAAGGTGCATGACCCATAAAAAGAAGTAATTGACAATTTGAATTTCATTAAAATAAAGAATACTGCTTTTCGAAAGTCACCATTAATAAGATGTTAAAGCAAAATCAGAGAGTGGGAGAAATTATTCACAACACATTTATCAAGATAGTGACAACATATGTATCTAGAATATATAAAAAACTCTTATGACTCAAAATGAGCAGAAGCTATAAATAGACATTTCACCAGATAAGACACAGATAGCAAATAAGCACATTAAAAATATCATTGGGGGCTGAATCCAGTGGCAATCACCTGTAGTCCCAGTGGCTCTGGAGGCTGAGACAGGAGGATCACAAGTTTAAGATTGGCCTCAGCAACTTAGCAAGGCCCTAAAAAACTTAGTGAGACCCTGTCTCAAAAACAAACAAACAACAACAACAAAAAAAATGGGCTGGGGATGTAGCTCAGAGGTAAAGCGCTCCTGGGTAAATCTTCAGTACTAAAAATAAACAACATAACAAATAACAACAAAAACAAGTAATTGGGGAAGAATCCCTTAAAATCACAAAGAAACACAATTCCATTTATATATATTAAAATGACTAGATATATAAAAAATTGACCATTCCTAATATTGGTCAGGATGTAGATAAAACAGAACTTTTATACCCTATTAATTAGAATGTAAAATTGTACACTACTTTGAACAATGATTTGGCAGTTTCCTAAAACATTTTAGATCTACCATATGACCTAGATGTTCAACTTCCAGGCATTTACTCAAGGGAAACAAAAACATGTGTTCATCTAGGGATAGTTGACAAATGTTTATAGAATTTTACTTGTGAAATCAAACGCCCATTAACAGACGCATGGATAAATAACTTGTGATATATCCAATGCAATGGAATCCTACTCAGAAATGAAAAAGGAGGAACTATTAACACATGGAACAACAGTTATGAATCTCAAAATAACTATGCTGAGTTTGAAAAGCCAGGAAAAATTAGGCCAGGGTATATACCGTATTATTACATTTAAATATTTTTGAACATGTAAACTAACATAGTGGCAGATCAGTGGTTGCTTGGGGGAAGGAATAAAGAGATGAATGTTTATGAATAGGCACAGGTATTTTTCAGGGATGGTGGAAGTGTTCGCTACTTATCCTAATAATGTGTTTATGTGTATATGTCAAATTATACACCTTCAATAAATGTAGTTTTGACGACTTGAATAGTAAATCAATGAAGCTGAGAAATAAAAAGTATCAGGCCCATAGAATTTCCTGCCGTGGAGTAGGTTAGCTTCTATTCTTGAGGAGTCTCATCATAATTCCAGATAAATGTGGCATAAATCTGATTTTATTCATTCTCAATACCTAACCAAAACAAGATAAAGGGATCTTTTGACAGTGTAAACCCCAAAGAACAAGGAAATGATAATGATAACATTTTGAACACTAGAAATTGGATGGACAACTAGAAAATTACCTGAAAAGGCCAAATTTTAAGTGGACACTGAGTATGGTCAAGAAGCAACTCCATGTCGTAAAGGACTCGGGAATCATCAGTACCCAGGACTTCTCTGAGAAGGACTTGAAATCTTAGAAGCAGTTAGATGACTGGACTCCCCTCCCTGGCCCCATGACCCTAGATGACTGTTCCTTTTCCACCTAGACATGAAACTGGAGGTTCATTCCCTGGGAAGGTAGAACAGAGGGTTCTGGACTAGGGATGCTGGATGGAAGAGGAACAGAGTGACCGTATTGAAAATCGGGTGCTCAAGGCTTGTGTGCATAATGAGCGTGGAAGTTCCTAGTCTGCTCCCCTCAAGAGCTCAAGAAACAAGGCATTCAGGCCTCTGCCTTCCTGAAAGCGGGCTTCTCTATGGAATGTGACCCATCCAAGAGAAAGACTTAAGAAGACTGAGACTGAAGTTTCCAAGTGGACAGACCACCCAGTTCTCTCAACTATGAATCTCTTGGTTCAGAAGCTCTGTCCTTGGGCACACAGGTTTTATCAGCCTGTTGGCTCCTTTACCTAAACAAGAGAAGACAACTTAGCACTATGAGAGAGCTAGGGAAGGTTCCAAATGAAAGGTAACAACCAAAAAAGAAAAAGGCAATGAAAATAATATTGTTAAAAATTTGTTATTATTCCAAGAAAGAGAACAACAACAACAACAAAAAAAAACATTTATCTTTGTTCAAAAGAACAAGATTCTTTGAAATGAACATCCCAAAGGACTTGAAATTAAAAAAAAAAAGTATAGAAAAAATACTGAAAAAAAAAGATTTGGAAGATAAAAATTAAAGGAAGTTCCTCCTACAAGTTAATACAAACCCAAAATCCAAACCTAAAACAAAACAAAAAACATAAATGGAAAATAAAAGAGAAAAACATAGGAAATCAGACTACCAGTCAAAGAGTTGCAGAGAGAAATTTCAGAGAAGTGGAGGGAAGGATTTATCAGCAAAATGATTTAACATTACTCCCTCAAAGTGAAGGTTCTGCTTTTCTAGAATGAAAGGAGGCAACAAAGTCACTGAAAATTGATGTCCACTAAGTACCATCATACTTCAGAACACTGGAGGTAAAGAGAAGGCTCTCCAAAGTTCCAGAGGAGACAAATCATGCTACATAAAAAGGAAAAGAAATTAGAATGGTCTCAGATTTCATAAAGACAATCTTAAAAAGTATAGAAAAGTAGAACATTACCTTTATACTTAAAAAAGAGCTAATTCCTTACTTTTCTATTAATAAATAATGCCTAAAATTGAAAAAAAATCTAGAAATAGCTATATATACTTTAAGGAAAAAATAATTTCCAACCTAGAAATCTATACACTCAAATATCATATATTAAGTGTTAGGACAGCCTCAAAACATTTAGTCCTATGAACCCTTTCTTGAAAAGCTATTGAAGGATATACCCAATAAAATAAGATTGTGAACCAAGAAAAAGGGAGACACTCTCTTATGTTTGGATAGAAGGAATGTCCCCTCTCCCCGCCAACAAAGCTCCTGTGTTACTGCAGGAAGGTGCTGGTGTGAAATGATTAGGTTAGGAGAGCTGTAACCCATTTAATGGGCTAATAATTTGAGTGGACTAATTGGGTGGTAACTGTAGCCGGTGGAGCATGGTGGAGGAAGGGGTCCCCGTGGGCATGCCTTGGAAATTACTTTCTGCTTCCTGGCTCTCAAGACCTAAGCAGCTTTATTTCACCACACTCTTCCAGAATGATGTTCTGCTTCTCCGTAGGCCCAGAGCAAGGGAGCTAAGTGACCATGGTCTGAGACTTCTGAAACTCAGCCCCAAATTATTTTTTTTTCCTCCTGAAAGTTGTTCTTGTCAGGTATTTTGGTCACAGCAATGAAAAGCTGACTGACAACACATTGTACCAAGGAAAAAAAAACTACAACTCGGGAGATGAGCAAGCTCCCCTGCTTGATGGTAAAAGGAAATCTTGAATGAGGAGAACACTGGGCACAGGTAATGGCTAAAGTGTGTCCCAATCTCTGGGAGAGATGACTTTAAGAAGATGAAATTTATACAATAGCTAAAATTAAAGAAATGTATTGAGAGTATATTTAGACAAGGAGGGAAGGATTTGAGGTTGACTTAGGGATAGGCACAGAGAAAGCTAAGCAATGAAAAGAAAATTCAAAACAATGATTAGCTCCAGGGCGAATGAAATATTGGGCAGAGAAGGAATTTCAATAATACTTTATTGCCTGGCTCATTTCTGAATTTTATATATATATAATGATAAGGTAAATACTGAATGTCTCATCTAAATTTTGATTTTTCTCTCCTGGGAAGGACTAGGATATGAGGCATATGCATGCATTTGGGATCTAGGAGAAGAAAAAAGAGCTAATTCCTTACTTTTCTATTAATAAATAATTCCTAAAATTGAAAAAAAAATCTAGAAATAGCTATATATCTTCTTAGGGTAAATACAAAGAGTCAGCTCAAAGTCATCATTTTATGGCTGGAATACTGGAAAGTGGGGTGCCTTGAAAATCCTGTGTGTATTAACAAATCTTATAGAAGTGCTTACTCTTGAACCATATGCATATATCACTTTGATAAGAAATACTGTTTTTAAGCATCCTTGGTTGTAGAGTTTCTGACCTCCATAAATTTCTAATTGTCTTGATGAAACTCTCTAAAACCTATAATATCCCTCCTCAATAAGAGCTGAGATCATGGAATCTGCAACTAAACTCTTTGCTCTTGGATTCCTGGACTCTAGGACAGTTTCAAGTGTGGCTTGCATCTAACATAGCCAACCTCTTGGTGAGTGGTAGAAAAATAAGATTAGGTAATATTAGCCCTCAGCAGGGCTGAGGCAAACTATATTTTGTCACACTGGGAATAGAGTCAGGATGAGGGTGGTTCCTCCATCAGCTAGCTTGCTGCTAGACTATTCATGTCTGAGGCAGAAATACAGAAGAAAAAAATTGCTACATTGAGTAGGTGGGTGGTACGGTGTAATCTACATGTATGTTTCCCCCTCCAACTTATATTTTGAAGTTTAATCTTCAAGGTAATGCTATTGAGACACCCCTGTTTTAGTCTGTTTTTCTGTTGCTATGACAAAATGCTCATTACTGGATACTTTATAAAGAAAAGAGTTTTATTTAGCTCACAGTTCTGGAGGTTCAAGAGCATGCTGCTAGCATCTGGTCAGCTCTGGGAAGGGCCTTCTGGCTGTATTACAACATGGCAGATGGCATTATCATGTTGGGAACACATAAGAGAGGGAGAATTCATATGGTGAGACAGGAAACGAGAGATTTAGGGACCAGGCTTACTCTTTATATAACAGCCCACTCTGATGGGAACTAACTGGGGTTCAGGTGAACTACATTACAGAGTGATACCCCATTGATCTAATTACTTCCAGTAGGTCTCACCTCCCAGAGGTTCTGCCCACCTATTAACATTGGGGATCAGCTTCACGTGTATAAACTTTGGGGAACATATTCAAAGCACTGCAGTGCTCTTATAAAGGAAGCTTGAGTGAGACTGTTTACCCTTCTGTGTCACATGAGAACACAGAGGCATTATCTGTGAAGCAGAGAGCAGATGAAAGATATGCTGGTATCTTGATTTTAAACTTTCCAGCCTTCAGAACTGTGAGAAGTAAATTTCTGTTGTATATGAATTACCCAGCCTAAGGTATTTTGTTATAGCAGCTCGAATGAATTAAGACATGGGGAAAAGTAAAGATGTTAAGAACAGGTAACTTCAGTTTATGCCTTTATCAGATCACAGAGGTAGAAAGGAAGATCTGATTCTTCATTTGGACCAAGAATTAATTTCAAGGTGAAGTTTACTGGTTTTATATGAAATGGAAAGTACTAAAAATACTTCAGTGTGGTACTATGGCAACATTAGTCATTTGAAAAAAGTTACACTTTATGAGCTTTTGCTTCTTTGATTTTTTAATTTTCCAAATATTTATGTAAAGATAAGTAAATTTTTTTACTTTTTTAGTTCCCATTTCACCCCAACATTTTCCTCACCTGATCTTCATCATTAACAGAGTTATGAGTTTCTTCTCTCAAAATGAGTTGGCATTAAAGCTATCATGAAAACATACTGCCAACCTTTGTAATATTTTTTGTAAAGGACATTATAAAGGAGTGATGATGTGGGATCAGGAATGGGGATGGTTTTTGAGGGCAAGAGAGTGTTGCTACTGGGAAGGAATCAATTTTAACAATGGAAATTTATCTTTCTTCTTGTAATACCTCTAGGAAGAAAAATATGGTATCTGGAACCCTTTCTGAATCTGATTTGATCATGTTCCTCTATTAGAAGAGAGTGAAGATGTAGTTATAACAGGTTGAAGATAGAGGGAGGGTGGGTTCTCAAATAAGAAAGGAATGAGAGTTCTTTGATCACAGGACAACTGTGTGTGTGTGTGTGTGTGTGTGTGTGTGTGTGTGTGTGTCTGTGTCTGTGTCTGTGTGTCTGTGTTTCATATATATTGAGCTCATATAAATCAGAAAAAAGATGCCTGTGCTTCATTGTTATATCCTGTCAACCTAACAAAAATTATTATCAGTGCATAACTTAAACTTTCACAATAACTAATAACACAGTTTAAGAGATTAAAAATACAAACTCTAAATTCTCTAAATTAAAAAAAATTAAAAACTCTTGCCTTGGGGCAAAGGAAGAAATCCATGGATTATATATTAATTTAACTTAATGGAGAGAAAATGAGCTATTTAGAGAGTTACTATTTTCTAAAATTTTAGAACTAAGAGTACACATAATTAGATGATCATAATAATACAGCAAAGGATGCTCAGTCTATCAGACCCAATTTTAATCACTTATGCATTGCATCTAAATTTTTAATATTAAGATAATATAACTCAACACTCTGATATCTTCCCACATATTTGTTTTTGGTAGACTGAATTTTTCTACAGATAAAAGTGAGATATAAAGATATTTTCCTTTTTTTTCTTTTTCTTATTGATTGTTACATAATATTTGTATACATTTATTGGGTACAATGTGGTATTTTGATTCATGTTTACATTGTGTAATAAAATCAGAGTGAGCTTACTCATCACCTCAAACACTTATTGTTTCTTTGTGGTGATTACATTCAAAATCCTTTCTTGTAGCTATTTTGAAATACACAATGAGTTATTGTTGATTATCATCACTCGATTGTGCCAAGGAACATCAAAATGTATTTCTCCTATCTGTCTATTATGCAGTGTCACAGCTATTGATCATCTTCACTCCATCCCCACCCTATTCTCCCTAGAATCTGGTTACTACAGTTCTACTCACAACTTCTACGAAATTAAGATATTTAAGATTCCACACGAACACCATCATGAACTATTTGTCTTTCTGTGTCTTGTTTAATTCACTTAACACAATGACCTCCATCCACATTGTTGCAAATAACAGGATTTTTATCTTTGTACGGCTAAATTAATATTCCATTGTATATACGTACTGCATTTTCCTTTGTTCAGTCATCTGTTGATGGATTCTTAGGTTGATTCTGTATCTTGGCTATTGTAAATGATTCTGAAATAAAAATGGGAGTGTAGGCAAAACATAAATGCTTTTGAGGATGTGGAGAAAGGGACACTTACACACTGTTGAAAGAAATAAATTAATACAGTCATTATAGAAAACAGTATGGAACTTCCTCAAAAAATTAAAAATAGAACCACCATTCATTGACACATTTTCCATCTTATTTACCAGAATGATTTTGAGTTCATCTTTTATATTGTATTGCTGACCTCTGAAAAGAATTTTCTCCTTCCCCCTTTACTTTATAGAACATTTCAAATTGCTGATTTTGTGATATTGCCCTAATTCCATGTCTGGAACAAAGATTATATAAGCAGTCAGGTCCTTCGTGGACTAACATGGTCAGGCTTGTCCTGGGATCATCTCCTTTTACACCATTTCCTTGTGATTTATGCCTTGCTTACTTATTCCCAGAAATGGAGGCAGAGAAGCAGCAAGGGAGGCAGAAAAGCAATGAGCTGTTGTCTCATTGCAGTGAGGACCATAACACTTCCTATCTCATTTCAGGTAAAGGAATGGAGTCATCACCTAACACCGCCTTTAAGTAACCTAAGGGAGCTGCAAGAAAAACTGCAAGGAGCTAGTGAGGGTACCTAGAAGAAGAGGAAATTGGCATTTCTATTCTCAGTTGGAGACTTGCTGGAGTACAGAGGTCCTTATGCCTTTCCTGGGACTGTCAAAGGAGAACAGAATGTTGAGAAACATCACTTTTGTCTGGGAACTGTGTAGCAAGGAATGCTGACCAAGTTCCTAAGGAAACTCCCTGTGTCTCAGGATGTCTGACCAACAGAGGTCACTGACAGTCGTCATTAACCAGAGAGAAAATACAAGTAATTTAAGTCACAAAAAGTGCATGTTTCCCTTAATTTCCTCTGGCTCCATCCTGATTATGGAAAGCAGAAGAGGGAGGGAAAAGATAAGAAGGAAAGAGGAAAGATAAGGCCTGTGTCTTCTCCCCTACTGCAGTCCTAAGTTGGAGCAGTAGAGGAGAATCTTGGAATGGACTGTGAGACTGAATTTTGACCTAGCAATGAATGGGGCTTGTTAAACCTCTGCATGGAAGTCATCATTAATGAAAGGGGCTTTTCATTTATCTGAACAAACTTGGAGACTGTGGGATCTGAAGAACCAAGAGATGGAGCAGCAGAGCATATTTAAAAGCAGTGATTGGGGCTAGGGATGTGGCTCAAGCGGTAGCGCGCTCGTCTGGCATGCGTGCGGCCCGGGTTCGATCCTCAGCACCACATACCAACAAAGATGTTGTGTCTGCCGAGAACTAAAAAAATAAATATTAAAAATTCTCTCTCTCTCTCTCTCTCTCTCTCTCTCTCTCTCACTCTCTCTCCTCTCTCACTCTCTCTTTAAAAAAAAATAAAAGCAGTGATTGGAGAAAAGTAAAGCCATTTCCCAAGAAGCTCAGATTGTTCAGTAAAATGATTACACCATGATGGGGACAGATTAAGTAGTAAGGTGATTTTGACAACCGTTAAAGAGCCTTTGGGGGAAGCTGTGCTCAGAACATAGGGTTAAGGAGTTGGTACCTTCCTTTCCTGAAGAATCGATGTTGGTCTATTGGGGACGACTTATTACTAATGCTAAAGTCCTTGTTTAAATCCTCGTTGTGATCTTCATTTGTTGTCTCATCTATTCAGACATTTATTAATTGACTTTGTCTTGTACACACACACAAAAGTGACGCTAAGGCAGCTGCCCCTGTGCTCAACAATCATAAAAATCACAGTAATTTATAGGCTACTTATTAGGTGTTTGCACTTTTCTAAATGTACTATGGACATTAATCTAATATAATTACTTTAATCCTGAAAGGTAGTCACTGTGATTATCATGATTTTATAGATAATGAAACTGAGGCCTAGAGAGGTTAAGTCATTTCTAAGGATATATTGCTTGTGAGGGTTGAGGCTGAATTTGAACCCAGGGAAGCTGGCTATTGAGCTACATCTAATGCTATACTGTCACTTGTGATATAGGGTATTTACTCAATATAAATTCTAATTTAGAATATGACTAAGTTTAAAGATTAGATTGGAGGGAGAAGAATTAATGTGGCCTGGGAAGGCTTGAGAGTCTCATGTTCCTGCACCACTGGCAAGTTGCCATAAATGGCAGCTATATCTTTAGGACCTGCGATGAGAGTGTACATTAGGCTCATTTCAGAGACTCAGCTCTGTAATATCAATTACAGTATCTACTTTGGTCTCATCACCCAGAGACATATTCTTTAGAATAAAACAGTTTGATATATTTCTTTATTCTTATTTAGAAACAGGTATCATAATTTCATTTAGACTTCCAGCCTCAGGAGATATCTACGTCTATATCTATTTCATCTGGATTGATATCATCTATACCTATCTGCATTTGTATCTAATAACCTTAGTAGTCATTGGGGAGTTGTTCTTGAACCCTGGGACAGATCTCTTCTTCTGCATTCTAGCAAAAGATGATAGAAAAGTCTGTAACCCTTTCATGCCCCAATTTGACCACAGGAAGAATCAAAACAATGGGAAAATGACATACCTAATAAACAGAGAAAATCACAAGAAATATGTTGCTTGCTTTTTTGTAACAGTATTCTGGGGACAGTGAAATGCTGTAGGGGGGGCTACTGAATGCCTCAGAGAGAATTTTTGAAAGGAGAATTGGCATTCTGGCTGCTGAGAACTCAGTATTTTTGAGTTGCTAAGATTATACATCCTATCACTACCTGAAAGGAAAGTCTGGACTAGTGGTTTAATAGTCTTAAGACAAGAGTTTTCAGTTAAATGATTGTGGCTTGTGGGCAAAGCACAGAAGGCTGGAGTTTGAATTCTAACCATCCAAGGAACACATTCAGCTTTTGACCCTGAGAAAGGCAACTGGCATCTCTGAACCATCTTATCATTTATATACAGAAGAACTTCAAACTAGGTATCTACTATCTTTTCCTGATCTAACCTCTGATGTGTTTCTCTGTGAGTTAAAGGATAACCCACTGCGGAAATTTATGACCTTCTGTTTTGGAACCCAGGGTTTAGGTGGTGGATAACAGTACTTATTTACCACTCTTTCAAGGGCACATGTAGTAAAAACTGTTGTGAAATGTACCAGTGTGGCCAGAAATAGATGATTTCTCATTTTGATGACTTTTATTACATATTGTTTTCTGGTTCCTAGGCTTCCGTGTTCTCCTTGACCCGGTAAAACTCTCTTCCATACTGAAACCTTGACGGAAAACATCAGGAGTTAGCATAAAGTAATCATGATTTTCATGGATCTATGTTTATGATAAGGAGTGGAAAGTATCCTATCAGCAGATATGGATTTTGCTAAAGTAGAAGAATCTCTAAAACTAATGGAAAATCAAAGTGACAAAATTGGAAGTGTTTCATTCTCATTGAAACAGATGAGCGAGGTAAAGTGAATTGCAATTCCACCTGAGTTCTAAAAATCTATTTGTTTTCTCTCTGTGTGACTGGAAAGTGTCATCTATATCCTAACACTTTCAAGGGAAGAATGATGTTGAGAGTGTCGGTGGCAAAATAATCAGGAAATTGTTAAATTGTCGAAAATTGAGCATCAGGTTCTAACTTTGAGAGTCATGATTCATGTTCTGTCTTTTCTTTTTTTTCCTTTCTTGGACCCAACAGGGGTGTATACTTCTGTAAAGGTTTTGAAAACAAAATCCTATCATAAATATGGCCATTTAATTCCCTACAACTTTTTCAAAAGTTTCTTCTTAGGTTTCATTTATCCTTAAGGAAAACTCCTTAGAAAGTTTCAAGAATACACTGTGAATCCTTTTGGAATAACTAGAAAGAAGGCAAAAATGCTATTCCTTTTTACTATTGAGACAGAAATCAAAACAAGCTTACAATTATACCCCTTCTTTACCCAAATTTGGTGTATTTGTAAATAGCAATGATAAGGTAATAAAGTGTTCTTAAAAATAAATAAAATAAATATTCATTACTCCTGAACATCAGTGTGCAATGAGATTTCTAAATCTACTTTGAAGGGGAAATGTGTAACTTAGGTACATGTTTTTAGGATCTTAAGAAACATATTTATATTGGATGGTTTATGTGCCTCATTTGTAAGGCATGAAAAAGACTTGCCCTCAAAGAAAAGTGATAAAATAATAACCCAAGCTGGTAAAATAATAACCAACTTGGATACTGTGCCAAATGATGATGATAATAATACTTTCGCTACCTCAAGTATTATGTTAGTTAATAATAATATTAGTAACACTAGTATTCATCATCTCAATGTTCTCCCGAGGGTAGTAGGGAGGTTATATTAACATGGGTTGCTATATTTTCCAGCTCATTGGCTTACATGGGTATGATTACCAGCTCTTCCAAAGTATATTTTGATAATGGCTGGAAATTCCCACCAGGAGAGCCACTCTACATGTGTGGGAAACAAATTTGCTATCCTCTTCTGTTCTTCCTTATGGGAGGCTGCCATGAGGACATAGATCCCCAACTTCTCTGATAAGGACAGTGACAGTCTCACTGCTGTGTTGTTCTATCTTGGTTGCTACAGGACACATCTGCAATATTCCTTCCTCCCAGATTTGGAAGAGGTCTTCCTCACATCCATGTTTTTTTTTCACAATATGTATGGTATGTGCGTTTGCATTCCTCAGTGTTCATCAAAATGGCCTGAACTGCAGCTTTTACTTAATAATCTCTCTCTCCCTATAAGAATGAGCCTTTGTTTTGAGCTAGTGTGAGAGTCCTTTCCATTCTGTCTTCCATTTTCCACTTTCCTTCCTCCTTGGTTTCTTTCTTGAGTTCCTATCTCCATCAGAAAACAGACACGCATATATTCACACAGACAACAGTTACAAAAAAAAACTCGACATTTCCCCTTAGCTCCACCCCCTGAATCATTAATTAATGCAAAAAGAGGAGAGAGATGATGGAAAAGACAAGATCACCAGTCCAGACCAGTGACCATGACTAACTCAGTCTGAACAAATAATAATGCAATAATGGTGCACAACAGGCAGTGACTATTTGAATTTGATGACCAAGTCTTTAACAAGTAGCTTATATCTCATTATAGAAAAAAAATTTCATGCTTAGGATGTAGTCAGCTTTCAGCAATAGAAGCATCTAAGTAGACCTTACGGAATCAACTTGAAGGCAATTTCTAAAATGTGCTGCTCTTGTTACTGGACTGAGAGGATGTTGAGGCCAAGATGCAATTCATCCAGTTCGTATTTTATATAACTTTGGAGGTTATAAAGAATTTTTACATATACTAAGTTACTGTATTCTTTGCAAGAATTCTGGGGAGTAAAGCAAGAACTGTGTTTATTTAATAAATAAGAAAACAAATTCAGAAAATTTCATAAATTTTCCTAGGGTTCTAGGGCTGATGAATAGCAGAACTGCAATTTGATTCCAGCCAATTATGTTCCTAAACTTCATATGCATTATCCCATGTAAATTTTCAGTGACTGCTCATCTCTTTTTTGGCTGGTAAAGGTCATTGGTTTGATGGGTTAAGGAAATGAACTTAAATGAGACTTATGGATCTTCTATACTTGCCACAAAGTTCCAAGATAATTGTGAATCTCTCTCTTAGACACACACACACACACACACACACACACACACCAAAAATAACCATAAAATCCTTGTTTTCAGATGAGCGAAGTAAAGTGAATTGCAATTCCACCTGAGTTTGTTTTCATTCCCCTTTTCTCCCTTCCAGTTGAAATGCACAGAATTTCATGTCCAGTGTTACAAATGAGTGGCACTGGATTTTTGAGTTCTTCAGGGTAGGAGCTTTTTATCTCCATATTTTCTCCTATGCCACATAGTAATGGCCTTTAAAAAGAAGATAATGAGAGAATAGGAGGAAGATGGCGGCGAAGGGAGTGCATCACCCCAGTGCGCCGCGTCACTGTGCGGGAGAAAGACGAAGAGAAACAGCTGAAGGCTGTCTTGTTGGGAATTTCAAGTGAAATTGAGGTGCTCCAGAATCTAGTGGATGGATTTCCATTGCGCGAGGTTCGGCTGCGGGGGCTCGGTCGGGGGCGATTTCTCCGCACGGAGGGTCGCAGTGCCTGATCTGCGGACCGCCCCGCAGCTGGAGTCTGTGGCGCACGCTGGGAAGCGGCGAGGTGTGGAGCGGGAGTGCAGCGATGCGGATTCTGGGGGCTCCTGCCAGTGGTGCAATGGCCGTGCTTAGTGCTGAGTTCCGGCTTTGAGACAGAGGAGAGAAGCGGTCCAGTTCGATTCTCGACACCGGTCGGACCACGGAGGAGGACAGCAGCCGCCATCTTGGAGAGCTGATGTAATCATCCCTGTTTTCTACTGATCTCAGCTCATTCAGCTACGGAACAGGTGATTTCAGGCTGGTATTTGCCTGCGTCTTGCAGACAGATCGCTCAGGCTTGGGGCTGGAGAACCTGAGGAGAATACTCCTCGGGGCTTGCTCCTGGAAAGGCGTGCGCTGGGCTTTAAGCAGCCGGATTCTGGTCCCCCGGGCTGCTTTGGCCCAGGGCTGGGGGACCCGCGGGGGTCGCTCCTTGGAGCCTGCTCCTAGCGGAGCGTGGCCGGGATTGGAGAGGCCAGGTTCTGGCTCCCGAAGCTGCTTTGGCCCAGGGCTGGGGAAGCTGCGGTGACTGCTTCTCAGTCCGGGTCCTGCTGGGTGCTGTGGGGGCCAGGGGGGCAGAGTGGAGTTGCTGCCTGTGCCCAGAGCAGGCCAAGTGACCCGCCGGCGTGGTATCAGACACCCCAACTGCAGCTGGGGCCGAAGAGAGTAGCCGCCCACGCCTGGAACAGGACCAGTGACCCGATGGCGCGGTAGCCAAGTCACCCCATTTGGAGTAGGGGCTGTGCAGAGCCGCCGTCTGAGCCTGCAAGGTAGGCAGACCTGCAACCCACTGGCAGGACAGGCCCGGTAGCCTGCCAGCATGGTGGACAAGTAGCACCGAGGCAGTCACGTCACACTGGTTGGAATGGGGGTGGAGCAGAGCCGCCGCCCGTGTCTGGAAAAGGCCCAGCGACCCGTTGGAGAGGCAGTCAGGTACCCCCACTGGGAGTGGGAGCTGAACAGTACTGCCGCCCAAGCTCGCAAGGTAGGCAGTCCTGCGACCCACCGGAAGAACAGGCCTAGAGGCCTGCCAGCGTGGTAGACACGTCACACCAATTGGCAATTGGAGTAGGGACCGAGCAGAGCCGCTGCCCACATCCGGATCAGGACCAACGACCCGAGGGCGTGGTAGTTACGTCACCACAATTGGAGTGCAGGCAGAGCAGAGCCGCCACCCATGCCCGCAGGGTGGGCAGACCTGCGACCGACCAGCATGGTAGACAGATCACCCTAATGAGAGGAGGACCACAGCCACTACCCGCCCTGCAAGGGAGATCTCCCAACTATACAAGAGCAATATAAATAAATAGGGGGAAAATTTCAAAAACACAACAGTTTCACCAAGCAGAAAGAAACGCGAGCAGTATGAAAAGACAAGGAAAGAAAGGACCACAAGCAATGCAGGTCAACTCAACACTAGAAGAGGTAATAGCTGCAACAGATGGAATGTCTGATAAAGAGTTCAGGATAAACATGCTTCAGATGATCTGGAGTCTCAAGGAAGCCATGAGACAGCAAAATCAGACAATGAAAGATCACTTTGACAAGGAACTACAGAAACAAATCCAGGAAGTAAAAGATCAATTTCACAGGGAGTTAGAAGTAATAAAAAACAAACAAATAGAAATCCTAGAAATGCAGGAAGCAATAAACCAACTTAAAAACTCAATTGACAATACTACCAGCAGAATAGATCACTTAGAAGATAGAACATCAGACAATGAAGACAAAGTATTTCAACTTGAAAAGAACATAGACAGCTCAGCAAGACTGCTAAGAAACCATGAGCAGAACATTCAAGAAATATGGGATAACATTAAAAGACCAAACTTAAGAGTCATTGGGATACAGAAAGGCACAGAGCTCCAAACCAAAGGAATGAGCAATCTATTCAATGAAATAATACGAGAAAAATTCCCAGACTTGAAGAATGAGACAGAATCCCAAATCCTAGAAGCCTACAGGACGCCGAATGTGCAAAATCATAAGAGATTCACACCTAGACACATTATAATGAAGATGTCCAACATACAGAATAAGGAGAGAATTTTAAAAGCTAAAAGAGAAAGGAAGCAGATTACATTTAGGGGTAAACCAATCAGGATAACAGCTGATCTCTCAACACAGACTCTGAAAGCTAGAAGATCCTGGAATAATATATTTCAAACACTGAAAGAAAATGGGTTCCAACCAAGAATCGTGTATCCAGCGAAATTAAGCTTCAGGATGGAAGATGAAATTAAAACCTTCCACGATAAACAAAAGTTAAAAGAATTCGCAGCTAGAAAACCACCTCTTCAAAAAATCCTTGGCAAAACATTACAGGAAGAGGAAATGGAAAATAACATTGAAAACCAACAGTGGGAGGTAGGACAGTAAAGGGGGGAAAGCAATCAAAGAGGAAAACAAATCAGGTTTAGTAACATAAATAAACAAATATGGCTGGAAGAACAAACCATATCTCAATAATAACCCTAAATGTTAATGGCTTAAACTCACCAATTAAGAGACACAGGCTAGTTGAATGGATCACAAAACAAGACCCAACAATATGCTGCCTACAGGAGACGCATTTGATAGGAAAAGATATACATAGACTGAAGGTGAAAGGTTGGGAAAAATCATACCACTCATATGGACTGCGGAAACAAGCAGGAGTGTCCATATTCATATCTAATAAAATAGATTTCAAGCCAAAGTTAATCAAAAGGGATAAAGAGGGAAACTACATACTGCTCAAGGGAACCATACACCAACAAGACATAACAATCATAAATATATATGCCCCAAACAATGGTGCAGCTATGTTCATCAAGCAAACTCTTCTCAAGTTCAAGAGTCTAATAGACCACCATACAATAATCATGGGAGACTTCAACACACCTCTCTCACCACTGGACAGATCTTCCAAACAAAAGTTAAATAAGGAAACTATAGAACTCAATAACACAATTAACAACCTAGACTTAATTGACATATATAGAATATACCACCCAACATCAAGTAGTTACACTTTTTTCTCAGCAGCACATGGATCCTTCTCAAAAATAGATCATATATTATGTCACAGGGCAACTCATAGACAATATAAAGGAGTAGAGATAATACCATGCATCTTATCTGATCATAATGGAATGAAACTGAAAATCAACGATAAAAGAAGGAAGGAAAAATCATGCATCACTTGGAGAATGAACAATAGGTTACTGAATGATCAATGGGTTTTAGAAGATATCAAGGAGGAAATTAAAAAATTCTTAGAGTTAAATGAAAATACAGACACAACATATCGGAATCTATGGGACACATTGAAAGCAGTTCTAAGAGGAAAATTCATTGCTTGGAGTTCATTCCTTAAAAAAAGAAAAAACCAACAAATAAATGATCTCATACTTAATCTCAAAATCCTAGAAAAAGAAGAGCAAAACAACAGCAAAAGAAGTAGAAGGCAAGAAATAATTAAAATCAGAGCTGAAATTAATGAAATCGAAACAAAAGAAACAATTGAAAAAATTGACAAAACTAAAAGTTGGTTCTTTGAAAAAATAAATAAAATCAACAGCCCCTTAGCCATGCTAACGAAAAGAAGAAGAGAGAGAACTCAAATTACTAGCATATGGGATGAAAAAGGCAATATCACAACAGACACTTCAGAAATACAGAAGATAATCAGAAATTATTTTGAATCCTTATACTCCAATAAAATAGAAGATAGTGAAGGCATAGATAAATTTCTTAAGTCATATGATCTGCCCAGACTGAGTCAGGAGGATATAGACAACCTAAACAGACCAATAACAATAGAGGAAATAGAAGAAACCATCAAAAGACTACCAACTAAGAAAAGCCCAGGACCGGACGGGTATACAGCAGAGTTTTACAAAACCTTTAAAGAGGAACTAACACCAATACTTTTCAAGCTATTTCAGGAAATAGAAAAAGAGGGAGAACTTCCAAATACATTCTACGAGGCCAACATCACCCTGATGCCTAAACCAGACAAAGACACCTCAAAGAAAGAAAACTACAGACCAATATCTCTAATGAACCTAGATGCAAAAATCCTCAATAAAATTCTGGCGAATCGGATTCAAAAACACATCAAAAAAATTGTGCACCATGACCAAGTAGGATTCATTCCTGGGATGCAAGGCTGGTTCAATATACGGAAATCAATAAATGTTATTCACCACATCAATAGACTTAAAAATAAGAACCATATGATCATCTCGATAGATGCAGAAAAAGCATTCGACAAAGTACAGCATCCCTTTATGTTCAAAACTCTAGAAAAATTAGGGATAACAGGATCATACCTCAACAATGTAAAAGCAATCCATGATAAGCCACAGGCCAGCATCATTCTGAATGGAGAAAAAATGATGGCATTCCCTCTAAGATCTGGTACAAGACAGGGATGCCCTCTCTCACCACTTCTGTTCAACATAGTCATCGAAACCCTGGCCAGAGCAATTAGACAGATGAAAGAAATTAAAGGCATAAAAATAGGAAAAGAAGAACTTAAAATATCACTATTTGCAGATGACATGATTCTATACCTAGCAGACCCAAAAGGGTCTACAAAGAAACTATTAGAGCTAATAAATTAATTCAGCAAAGTGGCAGGATATAAAATCAACACGCATAAATCAAATGCATTCCTGTATATCAGCGACAAATCCTCTGAAACGGAAATGAGGACAACTACTCCATTCACAATACCCCCCCCCAAAAATAAGATACTTGGGAATCAACCTAACAAAAGAGGTGAAAGACTTATACAATGAAAACTACAGAACCCTAAAGAGAGATATAGAAGAAGACCTCAGAAGATGGAAAAATATACCCTGTTCATGGATAGGCAGAACTAACATCATCAAAATGGCGATATTACCAAAAGTTCTCTATAGGTTTAATGCTATGCCAATCAAAATCCCACCAGCATTTCTTGTAGAAATAGATAAAACAATCATGAAATTCATATGGAATAATAAAAGACCCAGAATAGCAAAAACAATGCTAAGCAGGAAGTGTGAATCAGGCAGTATAGCGATACCAGACTTCAAACTATACTACAGAGCAATAGTAACAAAAACAGCATGGTACTGGTACCAAAACAGGCGGGTGGACCAATGGTACAGAATAGAGGACACAGTAACCAATCCACAAAACTACAACTATCATATATTTGATAAAGGGGCTAAAAGCATGCAATAGAGGAAGGATAGCATCTTCAACAAATGGTGCTGGGAAAACTGGAAATCCATTTGCATCAAAATGAAACTGAATCCCTTTCTCTCACCATGCCCAAAAGTCAACTCAAAATGGATCAAGGAGCTTGATATTAAATCAGAGACACGGCGTCTGATAGAAGAAAAAGTTGGCTATGATCTACATACTGTGGGTTCGGGCTCCAAATTCCTCAATAGGACACCCATAGCAAAGAGTTAACAACTAGAATCAACAAATGGGACTTACTCAAACTAAAATGTTTTTTCTCAGCAAAAGAAACAATAAGAGAGATAAACAGGGAGCCTACATCCTGGGAACAAATCTTTATTCCACACACTTCAGATAGAGCCCTAATATCCAGAGTATACAAAGAACTCAAAAAATTAGACAATAAGATAACTAATAACCCAATCAACAAATGGGCCAAGGACCTGAACAGACACTTCTCAGAGGAGGACATAAAATCAATCAATAAGTACATGAAAAAATGCTCACCATCGCTAGCAGTCAGAGAAATGCAAATCAAAACCACCCTAAGATACCATCTCACTCCTGTAAGATTGGCAGCCATTATGAAGTCC
This sequence comes from Spermophilus citellus, assembly GCF_964194105.1. Classification (NCBI taxonomy): domain Eukaryota; kingdom Metazoa; phylum Chordata; class Mammalia; order Rodentia; family Sciuridae; genus Spermophilus; species Spermophilus citellus. The sequence goes on from NC_138196.1 coordinate 27,637,769, forward strand.
AACAACAACAAGTGCTGGAGAGGATGCAGGGAAAAGGGTACACTTGTTCATTGTTGGTGGGACTGCAAATTGGTGCAGCCAATTTGGAAAGCAGTATGGAGAGATTTCTTGGAAAGCTGGGAATGGAACCACCATTTGACCCAGCTATTCCCCTTCTCTGTCTATTCCCTAAAGACCTAATAAGAGCATGCTACAGGGACACTGCTACATCAATGTTCATAGCAGCACAATTAATGATAGCAAGATTGTGGAACCAACCTAGATGCCCTTCAATAGATGAATGGATAAAAAAATGTGGCATTTATACACAATGGAGTATAACTCTGCATTAAAAAATGACAAAATCATAGAATTTGGAGGGAAATGGATGGCATTAGAGCAGATTATGCTAAGTGAAGCTAGCCAATCCTTAAAAAACAAATGCCAAATGACTTCTTTGATATAAGGGGAGTAACCAAGGACAGGGTAGGGACGAAGAGCTTGAGAAGAAGATTAACATTAAACAGGGACGAGAGGTGGGAGGGAAAGGGAGTGAGAAGGGAAATCGCATGGAAATGGAAGGTGATCCTCAGGGTTATACAAAATTACATATAAGAGGAAAGGAGGTGGTAAGAGAAGAATAATACAAGTGGAAGAAATGATTTACAGTAGAGGGGGTAGAGAGAGAAAAGGGGAGGGGAGGGGAGGGGAGGGGAAGGGGGATAGTAGAGAATAGGATAGACAGCAGAATACATCAGACACTAGAATGGCAATATGTAAATCAATGGAAGTGTAACTGATGTGATACAGCAATCTGTATACGGGGTAAAAATGGGAGTTCATAACCCACTTGAATCAAACTGTGAAATATGATATATTAAGAACTATGTAATGTTTTGAACGACCAACAATAAAAAAATAAAATAAAATAAATGAATAAATAAAATAAAGGTATAGAAAAAAAAAGAAGATAATGAAACAAATGGATGAGGGATGGATGGATGGATGGGTGGATCAAAGCAATCAGAAACACCAGAGTCTGTGATCTAAGGAACAAGGCCCAGTTCTTGAAGACCCATGTTGCAGCTGGTCTTTATGAGTCATCCTAACATTCTAGTTACTCTTTGGAAGAGACATTCTGCCACACTGCTTCTCCTGGGTGGCCTGTATGGGCCTGCATTTCCCCAGTTTGTTGTTAATGTACTTGATCTAAATCATCCTGAACCTTGTGTCTGCTCTGAGATAGGCTGTTAAGCAAGCAAGGGTCTTTCAGAGACTGTACATTCAGGACTCCAGGACCTGCGGTATTGTTGTTTCATGATTTATGGCCAGAGGTGTGCACTCCTGTGTCTATTGGTCAATGATGATAAAGCGGACATTATTGCCTCTGTGGATTTCCTGTTGTCCCCTCAACATCCACCATTTAGAAGCATTTAATAAGTGCTAGGGGTGGAAAACCTCCTTAAGTTGCTGTTGCATTGTGGAGTGATTTGTAGGCTTCCTCTTCAAATTTTATAAACTAGCACAAACAGTATTTCACATTTACTTTCATAATTTTTTCTGTTCTTTCTTTGCATTGACAGGTGAAATAGTCCATAACAAGGGGACAACTGCTCTGATCCTTAGTTTTCATTTTATTTGCAACTTTGACCACAGAGGCAAGCTAAGCCCCAAGGAAACACTCATCTTTACTATTAATAGGTTGTCACCCATGCCTCCTTAACTGGTAGAGTAAGTCTGCTAAATAATAGTAGATCCTAAACACCAAGGAGGTAATCCACAATTCCTTATTAAAATTTGGGTGGGAAAAATCAATGTGGAGGTGATGCTGAATATTTGAATGCAACACCTAACTATGTTTATTATGAAGTGAATATTGAAGTTTATAAATCCTAAGTTTTTGGCAGTAGTTCTCAAAGTATGGTTTCTCCATCAGTAGCATAGCAGTATCAGCTGAGAACTTTTTAGAATGAAAATGGGGGGGGGCATGCTCAACATACCAAATGAGAACTTTTTTGATGCACAACCAATTATACACTAAAGTTTGAAAACTACTGGTCTTAGGATGTTTCCAAGAATGAGCCTTTTCTTTCTGTGTTTTTAAAATGATCATATGGAAAATTAATTTTTCTCTTTTCTGAACAGCATATAATCACACTAAACAATTATCCATACCTTTCCTCAAACATGTTAATCATATTAGAAATGGCATTCCCTTCTCATTCAAAATGCAAAATAGGTACCATTGCTCCAGAATGAGTGCCCTGGCAAATCAGGGCTTCAATATAAGAACTGAAATGAAATGCTTGCATAAACAATTCTTAGTTCTGAACTGTTCCAAGAAGGCTTACTTTTGCACCAAAAATATACATACAAATTATCCCTTACTACTATTTAGCAGAGAGAGGAGTGGGGAAGATGTGGGAATAGGGGGGCAAGGGCATTTTTTAAAGTACATTTTTGGAGAAAAAGCTTATGTTTGAAGGTATATAAAATGCTTTGTAAAGTTCTAAGAGGGGGTATCTATGCATTTAATGACTCTGCAATCCAGTGCTTTAACATTTTATTGTTGTCTTTATTGCCTGGAATTCCATCTCTCTGTGTCAGTGTTGGGGTAATGTGCGGTAAGAATGTTTCCATTTCAGTCCATGATTAATTAGCTGACATTTATTGAGTACTTAGTGTGTACCTATAACTGAGTTAAAATGAAATACTGAAAGTATGGCCTCTGCTTTCTCACAAGCTTACAACCTATTCAAAGAGATGGGAGTAAAATTCCTGAAACTTTTGAACTCAATAAAATGTCATGATCACAAGAGGTATGATACAGACAGCAAATGAAGACAGAGTTAGTGCACTATGGGGATTGGTTGCTCAGGGTGTTTAGTATTTATTTAAAAGGAGGCTTTATAGAGCAGGTGTATCTCAAAGGATGCTTTAGATCAGTGGTGAGTCATTTGTAAAAATGGCCTCAATTCTTCTGCTTCCTGTATCTCTGCCTTTTAGCAATGCAACTTTTTATTTTCTTACATGAAAAGTTACAGTCTAGTCCTTCAACCCTGAAATCTGAGTTGGCCTTACGATTACGGCAGTGACAAGATGTTAGTTCTGAATTTAAGTCTTCAAGAGACCTTGCATGCTTTGGGCCTCTCTCAGATTATCTTTAGCTGCCACAAACAAGCCCAGGCTCTCTATTTAAGGATGAGACTACATTCTTTATGAGACAAGCTGTCTCACCTGAGGTGACTGGAGACTAGTTGGCCCTAACAGGAAAAACTGCTGAGTACAGTCCTATTTGCCAACCACCATAATCTTGGGCTAAATGAATGTATACTGTTTTAGGCCAACAAATTTCAGAGTGGTTTGCCATTAATTATAGATAATTGATAGAAGAGCTTAAGACAGAGATGAAGAAAAAAAATTGTTCTAGGCTAGAGTTGCACCTCCAAGAAGTCAAGGGTCAGAAATACATGAGGTCAGACCAAAGAAAAATGGAGAAACTAGTAGAACTGGATGTCTGAGCCACTTTGTTTCCATAAAATAGCTCCAGGGATTGAGAGAACACATACTGGAGGCCAGAGATGCACCTCTATTCATATAATGATCTTTCTGCAAGCACTCCATCATGGTAGAACAAATAGGAATCCCCACATGTTGGGACATACAGGGTGCATCTACATGCCATCCTTTCAGGCTAGACTTTAAGAGAATGAAACATTGTTTCCTAGCCAACTATCAGATGCCAAGAACAAAAGATCCTGTGGCTTATAGTTTCCTTTTATTTTTCAAATAAAATTATGAGAACTTATATGTCATACTTTCAAGAAATGGCAACTGTAGACTCCCAGAGTAAAGATATTACCAAGTTAGACTGCTGTTCACCTTTCACTTTTCACAGTGTGGATCTACTGCCCATTGAAAAATAATTTTAATTCAGCTGTATTGGGTTACTAAAAATATTTTTCACTGTAAAAGAGTGTAAGAGGAAAATTTTACCTTGAAATGCTGAAATGTATTCTTTCTCTTAGATGGTACTGCTTGAAAAGCACATCTCTGGGATATGATGAATTCTTGTTTTAGTAGTAGCTCCTTAAATCTGGCAGAACAGGTGGGCAGTAGTGGGGGGTGGTAGGGGTGGAGTGAGGGTGAGGAGTGTGGTATTCTGGTGAAACAATATTGAACCTATAACTACTTATGCCTGGGATCTTTTGTTCCAGTAGCCACAGAAACTTCTTTTTCTTCTTCTTCTTTTTTTATTGGAAAACGGGTTAGTTGACAAAGTGCCATAAACTTTATACAAAATGGCCTTTACTGAGCAAATGTTTTACTCGATCAACCACACATACCCTAAAATTGTAGTGAACCAGGAATTTCAATAGAAGAATAGGCAGGAGTAATGAGGACTGAAGTGTCACCCAAGCAGGAGTCAAAGAGGCGTGTCATACCTGAATCAGTGCACACTGTGTGTGCAAGCTGGAAGGACAGAGGGCGTGCTTTAAAGTTGTTATTTTAATTGCTGCTTGTCTCCTATGAACATGTTGCTCCCTTTGGGCTGTCAAGTAATCAGCTCACCCCAAACTTTTCTGAACCGAGGGCCCGCAAGTCCCGCGTCCCATCTTTCCCTCTCAAGCCTGCCTCTCACCAGCGTTTGGGCATTCTGCGCCGGCTAACAGGTCCCTGCTTACTGAAGCATCACCTCTCAATCCCCAGTAAATCTCCGCAGCCCACTCGGACTGCAGCCTGTTTGCCGCCCGTCCTCCCATTGCAGCAGTCAGGGCGACAGAGAGGGAGGAGGCACGCCGGGAAGGGAAGACCCAGGAGGACCAACTCGCGGGCCAGCTCCGAAATCAGCATGGGGAAGGGAAGCGCGGGGCGAGTTCGCACCACAGGTAAACAGGCTGGCGAGGCGCAGGGCGCTGCCGCCGCCGCGGCCACCCAGCGATTTCCAGGCACGCAACTCCGCCTCCAGGGCTCTCTCCCTCGCGCTCTCGCCCAGCCGCTAGCTCGCAGCCCCAGCAGCCGCCGCAGCATCACTTCACACAAAGGACTGTTACCCGCTGAGCAGCTCCTCCACCTCCACGTCCTCCTCCGGTGACAGCAGCCCCGACAGCAGGGCTCCGGTGCGGCGGCGGCGGCGGCGCGGGGGGGACCTGTCACTCCTTGCAACCCAGGCGGTGGCAGCGCAGCGGCTTTTTTTTTTCTTTTAGCTTTTCTTTTTCCCCCCTTTATATCTCTTCGTCTTTTTTGTGGTTCCACCCATCTCTTCCCCCCTCCTCCTTCCATAAACAACTCTCCTACCCCATCCCCCCCCAATAAATAAATAAAAGGAGGAGGGTAAAGGGGGGAAGGAGGAGTGGTGCGGGGCGCGGGGGGGTGGTGGTGGCAAGGAAAAGGGAGGCAGCGCGACAGAGCCAGGCAGAGTCCGCACCGACAGCCAGGAGCCCGCACGCACCTCAAACCATGAGATGGCGACGCGCCCCGCGCCGCTCCAGGAGTGCTGGCCCTCCGGCCCCGCGTCCCGACTCGGCCGCCCGCTTGCCGCCGCCGCTGCTACTGCCGTGGCTGCTGCCGCTGCTACTGGGGACCGCGGCCCTGGCGCCGGGGGCGGCGGCCGGCGACGAGGCGGCTCCCGCGGGGGCCTCGGTGTGCTACTCGTCCCCGCCCAGCGTGGGCTCGGTGCAGGAGCTGGCTCAGCGCGCCGCGGTAGTGATCGAGGGAAAGGTGCACCCGCCGCGGCGGCAGCAGGGGGCACTCGACAGGAAGGCGGCGGCGGCGGGCGAGGCAGGGGCGTGGGGTGGCCAGCGCGAGCCGCCAGCCGCCGGCCCAGGGGCGCTGGGGCCGCCCGCCGAGGACTTGCTGCCCACCGCCAACGGGACCGTGCCCTCCTGGCCCACAGCCACAGCGCCCAGCGCTGGCGACCCCGGGGAGGAGGAGGCGCCCTATCTGGTGAAAGTGCACCAGGTGTGGGCGGTGAAAACCGGGGGCTTGAAGAAGGACTCGCTGCTCACCGTGCGCCTGGGGAACTGGGGTCACCCGGCTTTCCCCTCCTGCGGGAGGCTCAAGGAGGACAGCAGGTACATCTTCTTCATGGAGCCCGATGCCAACAGCAGCAGCCGCGCGCCCGCCGCTTTCCGAGCATCGTTCCCCCCTCTGGAGACCGGCCGGAACCTCAAGAAGGAGGTCGGCCGCGTGCTGTGCAAGCGGTGCGGTAAGTTCCTCGCCCCTGGGGGCGTGCTTCGCGGGGCTTGGAGGGCGCGGTGGGCACCAGGATTCGACGGCTGCGGAGCAGAGGAGGTCTCAGGAGTTGCTGGGGTCTGGGTGTCGGACTCCAGAGGTCCTCAGGAAGGGAGATTTCCCGGGTTCCACTGGCAGAACCTTTTCCACGTTCCTGTTTCCTAGGCTTTGCCACTGGTGAAAGCCCAAGTTTGGTCCTTGGTTGGGGCTGCCTGAAACTTTTTAAACCTTTGGGGTTTGGTTCAACTAAGTAGAATCGAAATGTGCCTGCTGTTTTCTTGCCTGTGGAATATTGAATTTGGTTTTGGTTAGGAGCTGCTTATTATGGGCCCCTGAGTGGGGCTTTTCCTCTGAAGGAGAATGAGTGAGGTGGACAGGATTTTAATGCCTTCTCTTCACTTTTGAATCCTGAATGTGGAGATGAGATGGGCAGGGATTGTTTGTGTCCCTTGGGAATCCAGGCAAGGAAAGGACACCACTCAGAGATTTCTTTAGGCAGATGGCAGAGTTTTTGGTGAACTAAAGTCCAACAGATTAGGTTCAATCTGTATCTTGTGTATATGTGTATGCAAGAGTTATAAAGTATTTTTTTTTGTGAAATCATCTCAAGAATTTTTGTTTTCTCAATATTTTGGTTTGGAGTATATTTTGGCACTTCAGTGAATCAGAACAGATGAACATAATTATGGAGCTTCACATGTAGGCCCTGAAGAAGAATTTCAGAAAAGAAGTTTAGCGACGGATTTCCCAGACCTTTTCCCATTTTCCTATTGAAAAGTATTCTTCCCAGGTCTTCGTCATATTATCAGGTTTGACAAATTAGCTTGTAATCTAATTACATTTCTGAGATAGCCTGCGTTTATGCCATTCATAAGATAATTTCTAGGATCTAAATATCTGTATTATTTCCTGATTACCATATAATCACTAACGCATAGCAGGGTTTCTTCTCAAACCATAAATTAACATGATTACACATTGCAAATTCTAACATGCATAATAGCTTTTTTCCTTGGTCTTTATATATCGGTCTAATAGATGGTTGGATTAATTGAATTTTCACAAAACTCAGCATCATGCTATATTCAGTATGTCTGTGATGCAAAGTATATCATTTCTTTTTAATTTGTAGCTAGTGAAGCCCAATTATTTAAATTTCTGGTTGATTCTTGTGTCCTGCAGTTAATTAATGTCCAATGATTTGGTTTTAGTGACAAGAAAGAGCAGTGTTCACCCACCATTCCCGTATGTTAACAATGGACTTTGTGTGCCAGGGACCTGTTAAGATTGCACCACTCTGTGGACAGAAGCTGTTCAGAGTGGTGCTGAGGAAAACTGAGTGACGTTGGGATTCCCCATGACTGGCTGATAGATGTCACTGTAAAACATGGGAAGTGCTCTGCTGGGAGCTGACTTATTAGGGAACACAAAAGCTCAAAACCATTGTACTGCAGCTTATGTTATTCTGTTGTGGAATCTGCACAAAACCTTTAAGCCATACTATGGTCCAGTTTTCACATATTTTATTATATGTAATTCAGGAAGGATTTTGAGTTTAGCCCTAACCACATGAGTTTGAAATCATTGACTCTACGTGGTGGGAAGTTAATATAAAGGGGATTGTCGCTAGCAGTGATGCTTAGGATTGGGGGTATATTACTAGATTAGCAATGGTGTTGGTTATGTCTTTTAACTAGAAACAAATGTCAGACTTTGGAGGTAAAGTTCTTATAAGCACTCAGAGAATGTTTGGACATGAAAAATCCATGTTGTCTGGAGAGGAATAATATTCTGTTTTGTGCTTCTAAGGGGAAAAAAATCTTCACTGAAGGTCCTTAGTTTTGTCCTTTTGTTTGCCAAAAGAAAACACATAATTGTAAATTGTGGCATGTTTTAAAAATTGGGATTTTTAATGAGTTGGAAACCTCCCTGCATCTAATTGAGTAGATTACAAAATCACAAAATTACTGCTCTGTGTTTGTATAATTGTTGTGTGTGTGTGGTTATTTTATAAAGTGTTATATAATTTAAGGTAGGGTAGTTAGTACATTAGACCTCAACTAATGGTTTAGCTAAGGACTGAGTGCTGAAAGTTTCTCTTGCATTATTGCCCACATAGTAATCATTACAATAGTGGAGGGAAAAAGTAAATAGTATAAACTATTTTTTTTTATAATGAAAACTCAGAAAATCCTTACTTGGATAATTGGGTATAAAAGTGTGTGAGTGTGTATGTTTGAAAACTTGTGCATTCATCCAGTCTCAGTTTTATAGTCTTAGTTAACATTGTCTTTCAGATCCTACCACTCAAAGGAACACAGATAAGTGGAAAATATATATAAAGACAATAGGGGCTGATTTGTCCTGGTTGAGCTGCTTCTGTGTGCTTCCAGTTAGAAGATTTCAGGAAGAATGATGGAGCAGAGGGCCCTTAACTAATGACATGAAGCTGCCCTGGGGGTGTGACGGTTGTGTGCAGGTTTGAGCCATGATGCTAGGCTGGAGAGGAATATAGCAAAGTCATTTTGTGATATCATACCCAGGGGAACAGTTTCCAGATCTCATGCTCTCAGCTGCAGTGTCATTTCCTACAAGTTGCTTACTAGTGTAGAAACTACACATGCAACAGATTAGTCTTTCAGCTTCCCTGAAAAAATTTCCCTCCATCGAATAGAAACTCCTGAGTAGTGTCTGTATTTAAAAAAGCTCTTTTTAAAAAGGACCTTTTGAAACAGAAACTGTTAGTGTGTTTTAGAAGACAACATAGAATTTCATAGCTTGTTTGCTTTATAGTTGAGGTTTGTATAAATTACACTTTCTTTACAGTTGGTTAAATTCTTCCCAGTCTTTACTTTTTTTTTCTTGTTCAGTGAATGACCTAAGAAACATTCTTGGGTTTTATGTTCATCAGAATGTAAAATAACTTGCTCTTTAATTAAATTTATGATATTCAGGTAAATCTTTGTTTGATGTGCTACACTTTTAGTTTTCAAAGCATTGTGGTTATACGAGGCAGAGATTGATTTCCAAAACGGAATAAAAATATGGATGCGGAATAACATCTACAATTGGGCTATGCCACATTTCCATATCAATTATGTTCTTAACAAGCCAATCTAGATATTCTATATATCATATAACATTGCAATTAAGATCTATATGTATATTGATAATATAAACATGTTTATCAAATATTTGTGATAAATGGCCCTAGCTCTTTCCAATGTTCTCAATCACCATTTAATAATGTGTGCTGACCTTATGGTGTTATGAAAATGAAAAAAAATGCTGCAGGGATTTTCCAGCCAGCATTGAAGAAAATTATTCTTAATAAAAGCTATATTAAGGAAGTAGCAATAGGAACAGATATGGCTTGAATGCTTGTATTTCATGAATACACATGTAAATGTAATTTCCCTAGCATTTGTGACTGCTCTCTTTAAACCTTATAAATCTTGCTGTCAAAAATCGATACCAAATTTAACTCCCTTCTATCAAGGAGAGAAACTCTATATGTATTTATTTATATTAAAAAGTGAAACCAAGATAGGTCATTTGGGAAAACAAATCTTCAGATTAAAAATATTTTAAAAAGAGAATTTAAATATTTGTGTTAGAATATTTTACTAACACGAGGGGATAGTCCTCATCAGTTGGGAGGGATCTATAAATCCTCTGAATCTAGGGAAAGTTTTACCATATGTCTTAATGCATTAGCGATGACTGGGAAGCTTAAATAACCCCGAGGATCAAAACAATGAGCTGTGTTTCCCCTGGCCTGTGTATTTATAGCAAATGAGAGCAAAAGACGTGATTGGGCGGGTTACTGCCCTTGTCAAATATAATCTATTCATTGTTCAGGAAATCTCTTTTGCTTCGATACCCATTTTCTTCCTGTTATTTTTTCCTTAATTATAAACATAACATTTTAAAACCTATTTTTACATTTCAGTGACAATTTATAAACTGGCCATATGTTCAGAGATCTTCAAATGCTCATCTGCCCTTAGTATTTAGCAATACTTGGGTTTTTATGGTTTGTTTTTAATGGACTTAAATGATAAAAGAAAAAAGTCTCTAGATAGCACTTATTAAATGAATATACTATTAATCTTATATAAAAATGATAATGATGAAGACAATAAGGATGTAATAAGTGTTATTAGTGAGTCAAGCAATTTGTTACCCCCCATAAATGTGTAACATGCCTTAGTCAAAGTTTTCATAACAAAATGAAAACTAATTTTTAATGTTCTTATTTCTAAGTAACAGAAATAGTTCTTGTGGACAGTTTTCAACCCATTTATGAATGTTTTAAATTTTTGCATGTATGTTACTCTGTGCTCTTATGTTGTTATAAAATTTAAGGTAAAATTAAAGTAACATGAAAGAATGTGTAATTTAGCTAATTTGTCCCCATTGTCCCATAAATATCAGTCACCTTATAGTATTTGAACAGCTGCTTAGTGATATGTCTTGTATAAATGTGAAGTTGAATCATTGAGAATTTATAAGATACAGATAAGTCTTACTGAGTTGAGTGATTGCTCTAGTTGACAGCATGTGTTTCATAGTGCCCAAGTTGTTTAGTGCTGTTTTGCACCAGAGGCAAACTTGTTTCTAAAAGCTTCTTTCCTTGATCTCTATCTTCTAATGATCCATAAAGGTTGAAGTAAATAAAAGAAATTTTAGTGAAGCTGAGAATTAAAAATGGGTTGACTAGTTAGTTTGTTTTTGGCATAGATCCAACTGTTAGGCACCCGTTTCCTCTAATAATAGGAGCCATCTAACCATTTTAGAGAGAGAGATGTTAAGTGATAATTTACCTTATTTTTTTTTTATTTTTTTAAAGAAGGCTAGGGTATTTTTCCCTATGGAAAATAGTTTCCTAGAAACTGTTTCTTAACATTGATCCACTCCATTAGGGCTTAGTAAAATTTATGACTTTCTTAATAACTAAAACAAAATAAAAAGAAGAAGAAGAAATTTCATCCACAACTTGGATGGTACATGGGAGAGTGAACAAGCACTTCCTAACTCAGTCTTCATGTGTGTTTTCCCTTCATCTCTATTTCTCTTATGAAGATACTGCAAGGAAAGCCTTAGGTAAATGATGGGGCCATGAGTGGATCTCAGTCTGTGAGTATAGGATTGCTGTTCATCATCACATTGACTCACCTTCTTTTGACATCTTGGAATTTGGCTGCCTGGATCCAAGTATGTTGGAAAACAGCAGTCTGAAATCACGGGACTGTGAATGCAAACAGTCTTTCTGTTCCTGATAGAATCCTCGTTCATCCCATGAGGACACAGATGGTAACCTGCATGGCATCTCTAGTTCAGAGGCTTTTCCCCCAGAGCCCAAGACTCTGTCTTTGGATGTCTGCCCTGATGTGTTGGGAACTGTAAGAAAACAGCACAGAGTGGTGCATGATTTTAGAGGTGGCCAGATTTAGGAGGTAATGATAGGTTGAGAGAACCTAGAGGAGAGAATTGTTTCTTTTTCCTTTTGCTCTGTGATACCACAATATGTGAGCTGAACAGAGCCTAGCACAAGGGATCATGCCTGATAAGGGCACTGGAGTCTTGATAATAGGTGCATCCAGGGCATGGCAATGCTAAGAGAGGCAAAACCCTAACTGCTTTGCTAAATCTGGAAAGCCCTCAGCAGTATGCTGTTATCCTAAAAGTTTGTCTCTAATCTGGAAATTGCCATTAAGGCAAAGGAAGATAACAAATTGAAGGCTCAACTAAAACCAAGTGATTTTAATTATTACTCATTGAGTTTGAATATTTTTTTGCCTTTATGATAGTTATAGCTTGCTTTTTTAAGGTGTCGATTAAATATTCAGTAATAATTAATTAAATGATAAATGACGAATTACCTCACTTTGTTTTATAGTTGGCAATGACTGATCTAGGCAAACTTTGGAAAGGAAAAAAAAAAATCCCTCTGATTCTTTCTCTTTAGGTCACTAACTTGATGAGATGTGTGTTTGTAGGAAGTAGCATATGGAATAATAACCTACCAAGACACTACTGCCTCCTCTTACTACCCAGAGCCTCACCTCTGGATTGATCTTTGGCCATCAGAGAAAGGTTACTGAATTTCCCCAAACTTCTTTTTCTTCAATTATGTTTGGACATTTATTCCATGTAGTTTTTAGCCAAGTGGGGGAAAATTTTCAGGGTTGTAAATACTTGAAAGTACACAAAGAGATTTTGAATAGTCTATGAATCCCTACCCGTTTTGAGCCGACCCATTCCCAAATCATCCCAGCTTATTATGAGTACTTGACTTCAGTATGCAGAAGTGTTTGCTCTCCCTTGATCTCTCCTCACAGGTGTTTAAACATCTCAGTACAATAAGTTATACCTTATATGGAAATTCAGTTCTTGTAACTGAAGATGGAAAAGCACTGCTTATATCCCAGAGAAGTAATAAAAAAACAAAAGATTTTGGCCGAGCTGCTTTTTGCTTACTTATCTTGTTTTTAATATCATGTCAGTTCTTGGTTACGCGGCAGGTGGGACAGCACACATTTGGGCTGTGATGAATAATGAGAGCCTTTTCCTTCAGCTGGCCCTGGAGGCACTGTAGGAGAGAGGGTTTACTCCCAAAGCAGCAGATGCTGTGGCAGGATTTTCTTCCACCACAGGGGGCCTCCCCTCCTGGCTGCACCTTTGTAGGGATCTTGGTGGCCCTCAATGAGGAGAAACTGGATGGCTGTGTCTGCATCACACAGAATTTGTCTTAGGCTTTGCCCTTGGGAGGTGATTCTGGCAGTTAGAACCCCTTTTCAACTTGCAGGATGGAGGGGTTTGGCTCAGGGTGGGTGTGCTTATTGTCCTGTCATTAGCACACCAGGGTCCTCCTGTGGAGATCATGTAGGCTCTTTTTCTTTGAAAGTCTGGAAATCTCTAGAATGCTCCTTTCCTCCACTGTCTTCCTTCCCATCTGCAGGGATGGGTCACATCTTGTTCTCACCTTCTCTAGCAACTTTTCTTTCATTGGAATGGGAATTTTATTAAAAAATTCTGATATTTTAGGATATAAAATTATTCTGGTGAGCATTTTTTAAAATTTTGAAATTTTTTACTAGTTTATATTTTACTATATTTACTATAAAATTAACTATTTTAACTCTTTTTTTTTAAAAAAAATATTTTTTTTTAGTTGTAGTTGGACACAATACCTTTATTTAATTTATTTATTTTTATGTGGTACTGAGGATCAAACCCAGTGCCTCACACATGCTAGGTGAGCGCTCTACCGCTGAGCCACAACCTCAGCCCTATTTTAACTCTTTTTAATCACAAAATTGAACTTCGGTACCTATTAAATACTAACTTTCTGTTTTCCCCCTCTTCCTCTCCTTTGGTAGCTGCCACTCTCTACTTTTCTTTGTGAATATGACTACTTTAGGTACCTCATTTCAGTGAACTTGTACAATATTTGTCCTTTTGTAATTGGTTTATTTCACTGAGCATAATATCTTCAGGGGTCATCCCTGTTGTACCATGTGTCAGTATTTTGCTTTTTAAGGCCAAATAATATTCCTTCATAAGTGTAAACCACCTTTTGTTAATCCATTTATCCATCAGGGTATGCTTCTGTTACCTCTATTTTTTGACTATGGTGAATACTGCTGCTGTGAACATGGATGTATAAATATCTACTTGAGTTCTTGCTATCATTTCTTTAAGCTGTATACCCAGAAGTTGAATTTATAGGTCACATGCTAATTCTATGTTTGATATTTTTGAGGCACTAACGTGAATTTTTTCACAGCAGCTGCATATTTTAAATTTCTACTAACAGTGTACAAGGGCTCTACTTTCTCCACATCTTCACCATGTTATCTTTTTCATTTTGATAATAACTATTCTAATGGCTATGAAGTGATAGTGAACAGTTTTATTTTTTTCTATACAAAGTTACTATGGCTGATTACACTGTCATTAATAAGAAACAAAAGTTTTCAGAAAACAAAGTTGTTCTCTATTCAACTCTTAATTCACATGACATTTAGGAACCTAAATCTGAATCCACCAAATAACACAATTTCAACAGATATTAGCTTTAATAAAAATGATGAAAGGTTTAAAGAGTAAACTTGGCCTTGAAAACCTGGGAAACTCAATGAGCCTCAAAAAACTGGTATATTTATACTTGCTAACATTAGTCCAGAGAGGTGATTTGTCATATTTGAGTACTATCAGAATCTTTTAATTGATTTTGCTCATTTATTAATTTTCTTTCCTAATTTCCTTGTCTGTATTCCTGTCCACTGCTTCAGTCCCCTCCATTAAGTACTGTACTGGAATCTGAGTCATTCTAAAATGCTACTATGTTAAGCCTCTTTTCCTGCTCAGACTGTCTCTGGATGCACTATAGTTAACTATCCATCCTGACAGTCTATGTCTTCCTCATTCCAAACTGAGCCTTATCTTTCTCATCTTACTGTTTGAACACTTTAATCCAGTCTAACTGCTCCATGAACAGGCCATGTGTTTTCCTTATTTTACTTCTTTTATGCAGGCCAATTCCTCTCCTGGGTCTCTTTCTTCCCTCATTTCTACCTGAGAAAATTCTGCTCCCCCATCAAGGGTCAGCTCAAGTCCTATTGTCATGATGGTCCTCCTGATGATTTCTGACAGAACATACTCACTTCAGCCTTGGAGCACTGAGCACCTTTTTACTTGTACTTCAGGTGATGATATTACAAAATTTCCTTATATTTTCTTGTGCTTTTTATAATTTGTGTTTTTAAGCTTTTCTCTGTTGAGTCTGTTTTATTTAGCCAGCTGTGACTAAAAGACCTGACAAGAACAATTTTAAAGGAGGAAAAGTTTATCTGGGGACCCAGAGTTTCAGAGGTTTCAGTCCATAGGCAGCTGACTCCATTCCTTGACTTCCTTGACGCTCTAGGTCAGGCAGAACATCCTGACAGAAGAGTGTGGTGGAGGGAAGCAGCTCACATGATGATCAGGAAGGAGAGAGAGGGGGGGGGAGGGAGGGAGGGAGGGGGAGGGAGAGGGAGGGAGGAAGGAGAGAGAGAGAAAGAGGGGGGGGGGCAAAGGCATACCCCCAATGACCCACCTCCTCCAGCCACACCCTGGCAGCCTTTAGTTACCACTCGACTATCCCCCATTAGGGTATTAATTCACTGATGGGGCTAAGACTCTCATAATCCATTCATTTCTCCTCTAAACTTTCTTGCATTGTCTCACACATGAGCTTTTGCGGGATACCACATCCAAACCATAACATCTCTCTTGCCTTACCTGGGGTTCTGCACTATTCTTGTGGGCAGAGGCTTGCAATGTCTTCTGCTTTTTTTTTTTTTTTTAAACAAATGAAAAGTGTCTTATCCTCAGAGTCAGAACAATCCTTTTCACTTCAGCTTTGCAATTTAGTACCTGTAAAATTTGGGGCGCCTATCTTTATTGACCAGTTTTCTAATATGCAAAATAGAAGGGAGAACCAAGATGCTTTTCGAGGTCCATTCAAACAGTTCCTAGTTCTTATCTAAGAAATGACCCAAACGTAGGCTTCTGGTCCTGTTCCTGGAATTCCACCCTCCTCCCCAATTTCAGTGTTGTTCTGAGAAGAATGATCTTTGGAAAACAACTGTTGAACTTTTGGACAATTAGAGAGGAAAAAGAGAATGGGAAGAGAGGAAACCTTCAAGGGAACATGCCTCCTTTCTCCAAATCCCCGTACCTCCATTGTCATTTTATTAAACTGTCTACAAAAAACTAGCAGTTCTTTATGTTCACCAGCATCGTCTTTTCAAAAAGCAAAAACCATCGTCTCTGCAAATCTTTCTTTGAAATGAGAAAGTATGATTAATAGATGAACCCCCAGCTGTAAACTTTTAGAACAAGGAAGTTCAGTCATTTGTTGTAACAAAATGAAAAAAAAAAGATTCAAACTGTTTGACTAGGAATTTGTTTTAACAACATAAATGTGACAGTTTTAGGTTTTAATAACTAGAACTGTTACAGAAATGGACGAGGCTGGCCCAGAGAGTAGGAAGAATTTGATCTGCGGTGGGTGTGATGATATCATGGAGGGGCTTTCTGCCATGATGCAGAGGTTAAGAGACCTTCTTTCTCAGTTCAGGATTATTGTGGTTTGGGCCAGAAGAGGATACACTTAGTTCTTTTATGGGTAAATGGGGCAACAATGAAACAAGTTATCAAGTGAGGGATAATATGATCTGACTTTTTAAATTTCTGCATGAAGCACATTGGCAGCTCCTAAGCATGAGGGTCGGCCAGACAGGACTCAGTCAGGTTGGGTCCAATTTTTTTCCTTCAGTGCAACCTCCCTTATGCTCCTGTGGACCCAGAGTCAATGTTGTTTATATATAGTGGCTTCACAATCTATTCCTCAAGTGCAGACCTTTCTTTTTGGCTCTAGATCCATATAGCCACATAACCCAGATGTCACCCACACACTTTATATTACATACATCAAACAGTATGTGCCAGTCTATCTGCACAACTGTGTACTAATAACAAAATTACTGTCATTAATGTTAAAATCACCACTATTATTTTCAGTGGCTTCTTTGGTCAACATTCATTTCATGATAGATAGAGTATTAGGTGCTGATATAAATTCACTTAACCTCTCATCATTGGATAGCATTAATGTTTTCTTAGTTATCTCAAACCAGAAACCACCTTCAGCCTTATTATCAGTTTGATGTCTGAATCCCATCGGTTCTAACTCTTTAACAAACCTCAGATTCCTCCTTTACTCTAAGAACTCCAGTGTTTCTATGATAGCTCCCATTCTTACTGTAACAGCAATAGCTTCTTATCTTTGTCAGTGCATCCTCTGCCTCTTGGTATGGTGTCTCTACTGTTGCTAGAGGGATCTTTCTAAAATAGAAAAGATCATACTATGCCCTTATTTAAAACTTTTGAGTTGCCATCAGGATAAAATTTACGTTCCATTGAATGGTACATAAGGCCTCTATCTACATTTGCACTTTACTACCCAGTGATCCAGATTGAGTATGTCCTTCAGTTGTGAAAGTGAAATAAAACTGTATATCCATGGATTATTCTACAGAAGGAATATGAATATGATCACTCAAAATGTATTCATAGTATATGCCATAGTATATTGTCAACTGTCGTCATACAATATTTGTGTGATTTATGCATCTATCTCTATCTCTATCTCTATCTCAAGTTTCCGTCTGACAAAAGAGAAAAAAAGAGCCTAGAATCCTAAATGGCAAAACATTAACAGCATTTACTTATGGGTATTGGGATTATTGATGTTTAAAATTTTCTTCATTTTATTTATTTGTATTTTCTAGTTTTCTTTTTTAGAAAACAGAAGCAGTAAATACTATTTTTAATACAAATACTGACTTGTGACAAGAACTATGTCTTCAGAACACTTTCTTTGTCATAACAGATTTATTAGGTAAGTAGGCTAGCTGATGTAGCAAATGGCACCCCAAATATGTAACAATTCAGGTACAGTCGTTTATTTCTGCCCAGTGAATGGATGGAACTAGATGTTCTAGTCTTTACTTTCCTCTAAGTTCTGTGCTAATGACACCTGGAGCATAACTGAACCTTGCCATAGACAGACAGAATTGGTTGGAAAAGGCAATGTTCCAATTTGTGATGGTCATTTTATTTTCGATTGCATACCAAGTTTCTGAAAAGTAGACAAATGTGTTTTCTGCTGCCTCGTTGCAACGGAAGAGCCCAATGTGCAGAACAGGTCATAAAATCACCTATGTTTATTGTAGATAAATAGCATATTAAACACATGCTCTTCCCTATGTTCAACCTAGCGTTTTATGGGTGAGTTTTGCAATAAATCTTTAAGGTATAATGCCCACTATATCTGGTTTCATTTGATATCATTGAAAATGAGGAGGGTCAGACGGTCACGGCCACATCCACTGTGTTTTTCATTGAGTGTTTGGATGCCTTTTTGAGCTCCCTGTTTAACAAATCATTTTGATATAGGGTCTGGAGAAAAACTCTCAGGCTTTATCACTGCTGATTTAATTGAGTTTCATGATGCACATTTTTTTTCTTAGTGGATAAATTAAAAATGGCTGATAAAGCTGCCTATAAAAGCAAAATTGTTAGGTTAAACCTGCCCAATATATTAAACATATTGATGAGTAATCTGTCCACTGTTTTTAATCACTTTTATTAACTCTCCAGTAGTTTGATTTCCAGTAACTTGCTAAATAACTGTCATTATGTGCTCAGTAATATTTCTCTTTAAAATACTATAGAAGAGTCCATGAAAATGATTAAGGTGCCAATATCATCCACCTACCTCCTGTTAGCAAGAATTGCTGGTGATTTTATGATTAGTTGGGTATATGGTTGCGCTTCCTTTGTGCTACTCAGGAGGATAGGAAACCAATTCATAACAGGTGAACAGATAACAAATGGATTTGAAGCTGTGTAAAATAGTCTTTTGCACATTTATATCTTTCATGTTATTATTATAAAGGTCTTTAAATAATTTTTATTAAACATTGAGAAGATAAAATACTTATGAATTAGATGTGTGTTGTAAAGAATAGTGCTTTTTTTGCTATTTTTATTGGTTCTTTTTTTTAATTTTGAGGAAAAAAACCCAGTTTTTATCTAGACATACATGCACAGAAAAGCATTCACTGTTTTCAGATAGAGGATTCAGAACTGTTACCACAATCTGACTAATTATTATTTTTTAGTTAGTATGTATTATTTTTTATCATTTTAAATTTATTTATTCTAATTAGGTATATATGACATCAGAATGCATTTTGATTCATTGTACACAACTGCAGCACAACTTTTCATTTCTCTGGTTGTACATGATGTAGCGTCACACCACATGTGCAGTCATACATGTACTTAGGGTAATGATGTCCATCTCATTCTACCATCTTTCCTACTCCCCCGCTTTGCGCAATCAAAGTTCCTCCATTTTTTCCATGCTCCCTCCATTATGGATCAGCATCCACTTATCAGAGAGAACATTTGGCCTTTGCTCATTTGGGATTGGCTTACTTCACTTAGCATGATATTCTCCAACTCCATCCATTCCCCTGCGGATGCCATAATTTTAAGACTAGTGATATATTTGGTTGTGCTTTTCAGTTTGGTTTTTGTCATGGGCTATTTGGCTTTGTAAGGCTCTTGAGAACTAAAGAATAGCTTAAGGCTTTGTCATGCCTGCAGGTCAATAAGGAACATATTTATTAAAAGAGATTAAAAATTTATCATTAATATACCCCTTATCACTTTTTCAGTCAGTTTGCATGCCCCCCCCCCAGTTCCATTCCTTCTTATGTTCCCACCCTGCAGGAGAAATTATAGGGATCATTCAGAAGGTGTTGCCTAAATAAATTATGAGAAATATGATATTGCTAAACAAATGTCAGTAACTAATAGAAAAAAAGCAGGGAATTCACTTAATTAGTTATTCAGCAAATATTTATCTGGTATCTATTGTTGATAGGCTCTGTATTGATTTCTGGGATGACAGTGATGAAAAAATTAGGGCCCATTCTTTTTATCATTTTTAATTTATTTATTCTAATTAGGTATATATGACAGCAGGTATAATTAGGTATATATGATTATATCTAATTAGGTATATATGAACTAATAAGGTAGAAAGATAGAATAGCTACACAAAGAATAACATTGTATATAATTACAACTGTACTATATGTTTTATGGGTAAAGTACCAGGGTATCTCCACAACATAAAACAAAAGAATCTATCTTGTTCTGAAAGATTCAAGAAGGTCTTCTTGAGAAAGAGACATATCTGATAGGTCTGCTAGGTCAAGGATGACAAACGGAAAGGAGGGAATTCCAGCCCTGAGGCAGGTGAGGAATAGAGAGGATAATTAGAGTGAAGAGGGCAATAAGGTCTATGAGGCAAGGAAAAGTCAGACCATTCAAGACTTTAGGATTCTGGACTTTGTGCTAAAAGTAAATAGAGGAAACTACTGGAGTTTTATTTTTTTAATTTTTTAAGCAGAGAGAGCCAAACTTAGCATTTTTTGAGTGCTCACAACTGCTGGACACTTTATATTGAAAATTACACATTGTAGTTATCAGCAGGGAGGACTTACAAAGCAGTTTTGGCCAATTGCTGGGATGGAGCCTAGATAGGAGTGGGTTGAAGTACTTATGGCCAACCTCTGGATTATTAACATTGAATTTCAGCAATCTTTATTTATTTGAACATAAGTAACAGGAAAGTATTTTAAGTACTTAAAGGTTTTTTTTTTAGGAAGATGGTATAAGAAGAATATATTTGAGAGATCTTTATTTTGTATAAAGATCTTTTAAAAAATGATCATAATTGATTAAGTTGTAAGTACTATTATTAAAGTGTTGCTGAAGGTCACCTTTTTATCTGTGTATTTTCCCTCAGCTAAAAAAAAAATTCTTTCTTATGTATCACATAAGCCCCTTCAGTGAAAAATTACTGTTCAAATTTTTCTTGACACGGTGACTTGAGAACTAACTACTGTCTCTATAGTTGATACCCGGTCCTATGAGAATATAATGCAGTGTCACATAAGTACTTGTGAAGTGACATCTATCAATCTAATTTAAAAGGATATTTGAATCAAAAGGTCCTTGAATCACATCTTAGGTTGACACAGGAGCTACCTTTACCGGGAGCTATGACTGAGCATTTTAATGAGCAGCAGTCAAGAAATTCAAAGTTATTATTCTGACAGTAACTGAATGCGTTTTTCCTGCCCGTCTATATGGAGCCTTTTTATTGCCCTAGTAAGCTGTTGAATTGATGCATTCTAGCTGTTACTTGCATAAGGAGTTTGAACCACCATGGGAAGAATGATTTTAAATTTCCTGCTTTCATTTGTTTACTTTCTGAGCAACAATAGTATTTTCATGGGAGATTTGTTTATTTTTACATTGAGTTTTCCTAATTTTGATACAGTGTAAATAAACTGGGAGTTCTATTTCTGAAGTCCATACTGCACAAATAAAAGGAAATGAGGGAAAGAACAGAAAGGCCATCTCCAAAACATAGGAAGAAAATTTCTGAATCCTTAGACCTCAGCTCCTCAGCCTAGTTAACTCTGGAGAGCCATAGATGAGTTATTGAACTAGGTGTTCTGATCTTGGACACACCAGTGGTTTGCAAATGGTTTGCATGTCAAAATATGGAGATTGCTGATAGACTCTTGGAGATAATAGTAACCCATTTGGTCCAGGGTTTGTCCTGATAATCTGACTTTTTGAAACATTCTTGGTGATTTTAATGTGGCTTAGGTTTGGGAAACTTTGGATTTTTGTCTTTTTCAACTAATAAAGTTGAAACTTCTCTGAAAAAGAGGGCATGAGTAAGGAATGGAGAATTAGAATTTACTGAGTTTCTATTATGGGCTGTACATTTTTACATATTTTACCTCATTTATTCCTTAACACTATCTTGCAGGCTATATCATTTTATTCATCTTATTCCAATTTTAACTCAAGATTCAAAAAGGTTTACCAAACTTTAAAGGTCATGCAGCTGCTGGGAGGCAGAACCTTTATTTGTATTCAGCTCATTTGATGTACTCTGTTAGAATCATGTCGAGGTTCAGAACAATGCAGTCTCATGGAATTCTAGTCGCACCATCACCTGGGCCAATTTGTCTTGCCTCTCACTTTTAGTATACCCATTGGCAAAGGTAGACTTTCCTATTTAAGGAGTGTATATGTGGATAGCCAAGTGGGAGGACTGGATATGTTTTAAGAGTATTGAAGTCAGATGTACTTGGACAAACCTATGTCTTCCACAGTATACAGTGAACATGCTATTATTGTGATCAGAGATGACTTTCTGTCTCTCAAAGATCTCTACTAACAAGTTTATTAATTATCTGAATGAGGAAATACCACACACTGCACATAAAGAAATGAGACATGATGGGGCCCAGTAGGAAAAATTCTGGAGTCTGGAGTGGGCTTAGCACCATGCTGCTTAAGGGGCAGGCCTTGACTTCTGGATCTCAGCCTGTTACTTGTGATCTTGGCAACATAGCTTGATGTTTCTAAACTTTAGTTTTCGTTTTCTGTTTTTAAAATGAGAATAATATGTCTCCCTTAGAGATGAGTGCATGCCAGCTGAGATAATGTATGGAAAGCACCTCTGTCCTCTTAAGAGCCCTGTTAATATTAATTCAGAGAGGCAAGAGGCAGCTATCATCTGGGAGTGCCCCAGCAGAGGTGCTGTTCCCTTTATAGGCTGACTCTAAGCAGCAAGGAATAGCGGGGTGGCTGGAGATACAGAAGGAGATGGCAACAGAGGCAGGAACAGAGAGCTGAGCCTCACCAACTGGACTGTTGTGCTTGCCATTCTCTACCAACCAGGGAATTCTCTTAATGTGTGTGTCAGGAGTCCTTTATGAGTGCTGCTCCAGGTGTGGTTTGCAGAGCAGCAGCACCAACCTGGTGTTCATCAAGGCTGCAAATTCCTAGGGCCCCTCCAGACTCACTGCTCTCCAGGTGTTTCTGATGCTCAGTGAAACTGAAGAAGTGCTACTTCAGCAGGCACATGCCCTCAGTGGTGGGGAAGATGTTTGGTCAGAGGGGAGCATTGTCTAGGCTCAATCATACAGGAATACCATATGTGACAGTGGCAGCTTCAACAGCAGATGAATGACACTGAGAGTGGAGGAAGAGAGACAACAAGAAGAGGAGAGGAGAAGACTTTTCCTAGAAAAGAGAAATGATAGCACACTCCTTTCCAAATGGACTCTAGGACATGGCACCAAGAATGAGCAATACTAGAAAAACCAGAAAGGACCCTCTTCAGAATAGCTGGCCTTCCAGGAGAAGATGTAATGCAAGAAAGGAGGTGAGGGAATACGGACTGGCTCTGACAAAGAGGACAGATGAGACCTTTCTAAACCCCTTGCCAAGCCATGAGTGATCCCCAGTAACGACACAGTAGGATAGGTGTCCTTGGAGAGAGGAATCAAAATGGCCTGGATCCCAGAATGACTCGAAGGGAACCACCAGCACATACAAGGAAAAACAAGCAAACAAAAAACCAAGACCCAGTGTTCCACACTTTACGTGCCTAACTGGAACGTAGCGTGGTCGCTCTAACACTTTGAGCTCAGGGCTTTGGGAGGATTTCCCATCTTGGTGTGTGCTCTGTGGAACTAGGTTGAGAAAGCAGAAATGTTGCATTTATTAGAATATCTTAGGGAAATGGAGCAAGATGAAAAGCAAACCTTTTGTAGCTACTAAGACAAAAAAAGGAATATACTGCTGCTTTCTGTCTTCTCTGTACTAATGATAAGGATTTGAGCTTGTTTAGTGTGCTTGTTCTGTGCTGGCCCTTCTTATAGGTTATATCACTAAATCCTGATCATAATATAGAGTTTGGTATTGTTATATCCATTTTACCAATGAAACTGTTCCAGAGCAGTTGTAGAATTTGCCTCAGGCACACAGCTGAATGCATGGTGAAGTTGGCATACAGAACCAAGGTATACTCGTTAGGAAGTGTCTTTATGTAGCCAGGCACAATGGTGCCCATCTATAATCCCAGGTTCTCAGGAGGCTGAGGAAGGAGGATAGCAAGCTTAAAGTGCCTGGGCAATTTAGCGAGATCCTGTATCAAAATGAAAAATAAAATAGGAGTAGGGGTGTAGCTCAGTGATAGAGCATCCCTGGGTTCAATCCCCAGTATCCCCCCCCCTCCCCACAGTACCCTTTTGTATTGAATGCAGGCTCCCTGTACCTGATTCTTAGGGGAAAAAACTGAAATGCAACATATGTGATGACCATTTTAATGTAAGTAATAAAAGTAACAGTATTCATTCCTTGCCCTCCCTAATTCAACAAGTACTTATTGATTACTTAGTACTCCTGGCTTGCTATGATTGATTATTGTTCTGTGAGATCTGGAGAAGTTTGAAGAATTTATACCACAGTTGGGAAAAAGGACATGGTTATGCTCTACCAGAATGAAGCCATCATGTCCTACAAAGGGAACAGCACCTTTGCTGGGGCACTCCCAGGATATCTCTGACAAATTTGAGACAAAACTTTTGGGGTAGAAGAACTACATTTCATTTTGTATTTACAGAGTATTAAATTCATTTGCAGAATGTGTTGCCTATATTTGTTGTGAGTTGGAGAAACAATTAGAACAAGGAAAGTCTTATCAATTCTAGATATTTGTCCCTTTTGGGGGGAACTTCTGTGCTAATATAAACTCACCTGCCACTAGAAATAATTAGCCCTCACAAAAGAACCCCCCCCCCATGAAGGAATGAAGGAAAGTTTATATCTGATTTCTTTTTGGATGAAAAATGTCTATCACCTGTTTTTCTTGGAAGAAATATAATTTCTGTTTTAGTAGGAGAAAATAGAATTAATACCCTGACTTGAATTCTGTTATCAGAAGCATAGCTTTGTCTTTATCTTGAGGTAGGCTTTTTCTTATATAATGTTGGGAGCCTATAGTGACATAGTCATTTTCTGATATTATTTGGCCAGCATTTATTCTTTTAAATTCATGTCTCTCGTCTCTTATAATTGTGTTTGCATTTTTTATTACTAGCATTTAATAGCGACCACCCATTAAAACTATTGCAGTCCCTAAGTATATTATAAATTTATCTGACATGTTATTGCTTTTGGATTATAAGCTGGAAAATAATTAAAATTCTTGTTCTTGTTGTAATGCTATTATTATGATGATTTAGTATTTCCCCAAACAGTTTATATAATTTGGTCGTTTTCTTCATTTTTATGTTTCTTTGTTTGCTGGACAGGATATTTAATAGTTATTTTTAAAAGGAATAAACTCTCAGAGCTGTTGGTTTGAGAAATCCTTTTACAATGCATACTAATCTATTTAGTTCTCAGACATTTTTTAGCAGATCAAAGGAATTTCCTGGCCACTCCCAGAGGTCTGACTGACTTTTATCTGTCTTAATGAAGGTAATTAAGATTCCTCAGCTTACCCAGATCTGGATATGGTCCTGGTCCTGAGTGAATCAGTCCCCAGGAGAACTTTGGGAGAGGAGTACCAACAAACAGAACCAAATCTCTAATGTTATTTAATTTCAGTTTGTGTGTGTTAAGGTAGTTCTTGCAGTGTGAGGCCAAACTGCATAGCCTAGACTTGCCAATATTTGAAGAAACATATGGGTTCTTCTTTTTCAACTCAGATATATTATTCTCATTCCTGTGTCATTCATTCACTTATGATGGATCTGCAACACTGCGTAGACATATAGGAATGAAGCAAATAGATCTTCAACTAGTAACCCAATGCTCAGCATGTTCACTGTATCATTGATTTTCACTGATAGTTTTATAGCATATGGCTTTATAAAAATTATTAATTAAATGATATGTTCTGACCTTTTCTAAGCAATGTCCTATGGATGGCCAAAGTTTCAAATCATCCACAACAAAACATTAAAAGTCAATGAAAAAGTCTTTGATGTACTGTTCTTAATCTCCATATCCATCGTCATTTATTGAATAAATATGCGTGGAGCACTTATTATGAGCCAAACACTGCAAAATGCTACAGATACAGTGCTGACTAAGGACCTTGTTTTTATGGTACAAATTCACATGTTACAGTCTGTCTACTCAGCCAGTCTTTTATAGGCCATCTTTTCCTAAAGCAGCTTCTGAAATTAAAAGGAAAATAATCATTTTAGGATTTAATCTGAGTTTTAGTCCTTTTCCTGATCACACACGGGACCTGGGAAAACAAGGAGCAATAAGAGCATTGCTTACTAAAGCATAAGGACTTCCATTACAGGGTATGGGTGGGCACTTTCAAGACAAACTAATCCATACAATTAAGCTGTTCAACTAGTGGACAGAAACAGGTAGCCTCTGAGCACAGGGGATGTTTCCAGATTGTCACAACACTGACTGATCAAGACTTCTAAGTAGCCTTCAAGCATCCTTTCCCATAAATTTTAAATTAAAAATATAGATTAATAATAGGCAGCTAACTGAAAATGAACTATCCTTTAAAAAAATAGCATTTGTCCCCGTGAATAAAGGACTCTGGAAAATGTTAGGAGAAAGTTATAGTTGATTTAACCCAGCGTGGTTTCTAGCATTGTTTCAAAATGATGGAAGAAGATGTTGAAGCCTTTGCATTTTCAGTGCCTGTGAGTTTTACCTGGCTGCCTTGCATTCCTGGATTCTGCTTTGGTCCATTTCTACCTCTCATTTGATATACGAACGTCTGAGTGCCTTTGTGTTCCAGGACCTGTGCATATGATGCAGATGCCATTGCAGTTAAGTCAAGGTCTCCATCTTTTAGGGTCTCCTTTGGCTCCTTCCTGCCAGCTTTGTGACAGGTGCTGATGGAGCCTCACATATGTCTTGTGGTACAGGATGAACAAAAATGTGAACAAAAATCCTCCTCAGATTTCATCATCACTTCTGGGATGGAATGGAATTTTGAATGTTAGAAACACTTACAGGTCAGAGAGACAAAGCATATCAAGGACTTGTTGGAATGTGGGAGGAACAAGTAAGGGAGTCCTTTGGGTGCCTCTCCTCCCCCCCCTTCTATACGCTCCCCCCAAGATGGGACAGTTTGTTTTGTGATTGATCTAGGCTGTCATTTGCTGGGCCTTCTTTCCTTCCTGTGGTCAATCACGGAAAGGCTTGGGTTTCCAGGGATGGGCTCCTGTGCACAGTAGGCCCTCTGGTCCTTTCTGCCCACTGTGTGGATGGTACACTGGGGGGAAGGTTCTGGATGTACTACCTGTCTGCCATCAGCTTGGTTTGGTGAAGGGGCTGTTTGCTCCAGGGACCCAGGGCAAATTGAATTGGAAAAGTAGGAAACCTCATTTAGTACTTATCGCTACACTTTATGCCCAAGCACTGTATACCAAAGAAATTCTAGATCTGGAAGTTGTCAGATTTTCAGAGCCTGTTCAGCTGTTGATGGAAATGATGGTGATTGTTCTGATTGATTCCATCAGTAGGGAACCTTAGAGAGGAATGGAGATAAGGGAGAAATACAGCATCAGTACCCTGGCCTGTATCGCCAAACCACCAGCACTAAAGAGAGTCCAGTATTATAGCCCTTACTGTGTGTTGGGTACCCAGGATTCATTGACCTGTGGATGATGACATATATTTGCCTTGTTTTCCTAGTTAGGTTATAGGTAGGAGATGTCAAGTCTTCACACAACTGGGAATTCCCACAGAAGGAAGGCATCAATTAACCAGTTTTATTTTTCCACTCCACAGTTTGATGGGTTTATTTGAAGAAAGAATGATTTAAATGAATATTGAGGATTAACTCAATATAAAGAATCAGGAGCTACCCATTTATAGAGTGGAAGAAAGGTTAAAAATCTGAAGGAGAAGGTATAGTTGTTGGTGAAAGTTTGCTGAGAAGTTGCCTGGGAACTTATTCAAGGCCAGGTGGAGGGATTGTTCTACCAGTTCACTCAGAGTCCTTCTAGCAACAGTCTTCACTGTACGTAAATTCTCTTTAATCTCTTAAAGGGATAGTTAGTATATTTTATATTTAATTCTATGTAGTGCTAGGAAGAAGAAGAAAATCCTAATGTTTTACTAGACTCACTAGTGATGAGACCCCAAAAGAAGATAGACTGGTGTGGAGGGAAAAAGATTGGTTGTAAAAATCAGGCACTGCAGTCAGTGATTTCTATTGTAGAGAAAAAGAATAAGGAAAAACTAAATTGGAGTCTGAATGAATTAAGGTCACACACTCTGTTTGGTCCATGGGTGGATAAAATGATATAGAAATCATGCCAGTAATCAGTGGGCTTATAATTTAGTTATGGAGGTATTTGGACCTAGGAAGATAACTACTCCCCAAAATTATTTTTGGCAAAATATCAAATGAGCAGGTCATGGGTAAATAATTTAAGTATTCTGAGGAGGTGAAGCTCTCTTATTCTCGGAAGGGTCATAAGAAACTTATTTTCAGGGAAGACTGTTTTAACCAGGTTTGTTTGTTTTATGTGTGTATGTGTGTGTGTGTCCAAAATGCTGACAAGAACAACTTAGAGAATGAAAAGTTTATATGGGGCCCATGGTTTTAGAGTTCCCAGTCCATAGATGACCAACTTCATTGCTCTGGGCCCAGGATGAGGTCCGACATCATGAGGGAAGGGCCCAGCCAAGGAAAGCTGCTCAGCTCAGGGTGGGGTCAAGAAGCAGAGTAGAGGGCCCCAGGGGCAGGGGTCAGAAAAGATCAGAAAAGATAGACCCTTCTAGCACACACCCCCAGTGACCAGCCTTCTCCAGCGATGTCCCAGTTGCCTACAGTTACTATCAGGCCATTCAAACTAGGGTAGACTGATTAGGTTACAGTTGTCATAATCATTGACTTTTTCATCATTAATGGTAAAACTCAGGACTGGATTTCAGACCTAGGTCTTCTGGCCCCTTTCAACATCAACTTCCCCTTTATGGCTTTCTGTGCAAAGGCATGGTCTGTGAGACAAGAAAGCAAAAATTTTGTACCCAGGATGGAAACCTGATGAAGGTAGTGAATTTGGAAAGCTTGACTTGGAAGGAATCAGAGACCAAAGGAACCACTGACGGAATTCCAGGCAGAGCGGGCTCTATATTTTAGAGAGAAAAAAAAACTATGGAAGGAATGCTAATGTAGACTTGGCAGAAAGGGTTATTTAGCTTGTAGTGTTAAAAACTTGATTACTTCCAAAGTATAGATCTGCATTTGAAAATCCATGATTAATATAATAAGTCTTTATTTAGTTTTTCTCTTGTTGATCAATATAGAAAGCATAGGCTTTCTTCTTTTAAACTTTTTAATTCTTATGGCTTTGTTTTGTTATAGTGCGTTCATTCTGGAGACATTAATGAGCTGATGTGATATGACCTAGGGCTCCCATCTGTTTAATTTTGCTAATTTGCTCCATTTTCAAATGAGTTTCCTTTGCTGCAAGAAGCAGCAGCAGAGCATGAATACTGCTGAAAGGAATTTTGGTTACACCTCTACTGCCACCTCTGGGACTCCTGGATAATTCTCTTATCGTCTTTTTGCCATTTGGGAATGCAGCCACATTGTTTGCAATTGAAATATGGTTTTTAAATGTGCCTCCCACTGTGTTTTTATAGAAGGAGAGCCTCTTCTCCTGGAGAATAAAACACCATTGATTGAACCAAGAGCCCTTGGAAAGGGCTTTAAGTACTACTGCTTTAATTGCAAACTTCAGGACAAACCCAGGGCCCAGGAGCAGCAAGCTGCTAACCTTGGGCTGGTGTAAAGACAATAGTGAAGATTTTGGATGTAGGCAGCAGCAGTTGAGAGGAGTTGTGGGAGGCATTGCTTTCTTCAGGATTTGAGCTTTGCATTAAGTGCAGGATAGGGGTGGGGCAAAGCGTTCCCTCTCTGATTTGTGTTTCCTGGGACAGTTCTATGAACAGGGGCTCCAAGACTTCTATACTTCCTACCTGACATTGACTAGAGGAAAGTGGGGAGGAGGTCTAAATTTTGCAGATTAGAACTTCTCAGGAAAATAGCTGGCTGGCAGAATACAACTGTCACTAATATGGCATTATGTAAAAATGTGAATGTGTAACCCATGTGATTCTGCACTTTGTATTTGGGGTAAAAATGGGAGTTCATAACCCACTTGAATCAAATGTATGAAAGATGATATGTCCTGAGCTTTGTAATGTTTTGAACAACCAATAAAAAAAAAAAAAGAAAATAGCTGGCTGGGAAAAACAAAAACAAACCCCAATGTTCTGGCTTAGTCCTTTTAACATGATACTCTTTCCCTACTTTTATTCTGAAGGAAAAAAAAAAGAAAAGAAAAGAAAGAAAGGAAAAGACTAGTGTTCCCCTTCTCTGGCAGAACACGCACAGAGGAGTTGTCTTCTCATTCTGCTGCTTTGATGGTGGGCTGTTGAGTAAATTGTCTCAATTGTCTGGTTAGGGGAGATAGACAAGTAGAGGTTTGGGAACTACTGGAGATTTTGTAATTTAGTTCTCAGGATTTGGTCTGTTTCCCAGGGAAAATAACTCATTAAATACTGAGGTGACTGGATGGAATTGACTTCACACCTCACTAGCTCATTCAGATTGGTGTTTTCCGCCTTACATCCTTTTGGTGGGATATTACCATATGTGTCATTTCTGGCAGGTTTAAGGGACAGTTGTTGAGGCTAAAATGAAACTGTTGGTCATACCTGTTTTCCTGACATTCAGTACTTATTATGTGCCACACAGCACTCTAAAACTTTACATGTGGTAGCTCATTGAAGTAGGGACTATTGTAACCTATTTATCAGGTGAGGGAACTGAACCCAAATTCCATGGTGGAGACAGCAGGCTGTTTGGCATCAGGGTCTCTTATCTAACCAAATACTCTAGAAGATAGATATTTATCTTATTTAATATTACTTTGAATATCCATTGACAATTGATTCTTCTTGCCTTACACCAAAGACGTTCTCAGCCTATCCATGCATTCATCCTTCCACCAATGTCACAAATATTGATTTAACAATGTTCTCAGACCAAGATTAGGCATTAGGATATGAGAAAAGACCCAATTCCTACATTTGAGGGTTTTCCCACTCTAGTGTAGAAGACAGATAAGCAAATGGAGTGCCAAAAGGTGTAGCATCTGGCCCAGACTACAGAGGGCTCGTGCATCAATTCAGTATCTTAACAAAGTACAGTGCTAGAATATGTTGGGCACTATTTACAACAGGAAATGCTGCTCCCCCCATCCTCAGTGATTACAGTCTTGTTAGGGGAGATGGACAATTAAGGAGCATATTACTGTTTGGTGTGATAATCACTATGATTATTCCCACGTATCAGTAGGGATACAACATTTGTAAATGTACAAGACACAAGGTGCTCATAAAGGTACCAGGAGATATAATGTCCTGTTCAGGAAACTGCACAGCTGTTCAGCCTGGCTAGAGAGTCCAGTTTAAGTAGAGTAGGAGTAAGAGGTGAGGATTGGAGAGACCCTTAGATTGGAATCAAGGGTAACATTTGCCATTTTAGGAACTCCAGATTCTCTGAATATAGTGAAAATAGTACTGTGTACCTAGTACTTAGGGTTCTGCCTCCTTCAAGTACTCAAGTCACTTTCATTAAAAAGTAGAAAAGAAGAACTAAAGGTTAAAATTAAGCAATGATAGGCTATCACAAATTCCAGAAGAATGGGAATCCTGTTCTTTAATTTTGAGCATGTAGTTATTTTATTATTGGAGACAGGATAAAGAAGAGAGGTCTGACTCTGTGTCTATTTCTGGGATATCAATTCAACAATAAAAATGTTAAAAAGGGAGGGATGAGGTTAAATTCAACGCACATCAAATTAATTTCAGATTCCTGTACTAAGACAATGATCACATTTCAAGGTCATGATATGGATCAATGAGACATAGAATTTATAAATGAATACTTGAAATTTCTCTATATGCAAGCAATGAAAAGTCATGAAGCTACCAGATTTTGCACTTTTTCAGAATTAAAAGGAATGTAGTTGAATTGGATGATGGGTTATGGAACCTTTTATTCTTGGATCATTGGTTAGATAGATCCCAGATTGGCAGTAACCAAAATTTATTTCAATTTTGTCTGCCCAGAGGTTGAAATGAAGTGGGCTAATAGATGTGGTTTTGCTTTTTTTGGAGGAATGCTTTTGTCACTCATCACAGAAATCCCTAAAGCTAACTGGGATTTCCCCAGACATTTTCCCAGGATACGTGGTCTGACACATGGCTCTTTTGTCTCAAGACTTCCTTGTTGTTGTGTCCGAATGGACACTGTACTAAGAGTACCATTTAAAAGCATGGATCTAATTTCAGTTTATTGTTAAATTCAGTGGGTCAGAAAGTACTATATCCCTAACCAACAATAGCTGATTAGAAAATGGTAAACTGGATATTTGGAACTGCAAGAGTGCTGAAGGCAAGGGTGGGTGGAGGTAGAAGCCTGGCTTTCTGGTACATAACTCTAAAGCTCTTTTAACCCTTTGTCTCATGCTCCATCGGAGTAGTAGGTATGAACCATAGGGTATTATGCACTTAGGGTACTAGAATCTGTTTTATATGACTTCGTGTACTCAGTCTCTGGTGTAATATGTGGTATACCATAGGAATTTAGTAAATGTGAAATGAATGAATAAATAATATTGTCAACACTGAACAGTTTGAACACTGAACAGTGTCCTGTGTATAACATAAACTCCTATAGGGAAAAGGAATCCTGGTGTAACATGCATATTATAGAACAGATAATTTTAGGTATCAGATACTTAGAGACTTAATAGAAATTTAAGACTAAGGTAATTCTGTGCATTTAGTTCTGTTTTTCTCCCCCATCGCCTTCTCTGAACCAGTTTCTTCTCTTACAGTTCTACAAGTCATGAAAAATCTTTTCCATGTTATTTATTCATTTATATTTTTAAGATAAGAAGCTACTGAAATAGACCAGCCAGCACTGAGTCCTTGCTCAGTGACCTTGTCACTCTTGTGGTCTAGTTCCTTTCTCTTTGTTTTGCTCACAGGCCAATTCTGTCTAGTCTCTTTCCACTCCCTGATCTTCTGCAGGGGCTACAGGCCTTTCTCTATAATTTTGTTTTTCTACTCCAACCAGACTTTGTCCTTTCAATCAAAAATCAGTAATGAATCTTGAATTGGCATTATCTCATTTAAAAATAGAAATTCTGTTCCATGCATTATTTACAAATCTGACATTAGGAAGATACCAGAAGGCAATAATCAGGAAATGGGGCCATTGGCAGAAATGTCCTACTGAACAAGCTGACACTTGTCATTCTTCTATTATTTTTATTTTTTGTAGAAAGCAAACTTTCTGACAAGAGATGGCAGAGAAAACTATCCTAAAACTATTCCACAATTCATCTGAGTGTCTAGCCAAGTTACATTTTATTAACACCTCTCTGATCCCAACGAGGTTATATTCTGTGACACATGTGGGAAAGTGTTACAAAAAGTAGGAAGACTAGGGTCCTGCATGTCTTTCATTTTATCCTGAGTTTTGAAAGGCATTTTCTGCCACAACTCTTGTCTTTGAACTTCAAATGTGACTTCCTGGGGATAAAGCACGCGTGATAGCATATTAACCTATTCTCTTGTGAGAAAAAATGAAAGCCTACCAGAGCAAAACATGAGATGAAAACTCTTGTAATTTATTTATTTTAAACTTGTGTTTAAAGTACCAGTTCTCAAATACCTATTGTCCAAAAATTCATGTAGAGAAAGCAGACTTTTTGTATCATCTGTCAGTCTTGCCAGTGAGAAGAGAATCATTTGTAAGCATGCTCATTTTAGCAGCAATTTGTGAATTACGTTAGTTTCTAAAAGATGCACATGTATTTGGGGACTTCACTGTTAGCTTTGTCCTTATTAATATGCTTTATGATCCTTCTCCCTACAAGACAGCCGAAGGAAACTTAGGTCCAGCTTTTGTTTTACCTTGTGGATTTGGAATTAATGACATTTTCCTGCCTTAATCAAGAATCCTTAAATGAGCATTTGTTTGGAGTGTAGTGATAATACTGTGAAAGGAGCAAGGGGAACATTCTTCTGGAAAAGAAGGAAGAATTTTATGAGATGGAGAGGTTCATAGCCAATTATTCCTTTTGCAGGAGGAGAAATTCAGTGTCTAGGAATAAGACACATATAAGAAGATGGCTTACTGATTTGAGGGACCATTCTCAATACCAGAAAATAGAGTGGTTCTCAAGACATATGTTAGGTCTCTTACTAGATTGTAAGAAACAACAACAGATTGTAGAAACAGCAACAACAAAGATAGCAGTATGAGGATGAAAGGGAGGAAGAAAAAAAAAGATTGAGATTGTCAGAATGGGTGCATACAAGAATGTATTGACTGCCACTGTTATGAGGGGTCTTATTATACAATTACATTTTATATCTATTCCAGTTCTGCATCTTAAATTCTTTGCAGTTGTCAGTATGGAAAATATCTTCCATCCAGGTTTCCTCTTCCTGTTAAACATCAACACAACATAATTCTCCAAAATTGGGTAGGAGAGTACTGAGACTGTTTCCTACCTCAGCAAGCCCAATATGTATCTTTGCTTTGGATTTTCTTTTCCTTTTTTAAAATTTCATTTCTACCTAAAGAAAGTGTCAGACCCTAGCTTGGTAGTAGATGAGCCATTAGATCAATATCTCAAGAACACGGGAGTTCTGGTATTGGCATGCATTTTTTTTTTATCTCATTTAAAAAGGAGATATTCCCTCAACAAAGATGGAGGACAGGTAGTTTCCCCTTAAGCTGTGATTGTGATACACAGGGTGGACAAAAGATTTCTGTGGAGTATCTGTCTGGACTGGTGTAAGTATTAGGATTTATGATGTTGTTTTAGGACCCATGCATGAGAATTAAGACTGGATTAATATAAAAATGTGACTTGTAGCACTGGAGATATGTATCTTCACAGAAAATGAATGACATGATGCTCAGTAATTTGTAAGAATGCTGATTTCTATTTTTTTTTTTTTGGTCTATAACATAGATGTTTTCTTGAAGATAGTTTTGTGGGGAAAAACTGCAATAATTAAACTGAACATACCAATGAGGAAAAATAATTTAACTATTATGATGACTCATTTAGTTGGCATGCTGAAGTAATGAGGTGCTCTGGATTAATTTTCCTGAGAGCAGAAACATATCCCTTAAATGATTAAGCATTTTATCTTCATCAATCTTTGAAGATAATATTTCCAAGGTATATTGTACATTCCCCTCTGTTAGTAAATTATTTCACAATTTATAGGACTCAAGTCAGTTTTTTGTTTTAGAGTTTAAAAAAAATATTGGGAGATCTTGAAAAATAATGTTACCATATTGTCTGCAATGTTCTTCTCTACACTAGATGAGGTTTGATTTAGATGATCATTAAAGTTCCGTCCAGCTCTAATGTTCTTTATGTATAGGACTCAAGTTTTGAATGTTCAGGTGCACAGGAATCTCACGTGGTGTTGTAAAACATGCAGATACTCAGACATCGTCCCTGGAGGGAGGGGAGATCTGTCTTAGTGGGTTCAGAGGGAGGCAAGAGAATATCTATCATAAATAAGAACCCTGTGCTCTGCAGATGACTTTGAGAAACACTAATTCTCTTTCCACCCTTGCAGAACACATGCCATTTCCCTTGTTGTTGATCACAGGGTTTTGGCAAAGGTCTCTGCTGCATCCCCTCGGTGGTGTTGGGCTATGGGGGTTTGATCAGAGGCTGGGGGGGGCGGATCAGACTTCAAGAGCTGTTCTTGATCATCTCTACTTCCATCTATTCTGCGTCATTACCTGTCACTTCCTTAACCCTATCTGCTGAGGAAAACCAGATCACAAAGCTTATTAAATCAGGTGCCCCATATTTGTCCATATAAGTTGCTAATCTCAGGCCTGGGTAAGGCCAATGGAGGAGCTTCCCATTTTCTCCTGTCATCTGAAGTGCATACATTTAGCAATGGCGATCACAGTCTGTGTTTGAAGAGGTTTTTTTTTTTTTTTGTTGTTCTTTTGTTGTGTTCCTTGAAGAGTGGTAGCAGAGTAAGTGCTACCTTAATTTTAACTTTCATAGTGAGTTTTGTAGTCAGAGTGGTCCATGACTTCTTTGTTAAAAATTTTTCTTTCAGTTTTGAATGTACCATAAAATTTGCCTTTTAAGCATATACATTTTCATGAGTTTTAGTAAAAAACTGTAAATTTAAAGAGTTGCAACTATCAACATATTCTAATTTTAAAACATTTCTATCACTTTGCAAAAGAAATCTTGTACCTAATTGTAGTCACTCCCATTTTCACCCTCTCAAACACATTCAACCAATTTATTTCTTATCTCTGTAGATTTACCTATTTTAATTGGATTTACCTATCCTGCAAATGGGATCTTTTGTATCTGGTTTTTTAAACCTAGACAATGTGTCTGAGGGGTATATATGTTGTAGCATGTATAAGATTTCCTAAGAATGTAGATGTGCCGTATTTAATTTACTAATTGATGGACATTTGGATTGCTTTCACTTTTTGGCTATTATGGCTAATGTATGTAAGTTTTGTATGGCTACATGTTTTAATTTCACTTGACCTAGGATGGAATCGCTAGGTCAGAGGTAAATTTGTGTTACAGTTATACCTGCAATGCATAAGGCTTTCAGTTTTTCTATCCTTGCCAATATTTACTATACATATAAGCCACTTATTGTATATATA
This sequence comes from Spermophilus citellus, assembly GCF_964194105.1. Taxonomy (NCBI): domain Eukaryota; kingdom Metazoa; phylum Chordata; class Mammalia; order Rodentia; family Sciuridae; genus Spermophilus; species Spermophilus citellus. Next base: position 27,674,247 of record NC_138196.1, read on the forward strand.
ATTTTCAAATAATTTCTTTAAGTCTATGGCTTATTTTATGATTTTTGTTTTTGTTTTTATTTTGCACCAGGGGTGCTTTACCACTGAGTCACATCTTCAGCACTTTTTATTTTATTTTATTTTTTTATTGTGAGACAAGGTCTCACTAAGTTGCTTAGGGCCTCACTAAGTCTGAGGCTGGTCTTGAACTTGTGATCCTCCTGTCTCAGCCTCCTGAATTGCTGAGATTACAGGCATGCACCAACATGATATTTTATATTTTATATTTTCTTAGTGGTATTATTTGAAATACAATATTTTTTATTTCAATGAAGCCCAGCTTATCATGAAAAAATTTATTTTAGATATTGTAAATTGTGCTGCTATAAACATTGACGTGGCTGTGTCCCTGTAGTATGCTGTTTTTAAGTCCTTTGGGTATAGACGGAGGAGAGGGACAGCTGGGTCAAATGGTGGTTCCAGTCCCAATTTTCCAAGAACTCTCCATACTGCTTTCCATATTGGCGGCACCAATTTTCAGTCCCATAAGCAGTGTATGAGTGTACCTTTTTCCCCACATTCTTGCCAACACTTATTGTTGTTTAGCTGCCATTCTGACTGGAGTGAGATGAAATCTTAGAGTGGTTTTTAATTTGCATTTCTCTAATTGCTAGTGATAATGAACAAAACTATGGAACCAATCTGGATGCCCTTCAGTAGATGAATGGATAAAAAATGAGGCATATATACACAATGGAATATTACTCAGCAATAAAAGAGAACAAATTCATGCATTTACAGGTAAATGGATAGAGTTAGAGAAGATAATGCTAGATGAAGTTAGCCAATCCCAAAAAAATCAAATTCTGAAGGTTTTCTTTGATATAAGGAGGCTGATTCATAGAGGGATAGGGAGCAGGAGAATGGGAGGAATAGACAAACTCTAGATAGGGCAGAAGTGTTGGAGGGGAAGGGAGGGGGTATGGGGTAATTAATGATGGTGGAATGTGATGATCATTACTATCCAAAGTACAGGTATGAAGTCACGAATTGGTGTGAATATACTATGTATGCAACCAGAGATATGAAAAATTGTGCTCTATATATGTAATAAAAAGTGTAATGCATTCTGATGTCACATATAAATAAAAAATTTACATAAAAATGTACTTTAGATGTTGTATCTAGAGGGACCTTTAATTCAATGTCCACAATGTCTTGTGGCTCACCTAAGACCTTATAGGTTTTGTTTGATATGAAATGGCCAGTGATACCTAGTATTTGGTGCCTTAATTAAACAGATTAAAGTTTGATATTCAGAATTTGTGACCTGCAACCACTCTCTTTAAAACCAACCAACAGTTATCCTAATGTCTTGAAGATTACCAAAGCCATGATAGACTCATGTGATGACTATGTCCTTTTTAACCATTCTCTGCCAATGTCTCGGCTGGGCACAGAATCACGAGCCACCACGCAGCTTTGTAGATTCAAACAGCAATCTTTATTCCCGAACTCACACCGGCCTCCACACACGTTCTGGGGCAATCCCAGTTCTCCTCCGCCCAATTCACCTACTCCACGAGGCTTTTTTCCAATCTCCTTTGAATCTCAGGAGAACTCAAAGGGAACAAGCAGCAGGAACACCCTAATCCCTAATCCCGGCAGCAATAATCTTCAACCTCCAACTTCCCTAAAACCCCTATTGTCTTAAACCGGGAACGCCCTAAACCCAAGGACCGGGATACTTCCTCAAACCTGATCAGCTCTAAACCGGATCCGCCTTCCTTGAGCAAGGTCACCTTACATGCAATGTCAACAGGGAAATCCATTTAACATGGGGTACGCTAGCCATTTCTACTTGGCAATGGCCCTCAGCAATTCTCTATCTTAGCCTCTGCTGTTAGATGATGAAGGAGAATGTGGATCTTTACTTTGTTGTACTCTGAGGTACCCCTGTGCCTTACTTTATTTTTTAGAACCTTGGGTGCAGAACCCTTTCGTCAAGCTTTATCTTTTCCAGGTTTTAGAGTAGGAGGTCAGAACAGTAGTTCACCATCAGGCATGTCTCCATTAAAAGGGAAAAAAATGTTACTATCTTGGAGTTTTGTGATAAGAAAATGCTGGTTTGCAGTCTCTGAAGGCAGAGCTAGGCTTTGCTGAGATCTAGATATTGTTGCTGAATCCTGGTGAGCCTGTCATCTTTGCCTAAATCCTAAATGGTTTGAATTCTTTTCTATCTCTGGATTGTGTGTGGACCTGCAGAACTCAGATCAGGGTCCAGCTTCAGGAATGCCTGATATCCACTTAAAGATTTTTTTTTTTCTCTTGAGGCTAGAAGGCATCTCTTGTTTATTCATCAACACAGCATCATCATGCATTATAAGCTTAAATACAGTGTACGTCGTATAGTGTCCTGCAGAAAATTTATTATTTCTTAAAGTAGTAGTAACATCTTAAAATTGAAAAAGTGAGATATAGTTGACAAAATGCTTTCATGAATTTGAATGCATTTGATCCTCATACCTCTGTGAAGAATTATTCCTCTCTCATGCAGGTGGAAAATGACTTGTCAGAAGTCATTTATTTACAAATATAGGGCTTCTGACACCAAATTTGGTGCCTATTCTGTAGCACCTTGCTTCCTCTCCAATGTAATAAAGCTGAATTGTTGTAATTTTAAGAAAAAGGAGGAATGCCATTTTATCTTAGCCCTCTGGCTCATCTGTAAGCAGTCATTTACATTTTGAAGGAAATCTGTTAACGATATGTTCACTTTCCAGGGCTTACTTCCCTCTCAAGCCTCCATTTTTCATTGTGATGTGAAGAGTTTGTTTCTTGTGAGAGGAATTCTAGGCATCAGATTGTAAGTGTGTAAAGTTTATGGCCAGTAGTTACAGAGTTGGGAGATCCTGAGCCTGAGGACATCCTTTTGCCACTAACTGTTTACTGTGTTCAAAGCTAGTTTGAAAAGTTTTAAGTGGTCTGAGGTCAGAACATGACTCCTTGACCCCCATACCCTGCCCCATGGAGGAGAAGACCCAAGAATACCTCCATGTGGTCATAGCTTGACCCCCAATTTCTTCATTCCTTTTCATCTATATATGCCAACTTTCTTTACTAAGATACCTTCTTTTCAGGGACTCAGGTCATTCTTAGTTTGATCTCTTTCTCATTTCATAACCTGTGGCTTACACCATTTAGTGTAACATAGCAGTTTGCAATGTGTGAACCATGTTTTAGCAGCATTGGATGGATAGCAAAGAAACTTTGGGCCCCACACAGATCTACCTCATCAGAAGTGCTAGTGAGTTGGGCCTAGCAATCTATGTTTGATATACCTTCTGGGGTTTTGATGCATGTTCAACATTTAAGAACCAGTGATGTAATGATTAAGAGCAAAGATTTTGGGATCAGAGCCAAATTTCAAATTTTAACTCTGCCATTTAAGAAACAACCACTAGTTGCTACATAATGGGGGAAATTGCTTTTGTCTCTGAATTTTAATTTCCCATTATGGAAACTTGTAGAATAAAGTGGTAATTACTTCTATAGAAAGTTGTGAAAGCAAAACAAGGAATTGAGTCTGTAGTGCCTCAGGAGGTGGCTGGCGCATGGCCTGCATCCCTAAATGGGAGCTTTCATGTTTGATGAAAGGCTCTGACCCTTACAGTTACCTGCTCAGTGCTGGGTAACCTCCTTCACTTATCCCTGGCAGGCTGACATTTCACTTCTTGTTTCTAAACCTAAGTGTTTGCTCCATGCTCCATTTTCAATAGTATGAAAATGAGATTTGTTTTTATACTGAAATCTCTAGATGAACTGTATTTGAAATTTTGCTTAGGTCTTCCTTTTGATTTCTGCTACCAAGTCAGTTTTTCTGTATGGGCCAGAACATCTCTTTTGATTGTAATTTAATATTTAAAGCCTTTAAGAACGGTGTCTGAAGGCATGTTAAAATTTTAAATAAACATTGTTTCTGCCTGCTATGGTTTTAATGTGTCCCTTAGAAGTTTATAGAGTGGAAATTGAATCCCCAAATTCATATGTTGATGGTATTTGGAGATAGGGCCTTTGGGTGGTAATTAGAGTTCAATGAGGTCCTGAGGGTGGGCTCCCATGATGGGGGCTTTATCCAAGGAAGATGAAGGGCCCAAGTTTGCATGCATGCTCCTGTCCTCCACCATGTTGTGACTCAGTAGGGAGCCCCTCCTCAGGTGCTATTGCATGCCTTTGGTCTTCCCAACCTCTAGAACCATTCGAAATAAATTTCATTATAAATCACCCAGTCTTAGATATTTTGTTGTAACACCACAAAGCAGAGTAAGACACTGCCTCACTTTATTTACCATTCAAAAAATTGGTTTTTTTTCTTTTTTAATCTGTTTATAGAGAGAATGTACAGAATCTGTGCCTAGCAGTATAGCCATCCCTAGATTCTGCAGTTATTTCCGTGTCTTTCTTCATGTGAGAGTATGCTTACTTCATTGTAAGTAAGTTGTTTATTAGAAATTCCTTCAGCATAGAACTTCCCACTAATCCAAGATAAAAGTTTAGGTGATTGAATATTCAAAAATGTTGTCAGAGCCAGTCCTTGGACTATTTGTATGACTGCTTATATGACTTTGTCTACAGATTCATGGTTGTCCTCCAGATCACCTAGAGCTGCTGGTTGGGTACTATTCCAGTGATTTATTTTACTTTCACCTGTCAGTTAGGTCTAGTATATCCCTTGCATTTATCTTTCTCAGATTTAACATATTTGGATTGCTTACTTCAGAGGAGAATTTGTATCCAAATATATTCTTCCATAAATATGTGTTAGCATTTTAATTTATCCTCTCTCCTATCTTTTACGCATCCTTGTACTCATTTTTGTAAGTTCATCCAATTCTTTGACTGGCTTTCTGCCAATAATGAATTAAAAGAACAAATACGCTAGAAACACTCCCCAAACTAACAACCCTTTTAACTTGTTATGTTTTTATTCACATATTTAGCAACCTTTAAACTCTTCAAAGTATTTTATGAATTTCATCTTGACCCTACCAGCTCTTAGGGCAACATTTTTTTTTTAACAGTGCTTTCTTTTTGCCTGAAATATGGGTTCTGTGGTCAAATTGGCATAGAAAAAGCTACATGGTTATGCATAGTTCTTTAGTATCCCTCCTTGCCCTACCCTCTGACATGGTTTAGTAATTCATAATTCATAGTAGCATTTGAAGAGTCTCTGAGATGCCCTGCATAAACAAACCAGATTAACTTTGTTTGACCTATTTTTTCTTCTGCATGAATACTTATTAATATCCCATGTGTTAAGTTCCATAGAACATGTTTGTAGCCACTGATTTTAAAAGGTCCCTTATTGTTTGACCCATCTGAATGATGTTTTTTTAGATGTACCTTTTCATTCTGTACTTCTTGGTATATATTTTATTTTTCCATGTTTTTACCATATTTAATTTTGGACATGTCCATGACCCATGTCAAATATTTCTAATGATATTTACTTTCAAGCAAAGAAGGATTTCTATTCATAAGTTATTTATTGAAATAGTTATCTTAACATTTTGTCAAGAGTACTGCTTTGGTACTGCTGAGGGTTAGAATGTTTTCAGCTTTTTTGTTATTCATTTAATAGTTCATATGGGCTTTTAAGCTTTATTGCTTTTGATAGGGAATAAATAACTAAAATTATATTAAAATTTGCATTTCCCAGTTAACCTACCTAGAAATTAGGTTTTCCTTTTTACATTTTGTGTCAAACTTTATATTGCTTGGAATACTTACCATCTTGACACTTGCTCTTTCTTCTGCTTGAAGGCTTTTGTCCCAGATATCTACATGTCTATTTTCTTCACCTCCCTCAGGTCTCCTCTCAAATGTCATCTTCTTAGTGAGTCTCATTATTGCTGCTACATTTAACTGTTTTTAGATGTACTTCTAAATGTCTGAACACCCTACTGCAATTCTACCTATTCCCTTCTCCTATTTCACTTATATTTTCACATTTATCAATATATAATGAACTGTCTATTTCATTTATAATTTTTGTTTGTTCTGCCTTAATAGAATGTAAACTCCCTGAGGGCAAGAGCTTTTATCTGTTTTGTCACTGTCTTTTCTCTACTGTCTAGAACCGTGTGACACATTTTAAGTGGTCAATAAATTTTTGATTGAGAGACTAGATATAATAATTTCAGGAGATGTAGAAAATGCATTTCAGAAAGTTCAAACTCCACTTTTGATACTATCAGCAAGCTGTGATGAAAATGATTAAACATTGAGCAATCTTGATATTTAATGGTGAAACACTAAAAAACATACAATAACATTATATTTTTAGATCAGAAAGAAAATAAAACACCCTTAATCAACAAGGCAACACTTCTACATAGCTCTATGTAGGAAAACAAGGGGAAAAAAAGAAATAAGAATTCTTGGTACTGAGAGGAAGAAACGATATTGTCACGAGTCATAGTAGATATTTTTTCTATACAGACTCCTCCAAACCTACAGTTTTAGAATTGCAAAGCAAAATAAGCCAGTCCCACAAAATCAAAGGCCTACTGTTTTCTCTAATATGCGGATGCTAATTCACATTAAGGCAGGGGGCACTAGGGAAGAATAGCATTACCTTAGATGAGGTAGAGGGAAGTGATGGGAAGGGAGAGGGGGATGGGGGATAGGAAAGGTAGTAGAATGAAACAGACATTATTACTGTATATATGTATGTGACTGCATGACCAGTTTGATTCTGCAACATGTACACTCAGAAAAATGAGAAATTATGTCCCATCTATGTATGATATATCAAAGTGCATAAATGCATTCTACTGTCATGTATAACTAATTAAAAATTTTAAAAAAGATTAGTAAATCTTTCCTGTGCACACATGTGAATACATCACAGTGAAGCTCAATATCATGTACAACCCCAAATTGGGATCCTAATAAGATAGATTCCATGCTCATATAAATGTATCAAAATAGATTTTACTGTTATGTATAACTGAAAAGAACAAATAAAAAATAAATGTAAAAAGGATGAGTATGAACAAAATCAATAAATAAAATCAATTGCATTCCTGCATTTTGCAACAAATGTTTGGAAAAGGAAATAAAATAATATTTATAGTAGCTTCACATATTTAAAATCCTAGCAATAACTTTAACAAAAATAGGCAAGACCTCTTATGGAAAAAATGATAAAAAACAAAATACTTAAGGAAACTTAAATGAATGTAGAACTAAATCATATTTATGAATAGAAAAATCTCAATCTATACAAGATGTTATCTCAAACAGTTTTAAAACCAAATCAAATAAAAATCCCATACTTCTCTCCCTTCTTGGACCATGTGAACTGATTATTAACTGCCAATGAAAGAATGAATGGGGAGTCTCACCCTACCAGGTATTAAGACTTACTGTTACAAACTTACAGCAATTAAGCCAGTGTGGTACTCAGTAGAAACAAACAAACAAACAAACAAATAGGTGATTGAAAGAACCCAGGAGCATACTCTTATGATAATATTCTTTATAAAGACCTAGCTCTGAAGATAGATAGAAAAAAAGACTTTTCAATAAATGGTATGATTATAGTTGGTTATCTATGTGAGAAAAACTTGTAATACCTCATATCATGCATAAAAATCAATTCAGGTTATAAAGCAAATCCGAAGGATTTTTAGAATAAAATATATAGAAAAATAATTTTCAATCTTAGGTAAGGAAGAATTTAAAAACAAATATAATGAGCATGACTCAGGTGGGAAAAGAGTTTCACTGCATTACTACTGTATTTGTCAAAAGACTCCAGGGAAAAATACCCCAACAGGCAAAGAGATATTTATAATGTATATTTATTACAGAAAAAATATAAGTATATAAAATAGTAAAGAACCAAATACATGTCTGAAAGACCAACAGTCCCAAATACAGTAGGCAAAGTGCTTGAACTAGTATCTCACAAAGGAAAAAGTACCAATGACTCAAATATCATAAGAGAAGATATACAACTTCATTAGAAATCAAAGAAACATAAACTACTCTGATGTAGTACTTCCTATCCAGCATTTTGGGAAAGGTAATGTCATCAATAGCAAGAGCTGCAGGTGGGGAGAACTCATACCCTCATATTCAAAATGCTAAAGAGAAAGTGTTTGTGACCAGTTTAGAAGACTCTTTTCTTTGACATGGTCAGCTGAAGACACCCTTTGTCTCACCACTCCTAGGCTGTCTATATTCTGGAGAAACTCTCATACATTGACACCAGATGAACATAATATTCACAGAATAATTGTTAAAGAATTTCTTGGGACACTATTTTTATTTTATTTTTTACCCACTTTCCCTTCCCCACACCATGATGGTACCTGTGATGCACTCAGTGAACCTACCCTCATGTGTCATTATCACCCAGTGTGTGTAGTGCACATTAAGGTCCACTCTCAGTTTTGCACATTCTGTGTGTATTGACACATGTGTAATGAACATGTATTTTCATCATTTTGGTATCAAATAGAATAGTTTCTCTGTCCTGCAGATCCCATGTGCTTTGCTTGTTCATTCCTCCCTTCCTCCCCACTAAACCCTGACAGCCATTAATCTTTTTAATGACTCTATAGTTCTGCCTTTTCCAGAATGTCATGTAGTTGGAATCACACTACAGTATGCAGCCTGTTCAGATGGGCTTTTCCCCCTTGGTAATGTGCATTTACTCACCAGCAAAACATCTCCACCAGCAGTGAGAGAGAGTTCCTGTTGTTTTACATCTTCACAAGTATTTGGTAATGTCAGCGTTGTCATTTTCATCTAATAGGTAAGATCATTGTTATTAATTGGGGGAGGACAAAGGAAATAATTCAGATGTTCATTCACATAAAAATTCAAAGAGTTGAAAGTTTCACATAAAATAAAGTGACATAAAACTGTACAACTGTTGCATCAAAGTCAATTTGCTGTTTTTGATTTTTGTACTATGATTAGGTGAGATGCGGCCACCGGGAAAACGAGGAGGAGGGTATGTGGGACCTCTGAATTATTTCCCCCATCTTTCTGTGCATCTATATATTTTTCCAGACTGAAAAGTTATAAAGCAATTTGAGTGTTGTTTTCTTATAGATGAAATAATATCCAGCTATGAAAGTAACGAACCATTGAAACAAACCACAGGGCTACACTCAAGAACATCATTATGATCTGAAGAAAAGAAATTGCATAAAAACTGATACAGTATGAAACACCAAACACATGAGGATAAGCAGTATATTATTTTGAGATACAACTGTGATAAAACTTAAGAAAAGCAAGTAAATGATAAGAAACAAAATTGAAGATAATACTGGTCTTAGGGGACTCTCTACACTTTTGTGAATTTTATCTCCAGGAGCTCTATCAAATCTTCACAGTGAATATTGGAGAATTCCCTTTCATTTATGGCAGGGGTAGTAGAAAAGGAACTATTTTGAAATATGCCTGACCTTTAAGTTCTTTATAGCTTAGGACTATCTTCTGGAGAAACTATTTTACCAGAGCCTGTTCTGATGAGGTTTTTGTTAGAGCCCAACTTAGCTCCAGGGTTGAGAGGATTCTTGCAAGACTAAACATGCTCTTACCACACAATCCTGCAGTTGTCTTCCTCAGTATTCACCTAAATGAGTTGAAGACTTATATCCCCATAGAACCTGCACATGCATGATTATAGCAGGTTTATAAATAATTGCCAAGACTTGGAAGCAACCAAGACATCTTTCAGTAAGTAAATGGATAAATAAACTGTTGTACAACCAAACAGTGGAGTATTATTCTGTGTAAAAAGAGTTCTATGTCAAGAGAAGACATAGAACAACCTGAAGTGCATTTCACTAAGTGACAGAATCCCATCTCAACAGGGTGCATGCTGTATAAAACCAACTCTGTGACATTCTGGAAAAGGTAAAACCATGAGGTCATTAAAAGGATTAGCGGTCATCAGGGTGTAATGGCAAGGGAGGATGAATTGGTAGAGCATATGGGATCTTTAGGGCAGTGAAACTCCATCTTCTGTACATCTCTACAATGTTGATCTACATCTATCATCCTATAAATACAGGTGATAGAAAGAAACTGTTTCTAAAATTAAATTATATTTTCAAAACAGTTTTCTCCCTAGTGTGTCAATCCATAGAATGTGCAGTAGTAAGAGTGGACCTTGATGTAAACTATGGACTTTGGGTGTACTGGTGTCTTGGTGTAGGTTCATTGACTGCAGCAAACATACCACTGTGTTTCAGTAGTTAGTGAGTGGGGCTGTGCATATATGGAGGTGAAAGACATGAGAATTGTCGATGCTTTCTGTTCAATGTTGTTATAAACCTAAATCTCTTCTGAAGTTTACCAGTTAAAAAGAAAAAAACCCTGAAAACACCCCCAAACCTGATCTTTAATTTATTGAAAACAATAAGTGAAGGTTAGATTTCAACAGTTTAACAGAGCAGAGACATATAAAGGATCTATCACTAACACTTGGGTAAACTATAGAGTTCTTGAAGGGTGGTCTCAGGACCAGCAACAGCAGTACCACTTGAGTATGTATTAGAAATATTAATTTTCAGACCTCATCCCAGATCTACTGAAACACTGAAAGAGGAGCTGCTATAGTTTGAATATTGGTGCTGCCTCCATAATTCACATTGAAACTTATTCCCCAGGGCAGTAATATTAAGAGATGGAGGGCTTAATAGGAAATTATGCAACAAGGGCTTCATCTTCAAGGATAGGCTTAACACTTTATAAAAAGAAGGAGCTAGGTTGACTTCCTTTTGCCCTTGTATCTCCCTGCCATGTGAGAACACAGTAATGAGGGACCGTCTTGGAAGCAGAGAACAGCTCTCACCAGACACTGATGTTGCTGGTGGCTCCATCTTAGATTTCCAACCTCCAGAGTTGTAAGGAATACTTTTCTGTTTTTATAAATTGTCCAGTCTTAGATACGTTGTTGTAACAGCAGGAAGACACCGAGATAGGGGCCCAAATATCTGTTTTTCTCATGTGCAGAGACTTTTGAGAACTATTAAGTTCAGCCTTCTCATCTTAAAAATTAGTAGATAAAATGAGATTGACTTTCCCCTACAGGTGGTATGTGCAAGATGTTTTCAGGTGATATAAAAGCGTTTTAGGTTTCTCTAATGGCATATACTTTAGTTTGTTAGAAAAACATAGTTTATCAAGGCTGTAAGTTAACTTATATTATTGCTTTGCATATGGAAAAGTTTTAAAATAGAGGATCAATTTAAAGTTGACGTGAATGGAAGTAGTAAGCTAAAGTTATAAGGTCATATGAGACTATCATAAGATTCATGGAGTCAGTTCTCAAATATTGAAGTTTTAGTAAACTGAACTGAATGAATCTCTAAAATATTTTCCATTCCAAAATCATGAGACTTAATATGGCTGCTTTTCATATTTGCCTCCTTGATTTTACTTTTTAAAATTCAAGCTAATGTTTAAAAATTTGTTCATAATATTTGTGCTGGAATGTGAAATGGTCTATACTAGGGAATACTTATCAGACTCAACCTAACCATGGCTAATGGACAGTATGGATAGTTCACATGCACATTATCAAAATGAAACACACTAGGGAGAAAACTGTTTTGAAAATATAATTTAATTTTAGAAACAGTTTCTTTCTATCACCTGTATTTATAGGATGATAGGCAGATGTTTTTCTAAAAGGAAATGAAATGACATTTGGGGACAGTAAAAACATATTTTGGTAATTAGGTATTTATATTTTATAAAGTTTGCACATTATGAATAACTCCAAAATAGCTGGCTTTTTAAACTGACATTTTTCAATAGCTCTATTGAGATATAATTCACACATCATACAGTCCACCCACATAAAGTACATAAATTCGGTGTTTTCTATATTCACAGAGGTGGGCAATCATCGGCATGACCAATTTAAGAACATTTTCATCATCCCAAAATTAAACGTTGTGTCCATTATTGGTTACTCTTCATCTTGGTATTACCCTAGGCAGCAACAACTTCTTCTTCTTCCTCCTCCTCCTCCTCTTCTTCCTCCTATTATTATTATTGTTATCATCATCATCATCATCATCATCATTTTGGCTTCATGGATTTGAGTATTCTAGACATTTTATATTCATGACATTTTATATTCATATAGTATATGGCCTTTTGTGACTTGATTTCTTTAACTTAGCATGTTTTTAAAATTCATCTTTGTTGTACATGTATAATTATTTTATTCTTAAATAATATTCTGTTACATCAATATGTAGTATTTTATCTACACATTTTTCAGTTGATGGATATTTATTTTTTCCTACTTTTTTACTGCATAAGTAATGGTTTTGTGAATATTCATGTACAAGTTTTTGTGTGAACATGTTTTTGTTTTCCTTGAGCCTATGCCTAGGAGTGGAGTTACTGGGGTCAGATAGTAACTGTGTTTAACAATTTGAGGAACTTGATTGGACATAAGAAGCACTTTTGTTCAATATAAAATTATGATTTTATTTAAAACTGCGTTTCTATTTTAACTTTTAATAAAGTACAAAGTTTTGTTTGTTAAGAGTTTTAGATAAAATACTTCCCCAAAATGATGTTTGGAAAAAATCATTGTTAAAATACACGTTTTTGAGCACAGCTGCTTACAAACTGCTATTCTACATTACAATTTATCATCATTTATCAAAATTGTCACATCCTTCTGTGACATTTTTTTCTCTGAATATTTTGTTGCTGCCTGTGTCATGTAACATTTAGAAAAAAGTGTCATGGAATCTGCTTCCAGTTGAACTGATGAAATTCATGTTTTTTCGTGTGTTGACTTTTACAAATAAATTATATGTTGTTGAGAAACTGATGATAGTTTTCTTTCTCTTTCAAAATTTTCATTTCAACAATAATGAATGTGTTTCTAAAATAAAAGCATGACATTTTTGTGTCTATCCACATCTGACACTTTATATTTTGCTGTCTTGTCCTATTAATATTTTAAAGTTTTAGGAAAAGATACTTTTTATATAATGAGATTTTGTGTTGAATACATTGTTAATATTTGTCTTACTTTGTAAACATTTCTTAGAGGCTTTCCTGTCAAACTGTCTACCCTTAGATTCCTTTTTAGCAAAGGCCTTCAGGATTTTTGTTCCCTTTTTATATCTACTTATGAAATTAGGTCTTACTGCTTTGTTGTCAGAAAGGAATGCTCTGGAATCAGGATCAACTAAACCAAAAAGGAAACTAAATGCAGTGACTAGCTGTGGGGTAACAGGGAGAACTGTCAGTGTGGAAAAACAATGTTCCAAAGGGAAAAGAAAGAAAAAAATGCCAATTAGATTTGAAGGGATTAGATCTTTTCATTGACAAAGTTAAGCTTTTCATTGCTGCACAAAAGAAAAACAAAAGCAATGATAAAATAGCCTGAGGAACTCAGTGTCCTTGTAAACAAAAACACAACATATCTGTGTCCTTGTAAACAAAACATAACATATCCTTAATCTTTGAATATAGAGCTGTATGATTCTACTGATAGATGAGCTGAGAGTGCCCTTGATTGCATTTCTGTTGCAGAGAGCCTGTCCTACACACATCACACTGGAATAATGGGTGTTTATAAAAGGAGCAGGCAAAACTTCATAGTTTGGATCACATGAGAGATAAACTCTGAGACAGGGTTTAATGCAGAATATTAGTGAGTGCCCTTGGGAAGTTAATAGGAGAGAAACCCAGGAATCAGGATTGAGTAAGACTTGAAAGAATTTAAGTAGTCAGTCCTGGGTGTCAGAGTAGGCTTCATCAGGAGGGTATTTGAGTAAAGACTCAGAGGCCCTTAAGGAGTTAGTTGTGTGAGTACAGGACAATTATGTTGGAGGCAGAAAGAACACTGTGAAATTCCTCAGGCAAGAGAATTCTAAGACTTCTCAGAGAATGCAGGAGAATGCATGTGAATGCCACTGACCATATTATTGAATATAGACTGCAGGGAGCTAAGGCTGGGAGTAGGGAGACCATCCTGTTGAGTGATCCCAGAGAGAGAGAAGATATAGCGTGGACCAAGGAGGTAGCAGTGAACATGCAATGAAAAATTATCAGACTCTAAATACATTGTACTTTGAAAATAGGACCAGGTAGATTTGATCATACCTTGGCTGTGGGATATGACAGAAGGAAGTATTAAGGATTAGTTTATGGTTTACAGTGTGATTACCAGAAGGATGAAGTTGATACCAACTGAAATAGAGAAGGCTGTGGGAGAAGCAGGTTTGGTAGAGAAGAGCCAGAGTTAGTATTGGGTCCATTACAAATGTGAGATTCTGTAAGATATTCAATTTCAAGTATGAATGTAGAGTTCAGGAAAGAGGTCCTGTAATATACGTAACTATGGGAACAGCCTATGATAGATGTTAACTAAACCAAAAGATTATGTGGACTCACCAAATGACAAAGTGTAGACTGCTTGGCAGTGAGACTGAGGACTGAGTCCTGGGGACACTCTAGCACCTAGAGTTTGGGGCAGGATGGGGGAAACCAGCAGGAGAGAGTGACAAAGAACCTCAGTACTCTGCACACTGTTTGACAGCAGTAGGTAATAGAGGTTTATTGAGCTGATAACTCCACAGAGAAAATGTAAATTAGCATAAGACAAATGGTGAATTTTATTTATCTTTGTAGAATATATTAAAAGATGAAAAATAGAGTCAATTGTTATCAAGTCCTTGGAAATTAGAGTAAAAATATACCCATTTTTCCCTAGTCTGTACATGTAAGGAAACATATATACATTTTTTATTTTTATTTTTATTTTGTGGTGCTGGGGATTGAACCCAGGGCCTTGTACATGAGAGGCAAGCACTCTACCAACTGAGCTATATCCACAGCCTGGTATATACATTTTAACAAGTTAAATTATTTTAATGCAATTATTTTTATTCTCCATGGTAGTTAATGTGCTAATATAGATTGTTCTTCAAGAAAATGTAAAAATATTCTGTCTTTGTAGAAATGAATCTAGTTTTATTGGATCGATTATTTCTATTATTTGTGAATATACTTTTGAATAGCAATACTAAGTAGTTGAAACTCATTGTAGAAATTATCCTATAAATGTATTTGTTTTCCTCAAATGGAATTATAGAAGAATTTCTACAATCAACCTGGTAAAACTCATTGATAATTTCCATTCACGTAATTTTGCTTTCATATATTTGATAACTTCCTATAGAATTTTCAGCATTCATCATGGTCATAACTGGCATTAAGGGTTAGTTGAAAATTGTATTGAATATTCAATATGCAGATACTATCTTCAAGGACTTTATATTTTAAGTTAAAAAGTTAAAGCATTTTTGTAAATGTTCATGTAAATAATCTGGATGAGAAAACATACAAGGATGTAATTGCAGTTCTATGTGATTCCTGTCTTACTATCTCTGTTGAAAATAAATTTATTAAAGATTAGACTGAGAAAATAGCAATATTGATAAACTTGAGTTTCAATAGAGTGGAAAGGAAAAGTAAAACTTAAACTCAGGTGTCTTGATATAGACAAAGGTCCTATTACTGGGACAGCTAATATGATTGAATGGTCATACCTATATTTTTTAAAGTGAGTTAAATTTTGGATATGTTGGACCTGACCTGTCAGTGAGAAGTACCTGTCTCATTGTGGGAAGATGAGTAAGCTTCTCAGAATTGAAGATAGCTCTGGGAGGCAGAAGCAAGTAATGAAACTGTGTGAAGTTTTGAAAATGAACAGGAAATAGCATGTTTACAAGATCATCTTAAGCCAGAAATCTCAGTTTTTCTTGAGACTTGTAAGAGTCTCTGAAGATATAAACTAGGTTGGACAATTACCTAAGATCTATTAAATATTTAACGTTATGGAAGTTATATGGAGTATATTTTGTGCTTCTTGATTTTGGTTAACTTGTGGGATGGGCCTTCACAAAGACCTTCATAGATCTCCATCCAGGTTGACACAGGTGGTCCCATCATTGCCACTCCCCACCACAGCTCCCTCTCTGAGATTTTTTTTTTTTAATTTATTCAGGGACTTTGTTGCCATACCTTCTTCTCACTGCAGTGATCCCAGATCTCTTGGAAAATGGGAAATTGCTCATTTTCTTCTATGAGTTGTTGGAGAGATCCTTGATTTATGATATGTAAGTTTTGTAATCTTTGGACCTTACATGGAAATGGTAAATATAGAAATTTTCCTTGGAATAGAATTTTTCCCAAATTATTTTGAGATAACATGCAAAGCATTAAAATTTACATTTTCAATTAAAGCAGAGGGAAACTGTTTACAACAGGGGTACAGAAGTTGATGCTGTTGTTTATTGTGTTATGTGCTGGTTATAGACCCTCGTTTTACAGTTATTTCTCTGAAATGCAATAAAAAGAATGCCTTGCACCATAGCAACCCCTATGAAATGGGACATATGCTGTTTCTAAGACTCACAATATGTTTTGCTGATACTGTGTTTGCTCATAAATATGTTTTTTTAATAGGTGCTGTCTGAGGCAGGGGCTATTTTCTGGAGAAATCCTCTTGATAATATTAACTTCTGGTTTTCCTTGAAGAAGAGTGAAGCTTTTTTGGCTTCTTTGGAGAATTTTATACTTGTAGTTCCTAATAACATAGTTGATGGCTGATACAAGTCTTTATGTCTTATGATTATTTCATCAGAAGGTGCCCTAGTTGCAGAAAACATTACACCCTTTCTCTGTATTTTGAGGTGGGGGGAAGATGACATGTGATGTAATAGACATTCTGCAAACCATAGTGATGTCTTAATTATAAATCTCCTGTTCTCTTAGTCTCTGTGTATGCCACCAACAGCATTTGATGTGGTGTCTGACCTGGGTTCACATTCTGGTTTTGTCACTAAAAGCTTTATGACTCTGGCGCTAACATTTCTCTGAGTCTAGAGAGTTGTTAAATTACTAAATTAAAACAAATTCATGAGATCCTTTTGATGTCACTGAATGTCATATTTATTGAGTGCCCAAATGTAGATACATGCCTTTAATGGAGAAGACTTCTAAGTGGCAAGAGAGAGGCTGCTTTTGGAGAGGAGAGAGTGAGATAAGATGCTAAATTTGGGAATACATCTAATAAGGAAGGCCTATGAGGAGGCAATCATTCTGTAGACATGAACTTGTGATCTAGCACAGCTAGTGTTTTGTAACAGGATGTCTGTGTGGGCATTTATGACTGGGAGAGTGTGATTAGAATGGCGTAGGGCAAGGGAACCCTAGTGCCATTTGCTGCATCTAACCTGGGTCCTTTCCACTTAGGGCATTGGACAGGGAGCTATACCTGCCCTCTGAAAGAAGATGCTAAGCATGACTGCCTTCTCTTAAAGTAAAATAATCAAATTTTATTGAAGAAATGTTTTAGAGAAACGATTGCATGTTTTCAATCTTACTCTTGATTTTTTAATGAGCTGCTTATTTGGGAAAACTGTATGGACGTTCAGACTGAGGAGATTACTTGGGAGGATTTTTTAGGAATATTTGGGAAAACTGTATGGACGTTCAGACTGAGGAGATTACTTGGGAGGATTTTTTAGGAATAACTTAGATATTTTCTCTATGTGAGAATAATATTTTCTTATAAACAAAGCATTCTATTTTTTCAAGTTCAAATATTTTATTTTCCTTAAAGATAGTGGAGTAAAACATAGAGATTAGAGTTTGAGGTTCTTGTTATTTTAAAATCAGTAGCCAATATACATAAGTAGCAATTATTTAGGAAGAGTAATATGATGAGAAACTACTGCAACCTATAAGAATCTTAACATCGTGGAGTTGAAAGGGACAAATTAGTTGCTTTTATAGATGGTATTTATCTCATTAGTTAATTATTTTAACTCTAAAATGGTAAAAAATTACTTAATTTGTTAAGTAAGTAATATTTCAAGGATTAAAAAGTAATTTATTCATTCAAAAAATATTTATTTATTAGGTTCTTATTACACACCAGGGCATAAGCTGATTCAGAGGGTATATCTGCGTACTAGAAAGAAGATTATCCTGGCCTTACTAAATTATACAGGTTACAGAGAAGAGGTGTTACCCAATGATGGCACATATGATGAGAATTCCAAAGTTGTGGCTGCCAGAGAATCAGACCTTATACAGGACCTACCTGAAGCTGGGGAGGAAGAGGAATGCAAGTGGTGTGGCTTTCTGGTGAAAAGTACACCATTATCTCATTGACTTCTCACAATGCTTTTATAATTTCCAACTAATTTTCACCCTTTTATAGTGGAGCAAACTTGTGTTCTTGTAGATCTGTGCTTACCTGATGTTCATGAAATAAGTCCAGCGAGTAAACCTGAACGCAGAGCCTTTATGCATTTGCCCAAGATCCTCAGCAAGATAGTGGCAGAGTTGGGTCTGTTCCTTTAGACCATGCTGCCACTTTGAGTGCACATAGACTTGTATGTATGTATGTACGTATGGTAGATGGGAAAGGTGCACAGTTTTCTGTATTCCACACTTAGTAATATGAAAACCATTCCACACAAAGCCAACAATTTAATAACAGTGAAGTCAGGGCTCCCTAGTACAATCCATTTTAGTTCCTATCACTATTTATAAGTATATTCGATTTTCCATCTAGATTGACTTTGAACTGTGGGTTTAGTGTATTAAATAATAGGAGCCAGCTCTATGAAGTTTCCTTTGGTAAGCTATTGGCTCTGAAGCAAATTCAAGCCAGAATTCAAGGCCATTCATCCAAATTTAGGGTGTTCTGAAATAAAAGGTTTATATGTCATCTTGTCTAATGTGTGGGTCGTGTGGGAGAGTTTTCTTTGCAAATTGAATCATTGGAGACCAGTGCTCCTATAACTGCATTTGAAATCCTTTATCTGGTAAATCTCTGGTAGTTTTAATTTCTTTCTCAAAGAAAACATCTGTTACAAGTATTTGCAGTCTAGTTGTGTGTAGGTTACACATCTTAATTAGTAAAGCCATAATAGCCATCTTGGGATTTTGTAGAAATTCCATTACCAGCTAAAAGTGAACATTTCTGATCCTTTCTAGTGATCCCATAATAAATTTCAGGTCAACATCTACTCTATGCCTTTTATCCACCAACTCCAACCCCCCACCCCCGCAACACACACTTCTAAACATTGTTGATGGGGAATTCCTTTATGAGGACCTCTTTTTTGCTTAGAAGGGAGGAGTTTGGAGAACTATCATTTTTATCATTTATATCATTTATGTTTAGTTTCTGGCATTGTCTTTAATCCCAAAGAAGCGATTGTCCAGGTCTTCTAGAGTTTTTCAGAAGGCACATGAGGTGAGAATCAATTAGCAGTACCTATGTCCTTTTGTCATTTACTGGGACTCTGAAAAATGCCATAGTATATATAGTAGAGAAATAATGAAATGTACCTGCTTTCTTAAAGGTCAACTTGAATTCCATTTTTTTTCCAGCATGCGATGGTTTATTTATTAGAGTAATAGGTAGAGTTTTAGGACTTTTGAATGTTTGGCAGGGCTTACATTGCAGAAAGGACATAGAGCTCAAATGAATGCATATATTGGCACTACTGCTATGGTACTTTGAGCAGGATGATTCCATCCTGATTTCCAACCTGGAGTCTGCTGCTGTAGAAGGGTATAATGTGGTTATAATATTCCTCCCTAGTATGTCCTGGCTTCTATATAGTGTTTGTTTCCTAAAAACTTTAATATCTGTTTGGATTTGCCCCTGTTAGCTGTGTTATAAGGCAGACAAGCTCAAGCTGACACACACACTTTCTCTCATGACAAGGACCGATTGTGATTTATGACCATTTGCAGGATGCTAGTGATGTGGGGAAGGGTGAATTTTTAGCTAGCAAGAATCTATCCTTTCAGTTGACTCTAAGACCATGTTAAAAATCTGTATCAGAGTTAAAAAGAAAATTCTTTACTAGAGTTTTCTTTTTTTGTGGAGAGCCCTTTGTTTAACTTTCTATGTTCATCAAATATGTTTTAGGTTCAGATTACCTTAATAAGAATTTATTTAGTACATATGACATGCAGGGCATTTTGATGCTGGCTGAAGTGACACTTTTTATGAAAATCCTGATGAATAGAAAGTTAAAAAATTATGGGGTATTAGTATGGTTCTTGTCTGATCCAGTTGAATAAACATTATTATGAAACGATACTTCTTTTCCTACCAAAATTTGATTTATCTAATAAGCATTATAGGAAAGACAAAAGAAGGATATGGAAAATTTATTCACTGTTTTTTATATTAATATGAACTTTTATTTTCACCAGAAATTCCTAAAGATCTTGATTATAATATATAACAGTAAAACCCTGCATTTGGCTTTGAATACCAAGGCAAAAAGATGGTTTACATATATAACAGATTCTGTGAAAGCACAGATTCCTATTTAGCCCTGAATTTCTGTCTTACATGAAGAAGAACCAGTCTTCTTGTTGGTTGGGGCCAGTGACCTCCATCATTGTAACTCTTGCAGCAGAACATATTGCATGTGAGCAGTGAATTCTTCAATCTTGTTGGCAGATTATTTGTCTTGTATATTAACCATTCTTTATTACTCATGGTATTTCTTACATTCATAGTTTACTGAAATGAGATATTCAGTTAATAAGACTTCTTTCCCCATCACCAGAATTCTCAGAACAAGCAAAATCTGACCAGACATCTTCATTTCATTAAGCTTGACCTCTTTACAGAACATTTTTTGGAAGTCCAGTAAACACTCGATCTTACAGATCATTGACCCAAATGTAGTCACCTTCAAGCAAGGAAGCCTGAGAAAACTTAAGCATTTTAAAAGCCTTGACATCTGAATCAAAATAAGAATTTTGATAATAAGGAAGAGGCTATAGCTTAGCTGCCCAAGTTGTGCTTTTTTTTCTGTCTCTGATTTCCTCCCAAAACTTAGAATGAAACTCTGGTTACTTGTTTTTTCTTGATCCCTATAAGTCCCAATATTTGCACTTCATGCCTGTCTTTCATTCTGAGAGGAGGATCCTTCAAATTCTATGCAGTTTTCAACTACATTAGCTTTGTAGGGATATCCTTGAAGCAGAACAAGAAAGAGTGTCTCATAGTTTTTTTTAATTTCAGATTTTATTGTCAATTCTAATTATCTGTGCAAACCAACTCATGAAGAAACATGTTATTCTTAGATGAAAAGAGAACCAGGGGCTCAAGACTTTGGTTCTGTGGTCTGAGAGACGCAGAGGTGATTCCTACATAAAAATTAGGGCTTTTACCAGAAAGGGACATGAATATTGGGAAAGCAAATGACAGATATCCTCGTCAGCAAGATGTACTTGGCTTTTCAGAAATGAGTAAACAGAAAGCTCCTCTGGTTTTCTACTCTTGACATTCCCCTTAAACACATCATCCAGACAGAGTTGACTTAGGTGGTTTTTAAATATAAAAGCTCTGCAGTCTCCCAAGAATGAGGCTGCATGCAATCACCCTCATAGGATGTTTTATGTATGTAAATACTCTTGTCCCTTCAAAAAGAAAGCTTATAATTTACCTTTAGGGAAACCTGCAGGATGTGGTAGGAATGAGGTGAGTGAGGCCCTCATTTTCACACAGACTTTTTGGAGGCAGTTTTTAACTCTTTGCATCATATGTTAATTCCCTTATCCCTATGGATAGGAATCCTGATTTTAGCATCTGAGTGGTAATTACGGAAGACTTTTTGGTCGAATAAATCAGGAAGGATGCTTACATGAATAAATCTTATCCAGTTTCTGCTCAGTCACTGGGCAGCGGGAGCTACCAAGGCTGACCTGAGGTGAGGACGCTGTGTGTGGAGCTAGTGGAACTGCAGCTCTTCAGTCTTATCCAAGATGATGATTTTCTTTTTGCTGCTGACCAGCTGTTTTTCTGACTTTCCAAAAGCATGAATACCTCACAGAAACACAGACTCATAAGTATTGGAGTATCTTCATGACATCATAGTCTCCTTTTGAATGGAAAGAGATGAAGGAGGCAGAGTAAGTTGCTTGGTAGAAACCAAGCATCCTGAACTTGGTTCTGTACTCTCTGTCCAGTGCTTACCTCCAGCTCACTGAACCCATGGGAAAATGGGACTGAGTTTGGTGTATTTCCAGGTCCTCTTCCTGGGTTCCTGGTAATTCACAGACTTGAAATCTACTCATGTGAGTGTCAAGTTGTAGATTTAGGAAAAGGTTCATTGATTGTAAAATAATCCAGGAGGTGAGGTCTGTGTGGCAGTTTTAGGTTAAGTCAAGCGAGGGGGAAATGGAGAGTTGTGGCCGGGTGAAGAGGTATGCTAGTTGAACACACATATCTGCCGTTTGTGATTGGACTTAGGGTTATTATTTTGTCTCTATGGCTGATTAACATACTGTTTTGCTGCTGGAGCTGCTGAACCTACAGTAGCATGAATCAGCAAGTAGGAAGTATTATTAGCCATGTGAACTCGGGCATTTCCCACTGCCAAAGACTTGATATATTCGTATCTTCCATTTTATCCCTTCAGTGGAGATACATCCCATGCAGTGATAGCATGTTCTGTCTTTTGTGTGGCTCACTTGGGGGTACACTTGGTCTAGTCCAAGTGATTACATGTAACATAAACTTACATACAATATAATCAGCAAAGAGGCTGTCTTTCCTTCCCCTACCTCTGAGACTCAGTGTCACCCCACGATGTGTATACATTGACACTTTTTGCTTTTGCTGTGAACACATTTTTAAGTCATAAGTCAGTCTGAAAGAGGATTATTTTTCTGTGGATTTCTTTTCATGAAGAATTTTATAAACACATGTAATTCAAACTTAATTCTTTAATATCAATATAAATTTTGTTTTTATAAGCAAAATGTTATATGAATCTAGATTTCCCTAGGAAATCTGTGATGTATAGGTCTGAAATGTTAGGTAACATGAGCCTGGATTGAGGCAGAAGTAAGGGAAGGAGCGAAAGATACTACCTTGAGGGAGCTGAACAAAGGGGCCAAATAGTTTTGTTTCACCATAGAGTGTAACTTAAGCTTAGTTTTGGTTTCTTTTGATAATGTTTTCCCTTTGTCTGATTCTGTGACATCAAGATAGAGAAATCAATTTTTTAAAATTTGTTTTAATTAGTTACACATGACAGTACAATGACCTTGACATATCATACATTTGAATTAGATGGGATATAATCTCTCATTTTTCTGAGTATACAGGTTGCAGAATCACATTGGTCATGCATTCACATAAAAATTTACTTCTACAGCAATACTTCTCAAACTTGAATGTCCATGCAGATCCCCCTGGAAATCTTGTAAAATACCAATTCTGACTCTGGTGATGGTGAAAAAGTGGTTCTTAGAGTGTGTTCCTTAGAGCAGCAGCATTCACACCAGCTACAAGCTTATTAGAACTATCAATTCTTGGGTGCCACCAAACAAGTGAATTAGAATTTCAAAGGATGAGCCTGAAACTGGTTTAAGAAGCTCACCAGGTGAATCTCATCCACCTTAAAATTTGTCACTGACATAGAGATTTTGTTTGCTTGTTTTGTTTTGCAGGAATCTGGGATTTTCTATTCTGTTATTGGTCCTTACATTAATCAGTTTATATCAAGCAATTGAAACAGTTGAATAGAGATCTTACTTAGGTTCCTGACTGTTAGTGTCCTACCAATTAACGGGCTCTATTAAAATACATATTTATTGATTTTTCACTACCCTCTGTTATAAAATTGTTATCTTCTATAAAGCAAACATACCATTTCATGGAATCATGCACATCGATAACATGGTTAGATACCATTACATGGCAAATGAGGAATGCTTTCAAAGGTAGAATTAAGCATAAGTTATCTGAAATGCCCATAACAAAATATTTTTTGCAAATTTTCAGTGGTTATGGATATATTATCAAAATTGTACATCTTTATATCAGCTTAGTCATAATTCACAATTATTTTCAATCATATAAATGACCAGTGGCCCTTGCTATCCAGATTGATGATTCTGAGATTCCTGATGGAAACATGCTTAGTTGATATTACTGTTGAGAGAGGAAAACAAATTAATAATAGAGATTAGATTTCCTAAATATCCATTCTTCTTACGGTATTCACAAAATGTGTTACCTCTTATAATGTTTCAACAGGTACAAATTTTAATATCTCAATGTTTTATTGATTTCTGCCAAAAGCTGTTATCTAGGGAAATGTATTATTGTATATTATTGTGTTATTATTGAAATGCATATTGTATATTATTTTTTAAAAATTTTACTTGTATTAAATACAAGTAGATATAAGAACCTAGCATATCATGCTGTGAGATCTCCCACAGAGAATTCACTAATGTGTCTGCTGAAAGTTTGTACACTCTCCAGAAGCAACAGTGTGTCTGCAGTACTCATTTACAATGTATGGGAATTTACCCACTTTATGCAAAAAACTGGGAAGGAACAGATGTTTATTCCTAAACTAGGACTTTGAAGGCCAACAATTAAAATAAACATGTCTCTGCCAAAACTTGAACTAAATTAAAAAATTTAGCATATAAATTAAAGCTTACTTAAAACCAAATTTATCAAGGAAATACATTTGTTTTGCATTACTGGTTTCAATTATTCTGAAAAGGCTTTTATTTTATGGAACGCTGAATATTTAAAAAAGTTTCAAACAATTTATTGAACAATTGCACCATTTAAAATGGGTTATGAATGTCTGACTTAAATATATGAGCTATTAGCACACAGTTGATGAGCTTACAAGGGGAAGGAGTTAAAGCAACCATTATCCTCTAGTTTATGACCATATTCCTAGGGGGCTATAAGAAGCTGGTCTGTAGGCCTAAACTAGATGAAGCTGTAGGCTGAAAACTTAACTAGCATTCTCTTCTCTCCTATTCATTTGTACTTTCTGTTGGAACTCTGAAATTTGAGACATCATCAGTAAATCATTCACAATCGAGTATTTGTACTCTTAACTTGCTATCATAGAAGAAATGATGTTGCCTAATTAATTTTTCTTAAACACTTTCCCCTCCCCATGGAATCCTTTTACCTAAAACTATCCATAACCCAGCCTGCTGTGCTAGGATTCTAGGACCTATATCACTCCTCTGCTTCAACCCAAATGCATTACTTTACTGTCTCCAACACACATCAGATTCATGTAAAGTACTTTCTTGGTTTACATTGCCCTTTTTTTCCTAAAAAGGTGCAGATTGTCAAACATAACTGTCTTTGCACATAAAGGCAGATGCATATGAAAATATTTTAGGGTTATTATGTTGTAAATGTTTTTAATATTTAATCAGTATTGAATCTTCTCCCAATCATACATGCTTCCGAAACAGAAAATACTGGACACAATTTAGTTCTTTCCAGATAATTTAGGGGTAACATTATGCACAATATGAAGTTGTAATACAGAGATTTCTACTAGATGGGTAAACTTGTTTTTTTGGGG
Organism: Spermophilus citellus; assembly: GCF_964194105.1. Classification (NCBI taxonomy): domain Eukaryota; kingdom Metazoa; phylum Chordata; class Mammalia; order Rodentia; family Sciuridae; genus Spermophilus; species Spermophilus citellus. The sequence continues at coordinate 27,699,704 of NC_138196.1, forward strand.
GGGAGGTACCAAGGATTGAACCCAGGGGGCACTTAACCTCTGAGCCATATCCCCAGTCCTATTTTGTATTTTATTTTATTTTATGCTCAGAAATTCAGTGTTTTTGCTGAGACTGGCTTTGACCTTGAGATCCTTTTGCCTCAGCCTCTCAAGCCACTGGGATTAAAGGCATGCACCACCCCAACCAGCTATATGGGTAAACTCTTAAGGAATATTTGTCCCTATATTAACTGGACCCAGGCTGTGCTTTTTTTGTTTTCTGTATATCCTGAATTCTTAGTGTTTTTAAATATTTTCCCTATTGCCATTAGTGTCTGCCCTTGCTGCTCTGTCTCCAAGTAGAAGTAATTTCCTTTGTAATATATTTTTTTCAGTTTGTTGTAGGTTGGTAAAACTTATACAGTAAAAATCAGTAAACTTTGAATAAGATCTAAGGAACCCTCTCATAAATAAAATTGCTGAGCTAGGTGGTATTTTTTTCTTATCTTCTTGTATACTTTATCATTTGCTTACTTCTCAGTTCTTCTCTATGATCTGTGTAGTACAGAGTATTGTTAATCAGCTTCCAATTAAGGTTTGGAACAATCAGGAACATCTCGGTAATTTGGTAAGGATGTGGAAAGCGGAGTAGTGATGTGGTATTTCTGGTGACACCTGCTCAAATGTTAATTTATTGGCCGGTAACTGAAGATCCCATCAGATCTCAAAAGTTCTTTAATAGCATTTATGACTCCTTTTGGTTAGTTAATAAAGTAATATTGTCCATCTCTCAAATAAAATTCAGGGTATGTTTGGCTAACTGTAAATAGATACATATTTTTCATTCGTTTTTTAAAAGATAAAGTCTTTAAGATATTAAAAAAAAATCCACACATAGTTCACAGATGTAGCTACTGAGGAGGATAGTTTTCAAGGGACTGGAAATATTGTCTCCCCTTGGCTCCTTCATCCTTCATCTCTTCCCTCCTTCCTCCTGCCAGCTTCTTACCCCAATATGCTGCCAAAGGACAAGTGATGTGATGAAAGTTGGAAAATAGTAATTTATGAGAAAAGCCTGTGTTCCATGCTTTATGAAAGTAAATTGTAGAAAATTAATGTTGTGATAAGATGATTCTATTTTGATGAATAAAATCATTGAAAAGCTATCAAACCCCACTGTTTCTCCACTGAGATGTTTTTCTCCCCTCTCTATTCTGTATTTGTATTCTTGGCTTTCATCCCAATTAGTTATTACTAAAGAGTGATAATTAGGGAGATAAGATTTTGACCTACCTTGTGAACAATAGAAATACTTACCACCCATTTTTTTCCACCTGTTAAATCTGTTATTAACACTCTGTGCTTTCAAAAAGAAAATCCCACACAACTGGGATTTCTACTTAATGAAAGAGGCCATCCAATGTCAAAATAAAAACAATTTTAAAGCACCTTCGTGAGCTCCAAAGAACAGTGGCCACAAGAAGTGCTAAGGTTTATTTAATGTCTGATGACTGAGTTCAAGGACATCTATTAGGCTAAATTAGATTTATAAATTCTTACATCATCTCAAATTCCTTAGGACAGTAGCAGTAAACTAAAATTTTATTTTTATCTTCTAATTTATTGTGTTTTTTGCATAGTTAATGTTTTCCAATGGTTTAAAAGTCTGAGAGTAAATGAGTTCATAGTAAAAAATTTCCTTCCCATATCCCTGTCATTCTAACTCTTTTTCCTCTGCCTTCTGTCCCCAAGAAAATGGTTGTCAGTTACTGATGTGTCTTGTCAGTTTCTTTTATTCATACAGAAGCTAAAATAAGCATGCATTATTCCTTCACTTTTTAAAAAATGTAGTGTATTTGACTGAACTGACGATAATATATATTAGCAATTCCTTTATGGATGTTTGGCTAATTGCTAGTCTTTTGGCATTACAAATATTGCTGCAAAAATAATATTGTACCTCAATAATTACATACTGTGGGATAAATTCCCAGAACTAGAATTGCTTGGTTAGAGCATTTAAGTATTTGAATGTTGATGGAGATTGTCAAATTGCCTTCTCCAGGGGTTGTTGCTAACTTGCAGCCCCAACAGGCATACATAAGGTTGTTGATTTCCTTTCAACCTTACCAACAGAGCTTGTTTATCAACCTTTAGGAGTTTGTCAGTATGACAAATAGAAAAATAATATACTAGTGAATTTTTAACTTTTATTTTTATTAAGAGTGAAGTGTAATATATATTTAAGTGATCTTTCTTTTTCTATAAAGATCCTTTCTCCCTTATTTTATTGATCTTTTTATTATTTATTTCTGGAGGCTTTCTGTATATTAGAAAATATATAGAAATATTTTATATGATATGAAGTGAAAAATGTGTTTCAGAATTATATCATTAGTTTTTTGACTCTGAGGACCAACTTCCCTCTACACTCCCCCTTTTTTTATGATTGGGGGTGGTGTTATTTCTTATAGAATTGATTGAATTTATCTAGTTTAATGTATCTGTTTTCCTTTATTGCTTTTGAATTTTTTAGTCACGGTTATATAGGGTTTCCCTACTCCAAGATTATAAAGGAATTCTCCTGTTTATTTTCTTCTGGAACGTCTGTATTATTTTTAATATCACTTAAATATTTGATTCATTTGGACTTGTAATAAGTTTGTTTTTCTTCACATGACTTAATTATTGAATGGGCTACATTTTTCCTATCAAAGTGAGATACTACCCTTATTATATTCTCAATTCCTCTGTATGTGGAGTCAGTTTTACACTTTTTCATTCTGTGTCATTGGTCACTATTTCTATGCCAGTATTCCCTGACACTGAGGCTCTTAATAAGCTTTAACATCTAGAATTCCTATCTTTTATATCTGAAAGTGCTGAACCATTTTCCTATTTACAAGTTTTTCTGGGTATCCTTTTTAAAAAATATTTTTTCTTATTAACTTCCAGTTTGACTTGTTTCATTCAACAGTTGTTTTTTTTTTTTTTTTTTTTTTAGAATTGCTTTACATTTTTAAGTTAAAGCAAAGTACTTGTTTTATGGTGTTGAAATCTGTTTTAAAAAAATCATAATATTTTCCATTTGCGCAAGCATTTTTTTAGAATATTTACCCAGTGGTGTTTTAATCATAATATAAGACTTGTACATTTCTTATTGACTTTATTCCTTGGTGTTTTATATTTATTGCCACTACTGTTAGTGATTTCTGTGTTGATTTCTGAGCTGTTAAGTTACCGAGGTCTTTTCTCAGTAAAAAGTTTTTATAAAAGCAACTTTTACTGAAGTTGTTTTTCAGCTAATTATTTTGTATTTTTCAATCATATGTTCTGTAATATATGATTTTTAAATTTTCCTTTTTCCAATTTTGTATACTTGTGATCTATTATTCCAATTTTGTATGGCTCTAAGTGATTGTTTGTTTCATGGCCATGTGCTGTACCTAGAGATCAGCTTTAAATATCAGTGACAATGGTCATCTTTCTCTTATTTCTGACTTAGGAGAATGTTCTCAATACTTTGTCATAAGGCATGATGATGGCTTTTAGTCAGAGTTGGATATGTTTAGATGATTAGGAAACATTCTTCTATAGAGTAATAGAGTTGTAGCTGGCCACGTGAACACCTCTAAGATGTGCACTTCTGAGCTCACCTGGCCTGGGAGTGTGGCCTTGTGATTGATACGTGCCCATGTTCTTGCCAGTGTAATGAAAGTGACATATGCCAGGTCCCCACATCTTTTCTTTTCCCCTCTTGCTGGTAGGAAACGAGAAGCAGCCTCAACCATGCAGATGACAAGGCCTCGTGGATGACAAAGCCACACTTAAGGAACTTGGACCCTAGAAACACTTCATAGGTCAGACTCTCCGCCTGGAGCCCTGACTCTAGATCGTCACTTAAGACAGAAAAACAAACACATTTGTGTTTTAAGGCATTTTATTGTTGGTTCTCTTGTGATATCACTTAGCCCTTTATTAGACAGGATCCACACGGAGTCCTGTTTTATTGAGTGATTTCTTTCTTTGCCTCTGTGGAGATGATCATGTGCCGTGTCTCCCTAGATATAGTAACATCAATCATATTAATGGTTGTACAGCTTCTGACCACCCTTGATATGATGAACTAGTCTTTAAAATGTTTCTGGAAATATCCTATTGGTATTCATCCCTAAGATATATCTTTTTTTGTATAATATTTTATTATGTTTCTATTAGTTCATTAAAATTGTGTATATAATAGTGGGGCTCATTGTGACATAGTCACAGGTGCACATCACCAATAGCAAATTAGTGGAGCAACCACTTGATCGACATCCCTTCCCTTTCCCTCTTTTCTTCCCCTGGCCCCTTTCCTTGACTCCACTGTTCTTCCTTCTATTTTTTTTTTTTTAAATTGGTGACTATAATTATACATAAAAGTGGGATTCATTGTGATGTACTTGCACATACACGTGGCATAATTTGGTGGATTTTATTTACAAGTACCTTCCCTTTCCACCCACTCTTCCCTCTTTCCTCCCCCTCAATCCCCCTCTTCCCTCTACTGTTCTCTCTTTTCATGATCCTCCTTTATTGTTCCTTTTTATTGTTTCCTCCCAGGCTTCACCGATGAGAGAAAATATTTGACTTTGACCCTTGACTTTTCAAGTCTGGCTTATTTCAGCATGATTTTTCTCTATTTCCATCTACTTACCAGCAAATGACGTGATCTCCTTCTTCTTTATGGCTGAGTAGAATTCCATTATGAGTATACATACCACATTTCCTTTTTATTGGAGATCCATTCCTGGTGTTGATGGACACCTAGGCTGGTTACATAACAGTTATTGTGAATTATTTTGTTTTATTCTTTGCAGTCTTCATCAGGTTCTGAATTCAGTGCTATTGTTTCTTTCTAGAGAGAATAAAAGGTTTTCTTCATTTTTTTTCTAAATTCTGGAATCATTTTAAATATTAGAGTTTACTGTTCTTTAAAAGAATAAGAGAATTCCTAAATTCCCAAGGCCTGGGATTTTGTAGTATTAATAATTGGCACATTTCTCAAATTTACCAGTTGAAATCAGGCTGTTTAGATAGATTATCTATGGCCTCTAAGACTAATTTTGGTAAATTACATTTCCTAGAAAATTGTGTATATTAACCAGATTGATTTTTTTTATGGAGTTGAGTAAAATAGGGCCCATTTTGTTTATTTTTCTCTGTTTTCATAGTTCTTCATTTTTTAAATTTTTGCGTCTGTGTTTTATTCCTGTTTTCTTTAATAGGATAGCTGTGCTTACACATGTTTTTTTTTTTTTGAAAACACAATTTAAGGAAACTCTCAAATTTATTAATGCCCGATTTCTTTATTTTAATTTTTAAAATTTTTATTTTTTGAAAATTAAATGCCATGAGTTTTCCTTTGAGCAGTGCTTTAGCTACATATAATGGATTCAGATATAATTTTTTCCATTCATATTATTTTTGTGTAAGTTCAGAAATATCAAACTATAGATATTTACAGGGGAAGTTATTTTATAAATGGTTTTAAAATTCCCACAAAACATATTTTCCAGCTTCATTAATTTCTAAAATTAGTGTATCATATTCAGAGTAAGTTTTTGTGACCTTTCTAGAATTTGAATGTTTCTGACATTTTCTTCATATTTTTATACATATTCCATAAATCCACAAATATGGATTGTTGAAAGATCTTTTCTCTATTTCTAATATAAAGTATTTGCATTATATCAAACATATAGAAAAGAGAATTAGTCTCCTGTAACTTGAATGTTTTTGTCTCTTATTTACTATAGTTTCACACTTATGAATGTTTTGTTATAATTATTTATAATAGTGGAATTTTTATTGTGAATTACACCATGTTGAGTTGCACAGTGTTGATTTTTGCATCATTTTGGGCTTGAATTCTACTTTCATAATGAAGATTAAGACCATAAACTTACATATTTTTCCCATTTTACTGGTATTTTATTAGCTACATCTTAATTATTATGAATCATTTTGTACTTTTAAATATTGGTGATCCAGGTTTCACTTTCTGATTCAATTTGAATATTTTTTAGCAAGTTAAACATATTGACATTAATATAGTATATATATTCTGAGTGAGTAATTTGTTATTTTTTTTTGTTTTCACATTTGTTTTATGTTTCTTAGAAGTCTTTCATTATTTTGTGTCCTTCAAGTATGTACTTCTTCTGATAGCTGATGGTTTCACATTTATTCTAGGAGTTATCTTTATAATTGTGCTTTTATATTATATCCTTAGACGTCTTTTTCCTTAGCATGTCAATTTTCTACTCAGGTCTGTGATAAACACAAATACCTTTGTTGTCTTCTCTTTTCATTCTTTCTTTCTGCCACTCAGTGATAGCCAATAAAATGGGATTTGTTGCTAACCTTGATCAGCTTTATTGACACTATTTGAATTTCAGGCATTATAATATAGCAATCATTAATTTTTTTAACCTTCTAATTTCTTTTCCCTTCCTTCCCTGTTTGATTAATTATACCATTTCTGTGTCTTAGAACTTGAAATATTCATATTCCTTTTTTAGTCATCCCAATCCTCAAATCTTTCTTCTCACTGTTTTCCCCAGTCATATTTATTTGACTCAAATTTATCTAGTAATGTCTTCAAGAAAATTTAATTTTTGTATGTAAAAATTGTTGCTTTTATTCTCTTTTTTCACATTTAAAGTATTTCTTTATTGCAGAGATCCCCAGAGCCTTTAATATACAAATATACATTAAGAATCTCTGAGAGGAAAATACAATAGGAGAATACTCCATGTTTATTTGAGCAAGGGGCACATTTTTCAAGTATTCCCTAATCAAACTGTGTTCTGTAATGTGGAAGTGTGTTCCGCAGAATACTATCAGGAAACTATTGCCCTTATTCTTAAAGGACAACTTGCCTTGTACTTTCTTGAGTATCATATGGTTGTTGCTACATGTTTTAAGACATTAAATATAACCATAGATAAATCTAAATTTGCACTTTATAAATAACTTGCTAATTTTGCATGGCTGCCTTAAGGATCCCTTACAGTCTAGTTCATTACTAGGCCTCTGTCTCTGGGTTAGTTTTTCTGGCTCACAGTGTACCTTTCAAACACAGTGAGTTTTATTTCAAGGAATTTATTTATTTATTTATTTTTGGTACCAGGGATTGAACCCAGGGGTGCTTAACCACCAAACCACATCCCAACTCTTTTGTTTTTTACTTTGAGATAGAGTCTCACTAAGTTGCTTAGGGCCTCACTAAATTACTGAAGCTGGCTTTGAACTCATGATCTTCCTGCCTCAGCCTCCAGAGCTGCTAGGATTTCAGATGTGTGCCGCCACACCCACCTGAATTTTTAAAAAATTATATCTTCAAATTTTCTTTCTGTCTTGTCTTTATTTTTAGGCACTCAGTCTTGTTTGGGTTTTGTGGGGGAGGAGCTGCCATAAAAAAATATCCTAACTGGGTGGCTATAGACAATAGAAATTTTTTTTTCTAGGGGTTGTGAAATACAAGCTCAGGGTGCTTGCAGATTCTGTGTGAGTGTGTGTGTGTGTGTGTGTGTGTGTGTGTGTGTGTGTGTGGTTCAACATTAGAAGAGGCACATGGTAGAAGAGGCAAGGAAACTCTCTAGGGTCTCTTTTATAAGAGCATTTACCGTCATCCCAAGGCCTCAACTCTAAAATGACACATTGGAGATTAGGATTTAATGTATGAATTTGAGGGGACACAGACACACTCCAGATATGTTCATTGTATCTACTTTGCCTGTCTATATCTTCCATCTAATCTCTAATTCTCTTCATCTTTTTCCCCCATTTAATTTTGTTCTCTTTTTAAAATTTAATAGTCCTTATGTCTCTTATTCCATTTTCCTAATGTTTGTGTACTCTGAGTTAATTTTCATTTTTATCAACATTTCTGTGCTTTTCCTCTGCTGTTTCTTTATGCCTGACAGCTTGTATTTGAGCACTTCCTGTTGATTGCCTATTTCTTCTTCATGTTCTACATTTCTAAAGGAAGTTGTCCATTTATTTTTAAAAATGAGCGGCAAATGTTTTTATTTTAATTTTTATCTGTTCTGTAGTTGAAGAAATTCTTGTGCTTTTTCTATTGGTAAGTTTTACTGTTCTTTTTCTAACTTTTTGCTTCTAGTAACCTTGAGTCAGTACTGTGCCATGCCATTTAATAATGCAGGTCATCCACTATGTAGAACGGTTCAATGTATGGTTTTTCACTTTAGAGTGGTGTGAAAGCACTATGCATTCAGTTGAAACCATACTTTGAATTTGAATATTAATCTCTTCCCAGGCTAGTGATTTGCTGTATGATGCTGGGCAGCAGCAGTGAGCATAGCACCCAATCAACCATGCAATCATGAGGATAAACACAGTGTACTGTGTTGCTCAGCTATGATGATTGGTCAGTTATTAATGCATTTTCAACTTATAATATTAGTGACTTATATTGGACTTAGCAGGATGTACTCTCATTGCAAGTAGAGGAACATCTGTCCCAATATTGAAAACATTAGATCTTCCTGCCTTAGCTAAATTAGCAAGAGTGTTTATGAGTTGGAAAAATTCAGGCAGCCTCACAAACTTTACACCTTAAATGCTTTCTTATTGGTTCCACAGAGGCAGAGTTCTTGCTGCTATTATGGCTCCTTCGTGTTCTATTTTCTTTTTGTACTTATGTGTGTGGTTCTACCTTTCTCCTTGTCTGTTCTTAACTGCATCCAGGAGTCTTCAGCACCCAGCCCGACTCTGTAGCATACTCCTCATTTCTACATATGGTGGGATGTTGGAGTAATGGTATCTTCTCCTCTTACTGAGCGTGAGTTCTTTTCCATGCTGTTGTATTTTTGCTGGTATTTTCTGAGAACGTTCATTGTTAACCTATTTAAACTTACTGTTCACTTTACTTTTTCTTAACTTTCTTCTGCCAGAGATCTCTGTTCTATTGACAGAACAGTCTTGTTTCAGAAAATATAGTTTTGGCCTTTCAGGGTACCACACACATTGAGAAGATGTTTTTTCCTTGCTAATATCTGTAGATAATCTGCCATTGAAGAGCCAACTCTTTAATTTTTTTTTAAAGAAAGAGTGAGAGAGAGTGAGAAAGAGGGAGAGAGAGAGAGGACTTTAATATTTATTTTTCAGTATTTGGCGGACACAGCATCTTTGTCTGTATATGGTGCTGAGGATCGAACCCGGGCCGCACGCATGCCAGGCGAGCGCACTACCACTTGAGCCACATCCCCAGCCCTCTTTAATTTTTTAAATAACTCCTTTGTAAGATTTCTATCCAAGCTCAATTGCTTTGATGAACCTATACATGTTTGTGAAGTGTGCAGATTATATCCTTACCAAGTTTGCTGAAATTCTAGTTTAATTTTTTTCTCATTTTAGCCTATTGCTTTTGTACATATAGGAAGTGGAAGATTCTGTCTTTTGATGCCACATTCACCTAGATGATGAAAACCAAAATTTTATATGATAATTTTCCTCCTCCTCTTTCCTCTTCTCCCCTTCCTCCTTCACACTGATGGCCATGTATGGAGTTCAAAATGAGGTCTACATTGTTGCTTATAAAAATAGCCAGGGTTTAGAATGGTAGGATGGAAAAGCATTTTTATTCCTTCCCCCCCCCTTTTCTCATTGGATCCTATTGATTATTTCTCATATTCAGCTTATTTTCTGAATTGCTGGTCTGTTTTGTAACTGTGTGATTCTGTAATGCTTGAATTTAGAGTTTTGTATGAGAAAAGTGGTCCTTGCTGTGTCATGGTTATGACTAAGCAAGCGTATCCTTTACCACAGTTAGAGAATAAAAAAACGTTTTGGATCCTGAGATAAATTGTATCTTCATGTATGTCTGGCTACCTATCTATTCACTTTACTTAGCACTCTTCTACCAAATTAAAGAAGCCATGACATCTTGATTATAAAGTGCTAATTCTCTAATGGAAACAATCCTTTCCCTGTTTTGCAAAACTAACATTTGTGGATATGCAGTGACCCTTGCAGATATAAACAAATGAGGAAACTGCTGGTTCCACCCTGGAAAGACCAATTGTAACCTTGGTAGCATTGTGTGTTTCTTCTCTAAATTCTAGCTGTGTTAATTTATCAAGGATCCTTGCAAACATTAAAGTTTTTTAAATAAAAAAAATAAACTTATTTGAAAGTTTTTGTATTTCTGCACTTTCTTTTTACAAATGACATTTCATTTATGATAAATTTTTTGCTATATTTATATAAGGATGAATTATTTACTCTGAAGCCTAGTGCTAGTGATCATGATAAAGTCTTGAATAGCAGATATTTGTTATCTTTATGAAACAGACATTATTACTTTATGTATATATGTGACTATATGACCAATATGATCTGCAACATATACCCTGAGAAATATAAGTTATATCCTGTGTATGATATATCAAAGTGCATAAATGCATTCTATTGTCATGGATAACTAATTAAAACAAATAAAAAATTAATACAAAAGATTAAAGACCTATGGAATATTAGGCATGAAAATGTAATATTAGGAACTGGAATAATATTAGGTATGGAAAGAAGGTGAGGCCTCTTAGACACAAAGGCACATGTGTATACAGCTCTAGACCAGAGATTGACTAGTGCTAAAAAAAAAAAAAAAAGAAGAAGAAGAAAAAAAAAAGCCAATGTAATTATGATAAATGATTTGTGATTAGGTTGAGAGAAAGTCTGGCTATTCAATTCAGAGTTCACTTGGTCATTTAGACTATTAAATTCTTTGTAAAAGCACAGAGCACCTTCCTAACAGAGGTGTGGGTAATGATAAGCTTCTATAAATCTCTGAAACAATTTCAGCATAATTGAATCAAGGAAATAATTAAAGTGTATAATAGCCTTCCATTTAAATTTGTTCTTAACAGTGCAATTTCTTATTTCTTAACTTTTGTGTTATGAATTTAATTATTTTTTGTCAAGATTTTAAAAAAGTCATTATCGTAACCAGGTGGCACCTAAATTGCTTTTAGGGAAGGAACAGAGTCTGGGGGAAAACCTGATAGGTGATGTAAAATGAAAGGTTAGACTATGAGGGTTGTAGTCCTGGCAACAGGTTAAATTGTTCTGCATGAGAAAATGGGAAGTATTTATTTTGAACTACTATAATGAAAGGGCCTGGAAGGTTGAGATGAGTTTTATTGAACTATAATCAATATTCAAAATAAACCATATATAATTTGGTGAATTTTGCCCCTCCCCACCCCCACAAAACTGGGATACCATCGTATTAACAAATAGACATAACCAGCAGCTCCAAGTTTCCTTGTTTACAGTTGCTTTTGTAATTTTATTAATAATAAGAGATTTTATCATGAAGGCTAACTTCCTAACAATTGAGTGCACAATACTGTATTGTTAACCAGGTACTATATTGTCTAGCAGATATCTTGATCATCTTTTCTAACCGTAACTTCATACACATTGAGCAACAACTTCTCATTCTCTCTCCCCATTCCCTGGCAACTACCTTCCTATTTTCTGCTTCCCTAAGTCAGACTATTTGATTGGTTTTTGTAAAGAATTTCACTGTGTTTATTTGAGGTATATATCATGATGTTATGGGATACACATAGGTAGACAGGTTACCATTGTGAAGCAAATTAATATGTCCATTGCCTCATAGTTATCTTTTCTTTCTTTCTTATTTTTTCTTTTTTTTATTGGTTGTTCACAACGTTACAAAGCTCTTGACATATCATATTTCATACATTAGATTGAAGTGGGTTATGAACTCCCAATTTTACCCCAAATGCAGATTGCAGAATCACGTCAGTTACTAATAGGGCATTATGTAAAATTGTGGATGTGTAACCAACGTGATTTTCTTTCTTTCTTGAAGCAAGAGTAGCTAAACTCGGGCTGGGGATGTGGCTCAAGCGGTAGCATGCTCGCCTGGCATTTGTGTGGCCCGGGTTCGATCTTCAGCACCACATACAAAACAAAGATGTTGTGTCTGCTGAAAACTAAAAAATAAATGTTAAAATTCTCTCTCTCTAAAAAAAAAGTAGCTAAACTCTACTCATTTAGCATGAAACCCACGACAATACAATTTTATTACCTCTGGTTTACCTCTCTGCATACCTCTTCCCTGCCCTTGGTAGGTGAGGATTGATTCTACATATAAGGGAGGTTATGCAATATTTCTCTTTGTATGGCTTATTTCATTTAGCATGATGTCCCCTAAATTCATCTGTGTTTTGACCAATGACAACATCTTTCTTTTTAAGAAATGAATGACATCTACTGTGTATATGTGTATGCACATATATGTGCCACAGTTTCCTTATTCATTTATCAGTTGATGACACCTTGCTTGTTTTCATATCTTAGTTTGTGAATAATGCTGTAATGACTATGGGAATGAAGATGATACAGAGAGGTAATTTTATTTCTTTTGAGTTTATGCCCAGAAGAGGGATTTATGGGCCCCATAGTAGCTCTATATTTTCAAACTTCTGTAGTGTTTTTCATAATGACTATACCAATCTACTTACCTACCAATAGTTTACAGTGTACAGGAGTTCCCTATTCTCCATATCCTTGCAAAATTTCTTCTTTGCTTTTTTTTTTTTGTGTGTGGTAACAGGAATTGAACTCAGGACTGCTTAACCAGCGAACCACATCCCCAGCTCTTTATTTTATTTTATTTTTTAAATTTTGAGACAGGGTCTTGCTCGGTTGCTAAGGCTGGCCTTGGACTGGCAATCCTCCTGCTTCAGACTTTGAAGCCACTGGGATTACAGGTGTGTACCACTGTGCCTGGCTTATTCTTTGCTTTTTGATAATAGCCATCCTAACAAGTGTGAGATGGTTCTTCATAGGGTTTGATTTGCAAGTTTTCCTGATAATGAAACTCTAAGGATAGGAAAGTTTTGTCATTTTATGTAAATATAGATTCAGTATCATAAATATTTAGAATTTTAAATCAAATATATAGTTTAACAGTGATTTTAGTTTTTTTTTTAAGAAAATCTATATAATTTGTTTTTCTGAAAGCTAATAGAAGTCTTGTGGTGACATGCCATCACTAGCCTGAATAAAATTTCCATGTATCCTTTCAATCAGATAATTTGCTACCTCTGTGTTTTCAGGAGAGATTGTCTTCTGGGCAACAATCCTCTTGAATTTTTGTTGTTGTTATTTACTTCTTTATATTTGGTTTGCTTTTTAGTGAACTTTTAATTTTTTCTTCTATTTCCTTTTTAGCAGCAGAATGCTAACCACGTTATGGTCACACATCGCATGTTAATTGTCTACATTGCTCTCCTTTTCCTTCTATCTTTATCAATCAGTTGAGGCAAAACATGGTCCTTTCCCTTCAGAAGTGCAACTCTATGTTATAGAGATAGTATGTCCTTAATAGCAATTATCTTATTTCTAAGATTCCCACAGTTGGTTTGTCACATTGCCTCAGTATCCTTCAAACATTCTTTATTAGAAGAGGAAGAGATATAAATAATTAGATTTACTCTATAAATTTTTTCTCCATTTAGAAACTAATTTTATCAACCAGTCCTTAACCTTAATAACGTATATTACCATTTATTTAAATATGTTTTGTGTCCCTCAGCTATAGCTTATTCTCTGTATATTTTATGGAAGTTGAGTTTTATTAAGATATTTAGGATAAAGAAAGAAAGAAAGATAGGATAACTGAGGTGATGGACATGTAACTACTGTGAAAAGAAATTACATTACTAATCATTAGAATGATGTCTTAAATGATAGATACTTTAAACAGTAACACTGTCAGGTGAAGATCCTATATCAAACAAGATTGATTCTATGAGTTAAAATAAGACATATGCGACTTACATGTTCAGAAAATGTTAGAGCTAGAACATGGAGTTCAGTCTGTTTCTTTGATTATAGAAAGTCAAGTTTAGACATGAGAATGCTTGCGTAAGGTAATACTGATAGTTTGTGGCTGAGATAGTAATAAAACAACTGTCTTTTCCTTTTTTCCCCTTTCTTGTTCTGTCATTTGAAGTTAAAGGGAAAAGGTAAAGGAGAATAAGTGTTGGTGATAGACAAGATGGCATTAACATAGAGACATGGGAGGGAAGATAAAGTTTATAGGGAGTCATTTAAGAAGGGCACTTGAAGGTGAGAGTCAGCCATCCAATGCTGTTTACAAAGAACCCAAAGGTTTATATTTATTCTCCTAAAAGAAGTGATTTATAATCTTTGGAAATTTAAAAGTTAATTTCATGTTTAGTGAGGCATTTTTCTGGTCATTTTAAAGTCCTTCCCAAGTGCTACAACATAACAAGAAAAAGAGGGTGTCATTTTGTTATTATTCATGTTGATAATATATTTATGAGAATTATTGAGATACCGGGGAATACCTCAAATTGTTTTAAAAAAAAACATGGTCGGGAATTTGAGAATTACCTTACTGGAAACAGATTTCCATGGTTACTTGCTTTATGCGGTGATTGATAGTTGATAGTATTATGCAAGATGTGTGTGGATGTAGACATTTCTATATTCTAGCTTGCTTAAAGTATTAGATCTTTTTCCATCAGCCAGAAACATAAAAAAAAAACCTTCAGTGTTTTAAAAACAAGATTGTTTACCTTCTTTTATCTAATGGACAATATACTGCATAGAATCATTTTGTGTGTGAGAGAGGGAGATACTCAGCAAATTAAACTGGTTCTGTAAGGTAACCGATAGTTCTACATTTCTTGTCTGAAGTTGTTTGACTTTATTTTCTTTTATCATTTAGTATCAAAAAGCAACATGTAGATTATGAATGAAAATTCTATTTTCCTGACCTTCCCTTGGTACTTGTTTCAAGTAATGAATGCAACTAGATGGGGTTGTTCTATATGTTGGATGGAATATGGTTTCATTTGATTTAGGCATGCTTCTTACATGAAATCCTTTAATGCACTTGTTCACTTGCCATCACCCAGAGCAGTTAAAGACCTAAGCTGCTTTGTTCTTTACAGCAGAAAACATTCAGTCCCACAAATACTGTGCACTTTCAGGTCAATCCAGAACGTTTGCTGGAGGATTTGTGCACCATGCCCAACGCTCCTTTATACGTAATAAAGACTTTTTACACAGTCACTTGATTGTTTTTATCTCTTGATACTCACAAATAATGCCAGTGGAGAAACAAACCTAAGAGATACCCAACTGGAAACTTTTATATAGAGAGACATAAAATTTCAAGTATAAACCTTTCCTATTGAGGCAATGGACTTTCAAAATGCTCTGGGATGGCTGTTCCTTATCAACAAAAGGAGAGTTGGTGAGAAACAGAAAAAGAAAAAAATTAATAAAAAATAAAGTTTAATAAAATTTTCTACATCCGGATTGTGTGTGTGTGTGTGTATGAATTGTATTTGTTTTATTATAGGTTTATGATACATCCAGTGGTAAGTTTAGAAAATTCTGGTTGTTAGGGTAAAAAATACTGTGCATATGGTGTAATTTGGGTATTTCAATTAATGGCATTCAATGACCTAGGTTAATGCATAATTATCCTAAGAAAGTGACCATGTATGTGAATATGATCTCTCCTTCAAGTAGTTTTAGACATATTTTTCTTTTTATATTCTCTTTGGTTAGGTCTTTTCTTATCAGAGAAGTAACAATGTTTTCAGTGTCTTAAAAATAATTGTTCTTCTTTATTCAAATGGTCTTTTGCTGAAAAGAATCATTTTAAGTAGAGGAATACTCAGAAAAGTAAACTAAGAAGGGAACTGCCAGTTCTGTATTTCTTGTCTGAAATTGTGTCTCCATATGTTTTCTTTTATCATTTAGAAACTTCATGCCCATAAAGAAGTTCTCAAGTTTGAGATGTGGAAAAGAAATAATTAAGTCCTGAAGTTAAGTGTAAGAGACAGTGGTGTCTTGTTGGCAGATTCTTATGTCTTAGAATTCCCTAATATGGAACTTTGAAAGTACAAAATCACTGCAGTCACTTTTTAGAAAGATTCTATTTTAGAGTGTTCTCACTACTTTTTTTTTAACCTTTTTAAGCTAACTGAGGGTTTCTTTTAAGTAAGTGTTAATATAAAGAGATATTTGCTTTCTGGGGCATCAACACCTGAAGTCCTGCAAGATTAGAAGAAATGGAAATTTATTGGCAAATACCATCATAGGACATGTGTGCAAATTTCCATTTTCTGTGTTTATCATTTCTAAGTATGTATAAATTTTTGTTGTTAGTTAGCTCCTGATTTTTGGTGGGATTTCTTAAGAGAAAGAAGGTCCTAATATAGGTGTGGCTTTTCTTACATCCTGTGCAAAATTGTATGTTGTGGTGAAGGTGAACTATGAATTATGGAAAAGCCATCTGAAACATCTGTGTTTCTGTGTCAGTGCATTAGAAAAAAATGGATTTTTAAACAATAACAAAAATATATTTAACAAAAGACCATAACTTCCAGTTTGTTCCTTCTGGATTTTACTTTAAGACTTTGATCATACCTCTGTTAGAGTATTATCAAATTGCATTTTAATGGTGTAGCTCTTTCCATATTAGATATTTTAACTAGCTTCAAATACACCGTGTTTAATTTTCCATTCCTAGTGATTGGCTGAGTGCCCAACACATAGTAGGTACACAGTATAAATATTTGAGTAAATATGTATGATTAACTGACAACTTCTTGCAAAATTTTTAAAGAAAGAAAGAAAGATGTACTGTAAAAATGGTATTGGCCCAAATTCAAAAAGTGAAGGCAGAGATGAAGGAAGGAGTGATGTGGAGCTTATGGAAGAGAGATATAGCAATGACAGCTGGGTATGCTTCTTTTCTCACCACTCTTGTTTAGCCTGTGCTTGCTTGACAATTTGTAAATAAAATTATCCCTTTAACAAAGTATTGCATGGGAGTAAAGGAATCCTTTATGGAAAAAGAGAGGCAATACCTGGGGCTAATCTTTGTGGGCAAATATGTTTATTTTGATGGATGGAGCTGAGATGCAGAACTGATAGAGGGAAGCCAGGGGTTTTCTCTGCTCTACCAAATCACATATGACTAGAAATTGCAACCAGACAGCAATCTGTGAAGCAAGTGATAGGAGCTCTACCGTCTGCTGCCTGCTGTGGATGTCTGGCACCCAAGAGTACCAGATTTGGTGTAAGTGGGGCTTCTGTTTAGGAAATTGTGCCAATTTTTTTTTCTTGAAAAGAGGATTCTGGCTTGTTTCTGCATTCTTGTATGGGATTTAAAAAACCCCTCATAATTACAAGTTTATTTGTTATATCAAAAGTATTTTATCTGTTATCTTTTTCTTAAGAACATCATAATCCTGTGTGTGTGCATTTGCTGCTGCTTTTGATACAGTAAACTCATGTTGATATTTCTCATTGTGCTAGCTTTTAGATATAAGGCTAATTCTTTATACATGCATTTAGGTAATTGAATATTGGGTAGTTAAATATTTCTATAAAATATTTTAAAAGAATTATTATCTTTTAAACTGTTTTCATGTTTGAGCATTTTGCCTCTTATCAAATTATTCTGTTTCTTTGACCTTCTTCTTCTGATAAAGTTCATGTTTTTTTTTCCAAGGAAAAAGAAAGATATAAAAGCTGTATTCACCTTTCTTCACCCTTCTTTATTTTTGCTTGAATGTTGAAGCTGAAGCACTGAATTTTCTATCTCTTTTCTTTTTCTTACTTTTGATACAACCCATGGGGCTATTTGTTCTGCTTGGGCATATCTGAACCGTTTGTATCAATTCCCTATCTCAGCTTTTTTTTTGTACTATTGTCTAACATTCTGATTTTTCAGAAATCCCTTTATGTTAATTAAAAACTATTTCCTATTAATGAACTTCTTTATACACAGTTGCCCAAGTCACTGGTCCAGGAGTTGATCTAGATTACCATTCACTCTTCTTCTGTTTATGAGGAGGCATCAAATCATTTTTTTTTTTTGTTACTGAGGATTGAACTCAGGGGTACTCAACCACTAAGTCACATCCCTAACCCTATTTTATATTTCACTGCTTTTCTTAGCACCTCACTAAATTGCTGAGGCTGGCTTTGAACTTATGATGCTCCTGCCTCAGCATCTCAAGATGCTGGAATTACAGGCCTGTATCACCACACCTGGCTATATCAAATCTTAATAAATATTTCTTGCTGTATCCTCATCTCTCTAACCAGGATTCCACCAACATGAATTCACAGTTGTATTCTCTGCCATAGATGCCTAAATTGTCTACCTTCCTAAAGCTTTTGCCCTTTTACCTACCCTTCTAGTCTTCTAAACTTTTCATTTTTCTTAATGTCAAACCTGATTAGTCATTCTCCTGTTTAAAATCCTCCACTGGGCTCTCAGAGCTTCATACAAAGCTGTTAATGAATAGGTAGTCTCGTCTCTGGCTCCTTCACCAAAATATTGCACTTAGGACTTAACTGACTAATTTTAGTCCTATAAGTTGTGGTATGCCTCTATGATTTTCCATGCCCATTTATTTTCCCCCAAGACTCCTCTTTACCCCTGCCATAGTTTGGGTAAATGTATCCCTCAAAGGTCTGTGTGTATAAAGATCCCCACCTGCGGCACTGTTGGGAAATAGTAGTATCTATAGGAAGGGGGGCACAGAGGGAGGAAGTCAGGTTATTGGGAGTGTACTCTTGAATGGAAGAGTGGGGGTTGACCTTTTCCTCTCTGTTTTCCAACTGCCATGAGGTCAACGAATCTCTTCTGCCTGGACTCCCACCTTGATGCACTCTGCCAACACAGGCCCAGAGCAACAAGGCAGTGGCCATGGGATGAATCCTATGAAACCACAAACCCAAACAAAGCTTTCCTTCGTTTAATTGATTACCTTAGGTGTTTTGCCACATATTGGAAACCTGGCTAATCTCATCCTCTTATTCTTCACATAACTAATTTCTTCCTGACTCTTCGGTATTGGGCATCAGTGTTACCTTCTTAATGTCTGATTGGGAAGCCTCTTATCTAATAGGCTTGGGTGCATCTCCTTTCTAGTTCCTATCATAACTTCACTAATATTGTTAGTTCACTACTTCTCCCTAAATGGCACAGAGTCCCTATCATGGTATTGTTTGCAAATGTTTACTATGAATAAATGGGTAAGTAAATATAAGAAATATTTCATTGTTCGTAAGAGCCCTCTGAATTTTAATTCATCATCTATCAAGACTTGATATCCTTGAACTGTATGTATATCTAAATATTGATGCTGATACTAGATTTGAGCCATTGTAGCCTTCAATGTTGACTCTTAGAACACTACCAAGATCATTATTGTTGACTATACATTCAGACATATATTCAGAAACCTATGGACTTTTAAGCTACATGAAGAGCTTAGTTAACCAAGGAGCAGGTAGGTTTAAATATCAGATGACTCTGCTACATATTACCATTTAATTGCTCAGAAAAATTAATATGTAATAATTGTACATACTTAAAGAATATACTGTGATTTCGACCTGTGTATAAAGTGTTTATTGATCAAATCGGGGTTATTAGCATTTTCATCTCCTTTTTACTTCTTGATGTTTGGTACCCTCAAGCTCCTCTCTTCTGGTTCTTCATAAACTATATAATGAGGTGAAATAAATAAGATGTGGAAGGGCAAATACTGCATGTTCTTTCACATATATGAAACAAAAAAAAGATTATGTAAATGTAGGATAGTGATTCCTAGAGTTTAGGGGGAGAGGTTGGAGGAGGGATAACTGGAGGATGGGAAACAGGTGCCACACACAGAAGAAATAAGTGTGTCATGGCACAGTGGGTTGGTGTAGCTCCCATTTCATGTATAATAGTTGGTTAGAAATATTAACATTTTAAATGTTAATGGATGGTGCTAAGCCCTCTCCAGTATGACTGATCAGTTTAAATATAAACTACTTTGGTAGCCATGCTCTGTAAAGTCATAGCATTGAATAAAAAATGCAATAATAGGATCTTTAAAAAATTATCAAAATATGAAAATATTTGATTTGAGAAATCTTTTATTGATTACCTTTAAAATAAATTTTGGTCTAAAGGCAAAAATTGTTTTCGTGAAGCTGCTTAGAAACATCGAATATAAAATAAGATATAAAGAAGCTATTTATAAAGATAGCTATGATTTAAGTTATCAAGTGAGACTTCTTGCTGGGATCTATCACTATGAAAAGTCATTGTGAATTTAGAGTATCTTTCTCATTGTCTTGAAAGAAAGTTCTTTCTTTTGGTCTGTGTTGACCAAGGGTAGGTGAAGAGGACTTAGCACATAGCAAGGGTTCAGATCTTATCTGTCTCAAGTGGTGGGGCCAGAGTAATTCTGTGTACCCAGAGGTAGTTCATCACAGATTTGTGAAACTTCCAAAAGCAAGAAATATCATTTCTATTTTATGTGTGATTCCTCTTCTTTTTAGTCTCTCTTTAATAGGCTAAAACTCATGCTTAGCATGAATCAACCTAAAAATATAAAGTACACTAATATCATCATCTTCTTTTGAACAATATGTACCAAGTTGCTATGATTTGGATACTTGTTCCCCAAAATGACAGGTGCTAAGTCCTGGTCCCCAAGGTTGTGCTATTGGGAGGTGCTATGGGCCTTTAGAAGATGGAGCCTGGTGGGAGGTCCTTGGGTTACTGGGAATGAGCTCCTAAAGGGGATTTTGAGACTCTGGATCCTTCCTGTCTCATTCCTTGCTTCCTGGCTCATGAGGTAAGTGGTTTGCTGTGGCTGGGGCTCTTGCCATGTTGTACCACCTTAGCCAGTGGCTCAAAATAAACCTTTTCTCCTTAGAATTTAATTGCTGCAGCAATTCGTTGTAGTAAGAGAAAGCTGACTAATACAGAAGTCCTTTAATATATTTTCTTAGGGGAACCCCTATGTAGTAGATCTTATCTCTAAGTTAGAAATGAGGAAACTGAGACTTACTTGGATTAAGTGAGCATTCAATGAATATTCAGAAGTGGAGCTAATGTTAAACCTGAATGTCCCCTAGAGGTCATGTAGTCTCTTTAATATTATTATAAAAACAGACCTAGAGAGGTCCAAGGTTATTCCCAAAGTCACACAGTAGCAAGTTAAGCAGGTGCTAAAATTTTGTTCTTCCTTGATTTAGTCATTATTCTTAGTAGAACTTTATCTTCTCTTAATTTTAAGCACTTAACAAAAGTTAATTGATAATGATTATATATTAATCAGATAATATATATTAGTACTGTGTCTGTATCTACAGCTATATCTCTATTTCTATGTGTACATATATTTAAAGAAAGGATATAAATTCTAAAGCTACTCAAGTGCAAGATAGAGAGAAAACCTAGGGGAAGAGATGAAATTCTGTTTTCTCCCTTGAATATTATCTTCAGGCTGGGGCCAACAGTATGTTCTGAGAGAATGTACAAGATTGCTTTAGTAACTCAATTTCATAAGAGTTTGACTTTGTCAGAATGATCTGCTCTATCTTCATGAGAAATATTAAGGAATTCAAGAGAAAGATGGTGTATTCAGGATTTTCTTCCACTGCATTGGAATCATCTGAAGACATGGAGGGAGAAACTTATTTCTCATTTAAGTGACAAGTCTGTTAGTTAATATTGTCAGGCAGAACATGCTTTTTTAAGAGTTTGATCCTTGGCCTTTCACAAACTAAAATACTCTTAAGTGCCTGGTTTTAAGCAAATTACTTTTGATTATGGTATTGAGAAATGAATGGTGCCAACATTTTTTGCAAACCAAATATTAATTAGCATTACTAAATATGAAGCTCTTTGACAAAGTGGAAGAATATGAGTAACTTTGTTTCATACTGACTGTATGACCTTGGAAAGTCATTTCCATATTTGTTGTCTGTAGAGTAGGCATAACCCCCTCTCCCCACTTCACTGGATTAAGTGAGATGCATTTCAGACAAACTTGCACATTGCAATGCTTTGGGTCAGGGCCTGGAAACCCTTTTCTATAAAATGAAAGTGAATAAATATTTTATGCTCGTGGGGTATAGGTCTCTGTTGCAACTATTCAGTTCTGCAATTATAGTGTGAAAGCAGCCATCCATGGTACATAAACAAATTAGTGTGGCAGTGTTCTAATAAAACTTTATTTATGGATGTGGAAATTGATTTCACATAATATTCACATATCATGAAATATTATTTTTCATTTGGCTTTTTCACCAGGCATTTAAAAAAGTAAAAACGACTCTTACTTTGCAGGCTGTAGAAAAATATGTGGATTTGTCCCAAGGTCTGCAGTTTGCCAGCTGTTCTCCAGGTGATTGCTTAGCTATAAATCAGTTCTAAATTTGGAGGAACTGTGGTATGTTGGTGATGTTGGGGGATTGCACTTACTGAGCCATCTAGATGATTGACTTTAAGCTCTTTCCTTGATACTGAGAACTTGCCTTGACAAATATTTTCAGCTAACATAGAGAATATTCATAGTAGGAGGAATGATCTTTGTTATTTGCCTGCCTCAGAGTTGGGTAGAATATCTAAGGTAGTGAAATTAGCACACTCCACTCACGCAATTCATAGAGTTGAACTGATACAGATAAGTGGTGTCAGCAATCCTCTTCAAAACTAAATCTTTCAAAGTTTTGAAGTCTCAGCACTTTCCCAGGCACAGCAGGCTGAATCTTGGCACGTAGGCTCCCAGTTTCAATATACAATTCTCATCTTTCTTTTTCATTTTTGCTCATTGTATTTCAAAGCCCTTCTCTTGATATTAAAGAGACAGAAAATAGAAAATTCATTGGAATGAAAACAGCCAGAAGAAAATAAATGTGCTCATTTTAATGTTTTTTATTTTGTAATTGTTGGAAGAAAAGGTTTATCTTTTTTTAAAAAAGTTTACAATTAAAAAAAATTTGTTTGCCTTAGGCCTAGTATAGTGGTTTTGGGTTTATATGGTTATTATAGTTGGGGTAGAGAGAGTTCCATCACAGAAATGGCCTTGTAAAATGTCTTATTCCACAAGTGGTAAGTGGATGGTTCAATTTTATTGAAGAAGAGAAGTGACTTCCAGGGAGAATAACAAAATTTCAATATTGTTGAATATGCTTGTTTTATTTCCTTTATTTCGAACATAATCGTGATAAGGTATGAAACAAGATTTGAGAATGACTGTCTATTTAAGTCTTTAATACAGTCTCTATCCCACTTCATCACAGGCAGTAGAACATTGTTTATATCTAACCTAAATTCCTTTTCTCATGGTTTCCAGTGGATTATTTGCCTTAGAAAAGACAAAGTCTGATTTGTGCAATAGGAGACAGCTTCAGATTAGTAATCACTATTAATAGATGTCTGCCTGAATAAACAAAAAGGTAAGCTTTCAGTAACAAAACTAGATGAGCAATATCAAAGGAAACCATCAGATAAGAAGTATTTGACTAAAAGATACAGATGTACAAAAAAAAAAAAAACCACAAAAAAACATGTCAACATCTTGGCAGCAAGGAGCCTTAAAGATGCTGAAGTTCACTGGGAGCAGAAGAAATTGGCTGCTGTTTGATGGCAACAGAAGCATTTTAAGGCAGATGTTTGGCATACAATTTATAAAATTTTTAAAATTCCTCACAATTCAAAAACTTTTGGTTTTAGTAACTCTGGCTTGAGTTCTGGGAATATTTAATTTTATAAGGCTCCACTAGTGTTCTTGGATCAAGTTTTGGGACACAGAATTTGAAGCAGATAATATTAAGTAGGAGGTGGGAGGTTCATGGGGGAGTGCTGGAGGAACGGTACCAGCTAGCTGACCAGTGAGCCATGCCTCCTGGAGAGGAGAAAAAGCTGAACAGCAGAGCAGTTTGCAGTAGAGTCCTTCTGATACTAAGAATTCTGGAGCTGGCATGGCTCTTGAGAGCTGTTGTCAAATGAGACAAGGAGGAAGAGTTCTTTGCATCAACCAGGATGCAGGCTGCTCCAGGGAGGGGCTGAACACATGTAAAGAAAGCTCCCTGCAATAGAGGCTAATCCCAGGGAGGGTCTAGCTGTGGGGCATCCGGTGCCAATGTTTCAGTCCTGAAGGTATTTCTGGGCATCATGCCATAGCATGTACAACAACAGATGATTGCATGATTGAGAAATGAGAGTCTAAACGGTCAGTGGGAAGAAATGTTTGGACTACAGGGTAGGCAAAGAGCACTGGCAGAACATGTACAGAGTGCCTACTGTGTGTCAGGTGCTAAAGATGTAAACATGAGTTGATAAGTCGCCTGTTTTTAAGAAGCTTACCATCTGGTGTAAAGGAATAAAATATAATTACCCAAATGGGTAGGTAAGTGCAGGTTTCAAGATTTTTCAAAAGAATAAGCTTACCTATTTATTCTGCTTAACTTGCTTAGTAAATTACTATTTGCCAATCTAAGTTTCTCTCGACTTCCATGTATTCCCTTTTACAAATGCTTCTATCTCCTCTAATTTTTTTTACCTTACTGTGATGAAACAATCAGTCTTAAAAAGAAGAAAAAAAGAAGCGAATACTCTGTTATACTATAACCAAAGTGTCTGACAAAACATGAAACCATAAAGTGCCAACTAGAATAAACCCTTTCCATATGCAATGTGTAAATCCTGCTACTGTCCTTGGCTTCTTCAAATGAATAGGTAGATCCTGACACCCCTTTTCAATAGTAGCCAGTTATAGTACATACTTTCCTCTGTAAAATGCATCAAAATATAAAACAGAGCGTAAAGCATTCATTACTCTCTTAGACCCTTTAGGAATCTGTAAGTCTGGTCATTAGTTATTAACAACATAAAATATTAGTTTCTTTGATTGTATCACATTTTATTGTATTTTTCCGAGTGTTTTCAACTTTCTAGGAACTTTTCTGCAGAGTAATATGGATCTGATGACAAGTAGAAAAAGAAAAATTGTGTGTCAATGTAAGAAAGCTGGGAAGTGAAGCCACTATTGTCAGTTCGCTGCTTCATGCCAGGTGTATTGCTCACACATTCAAACTTTTGTCTCATAAAAATTACAAAGTCGTACAAGTCATGGACCTTGGGGTTGCTCTCAAAGTTATCAGAAAGGTTCAAGGTAAATGCCAATGTACTATTTCATATCACTTTTCAAAAAATCCCATTGACTGATTTTTATTTATGATTTTTATTTCATAAGACTCTATGCTTAGAAAACAATGGGTTATTTGAAAACCTGTTAGCATGTTTCAAAGTCTCAGAAATTATTGAAATCTTTTGTTGAGCAAGAGAGAATTAGGAGAGATGATATATTTGATCTTTAAATTTTACACACTCATAGAATTAGAAGAGGCTTTAGGCATCACCTAGTTCTGTGGTTTCAATTTTGAGGGAACAAAGTTTTAATTTTAAAAAATAACATTTGTAAAGTGGTAAAGGCTTATTTTTGTGTAGATGTGTACTTTTCTTTAGTTTTTCTGTTCTTTATAGATATACATGACAGTAGAGTCCATTTTGAGACATTATTAATACATGGACTATATCTTATTCTAATTAGGATCCCATTCTAATTGTTGTACGTGAGAAGGAGTTTCACTGGTGGTGTATTCCTATGTGAACAGAGGAAAGCTATATCTGATTAATCTCACTGTCTTTCCTGTGCCAATCCTCCCTCCCTCCCTTTATTCCCCTTTGTCTAATCCACTGAATTTCTATTCTCCCCCATCCCTTTTGTTTGTTAACATCCATATATCAGAGGGAACATTTGACTTTTGTTTTTTTGTGACTGATTTATTTCACTTAGCATGATAGTCCCCAGATCCATCCATTTTCTGGCAGAAGTCATAAAGTTGTTCTTTTTATGACTGAGTAATAGTCCACTGAGTATATATACCACATTTTCTTTATCCATTTATCTGTTGAAGGGCACCTAGGTTGGTTCCATATCTTAGCTATAGTGAATTGAGCCGCTATAAACACTGATGTGGCTGTGTCACTATAGTATTCTGATTTTTAATCCTTTGAGTGTATACCAGGGAGTGGGGTAACTGGGTCAAATGGTGGTTCCATTTCAAGATTTCTGAGGATACTTATTTATGCACAAATATTTGACAAATGGTGCTCAAGCAGTTTGCTTTTGGTGATATATTTTAGGTAAATGTTGGAATAACAACACTGATATAATTTTGGGGTAAAAGGCAGGAATTGGGGAGGAATTTTAAAACAAAAGTTTTTTTTTTCATTTTATGTTACTTTGCAGGAAGATTATATAAAAGTAAGCATATCATATTTTCTGTCTTTAGTAACAAGTATTGTACATATTACAAAGTCAGTTTTATTTGCTTTGACGAATACATATGAAAGTGTAATTTGCAAAGAGAAAGGAAAATAATGGTATTATACAAAATAGCATCACAGAAATTTACCATTGGAAAATGGAATTTTATAAAACTACATAAAGCCAGATTCTCCTCTCTGAATGTAAACAGGCTTTTGCTGAATCCTAAAACAGGTTTGAAAACCTTGGCCTTTTCTAATATTTACTTCTTATCAGTAAGTTAAAAGGTTCAGACAAAAGTTTTCCTACAGAGTTTTTTGCTTTATTTATGTTCCACCTTTTTCTAAAGTATACTTAAGTTAGTGCATCAGGATACCTATTGTATAGAAGATAACATCAATAAGGAAATCAGGACAAATGGAATGTAAGCTTTTGAAAAGGATCTGGGAGTGAAGTTAGTACAAAAATTATTTTTGGTTCCATTCATTTGTCAAGAGAGGCCCCCAAATGGTAAATATTTGGGTAGCCAATTCTAAGAGAAAATCCCAGTTATTTCAGTTTTCACAGTGTCCCTGAAACAAAAACAAATCGGTTACCCTGGAGGAGTCTGATGCTTTCTCTATGTGACACCAGAAATAATTTTTTATTTTGTCTGTAGAAAGAATTCCTATAGAGTATAAGGTTTGTTAGGAGGTCATCAAAATTTTCTTTAATGTGTCTTAGGTAGTCAGATGATTTCAGGCCAGAGAGCAATATAGTCGAAATGATTTTTACAGAAGGAAAAAGCAATCTGTCCAAGAACAACATTCTTATGGTATTATTAACTCAAAATTGGATTTTAGATTATCTGGGAATAGAAATCTGCAGACATTAGGCAAACCTCAGTAATTTTCATTTCTTTAACCATGATTCTGATAATTGTCAAGGAGGTATGAATTCAAGTTCATGTTCTCTATACTTTTTGACAGACAGCTGGAATAAATACATAATTTCTGTGTTGTCAGCAAGTTTGGACCAGTAAACCTTCATAATTTTCCAAGCTGGGGACACTAATGACATACAGAGATGGAAAGACTGATGAGGGCTACTTTCTCTCACAGACACATTCATGCATGCACGAAGTAGGCACAATATATGTATTTAAGAAAATATTGGAAAAAATGTGCTTTAAATCAGTAGGGAAAGGTAGATTGGTTAACAGGTGGGCTTGAGACGATTTTTAAAATTAACTTGGCTAGAAATAAAACTAGAATCCTGTCTTCAAGATGTACAAAATTTATGTGGATTAAAGATTCAACTTAAAAATGTATTAGAAAAATATGGACTATTTTTATAATCTTGCAATGAGGAAAAATTCTCAAAGCAAGCATGAAATTCAGATACCATAAAAGAAAAATGTGAAATATTTGTGTAAAACCAAAAAGAAGCATGCTTCAACAAGGCCTAAACTGTAATTAACTTTTAAAAGTCAGTACAAATAAAGTTAGAGAAGTGGCAGACTTTGAAAATGTATTTTAACCATTTGACAGGCAAAAGTTTAATTTCTGTGAATTTAAAGAATGACAACATGTTAGTACAGAGGAAAACCAGTACAATAGAAAAATGAGTAAATAACATTTTTTTTTAATTCCAAGAATTTGAAACAGCTATTTTTCTCTTTTAAGACATAAGGCTTTTCACAAGCTTCATGGATTCTACTAAATGTTGGGAAAGATGTGGAGAAGCAGGCCTCCTCTTTCTGAAAAGCAGGTTGGCAATGTATATTATGAAACTTTAATATTATAAATATGCTGACCTGGCAGATGTTCACGTAGAAATCTCATTTAAAGAAGGAAGGGAAAGGAGGGAGAATGGAGGTAGGAAAGACGGTGGAATGAGATGGACATCATTACCCTAAGTACATGTAAGAAGATGCAAATGGTATGACTCTAATTTGTGCACCACCAGAGATATGAAAAATTGTGCTCTGTATGTGTAATATGAATTGTAAAACATTCTGTTGTCATATATAACAAATTAAAATTAAAAAATAAATTAAAAATAGATAGACCGTTGATAAAAATAAAGATGTATATACAGAGGGTTTTTATTGAAACATAATTTCTATGTCAAATTTCTGAAAAAGCCCATATATCCTGCTGAAGAAGAATGATTAAACAGTTGTGATTTAATAATTCAAGAGGATATCATGAAGTCTTTAAAATTGTATTTTCAAAGATTAGTGACACAGGAAAATTCTTTTTTTTTTATTGTTGGTCGTTCAAAACATTACATAGTTCTTAATATATCATATTTCACAGTTTGATTCAAGTGGGTTATGAACTCCCATTTTTACCCCGTATACAGATTGCTGTATCACATCAGTTACACTTCCATTGATTTACATATTGCCATTCTAGTGTCTGATGTATTCTGCTGTCTATCCTATTCTCTACTATCCCCCTTCCCCTCCCCTCCCCTCCCCTCCCCTTTTCTCTCTCTACCCCCTCTACTGTAAATCATTTCTTCCACTTTTATTATTTTTCTCTTACCCCTCCTTTCCTCTTATATGTAATTTTGTATAACCCTGAGGATCACCTTCCATTTCCATGCGATTTCCCTTCTCACTCCCTTTCCCTCCCACCTCTCATCCCTGTTTAATGTTAATCCTCTTCTCAAGCTCCTCATCCCTACCCTTCCTTGGTTACTCCCCTTATATCAAAGCAGTCATTTGGCATTTGTTTTTTAAGGATTGGCTAGCTTCACTTAGCATAATCTGCTCTAATGCCATCCATTTCCCTCCAAATTCTATGATTTTGTCATTTTTTAAAGCAGAGTAATACTCCATTGTGTATAAATGCCACATTTTTTTTATCCATTCATCTATTGAAGGGCATCTAGGTTGGTTCCACAATCTTGCTATCGTGAATTGTGCTGCTATGAACATCGATGTAGCAGTGTCCCTGTAGCATGCTCTTATTAGGTCTTTAGGTAATAGACGGACAAGGGGAATAGCTGGGTCAAATGGTGGTTCCATTCCCAGCTTTCCAAGAAATCTCCATACTGCTTTCCAAATTGGCTGCACCAATTTGCAGTCCCACCAACAATGAACAAGTGTACCCTTTTCCCCGCATCCTCTCCAGCACTTGTTGTTGTTGGACTTCATAATGGCTGCCAATCTTACTGGAGTGAGATGGTATCTTAGGGTGGTTTTGATTTGCATTTCTCTGACTGCTAGCGATGGTGAGCATTTTTTCACGTACTTATTGATTGATTGTATGTCCTCCTCTGAGAAGTGTCTGTTCAGGTCCTTGGCCCATTTGTTGATTGGGTTATTAGTTATCTTATTGTCTAATTTTTTGAGTTCTTTGTATACTCTGGATATTAGGGCTCTATCTGAAGTGTGTGGAGTAAAGATTTGTTCCCAGGATGTAGGCTCCCTGTTTATCTCTCTTATTGTTTCTTTTGCTGAGAAAAAACTTTTTAGTTTGAGTAAGTCCCATTTGTTGATTCTAGTTGTTAACTCTTGCGCTATGGGTGTCCTATTGAGGAATTTGGAGCCCGACCCCACAGTATGTAGATCATAGCCAACTTTTTCTTCAATCAGACGCCGTGTCTCTGATTTAATATCAAGCTCCTTGATCCATTTTGAGTTGACTTGACTTTTGTGCATGGCGAGAGAAAGGGATTCAGTTTCATTTTGATGCAAATGGATTTCCAGTTTTCCCAGCACCATTTGTTGAAGATGCTATCCTTCCTCCATTGCATGCTTTTAGCCCCTTTATCAAATATAAGATAGTTGTAGTTTTGTGGATTGGTTACTGTGTCCTCTATTCTGTACCATTGGTCCACCCGCCTGTTTTGGTACCAGTACCAGTACCATGCTGTTTTTGTTACTATTGCTCTGTAGTATAGTTTGAAGTCTGGTATCGCTATACCACCTGATTCACACTTCCTGCTTAGCATTGTTTTTGCTATTCTGGGTCTTTTATTATTCCATATGAATTTCATGATTGTTTTATCTATTTCTACAAGAAATGCTGGTGGGATTTTGATTGGCATAGCATTGAACTTATAGAGAACTTTTGGTAATATCGCCATTTTGATGATGTTAGTTCTGCCTATCCATGAACAGGGTATATTTTTCCATCTTCTGAGGTCTTCTTCTATATCTCTCTTTAGAGTTCTGTAGATTTCATTGTATAGGTCTTTCACCTCTTTTGTTAGGTTGATTCCCAAGTATTTTATTTTTTGGGGGGATATTGTGAATGGAGTAGTTGTCCTCATTTCCGTTTCAGAGGATTTGTGGCTGATATACAGGAATGCCTTTGATTTATGCGTGTTGATTTTATATCCTGCCACTTTGCTGAATTCATTTATTAGCTCTAATAGTTTCTTTGTAGACCCTTTTGGGTCTGTTAGGTATAGAATCATATCATCTGCAAATAGTGATAATTTAAGTTCTTCTTTTCCTATTTTTATGCCTTTAATTTCTTTCGTCTGTCTAATTGCTCTGGCCAGTGTTTCGAGGACTATGTTGAACAGAAGTGGTGAGAGAGGGCATCCCTGTCTTGTACCAGATCTTAGAGGGAATGCGACATAGGAAAATTCTTGATGTAATAATTTTAAAAGGATACAAAATCATGTAATATATGTATTTTTGAAAACCTAAAATATATGTATGATGATATTTATTGTTTGGTACATACAAAATACAGACAAAGAGATGTAGATTTATAAACTATAAATAAAAATTAGTAGTTTGTGGTTATATAGAATGTGTCTGCTTTGTAAATATATTTTTCCCATTAGTTTTTGACTATAAACATATCATCAATAATATAATTTAAAATATTTAAAACACAACCCAGTTGGTTAACATATAGGGAATAAACTTACTATTATTTTCAGTGGGGGAAAAGCCTAAGAATATGTAAAGAAATTCTGACCTAAAATACAGCTTAAAATTTTTAAGGCTCTTAATCATTGTGCAGTTTCAATGGTAAATACAGATGTTATCCACAAGCATGATGATAATGAGCATGTTTGGATTAGACATCCATCCCATTATTTATAAATATGTATAGGTCTGGGGCTGTAGTTCAGTTGCAGAGTGAGAGACCTGGGTTCAATCCCCAACACCACCAAAGTAAAAACAAAAGAACCACGAGTCGATTCATTAGGAGTTCCCAAGCCTTTCCTCATCTTTCCCCAGGATGATGCATCGGTCATGGGATTGTTGTGAGGAGTCAGTAAGATATTCTCTACTAGATAGAACGGAGTAGGTACTGTGTAAATTTTAGTTCCTTATCCTCTTTCTCCTTTCCCTCTAAACATAGACACCAGATGTAAAAGCAATTGTGTTTTTTTTTCCTCAAGCACCCGTGGTAAAGTTTCCCTTTATAAACCCGTGCCCTGTTCTTGGTGAGGAGAGCTGGGTGAGGCAGCTGGAGGAACAATTGCATGGGAGCCCTGTCTCCCAGGTGAAGGCAGAATTTTTTCCAGTTCATTAATGGTTGTGATTGGGCATTGCCATGACATTCCAAGTTCAATATAACCCTGCTTCTATCTTTGCTCATAAATGTGACCTGGAGACTTATTGAAATGTAGTCAGATTGGCAGAGGCAATTCTACTGTACTCCCATAGCTTCAATTCTTAAAATCTGAGGCCAGCATACTGGTTAGCTTATGTCCTAACAGCTACCCCATGTTCTAGAAACCTATACAAATATATTTTTCCCATTATATACAAATAGAGAATGGTGCATTTGTTGCCTCTATCTTAGTCTTCTTTCAACTCTCTAGAATCCTTACAAAATCCAACTTCTAGTACATGTAAAACATCACTCTGTCTCACCTGGAATAGACTGAATTGTCATAGGAATGTACTCTTTGAATCCTGATATGCTCTTTCCCAGAACCTGCAGTCTTAGCTGGATGGGTCAGCAGAGACTTGGCTTCACTTGCTTTATGATTTCTGACTTCCGACAAGATTCTGAGGAACTGTAGTTCTTTCCATTTCGTTTTCCCTCCTATCTCCAGAAAACCCCAGATTTCTTTCTAGGGTATACTTAACAACCAGAGGATGGCATGGGATGGCTTGTCTGATTCGTGGCAAACCCAGAAGCCACTCTTGTCTTATATTTTTCACATACTTTTTCCCTGGTGTCTAGGAGTAAACCCATCTAGACCCACCTGACATCTCTTGGTCACAAAAATCATATGATCCACAAACAGGAAATGATTATAATATATTGTAAAAGAATAGCTGATAGAAAATATAAAAGTTTTATTTTATATTTTAAATATTAAAAAGCAGTAGATTCTTCTTTAAACCTTTACACCTATTAAAAATGAATGATTGCATATTCAAAATACTTTTTTCTCAGTTTACTCCAGATGTGCCTCCAAATATTTACTCACTCTTTTTTTTTTTTTTAGAGAGAGAGAGAGAGAGAGAGAGAGAGAGAGAGAGAGAGAGAGAATTTTTTTTTTAATATTTATTTTTTAGTTCTCGGCGGACACA
The DNA here is from genome assembly GCF_964194105.1 of Spermophilus citellus. Classification (NCBI taxonomy): domain Eukaryota; kingdom Metazoa; phylum Chordata; class Mammalia; order Rodentia; family Sciuridae; genus Spermophilus; species Spermophilus citellus. The sequence continues at coordinate 27,732,413 of NC_138196.1, forward strand.
ACATCTTTGTTGGTATGTGGTGCTGAGGATCGAACCCGGGCGGCACGCATGCCAGGCGAGCGCGCTACCGCTTGAGCCACATCCCCAGCCCAATCACTCTTTTTTTTGGACACAGGGGTTGATAAATGTGTCCATTCACAGACTCTGCATTAGGATTGAATTTAGGAGTGGGGAAAAATCCTGCCCTAGTGACCTACCCTCTCTTCTTCTCTCCTTCATTCCACACCTGTCTGTCCTCCTTGGTTGCCATTTCTTGGTCTTACCCTCCTTCCTTCCTGCTTTTGGCCAATGTTAATATTGCTCTGACTGTGGACCCAATGAATGACTGGCTAATCTGTGATCCTGTTGGAGACCTGGAGAGTTCCTTTACATATGTGTTCAGCACCGGCAGAACGCTCCTCAAGCAACTTGGCAATGACCTTCTGTAAACAAAGCACTGAGCCAATCTATTATAAAGTGCACTGGGGGAATTTTCAGTGTAATTTCTAAGGACTGAGTTGATATGGGAAAGATGAGAGTGTTTAGATACACTTTAAACTCAGAGAGTATAAGGTGCCCTGTCCACCTCCACCCTCCACACACCCACTTCTTACTCCTAAAAACAAGTTTTTCTAAGCCCAAAGTGGTTTATGACAAATTATATGTTTGCAGGTTTGGAATCTAAAGAGGAGTCGATTTATTTAAGGGACATATTTAGTGCTAGTGAAAGCTATACTTACTATGCTAATTGAAACTTAAATTAGAGCTTTACCTTTATAACAAAAAAACCCACTCACTTCCCCAGATATTAAGTGGCTGGAATTTGAAGTAACATACATTATTATTTTTGTATCCGGACAATATGATTACACATGTGAATAGTTAACAAAAAATTTTATACTTTATTCTGTAAATGGAACCTCAGTGCAGTATTTTGTAGGCACTAAGAGAAGAAAAGCACTCTAATCAGGCTGTGTGCTTTGATTTTGTTGATTGTTTTTGTTTGTGTACACCCTGTGGTTCTAATTATGATGTGAGTCTGTGTATTTGCAAGCATATAGATGAATTTCTTTTTAACTTCCCTAACATTTTGCATTATGCAAGAACTGCTTTTATTCCCCCCAACGTTTATCCCTCAGCTCAAAATATGGCACCTCTAGTTTTCCATAGAACTTTTGAATCATCTCTTCTCATCTCTTTCATACCTCGGATGAAACTCATCAACAATTAGCTGGATATATTCAGAATTTGGCTACTTAACTGCTACCATCCACCATCTTTTGCCTGGATTATTAACATGATTTTATGGCTGATCTTTTGCCAACTTTTTATTGTATACCCTTCAGCCAGATTGAGCCTTCTAAAATCTGTAGTCAAATCATATAACAGCTGTACACAAACCCTCCAGTGACTTCTGATCTTTCTCCATATAACTTACCAAGCTTCTTACCATGACTTACATTGCTCTTTATTGACTGACCTCTTGTTACCTTCTGACCTTATTTGGTACAGGTCTTCCGGTTCACTCTGTTCGTGGGCATCCTTGCTGTTTCAGAGGTACCCTTGCATTTACTGATTTCTATCCTGAGAATGAGCTTCCTTGGGACCTCTGCATGGCTTTAGGTTTTCTTCAGGTTTCTGTTCAAACATCACTTTCCTATGGAGGACTCCCCAACTGCCTTCATTCACTCCACACCTGGAAGTCCCCATTCTCCATCCTTTTCAATCCTGTAAACTGCATCATTCTAGAGATGGTCTGCTTTTATTCCTCAGTACCTAGAACAAGGAGTGATGGGCACGTAGTCATTGGTTCATGATTTTTTAAAAAATGAATTAATCTCTAATTATCTGTCATTGGGTGATAATACCAAACCTTCAACAGGCAGTCAAAAAATTTAGTTCCTGCTTAGCTTTGTAACTAACTAGACATATTTCTTTTTGCAGGTACTAAACTTCTGAGTCTCATATTCTTCAAGTATTAAAACACAGTAGATTGAATTAAATAAATTTAAAGACTCCTCTTGCTCTAGTAGGATACTCTACATGATGTAAACATTTACCATCCCACTAGTATTTGTTCTATATTTGTTTCATTTGCATATTCCCCAGAGAATGAATAGCAGTCACCATTTATTGTGGATAGACTGCTTCCTCTCCCACATTATCACTGTTACACAATCCCCAGTCCTAGTTTCTGTCAAGTGATTTTCACTTAGACCTGCCATGAATGAAATATAAAATATTTAAAGCAGGTTGGACAAATGTATGTTTTGGGTTTTGCCTTTTCCTTGTTTCAGACATTACTAAGAGATTTTGGAATTTTTTCTTTCTATGCCAGGATTGGACCAAAGAATCATTTGCAGTATTCTGGGGAAAATAACAAATTAATTAGAGCTGAAACTGGAGGTATAGACTGTTTTTTTTTAACCCCAGGTTTAGGGTACTGTGAGCTTAGAAATAGGTTGGGGTAAAGAAACTATACACTCTCCTCAGGCTTTTTTCTCGACTCCTTCTCATTCATCTTTTCAAGCTCAGTTACATATGCCAGTAATCCTGCCCCCACAAGATCTAAGACTCCATTAGGTGACACTTCTTAGTGATAACAAAGGGCCCTATTATTTTCAATTGTATCATTCATTTCATAATTCTTTTTATTTTCACTTATCTGCCTTACTGTTCTTTCTACAGGTTTAGACTATGGATCTCTTGCCATTGCATAGTGAGAACCGAGAATTGGGCCTGACCTCTTACTGGGGTCATAGTAAATATTTGAATAGACGAATAGATGAATAAATGAACATCTTCCGGGACAGAATATTTGACACTGCTAGCTTATCTAGCATGTCTATCTTGAGTACAGTTATCTCTCCTATATGACAAAATGTATCATTATCTTAGTCAAATCACCTAATAGAATATCTATTAGGAAATTTTGGAGTTAAACCACACTTTATAATAAGGTGACAAGGTCTGGTGGTGTAGCTCAGTGGCAAAATGCTTGACCTTTGCTGGGCCCTAGGTTAACATACCCACCCCCTAACACAAATAACTTGGATGGGAGGAGGCTATATGCTTTAGACCAATTCAGTAGACTACTTTTTAATACCTTGGAGAAATACTCCATTAATGTCTATTCTATGAAATATGATTTCCTGAGATTTGACTAAAAAGGGGTTCCATATTGGGGGAACACTGCCTAATGTCCATTCTTCATGGAATTTGGAAATGCACATGAGCATATTAGAGATTGAGTCATTCGGGCAAAACAACCTAAGTTTTTTTTGTTTGTTTGTTTGGTTGGTTTTTTTTTTTTTTTTGAGAGAGAGAGAGAGAGAGAGAGAGAGAGAGAATTTTTTAATATTTATTTTTTAGTTTTCGGCGGACACAATATCTTTGTTTGTATGTGGTGCTGAGGATTGAACCCGGGCCGCACGCATGCCAGGCGAGCGCGCTACCACTGAGCCACATCCCCAGCCCATCAACCTAAGTTTTTAGGCCAGCATTTCTCAATCCTTTTGAACCTAAGAATATTATTCAACATAATCTACATTAACATCCTAGTGGACCAGGACTCCATGGCACATGGTTTAGGAAATACAGGTGAAGGAAAGCAGAGATCAGTGAGTATCTTTAGAGAGTAGCAGTCCTACAGCAGTGAGCAGAATGGATTTGAAAGGGGTGAAGCCAGCAGGAAGCTGTTGCAGAAATATCAATGGAAGACGATGAGACCTGTCACCAAAGTCCTCAGGTTGGCCACACAGAAATGAAAATATTTATGTAAGAAATTGATTTCCTTACTGAATGGCTTCTTGCAAGAGTGACTGAGGTAGTCAAGGAATCAAAGCTTTGTACTGTAGTGCTCTACTTCTTTACAGTTCAAAGGGAGGAGCTGGACTTCATTTTCAAGCTAGCATGGTTCTTGAATAGCTGACTATCACTGTTTAATACATGTAAAATGCCCTGCTATGTTGACATTCATGTTGAAAATCAACATATTTATATCCAGCTGTTATATATTCTCAAAGAATATATTGATAGTGTTTTTAAAAATTAAATTTATCTACATATTTAAAAAATACCCAATACTAGGACTTTCCTTCCAGAGGTGTGTGTGTGTGTGTGTGTGTGTGTGTGTGTGTGTTTCCTAGGGCTGCTGTTTTAGTCAGCTTTTTTGCTGCCATGACCAAAAGACCCAGCAAAAACAATTTTAGAGAAGGAAGAGTTTGTTCTGGTGCTCACATTTTCAGGTTTCAGTTCCTAGACAGCTGGCTCCATTCCTCAGGGCATGAGGGGAGGCAAAACATCGTGACATAAAGTTGTGGTGGAGGGAAACACTCTAGACATGATGATCAGGAAACAGAGAGAGAGCTCTGTGCAACAAAGACAAAATACAAACCCCAAAGGCAAGCCCCCAGGGACCCATCTCCTCGAGTCATGGGTCATACCCTACCTGCCTACAGCTACCATGTAGTTAATCCCTATCAGGGGATTAATGCACCGTTAGATTAAACCCTTTGTAACCCAATAATTTCATCTCTAAACCTTCTTGCTTTTTCTCACACATTAGCCTTTGGGGGACACCTCATACCTAAACCATAACAGCTGCTGTAACAGATTACTACAAACCCAGTGACTTAAAACAACAAAGACTTCCTTTCATAGTTCTGGCAGAGTCACATTTCCTCCAAGGTTCTGGGTAGAAAGAATCCTTCCTTGTACCTTCCAAGCTTCTTGGTGATGGCTGTTCAATCCTTGGTGTGCCTTGGCTTGTAGCTGCATCCTCCCAATCTGTGCCTCTGAAATCAGATGATAATCTCCTTGTATATCTCTGTCTATGTGTGCAGATTTCACTCTTTTTGTAAACACACCAGTCCTTGTCCACTCCAATACAACCTCATCTTAATAAAGTATATCTACAGAGACCCTTTTTTTTTTTTCCAAATAAGGTCACATTTTGAGGTACTAAAGATGAGGACTTTAACCTAGTCTTGTAGGGGTACATTTTAACCCATAACTCTGTGTATGTGTGTTGTGCATGTTTGTGTGTCTGTATGCAATTATGTCAACATACATGCAAAAGGTCCATCTTCTCTTTTTCCGATGCCCCCTGCCATCTTTATTCTTTCTCTATAAAAGATGAACAAAGCCAGGTCCCATAAAATATTACCATTTGTCATGGCTGCTCTTCATGCCCCAAGACAATTACTTGTCTGCCTTGGCCTTCATCATGCCTGGTGCATTCATAGGACATTGTTCCATGTTGAAGTTTTAAATGCAACACTAATTTTAAAAGGTTATTCTGATTAGTGTATTCTTCTTGGTCTAGCGATTCTAACATTTATATTTTATACTTCAGTCCCTCCTTTGGTGATCTAAATATATTTTCTTTCAGATTATTTTGCTAAACTCTTCTGAGCCAATTTTATTACTGTTTTGATGGCGGGAGTCTAGCAGGGTGGCTTTTCCAAAAGCCAAGCTTTACTGACTTCTCCAGGTTCATAAATATTAATAGTGTGTTACTAGAGCTCTGTGTGCTAAAACATTGTTGTGGAGATTGTATAAGAAAGGCATTTTATAATTTAATGCAGACCCTGAGTAGCAAGAAGATGGGGCAATGACCTTTGGGGGCGCATAATATCTAAATGTTAATATCATACACTGCTTACCAAGAATAAGAATTTCTCTTCTTCTGATGTTTATATTGTCACTTGTATGAGAGCGTTTTCTTTTTAAATTTGCACTTTAGTCCTTAAAGCTCTTTTATTCTTTATAAAAGTTAGAGAAGAAGCAAACTAGCATTTTGAGCAGGAGAGTTGAGGTTGTATAGGGTAGAGTTGCTCCTGAGCTTTGGTGAATCTTTTGATGAAAATTCCAATTCAGAACAGAAAGACATGGGCACTGCTTTCTAAGAGACTCTGTGTGACCAGGCTATCATTCTTAAGAAATGGATTGAACCTTCTTAGTTGCATCTCATAAAATATTTAGTTAGCTATAAATGTTTAAGGCTGTTGCAGCTGAGATCTTTTGCCTTGTGGGGAGAAAAATGAGGCTGTTCATATTAAGTGTTCTGTTTCTCTTCTCTCTATTCTTTTATATAATAGGCTGTACAAACTCTCTTAACTAACCATGCCACCAAGATGTTTAAATGAGCAGATCAAAACCCTATATAGGACCTAAGAGAGATATGAAGAAATATTTGAGATGCCTTTATTTATTTATTTTTGCAAAGGTATATTCATTATTGTTAATTTTTGATTTTATATATTTAGCCCTAATTTAGAATTCTAATTTTAATTTCATTTGTAGTACACATTATACTTCTTCTACTTCCTAAAGGGATTCATCAAGTGAGACCAGTTGTATTGTGTTACTAATAATCCTATATCTTGGTTGGCCATCAGAGCAGAGTTAAAAATAGAGTTTAGTGATGCTTGTATAATTCTTCTATTTTTTTTCAATTAGAAGAAAATGATAGGCAAGAAAGAAAAGACCGTGCAGTGGGGTGCAGTGGCTCACTCCTGTCATGCCAGTGGCCCCGCAGGCGGAGGCAGGAGGATTGCAAGTTCAAGACCAGCCTCAGAAACTTATAGAGGCCCTAAACAACTCAGTGAGACCCTGTGTCAAAAAGTAAAAAGGGCTGGGAATGGGGTTCCCTGGTTAACTGTCCCTGGCTTCAATTCCCAGTTACCCCCCACTCCTGAACCTCCACAGAAGACAGTAAGCAAACTTCCTGTGATTCCTTTAATTACTAATAAAATTCTGCCAGGCTTCTCAATTTGCAAATAATTGTCCAATCTCTATGAGGGTGACTTGGAATTTTGGGGTGTGTGTATGCGTGTGTTGGGGGGGGTGTGGGTGTGTTAAGAGAGCAGGAGGAGAGAAAGAGATGCAGAGAAAGGGAGGTAAGAGACATAGAACGAGGCTCTGAGTAAAAGGGGAAAGTTGTGGTTGGGGTCAGAGGAATAGGCACAAAGGATCTGGAAAGGTCTTGAGTATCAGGATAAGAGCTGCAGATCTTACTCTTGAGTAAGATGGGAAGTGTTTTGAGAAATAACATAATTTAAAAATATCTAAGGCTATTTGGGGAGAAAGGGGCAGTAGGGGATAAGAAGGAGTGCAGGTAGATCAGTTGGGAAGCTATAGGAGAAGTATTGATTTGGGTACAGTGATGGCAGTGGAGGGTTGAAACAGACTCCACCTGGTTGTGGAATGTGGGAAAAAGAGAGCCATCTGGGGAAACCTTGAGGGATTTGTCTTGAGCAAATTGAAAGTGAAGGACTTTCCTTCTACAGAGGTGGATCCTGGAGGATAAGGTCGGGATCAGTTCCTAGTATTTTTGCCCTGCACGCTTTTCTCCAAAGATCCTTTTTCCCCCTCCTCTTTCTAGAACATACCAGGCATGCTCCCATTTTTGGATCTTTGTGCTCTTTCTTCCTTATATCTGAGGGTTCTTGCCTCAGATATCCACTTGGACAATTCTTCAACGTCATCAGAACTCTGCTCAGATGTCTCTCAGAGAGGCCAATTCTGACCCCGCTGGAAACCACCTTCCCCAGTACTATCTCCTTCTACTGCCATTCATTATCTCCTTCCCTTGCTTTAAAAAGAATCATCAGAATGTTATTATCTGTATACAGATCTCATAATTTACTTGGTGTTGTCTAGATCTCCTTACTAGATGTCTAGAGCTCTTTGTCAGATTTGATTTTTTTTGCTGTATTTCTACCACTTACAAGGCTGCTAGGCACAGGATAAAAATGTTTTATGAAATCAGTGTAAGAAATGAGTTCATAAATAAGGTAAAAGTGTAAACTATAAAGAAAAAGAGAGATTCATGTACATATAAAACATTTATTGACTTTTTCTAATAAAAAGACCCAAGTTAAAAAAATGGGAGAATGGGTCACAAAAAAGAATATATATATGAAATAGTTTTAACCTGTAAACGATCACTATCCAGAATGTGTAAAGAGCGTCTAAAAATCAACAAGAGAATTGTAAATAAGATAAAAGCAAAATAGAAAGAAGACTCCAACAGACAATATTCAGAAAATGTATAGGGCCAATAAAAGGCACTCAATGTTAGTGATCATGAAAACGAAGAACAAAACCTTAAAATATGTCATTCTTCAGTCAGCATTAATAAAAAATCTAGAAGCTATGACAATAACAAATTTGGGGTAGGATGGGAAGCTATACTGCCTTTGAGGGTACACACTCATTTTGGAAATAATTTAGCTTTTGCCACAAAATTAAAAAATATACGTATTTACAGATTAGCAATGCTAATCCTATGTATATACTACAGAGAAAGTCGTGCACATGCTCACCAGGATATACATGAGAATGTTCATAGAATAACAACAATAAATTCTCCAAACAACAAAAAAAACCCTTCAGATTGAAGAAAACAAAAATACCCACCAAAAGTAGGATAGATAGATCAGCACATAGATAGATAAGAGTACTATATGGCTGTTAAAATAAGTGAAATGCAGTAATACCAGCATAAAGGAACTTAAAAATAATCCCTGGGATTTGGAGTGGAAGCAAGTAGCAGAAAAACTCATACAAATTATTTCATTTATCTAAAGTCAGAGTAGATGAAATTCAGCAATTGTTATGGTTTGGATGTGAGGTGTCCCTCAAAAACTCACGTGTAAGACAATGCAAGATGGTTCAGAGGAAAAATGATTGGGTTGTGAGAGTCTTAGACCCATCAGTGATTTAATCCCCCAATAGGAATTAACTGAGTGGTAACTGAAGTGGTAGGCTGTGGCTGAAGGAGGTGAGAGTTAGGGTGTGGCTTTGGTGTATATATTTGTATCTGGAGAGTGAAGTGTCTTTCTCTGTTTCCTGATCACGGTGATGTGAGCTGCTTCCCGCCGCGCTCTCTGGCCACTGTGCTCAGCCTCACCTTGAGCCCTTGGGAATGAAGCTGGCCTTCTATGGTCTAAGAACTCTAAAAGTGGGAGGCCTCAAATAAACTCTTCCTCCTCTGTGATTGTGCTGGTCAGACCCTTGAGTCACAGCAGTGAGAAAGCTGACTAAAACAGCAATATATTGTTATGGTTTGAGGTGTCCCCCAACACTTCAGAGGCAGAATGGTTAGATCATGAGAGTTGGAACCTCATCAGTCCATTCTAACTAGATCTTTGAGGGTGTGCCCTGGAAGAGTGCACCTTTTGTACAGTTCCCTCCCTCTTCATCAATGGAGTGAGGACCCTCTGCCAAGTCCTTCCACCATGATGCTCTGCCTCACCTTGGCCCAGAGCAATAGAGTCACCCAACCATGGACTGAATCTCTAAAACCACGAGTCCAAATAAACGTTTCCTTCTCTAAATTGTTCTTGTCAGGTATTTTGGTCACAGCCATGAAAACCTGGCTGACAATATTAAATTAAAATGCATTTGTGTATGGTAAAACTCTAGAGAATATCAGGAAAATGATTAAAACCAATTTAGAATAATGGTCACCAATGTGGTAGATAGAATTTGAGAAGCTCATGGTAAGTGTCTACAAATATAATTCTATTTCTTCTTCTGAGTCATGATAGAAACATTGAATATATAATTTTTCTTTAAATTGTATGTACATTTTAATTTGTTTTAAATTTTCATAGTTTGTGGTAAAAAATTTAAAAGATAAATACAAACAGGAAGAGGGGAATGATATGGAACCAGCAAGTGTAGATAGCTCTTTTACGGAGTTCCCTTGCAGAAGATACCATCTTCTATAAAAAATGTTGTTGGGCCTGTTAACATTGAGTGAGGTGCCCCTTCTTTTCCTTAAACACTGTGAACCACCCCCTATTATATTGTGTATTAGTTCATATTAGCTTCAGTTATAGCTAACCCTCTTTCCAATCCTTATCTTAGTACATTTATACAATAAATGTTCATTTCTTGCTCAATTAGAAGGAACAATGAGATTACCTGTAGGCAACAGCTCATCTTCAAGCGGTAATTCAGATACCCTGTTCCTTTCATCTGGTGGGCTCATATCTTCAACCTGTGGTTCCTAAGGTCTGTGTGAGAGGAAAAAGAACAGGGCAGATTGCTTGTGTGAGAGATTTTCTTGAGTATGGCTTACGCTTCCGTTCTATCTGCCACTGGCAGAACTCATCTGGTAATGAGCTGACAAGTGTTGCCTAATTGTGTATACAAAAGAGAAAAAGAGGTTTTGTGAATTGCTATCCAGTCTTTGCTACATTTTATCCATCCAGATACCGAATATCCATTTAATTCTTCCTGCTGTGAAGAATTGAACACACTCATCAAGAGAGACAGTCCAAAGTTCCTTCACTGTCCTGAGCTCAGAAAACATCTCCAGGCAATATGCAGTCTTCTTATTCTGTTTTGGGTGTGGCTTCTTGTAATATTGTAACTTCTGAATTAAAATGATAAGTTGTCTTTCTCCCACATTTTCCCCTACCAAAAAAAATACAGTGGGGGAAAGGGGATAGAGTGATTATGATTAAAATAGCCAGTTAGCAAAAGGAAGGATGGGGATACGTGGCATTCACTGATACCCTGCTGGAGGTAGGGGGTATGTTTTAGCACTGTTCTTTTTGACACTTATCTTGTATACCTCTATAGTGTAGTGCTGTGACTATTGTATGACTCTACTGTGACACAGAGTTAAATGAGTTAAGGAATGTACAGGTTAAATGTTGTCCTTTATCTAAAATGCTTGGGACCCCAAGGGTTTTAGAATTTTGGGGGTTTTGGAATATTAGCATATATGTAATGAGATATCCTGGGGATGGGAACCAACTTTAAATGTGAAATTAATTCATGTTTCATATATACTTTATACACATAGCCTGAAGGCAATATTATACAATATATTTAATGATTCTGTGCATGAGTAGAAGTTTTATGCTATCATGTCAGTACTCAAAAGCTTTCAGAATTTGAATTTGGGAATATTGGGTGAGGGTCATTTCAGTTGTACTATGCCCTGCACATGGTGAGGACTGTATCATTGTTAGCTGTTGCTATTATTAGGATATCACAGCAAACTTAAGTTGGATTTGGCTGAAATTATATTGACCTAGTGTGGTAAGACTGATTTTACCATGGGCATCACAAGCTATAATTTTTTGAAAATTCCTATATATTGGTTAACATATGTATGAATATACATATGTGCATCCAGGAAAAATTATTGCTTAATCCATATATTTTCTTATAATCAGCAGTTTATGGTAAATACAGTGGGAAATTTATGGGGTCTGTAGTTTGAACACACTGGGAAATATTGCTCTAAATCTCCAGCAGACATGTCTGTACCTATGGCACTAAAACTCTATAGTTTTTCATTGGCCCAGAATAATGAAATTGTTGGCAAGACCACTGAGAATTATTCTTTACGTGACTTCCGAAATTCAAGCTCCTGTAACAACATTGTAACTTTGTAAAATTTGGTACCTTTCCTGGGGAAGAAATGGCTTTATTTTGAAGCTGAGAAAAATAGTAAAGAAGACAGCTGTGCCCAGAGCATTAAACCTCACAATGTGGACATGCAAATTAGAGTTGCATTATGTTTTAGAAAATATTGAAAGATTCTGAGATTCCTTCGGCCTTTGGTTAATTGTTGGTAGCCAGTTGACAGACCTGCCTCTGCATTAGAAAGGCCAGGTATTCAGAGAACAGAACAATAACCTGTGCAGTGTTATCAAAGGCTACGTAATGGTGCTGTGAGCCTCTGCTCCCAGCTCTGCCCCAGATAGGAAGAATGTGCTGCCAGCTATTCTGCTTATCCTGACCCTGTTCTGGGATTAATGAAGAAGTTCTCAATCTCTAGTCCAATGCCTATGGGTAGGAACTTTTCTTTGTGAAACATTTTGTCAGTCACTTTCATAAGCATTTCATGAAGTTCATGTCTTCTTTGAAAATATCCAAGCTCCCTCTTAATCTCCAGGCTTCCCCTGTATTCTCTTTCTTTACTGATGTATTGAATTACAATGGAAGCCCTACCCTGCACCCAACCAGATAGCAGGGAGGTTTATTTTCAGCTTGTTATCTGTGAGCTCAATTTCTTGGGGATTTATCCACGTCTCCTTTTCCCCTGAGGTTGGCTTATCATGAAGTTACTGAAGTTGAAGCTTCAGGGTCCTTCACTTACATGTCTCTCTTCCAAGCCCAACGGTTTTGAATATTTTTAAAGACAGTCTTTGCCTTGCATGGTCCTGTGTCCTTGCATTGCTGTATTATATAAATGACTGTAGCCATCATTTTGGGGTATTTTCCTTGGCCTTTCTTTTGTAAAAACAGAAGATAAACCAGAATAAAACCAAATATGCAATCGAGCTGCTTTTTCTCATTGAAGAGTGTTCCCAATCAACCTGGCTTTCTGGTTCTGTGACATCATGGCTTAACAAATGGTCTTTGGAATTTTCTAAATTTCAATTAGATGGAAATCTAAAAATCTAGTCTATGAAATTTGAGGTTTTATAGTAGAATGAAAAGGAAGGGACAGATTATGGTGTAACTAACTTGATTAATTTTTAATGAATCAAGTAACATTTTTTCAGAGTTACTCTTTGTCACAGTTTGCCAGGAATCAGGGAGAAAATGATGAAATAAACTTAACCTCTGAGTAGTTTATAGTTAAATAAAAGAGGCACACACATAAATGCATAACCATAATTATGTGTGACAAGTATTAGGATAGAGATGTTTGAAACCTGCTGAGCAGCTGGTGGTTGAGCAAGGCCTGGATTAGAAGATGGCCATGCTTCTTCCCAAACACATTTAATTTGAAGAAAGCTGATGAGTTCAACTGTTTAGCATGCTGAGGGGCAGGATGCAGGAGGGTGGTGACAGGCGTGAAGCTCAGTAGTTCAGATGTGGGAGATGCAATTTGCAAATGGAATTACAAAGCTGTGTAAACTTCTCTATTGGACAAGTTTAAATTTAGGTGATAGACTTGGAAATGACATTCCCATATTTCCTATGCCTAGCCTGAGATCATAGGCAAGCAGACTGCATTCTCAAAAAAAAAAAAAAAAAATGTGAGATGGCTTTACTCATGGAAACTTCTTGATTTTGAACATGGCATAAATTCAGGCTGGGATTGTGGCTCTGTAGTTTACTTACTGATATCCATTGGGGAATTGATCTTACTGAGTCTGTTTCTTTATGTGTAAATTGAAACTCTGTAATGATGTTCACTTTATGCTTTCTGTGAGCATAAATGAGCTCACTACATTTGAGAGCCCATGTTAGGCATCTAACATATGAGAGATACCAAATAAATGAATAAATAACATATGATAGGTACTGAATAGGTACTATTATTATAAAGGCACAAAAGTCAAAAAAGAGACAGAAAGATATCAGAGGAGCAGATTAGTTGACAAGCAAATTTCTGTCAATTGAGTTAGTGACAGGAGATTACAACAAGTAGCCAGTATAGGGACAGGACCACAGAAGGATACTTTGCTCTACCTCTCTTGACAATAACCATTATGGTTGAAATTCTGTATCCTCTTTACTTGGATAAATATGTTAACTTGTTTGAATCCAACAAGACTTTTTCCCCTGAACTCTTATTAGGTGGCGCAATATTGAGTGTGTAGGAGGGAAAGAGGAGAAGGGAAGATGCATATTTGGGTTATGGGGAGAACAAAAACTGCCCCAGGATAATGTTTAAATGCGTGACCACCAACCAAAACCAATCAGTGCAAACTTTTATGGGAAACACTGAAATGGCTAAAGCCTTGGCATAACTGCTTTGCAGATCTAAGTGTTTGCTTTTTATTGAGACTATGCAAGCAATCCAATTTTCTTAGCTGAATTTATTAAAAATGAACAAATGGGATGGAATGCATCAAGCAGAAGAAATTGTTCAAAATTGGAGAAAATATTCCTTTATTGACTGCTTACTTATTCAGTGCTTGCTATGTGCAAGACACAGTGCTGGATGTAGAAAGTGATGCAAAGTAGCAAGGGACAGGTCCCCATGTTGGTTTACAGGAGAAATAACACATTACAAGTACTTTCTTGTTCTACAAGAAGGCCTGATGCCAGAAAAGAAGTGATGGGAGAGTGTCATGGGATTTCCGACAAGAGACTGCCTGGGTTTGCATTGCTGTTCTGCTCACTTAGGCCACTCTTTCAGATGAGTAAGGGACCACACAGTCCCCCATGCAGTGCCAAATTTGGAAATGGAAATTCTTTTCCAGTTACTTAATTAGTTCAAGCGCAAGTGTCTCCTACTCATCAACCAATATTTCCTGAGGGTATGTGTTCTGTGTAATGTGTAAGCAGTTTCTCTTCTTCTGATTAATTTTTCCCCCCTCTGAAGTTTAGGTTCTTCTGCCAAGTAGACACCTATGCAGTGACAGGAATGTTTTTCTCCTTGTCCCCACTTTTTTTTTCTTTTTCTTTTTTTTCTTTTTTTTGGTTGGTTGGTTTGTTTTGTGAGACCTTGGCCATGTTAGTTGGCTTTGTTAGGCTTGCCTTTCACAAGCTATAAACTGAGTTCATAGGGGCCTCATTCAAACGCCTGTTTTAAGATGGACCTAAGGATATAATTTGTTTCAGATACACATGTAATCTTGAAATACAGTTGTCTGGGCCTTTTCGGTTGAAATGAATCTTTGCTTTGTCTGTGACTGATGTGTATTCACTGTTTTGCTTTTTGTATCTTAGTTTGAAGACTGAATGATTTCTTTGGGTGATTAAGGAAAAGAGTACCCCATCTTCTTTTGTCAAATTTATTGTCTTGACATTAACACCATGTATCAGCAATTCTTTGCAAGGTCAACTTTTGTCCTATATATGTTGTTCTTTGCAAAACCTAGAATGAAATGTATCCTTCTATCAGATTCTGATACTATTTTAAGAAGTCAAATTGCTTTCCTCCTAACCTACTTCATTCTCTGTCAGTATTTTTCCCATATGGAATAAAGTTGGTCTCAGTTACAAATGTGATTTCCCCCAAACTTTATTTATCATAATAACAATATATAGTTATTATGTATAACTATATTACATATATAATATATAACTATATATATTAACAATATATAACAGTAACAACAAATATAGTACTTAGTGTGTATCAGGAATTGTTTCAAACACTGATGCCATTAATTTGTGTAATCCTCCCAACAATCCTAAGAGTGATCATGATTATACCCATTTCATAGATTAGGAAACTGAGGCATAATGAAGTGAAGTATATTGTTTATGGTTACATAGTAAGTGGTGGTAAAATCTCTTTCTGGACTGTAACTATTTCTCATATTATCTTCCTGAGTTAGCTTTTAGTTCTTTTGTCTGGATTTGGAATGCATACAACCCTTACAAGCAAACACAGATTTTTATTTTTTCAACGTATAATATTATAGTTGACCTAAAGCGGTAGCATTTTTAGCTCAAGACCTAGATACTGGAAACAGGAGATGGTGTATCAAGAAAACAGAATAAAGGCCCTTTTTTCTAATGCAGGACCAGCCCAGGATACAACTTTGTAATAGGTGAAGTGTATCTATGGCATCTTTTCACCTTTTTCTCTTACTTTTTGGTTTTCCTCTTTTACTTTCATCTATTTTTTTGCTCCACTTTCAGGACCTCTAGCCTGTCCAACTCCAGAGAGTGACCAATGTCCTCAATCACTTCAAATGCACATGTAGAAGAAAAGCAGTCTACTTTCCCACCCGACCCCATCATTCCTCTTCTCAGAATCTAGCCTTAAAAAAAAAATTCTGAAATTCAAATATTTTTGCATAAGGATGTTAAGCAGAGCTTTCTTTCAAAAGTAAAAAGTTAATCCATTGGAAATCCAATGTTCAACCTTGGAAAAATCATTACATAAATTATGATAAATTCGTATATTGCAGTTCATGCAACCATTGAAAACTGTTTTGAACATTTTTTAATGATGTGGAAAGTTTGTAAGTTTAAATGCTAAGGGAAAAATTCAAGTTGGAAGTAGTATCATAACAACTTTAGAAAAATGCACATATAGAAGGAAAGAAAACACCAGATATTAAACATATAGGGATTGTAGGGTGAGATTATAAAGTGATTATAAATAATTATTATAAATTAATAAGTAAATTATAATTTCTCAAGTTTTTTAATATATCAATTTTATAATGCAGAAAAAGATAATGTTCAATTAAAACAGTCTCATTCACGATTAAATTGACTGTTTTCTTCTTAATCCTCATAGATATGTTGTCATTTTCAAAAATGATACTTTAGAATTAATATAATTTTAATTAGTTGGATTCCAGGAAGCACACATACAAAAAAAATGGATTGAGGAACTATAGAGGGAGTGTTTGTGTCTATATATTTTCAAAGTGTAATAGGATGCATATATATGTAATCTTTAAAGATAGCTCACTAAAATTTTCTTGTTTTACATACCTTTTATATTTTTCAGTTTTTTTTAAATCCATCCTTTGAACTTTCTGCTCATAAATTCATATTTTGTTTCTTGTTATAATTTTCAGTTTCTTCTCAGTGGAACCAAAGACTCTGGTGGTGGGAAAAGAGGGAGGCAGGGCAAGATTACACTGAACACAGAAAACACAACATGTACCTCTGTGTAGGTGGTGGGGGATATAAGTGGATTTCATACATCTAATAGAATTTACTGTTTGCAAGTTTGGGGTTGCTTATACTCTTTCATGCAACATTTACTAATACTAATTGACTTATTAATTTTTTGTGGTGGCCAAGTCAGTAGTTACCTGAAATGCATGTCTCTACATAATTCATAAAGACTGCATAGCTGAGCTTTCAGTAGGGTTACTCCTTGACACGTTCAGTTTTTCCACTCTGCTTCCAGAATGGACAATTCCATTCTCACTGTCTCCTACCAGGAGAAGCCAAAGGGAGAAGAGGAATAAACCTGCTCACTTCAATTCCAAAAAGAATTCCCATGGGATGAAATTTTCTCTTCTAAAATGAACTGATTACAGGAAAAGGAGAAAGTTTGTAAGTAGTAAGACTGAGAAATCATATTCTTAGTCCAATTCTCAATATCCCCTAGATCACTCTCAGTCTGTGAATTGTTTCCATGGGGCCTGTGTGAGCAGAGAGGGTTCTGTGGGAAAATGGAAACATGGTGCTCCAGAGGATCATCATTATTACTTTTATGTCACAAGGTTCCACATACATATAGCAACATTTTTGCAGTACAAATATACAAATACAAAAACTGAATTTCAAAATCCTACATCAGCTCTTTTTATATAGACCCATATTCTTTATTTTTTTTTTGTATAGGATGGTAAAATTAAAAGAGGTGAAATACAAGAACTGAGGGATTAGAATTTAAATTTTAATACTCAAATACACTTTAAAATGCAAGTGATCAGTAGAGAGAGCTAAGAAACTCAAGTCCTGATGCTACTGCTTGCTTTCTGTAACTAAACTCAAAACTGTGATTTTTTTTTGCTTATTAAGAATTAATTGCTGTATAGATCAGGTCTTGTGACAACAAGCCACAAGCGACTATCTATCTAAAATTTAATACTGAAATGAATGCTGTTCTACCAGATGAGCACTGCATGATATCGTGTGTCTTTTTTTGATCATGCCATGATTTGCTGATTGAGGCTTTGAACTCTCCTAGTTTTCTTTCAATGTAATAGGTATGTATTTTTCACTACTTCCCTTCTTCCCTGAGTGCTTCCATACTTGACATTATCTGTGGGAATAATTTGAAAATATGAATCTCAGGTCATTGGAAATTGTGTGTTCTAAAAGAAACTCCATAATAATATAGAAGTAGAATTCATTAAATAATTATGTCCTCCCAATTGCTAGTCCAATGATTTTTCTCTGGAGGGAGACAGAGAGGGCCATTCTCTTTTTATTTCAATCCCCAAAATATAGTTTATAGCAGTCCTGTTGGAGACCTTACACAATCATAGGGGGTAGGAGGCATTTTAGAAGACGAACAATGTGTTGACTGATTAATGCGGTAAGGTCAGTTTACAAACGCTTTAATTCTCTTGGCAACTCTGAGGAGTTTGGTTCTCTCTAAATGTTATACTTTGAAAGCTGAAATTCATAAGAAATTTTATTAAGTTATTTCGTCCCAAACTCTATGGCGGTGGGGTAGAGGAGTAAAGGAAGGTTTCATTGAGGAAATGGCCCCTGGGTTTCTAATTAAAAGAAGGATACGTTACCTGAGTGAAGAGGGTAGGGAGCAATGTCCTTCATAGAGGAAACAGCATTTGCAGTAGGAGGGTGGCTTAAGGATAAGACAAGTATGACTAGAGGACTGAGAGCTGAGGAGAGGACCACACAGTGGGGACTGAGGGTAAGGCACTGTTTTCCTGACAATTTGAGGGAATTTGAAGTGATAGGAAGCCATTGAGAGCCTTGACTATGGCTTTCCCCTTTTCAATTTTCAATCCAGATGTGCATATTTTTTTTTCAATACATGGTTTAAAATTATGGTGTAGAGAGTTGGTTGAATCTGGGTAAGATACAGTTGTCATTTAGTGGGGTGTTTGTGGTAGGGGTGAAGCAATGTAGACAGTTTGGGGACAAGGGCAAAACTGAGAGAATTTATTCTTATGAGGATGTGAAGGGGTATGGAAGAGGAAGATTTATGATATGAAGATATCAGATGAGGACACACAATATCATGCAATGCTTATTTGACAGAGTAGCACTCATTTTAGTATAGAAATTTAGGTAGTCACTGGTTAGAAGACCTCATCTATAAGCAACTCTTTTTAAAATAAGAAAATGCAGTTCTGACCTTACTTATAGATGACAGCAGCATGAGAACACAGAGGTGACACAGAGCTCTGAATGACATTATAAAGAGAATGGTAGTTCAATTTTGGAGATAAGGGAATACTCAATTGGAACTTAACTTTTATGAATTTGATTTTTTTTTCATTTTTAATTAATGCCAGATTAGGGACATAGATCATGTACTTGCTTTGGACAGGTATTTGCCACATCTCTGACACTTATGAAAGAAATGTACAAAGGCAACTGGATATATGAATCTGGAAGAGTCACTGATTTGTGAACAGGCATGGATGAGATCACCTAGTGAAGAACTGCCACAGTTCGTTGCCATGTTAAGAAGAATGAGCTTGCAAAAAGAAATAGTAGAGTCAGATTGTCAAGAGGAAAACAAATGATTGCTTTGAGGAGGGCAAGGAAACTGATGCTTCAAAATGTAGTTGATCTGAGATAAGAGATCAGTTGAGCTGAGGAAGAAAGCATTGATTATTGGTTTTCAGTAACATGGAAGTTATTGCTGATCCTAGCAAGAGTAAATTCAGAGGTGTAATGGGAACAGAAGCTGGATCAGAAGGGGCTTAAGAATAAAAATGCAATGAGGATATTGGGCAGTACACATAGCATTTTTGGTCTACAGGAGAAGAAATGGAGGGATGGGGAAGTTAGTTTTGTAGTTAAGGTGGTTAGGGCTGTAGGAAAGCTAAATGAAGACAAGTGTGTTAGTTTCATCCTACTTTAATGAAATACCT
The DNA here is from genome assembly GCF_964194105.1 of Spermophilus citellus. Taxonomy (NCBI): domain Eukaryota; kingdom Metazoa; phylum Chordata; class Mammalia; order Rodentia; family Sciuridae; genus Spermophilus; species Spermophilus citellus. The sequence goes on from NC_138196.1 coordinate 27,751,879, forward strand.
GGAAAACTAACTTACAAAGAGAAGAAGTCTACTTTGGCTCACAGTTTTGGAACCTCCCCCAAAGGGGTAGACATTTGGGCCTCTAGTGGACATGCTGGATGGCAATGGCAGGTAGCATGAAGTGGAGCATACTACTCACCTCAAAACTAGGAAGCAAAAGAGGATGAGGTCTGGGTGCCACCGCCCCCTTCAGGAGCATGCCACCATAGACATAAAGACCTCCCATAAGGTCCCACCTCCTAAAATTCCATAGCCCCTCCCAGTAGCACCAACCTAGGCACCAAGTCTTCAACACAGGCTTTTGGGGACATTCAGCATCCAAACTATAGGAGCCAGAATGTTCTAAGCAGAGAGAAGAGTAAGGGAAAGGGCCTTGAGGCAGGGGAATGCTTGGGATGCTTTAAGAAGTGCCTAAGGACAGGATGCCTGGGGCCGAATGGGTGAAATTATTAGGTTTTGTATTTTAAATATGATAGTAAATTGAGAACTTTTTGAAAACTTATATTTTCACTGGACTGTCCTACCAGAGAATAGATTGAAAGGAGGCAGGAATGGGACCAGGTAATGGTACCAATTAGGAGACCGTTCATCAACATTCAGCCAGTCTTTGTTAAACCTCTCTTATATGCTAGACATCTGTAATCTAGGATGGAGGAATTGTCATTTGAACTTGGACAAGGGAAATGAGGTTAGTTTTGAGACATTTGTTGAAGGGAGAAGGATTTGCTGATACATGGGATGTGGGAATGCAAGGAAGAGATGAGTTATCCTTGATTTCAAGGTTTTCGCTTCAGAAATAGGCTGAACTGTGGTAGGCATGAGTCTGGGAGCCCTAGTGAAGGAGCATATTTGAAGAAGAGAGAAGCAAAAGTTTATAAAGGAATGATGATTTCTCTGTCTCTTCCACTGAGAGTCTTTTCCCAGATGGGTATCAGACTAGGATTGACTCAAAGATCTCTAAAATTCTGGTCAGTTCTAATCCCTTAGCATTCTAAGAAATAATTATGGATAAGTAATATTTGAGTACTTTTTGTTTTACTTTATTGATATTTTCTGTTTGTAAATAATCTGCCTTCAAAAGCAAACCTATCAAATTTTAGCAAGTTGGTGAATTATCATATTTCAGGATATAGGAGAACATTAATTATACTTAAAGAAAATTTTTTAAAAAATCTCTGTAAAAGTGGTCATTGTGAAAAAAATCTTTACAAGTGAGAAAACACACAGTCAATTATCCCATTTGCCCCTGATATGTATTTTGAAATTAAGTCTTGGGTCCCTATTGTATGATTTAGAAAGTTAAACAAAAACTTGAAGAACTGTCTAGAGGAAAGCCTAGGGATTTTTTTCAGATTTAATTACTTCTTTTAAAAAGTAAACTTAAGTCAATTAAGGAGGTATAATTTGTCTTCTATTATTAAATTAACTGAATCATGTAGTAAAATATCAGTGGAGACTGTGGTACTCATTTAGATAGACACTGCTGTTTTAGTTATTGATAGGGTGAAATATCCAAATAATCACATATCAAAAAATGTAGTAGCAGGGAAGAGAAACGCCAAAACTATTCCATTTCTACATTTTCTTGTATATCAGGATTATATAATTTACTCTTGCATCTTTGCTGTCTCAAGTTTCTATTGTTTGATTATTGCAAAAATATTGATGCCAGTTAGTGATTCTTAGGATCAAACTTATCAGTGCTGGGAGTGGCTCCAGTGAGCAGGTATGAAAGATGTGGAGGACTGGAGAGTTCTTGTTCCAAGAGTTGTTGAGCTGAAACATCCCTCTGCATGTTTATATGTTTTGTACTTAGGGCTGTTAAACATATAATATGTTATTAACATCTGCCTTATTGTAAGTAGCAGAGACATTCCTAGTATGAAAATATGCAGTTGAGAGGGCTTAAAATTTCTTTGAGTGGAGTTATAAGCTGCTACTGCTGTTGCTGGTACACCTTGTACCCAGTGTTAGGAGGGACCTAAGAGGAAATCTTGTGACATCACCACAAGATGCTGTATGGATACACCCTCGCTCCTGTTCCCTGTTGAGAAAGCTTTATATTCCAGTGCATTCCTTTCAAGTGGCTGAAGCCACTCCACATATAGGATCTCAGTGGCCTCTCTAGTTACAAGCACTAAGATTGTAGGGGATGAACATAGCCCTTCAACAGACATGTTGAAATGGAGAAAGGAAGGCATGATGCCATTATTAAAGTTGCCCTCCTCGTGCAGTTTTCTAACAGTGATTCTGATTATCTTTACTGAATGCCTGCTATTGAGCAGGTCTGGAGCTGTGCTTTCTGCTTTTCCCACATTCACCTACCAAGGTGTTTCCACTGAAGGTGGTGCTCCTAGTGAGACAGAGCCCCAGCTTTGACTCTGAACCCAGTGGGCATTGCTGGATTTTTAGTACAGCGGTCATGCTCTACCTTGAATCCCTCGCTAACTGTAACTACTTCGTCAGCTCTTGTCCTGGCCTGGCCTAGACTGCTCTGGGCATTCTGCCGACTAATGACTGGTTATTAGCTCATTTCCTCCAGACTCTCAGCAGGGAATACTGACCTCCATGGCCTTATCTGTACCATGTTTTTTTTTTTTTTCTTTTCCTGCATCCAACTGTAACCCCAATTTTTATAAAGATGTCTATTACCTGAGATGTCAGTCTTGACACCTCAATGTCTAACTTCTTTTTATAGGGGAGTAACTTGACACTGGGAGGTTTGTTGCTCAAGGTCACAGCACTGATGTTTGAGAGTGAATTCAGATCCACATTCTGTTTACTGTTCTGCACTGTATCCATTCTGTCATATATTACTCATTCGTAATTTCAGCTGCTCTTTGTTTGAATGACAGCAAGTACTTTTAGAGCAAGTGGATCCATTTGAACTTCAGTATTTGCAGGAAGTGCATTTTTTTTGAAACCTTGCCTGGGGCTTATCAAATCTTTGCTTTCCTTCTTAGTTATTTTTTTTTAAATATAATTAGCCAATGTACCTGACTATACATTTGAGAAGTTGGCCAATTCGCATACCTGGGGCATAGGATTCCAGGGGCATTCAATGTTCTGAGAGAGAGGGAAGCGCTAACCTGAGTCCTACCCCACCATGAACTCTACCATTGCACCCTGAGGAGCGAACCACAGTTATCTCTTCAATCCTGGAAGCATTTGTTCCAAAAATGTAAACTCAGTTGTTTATTTGATGCTGGATGAGCATTTTTCTATGGGATCAAGGCTGAATGTGGTAGGAGAAGGACCTGTTAGGTGAACACCAGCTCAAGGGGAAAGTTGAAAATTTTTGTTTCATCACCTATTCACCTAATTTGTAAACAGTCCTTTGTTTGAATAGCTGAAAGTCTAAATCCATTGAAACCAGATATCACTATCTGCAGTTTCCTCACAGGCATAAGACCTGTATCCTTTCTACCTCAGGTTTATGGTATCAAGGGTACTTTAAGCCTCAATCCGTGTCTCATGTTTTGTGTGAACAGCATCCGTCTTTTATAGCATTTATTTATTACAAATGTATTCTTGATTGTCCTTCAAAAACATAAGTATCTCTGATGACATGCATGCATCACCCTATCAATTACTGATTATGGGATTCTTCCCAGGCATCCTGTAGAAAGCGGGTCTTTAATGACAGAGGAAGAAGCAGAAAAGGTAATTGTGTGATGAAAGAAGAGGGAATAGGTCTGAAGTTAACCTCCTGAGCCCAGCTGTTTTTCCCAAGCTGACCTTTATCTGAGGCCTGAGAAACATTGATGATGGGCACTGGCTGCCCTTCATGGAGAGATTAGAGCTACCTATATTGGGAACAGTAGTAAACTCCTTTACCACAGTGGTGTTTCCTTCCAAACTCAGACAATGGAACCCTAATGTCTATTATTCATCCTTATAGTATCATTTCATCTGATTCCCTCAGAATTTACTTGGTGTTCTCTTTTATTTACTCTTTGCATCTATTAGAAACAAACAGCCAAGTAGATTATTTTAAAAAAAGTTACTACTTCAAAAAGTAAAACCTGTTACCTGTTTGGCTTGTGCCTCTGTAGTTAAGAGTTTCTAAGGCAAGAACTGTGATGCTTCATAGGTTTTATGAGCCCACCATGCATGGATGCTTTCTTTTGGCTTCACATACATTTATTTCCATTTCAGTACCTTAGCAGTCAACCTCTATAATCTAATATTGAGGTTGCAATCTGTAGGACTGTAACAGCAACACATTCACTCACCATTGAAAACAAGGGGGTCAGACATGCTCTGAGGTGGGATGACCATTCAGTATAACTGTCCTCTTGTTTTTTCAGTTATAAGGCACTATGTGGAATTTTGCAGCAATTCTTTGAAAGAAAATGAGTGAATAAATTCATGTCTCTGGGATACACTTTGAGATGTTTTAGATTTGCTAATATTTTCAAGCTATCTTGACACTGAAAATTGTTCTTCCTTTTCTCACATGCTTTCTGCCTCCTTTACTACTCTTTACCAAAAGGTGGGTAAAGATCAGAAGCCCTTTGTTACCAGCTCTGTTTCAATCCTGCTATAGTAGGAGATTGAACTTTGTTTCCATAATTCAGTTTGGAGTTATTTTTGTTTTTCACAAATCTTCATCCTAGTTCTCTTATTGTTTCAGATAATTTAGAATTTGTCACATTGGCTAAAAAACAACTCTGCTAAATCAGGACATTTGTTTTATATTCCACTGTGCTACATTCTAAAATAAAATGGCCATTTGTGCTGGGGATGATTTTAGAAAAAAATGAATAAGTAATAGACAATTTCCCTGGTTTTCTTATGGGCAGACTAGAAAATGCCACAATAAGACTCAAGAAATTAAACTCTGAGCAGTGCATGAAGACAATGTTTGCAAAAACCAAATCTTACTTTAACTCATGGTCTTCTCAGATTGTGCTGTGTTGTAGGACCCCATAGTCAGAGAATGAGGGAGACAGGAAAGAAAAGTGAGAAGGTCAATTGTTATTGACACATGATAGCATGACATTATTTATTAAAGCCTATTTTTAAAAAAATATTTTTGGTGCTGGATATTGAACCCAGGGCTTTGTGCTTGCTAAACACATGCTGTATCGCTGAGCTGCACCCCCATCCCCTAGGTATACTGAATATACAATACTCGAGGTATTCAATTCAATACATTTTGACAGATGTATACACTTGTGAACACCTTCTCCATTATGATATAAATGAATTCTTTCACTCCAAAAAGTTGCTTGGGCCCCTTCTTATCTATCCAGAAAGTTCCTCAGGCTCTTCCCACGGGCTCCTCCTTCCCCACTATTCAGAGACAACTTACTTATTCCTGTCACCATAGCTTAGTGTTGCCTATGCTTATACTTCATGTAAATGGAATCAGACAGTGGGCATTATTTTTGCATGAATTCTTTAGCTCAACATAATACTTTTGAGATTCATCTAAGTGCATATATGAGAGGCTGATTTTTTAAAAAATTTATTATTAATTTTTAGCATTCCATCATATGAATGTATCATACTACAGATATTTGAGTTTTTTCCAGTTTTGGAATAATCTGAATGAAGGTGCCATGAACATTCCTATATGATTTTTGCATCAACCTATGCCTGAATTTCTCTTGGGTAAGGATTTAGAATCATAATCCAAGTGCTTATTTGACCATGAGATGTAGCCAGTTTTCTAAACTGTGTGTACCATTTTGCACTGACCCTCCCCCACTGAATGGGAGTTCTGTAATCTAGCCAATGATTTAATATTAATCTTCTTAATATCATGAAATGTACATGTAGTAGTAACTCACTATGTTTTTTAAAATATATTTATTTATTTATTTTTATATCGTGCTGAGGATTGAACCCAGGGCTGGCACGTGCAAGGTGAGCGATCTACTTCTGAGCCATAACCCCAGCCCCCTCCCTGTGGTTTTAAATGGCATTTCTCTGATGAATAATGATGTTGAACATTTTTTTTTTTTAGCTTTTTGAGCACTTGTATGTATTCTTTTGTAAAGTGTTATCCAAGCATTTCAACCATTTAAAAAATCAGTTTGTCTTCTCATTAGTGATATGATTTGTGTTTTTTATGTGTTATGGATAAGTGTCTAATCAATGTATTATGAATATTTTTTCCAAGTATATATGTTGCCTTTTCAATTTCTTGAAGGTTGTCTTTTAAACAGCAGACTAAAAATCTTGATGAGATCCATTTTGCTAATATTTTCTCTATTGTTAGAGCTGTTCTACATTCTAAGAAATTTTTGCATATCTCAAGTTTGTGATAAAATCTCCTTTGTTTGCATCTAGAATCTTTAAAGTTTTAAGTTATACATTTAGGCATCCAATCCATCTTGAGTTAATTTTCATGGTTATTATGAGGTATGGGTAAGGATTAATATTTTTCCATACAGATATCCATTTATTCTAGCACATTTGTCAAAAAGATGTTTCTCTCCCCATTGAATTGCACCTGGGTTGTATCCAGTTTATGGCTATTACAAATAAACCTTCTATAAACATTGATGAATAAGTTTTTGTGTGAACATAAGTTTTTCATTTCTCTGGGATAAATGCCCAGGAGTACAATTATTGGGTCATATGGTAGTTGCATGTTTAGTGTTTTTCTTTTTTTTTTTTTTAATAACTGCCAAACTGTTTTACAGAGTGGCTATACCATTTTATATTCCCACCAGTAATGTATGATTGATCCAGTTTCTCAGCAACCTGAGTACCATTTAGTATTGTCAATATTTTTTCTTTGAGCCCTTCAGATAGGTATATGGTGGTATCTCATTGTGGTTTTAATTGATATTTTCTTAAGCACATTTCATGTACTTATTTGCCGTCTGTAGATCTTCTTTTTTAAAAATATTTTTACTTCTAGATGGACACAATAACTTTATTTTCTTTATTTATTTTTATGTGGTGCTGAGGATTGACCCCAGTACCTCACATGTATTAGGTAAGTGTTTTGCTACTGAGGCACAACCCTAGCCCCTGTCTATCTTCTTTGATGAAATGTCTGTCCATGTCTCTTTTGCTAATTTTCTAATTATATTTTCTTTATTACTGATGTCTGAGGGTTCTTTATGTATTCTAAATGTCAGTCCTGTGTCAGATATATGATTTTCAGATATCTCCCCTAGTTTGTAACTTCTTTTTATCCTCTTCACAGTGTCTTTTGTTGAACAAAAGTTTTTGGTTTTGAAATTCAATTGATAATTCTTTCTCTTATGGATTGTGCTTTTGGTTTCAAGTCTAAGAACTCTTTACCTATTGCAAAGACTTTTTCCTAAGAGTTTTATACATTTATGTTTTACATTTCAGTACATGATCAATATTGAGTTAATTTTTGTGTAAGTGTAGGACTTTGCAGGGGCTGTCCTTGTTTGTTCATAGGTAGAGTTGCTCCAGCATTGTTTGTTGGAAAGGCTGTCTTCCTTCCATTGGTCCATTTATGCCTTTGTCAAAAATCTGGGTATAAGACTGTGGATCTATTTCTGTATTCTCTATTCAGTTCCATTAATCTATTTATCTCTCTTTTCACCAAAATCATGCATGTATTGATATTAGGTAGACAGATTAATTCTACTTTATGAATATTATTATTTTAAAAATATTTTTAGATGTAGATGGACACAATACCTTTATTTTGTTTATTTAGTTTTACATGGTACTGGGATTCGAACCCAGGGCCTCACACATGCTAGGCAAGCACTCTACCACTGAGGTACCCAGTCCCATGATTATTTTTCAAAATAGGTTTTTTAGCTATTCTAATTCCTTTTTCTTTCCATATGAATATTAGAACACTTTTGTCTATATATGTAAAGTGTTTTGCTGGCAATTGTGTTAAGCCCATATGTCAGTTTTGGGAGAATAGACATCTGTACTAATCCACTAATCTCTCTGTTTACTTAGATCTCCTTTGATTTCTTTCATCAGTATTTTATAGTTTTCAGAAATAAGTCCTGTATATGATTTGTTAGATTTAAACCTAGGTATTTTATTTTCTGAGTAATTATAAAATGGTGGTGTGTCTTTATTTTTTGTGTGTGTGTGTTCACATATTCATTGCTAGTATATGGAAAGACAACTTATTTTTCTGTGTTTATCCTGTATCCTGCAAATTTACTAAACTCACTTATTAGTCCTAGGCTTTTATTTTTTATAAAATAAAAATAGATTTTCAGGCTTTTTTAAATTAACAAATATGTCATCCGTAAATAGGGGCAGTATTACTTCTTCCTTTCTAGTTGGTGTGCATTTTATTTCCTTTTCTTGCCTTATTGCTCTGTCTTTGAACCTCGAGCACTATATTGAATATAAGCGATGAGAACAGGCATGCTTGCCTTATTCCTAACCTTAGGGCAAAACATTTAGTCTTTCACCATTGAGTTAGCTGTAGGATTTTTATAGATGTTCTTTATTAAGTAGATTTAGTTCCCTTTAGTCCCATTTTCCTGAGAGTTTTTATCACAAGTGTTGAATTTTGTCAAATACTTTTTCTACATCTATGTAGTGTTTGAACTTGCAACTCTCCAACTCTCTACTCTCAGGCTGCCTACCTCATCATGCTGAGTGGTTTCATATCTCTCTGTGTTCCTCTTTGTTCTTTGTCAGAAAGAATCCAGTTTAAACTTTGAGACGATCTTGCAAACAAAGAATAGCTTTCTGCTGCAGGAAAGAGAAGAAAGTTTGGGATTATTTTTTATAAGGTCAGAACTTTTCTCCTGATTCTTTCAACACATCAATTGATGGAATCATCATCTCTTTGAGTCTGTTTCTTTTCTTTTTCTTTTTTTAAAAAAAATATTTGGGGAAAGTAGCTACAGTGATGATCAGATGGATTGATAGAGGTAATGCTTTGTTAATGTAATTGATTTATAGATATTAATTAATCCATGTTTGACTCTTTGCTTTCCCTAGTACTTAATGGGAAAAAAGACAGGTGACAATTCTTCCTATAATGTCAATGAGGAGCCCCTCAATTATATCTTGGAATATCATAAATAAGTGTCCTCATCCTACAATTATTGGAATAAAAACTCAGAATCAAATTCATAAAAAAGAGTTAAATACTTTGGTAGACTAAATCAAGGAATGGTAGTGTTACATCTCAGATTCCCAGAATATTTCTGATTGAAATAGTATTTCATTGTTAGATCATATCTGATTTTTTAATTTAGAAAACAAAAACACCATATTTTTATGAGTATTTTAAATATTTTTTTTGTTTTGAACAAAAATCTCTTCCTTGTTATTTCCTGAAATTAAATAATTCTTAACTGAATTTACTTATTCTAATTTGAAAGGAGGACTGACTGCTGGTCACCAGAGTCCCACTCATTATCATCTTGCATCATGCGATAGAACTTGGCATCTTATATGTGTTACCTACCTTTGGATAAAGCATTTCCTTTTGTTCTAAATGGTCATTTGACATACAATGCACCATTTCTATCCTTCCAGTAAGTTTTTTTCCTTGTTTTTGTGGATCACAAGATACTATTTCATAAATGCTTTTAAACACTTAGTGAATTTGAATCCTTAAGGGAGAAAGCAACAGGACATTCTTCTTTGAAGGGTTGCAAGAAGTTGCATTTCCTCTTAAAATGAGGAAAAGAAAAAGAAATTCTCAGGGGGCCCCATTGTCAGCCAATTTTGTGTTAGAAAGAGCCAAATAAGAGTGGTACAGATCAAGGCCAGTTGAATTCTCTTACTAGAACAATACAGATATTTTACTTGTTAATTAACTGGTTTAAATGTGTGGCAGAACATTTAGTTATCAAGGAGTCACTGAGTAAAGGAGACTCCTATGCTCTTGTTAAACATGGACAATTCAGATTTTCTGTCTTTCTTTTATGTTTTAATACCCTGGTGTTGCATCTATGATCACTTATATTCTTGTTTTAACTGGAAAAATTGAACTTTCCCCTATTTGAAATATATTACAACTATTCATGTTTATGCAATTTCATCATGACAAGCGGCAATATATGAGACTACCTATAATTCAAGAATGCTTCAAGTAATGTTCAGAAGTAAATGGCACACATTGAAATACGAATTATTGTATTTTAAGAAATTTCTGTGTCTGTCTGACACTGAGTCCCTCAATTATTATACAACAACAATAACACAACAACCACTATGATTAAACAGAGATCCACTCTTACCTATCACATTTTAGATATATATGGGACAACTCTACGAAGATGCCTATGGTACTTTTCCATCAGAACAAATATCTCATTATATCAGAGACTTCTAGCAGTAGAGAGAAAAGAGAGAGAGAAAGAATTTCTTTTTATTTCATCTAATGTTTACACTTCAACAAAATGGCAGGAATTTCTTCACTTCAAATTACATACTCTGCAAAACAGTTTGCTTTAATAGTCATGTTAGGAAGTTGACTTTGTCTATACAGAAGATAGTAATTCAGCTTACTTACAGTTTTAAAAGAAACAATAAGGCAGACCTGAAGTTCATCTAGTAGTTTAGAAACATTTTATTGATTGTGCTCCTCAGAATAGTAGAAAACCTCCCCCCTTATCATGAGCTGTTGTGATGGTCAGCTGGATTAGATTGTTACTAAGTTCTCTAGAAGGTGGTTGGAGCATCATTTGTGAAAACCACTGACACATGAGTCCACTGCAGTGATGACTTGTTGAATGCTATTTGGATGGCCAGTTTGCACTTCAAAAAAAATCAGATCCAGGGCCAGGGTTGTAGCTCAGGGGTAGAGTACTTGCCTAGCATGCGTGAAGCACTGGGTTCGATCCCTGGCACCACATAAAAATAAATGAATTAAATAAAGGTATTATGTCCATGTACCACCAAAAAATATTTAAAAAATCAGATCCAACATATAGTAACTGTGGATTCTCATGTTATGCTTTCTGGAGGAATTCCTTTAGGGTCAGTTTCATTCTTCAAGATTTTACATTTTGGGAAACCAACAGGGCAGTTACTTATTCTTGTAGAAAGCCTTAAAATTCCTAATGGTTTCTAAATGACAGCAAATTTGTGTTTGTCAGAAAAATTGTCTACTTTTATGCCTGACACTCTGGCACACACCTGTAATCCCAGTAGCCTGGGAGGCTGAGGCAGGAGGTTCAAGAGTTAGTATATGTTGGATCTGATTTTTTAAAAAATATTTTTTGGTTATATATGGACACAAGAGTTCAAAGCCAGCTTCAGCAAAAGTGAGGTGCTACAAAACTCAGTGAGAACCTGTCTCTAAATAAAATACAAAATAGGGATGGGGATGTGGCTTAGTGTTCAAGTGTCCCTGATTTCAATCCCCAGTATTACTCCCCACCCCAAATTGTCTACCTTTGTGAGCTCAATTAATATCTCAGTGAAGTGAAAGACACTGGTGTGGAAAGGCTGGACATTTGGGGTATGTCCTGGAATCCACATTTATTTGTATACTCAGGTCCACATTCTCTGGATATCAGCCACCTTAAATAACTGCTTGTTCCATGCCTAACCCTAGCTGTCTCACCTTGGACTGGGAGAGGGCAGATGCATGAGATTTTTAAATTTCATATTATAAAAATTTCAAATAAGCAAAAAACTAGAGGGAACATGCACTTTTCACCTTGCTTTCACAGTTCCTGGATACTACCAGTCTGTGTCATCTACTCCCCGAATCATAATATTTTTGGTTTAAATGTTTTTAAACAAATCCCAGACTTTAGTTAATTTTAACTTTGAATACTTTAATAATTTACATGGGTTTTAATTGCTAGTTATTTATTTTGAAGGTGTCTTTTAGTATGATTTTCCCTTTTTATCTTAAAAAGAGACCTCTCTCTCTGTCAGAAAGCTGTCATTAAAGTTCATGACATGTTCTGTAAACCAAGAAGCCACCTGATCTGTGTAGTCCAAAGGTGGGCTAGAAGTACAGTTCTCAAGAGGGTATGTGTTCCAAGCCTCTGTCATAGATTTTCCACTTTCCTTGATTGTGAATAACTGTCACCATAGCTGCATACACTGAGATAGGATTTTATTGGGATTAAAAGAAAAAAAGATAGCTTAGAGTCAAGAATCAAGAATAGGAGGGAAAGAGGTGGAAAACAGAAGGCAGAAAATATACCAAAAGTGCATATTTAAGGGATGAGGGGAAGGAGTCTCCAACTTGAGGATGAATGTTCCTCAAAGGAGGGGCTCACAGAAGTGGCAGTCTCCTCATTTGTAAATTACTAAAAACACTAATGGTGAATTAATTTATAGTAAGGTCCTTCTATGACTGAGAAGGCTGAGAGTGAGGATCACAACTAATATAAAAGTTTAGAAATATCAACATTTTTGGTATAATTAGGGAAATGAGAATATTTAGGGCAATTTTACTGAAAAAAATTAATGTACTTGGTATCCTAAACTTATTAATGAAAGCAACTATCCCTTAGGAAAAGTGCTCTGTTCTGTTTATGTCCAGGGGCAGTAAAACCCAGAGTTAGTCTCATGTGGACATAATCAGATATACTGGAAAGAAGATCCCCAGGAAAGAGGCATTGGTAACTGAAAATGAGACGAAGGCAGACTGTTCTAGAGTCTTAAGGATAAAAATAGAATAGAAAATGTGGAGTCATCTTGTGAATACAGAACAGCCCTGGAGGCTTGGGGGGAGGATGGGGTTTATGGACCTAAAGTTCTCAGCACTGCAGGGGATGTTCTGCTGCCTCTTTGACAGGATGCCTCTCTGCTTTGAGTTAGAAAAACACATACCAAAAAAAAAAAAAAAAAAAAAAAGATTTGTTAGCTAAAACAAATATTGATATGAAGTTAGCTATGGTTCAAAGTCTACTAACATCATGAATTCAGAATGATTTTGAGCAGAATACAAATAGTCTGCCTGTTTTGTTACTTTTCCTGTTAAAAGTCAAGTTTCTGCAAATTTATGGTCCTGGCTTTCAAATAGGCTAAAGAAGGGGTTTTTCTGGATAGAGGTTCTTCGTTCTTTCTGGATGGAACTATGTGTTTCGTAAACTTCTTCTTTTTTTTAAATTTGCGAATAATTTCACATTCACATTTGGGTTGCAATAATGTTACAATATCCCCATGTAGGCTTCAACCAGCATTCCTCACTGGAAACATATAACAACCATAGTACAGTTACCAAAAAAGAGGAAATTGACATTAGTAAATCACTATGATTAATGAAATTAGAGACTTTATTCAGATTTCTCTAGTTCCTTTATTATTTTTTTTTATTTTTTGGTGTATGTTTCAGTGATATTTTATCACATGTAACGATTCATGTAACCACCACTACAATCAAGATACGAACTCTATCATCTGGGGAATGTCATCATGCTGCCCCATTATGGTCACCTCCTTCCCTACCTCTAATGCCTGGCTGCCACTGATCTCCTTCACTAAAAGCTTGTCATTTAAGAATGTTATATGAATAAAAAAATAACCGTTCAAACTCTTGGCATTGACTTTTTCCCTTCTGTATGACATGAACAGATCCAGTTAAATTGTGTTTCAATTGCTGAGTAGAATTCTATTGTGTGAGTGTAACAGATTGTTATCCATTCACTGTTGCAGGACATTTGGGGTTTTCCCCAAATTTTGCCTATTACAGAGTTGACTTTTTTTTTTTTTTACTGTCTTCTCCTAACTGTATGAATACTGATGTTGCATCTACATCACTTAAGACTTAACTGCGTGTGGAATAAGTTTCTAGAAGGATAAGAAACAGGTTTCTAGTTTTCCATAGATCACAATAATGATTACCTTTTAGCTGAATGAAATATGTACATCAATTCATTTATTTGTATGTCAAGAATGTGCTATATTATAGAAAAACAGATAATAATTATTATAAAAACATAGGAATCCCTGGCTTCAGAAACTCCCAGTTCTCTTACAGGAATGGTCGGTCCCTGGCTATAGCTTCTGAATGCTTGTCTTACTGCCAGAGGACATCCCCTTGGAGTTTTCTTGCTTAGATTTTCTACTATATTTGAACTTCTTTCACAAACAGTCCTCACTCATCACACTGGACAGAAAAATGCAAGTACAGTGCAAAACTAGGTGTGAACATTGTGTTGATTCAGGTGCTAGTGTGTGTTGCAGTAGTTACTGTGCTTTTCTAGAGATGTTTACTTTGGGTGAGACACATCTCAGTCCTGTCCAACATACTTATTCCTTGGCAGTTATTCATCATAATAGCACATAATTTCCAAGTCATTCATTCACTTACTTGTATTTTTTTTTTCACTTTACTATTGGGAAAAACTATATTCCAACTCCTGTTCCTCCTTTCAAAACTCATATATAAATTTTTTTTACCTTATCCAAAAAGTTTCTCTAAAGATTTATTTGTTTTTCCTCATTTTTCTCTGGGTACACTTGTTTGCTTGTGTTGTGTGTTTGTGCTCATCCTGCATCCCTTATGGAAAGTCACACCTCTATTCTTCTAATAAGGACAGTGTAGACAGTTTGGGTCTTTACTGAAAGTGGACTTACTGATGGGACATACATTGGAGACAGGTTTACATGGGCTTGAGGAGGAAATTCAGGCTTATTTTCTTTCAGTCTTTCATAAATATCCTTGTATTTTCTAATAGTATCTATTCTCTTTAGAATTTTTTTTTTTTCCAAAAAGAACAGAATTTCCTTGGGCTTCTCTGACTTCTGGGAAGTTAGGGGTCAGGTTGTAGAGTAGGTTGGTCTGGGCAAGTGAGCCCTGACATGCAGATGGGAAAACCTGGAATTTGGTACTGGATTTGATTCTAACTTCTTCTGTGATCACAGAGATTTTTGTTTCCTTGTCAGCAAAATCAGGTAGATATAAAAGCCTCTGTTGCTGATTGGTTGTTGTAATGACAAAGGAAAATAATGTGAAACATTTCAGACTGAGATGTTGGGGTCACATTGTTGTCTGTTACAAATGTGCTAACCAAGGTGCCTGGCCTTTAGCACAAAAAGTTGTTGGTATGATGACACTGTTCAATCACTATTTTTAATCTCTCTAAAATGTCATTTTCTCCCATGCAAAATATAGTGTCAATGTACTTGAGTAGACTTCAAAGAGTTTTGCCCAAGAGAAGGAGCAGGCTGATTGATTGATATATCCATCTGTGAATTTCCTGGTTCCAGCTCAGTTGTTGGTGGAGGAGGCTGCTGTAGTGCAAAAAGGTGGGAGAACTATGAAAATTTCTTTTTACAGCAAGATAACATGGCTCTGGCACTTGCATATGGATGGGAAAGAGAAAGTAGATCTTTCCACCTTCTCAGAAGTGTGACATTTCCATGCGGCTCGCTGCTCACTGTTGCCCTCTTGCTGGAGCATGGGTTGGACAACATTGCCATGTGGGTGATCACGTTGCATCTAAGTCATGGCTATTTACTCCAAGTGACAGAATGAATATGTCTCATTAATCTTGGTTTCAGCAGTCTTTGAAGTAGATTTTAAAAGAATCCCTTCCAAATGAATTCCTCAAGGCCCACCATGATTCTATACCAAGAAGAAAGCCTACAAAAAGTTGATTTGAACCCATAGTAAACCTTGTGCAACCTGTCGATCTTTTATCCAAACTACCAAATTTTCTTCCTAACAAGCTTCCTTCAGTGACCTTTGTTCCTCTGTTCAGTTCTCCATGCAGCAGCCAAAGTGACCTTTTAAAAATATAAATTCTTTTGAAAATATGATCACCATTGTAAACCTCTTCAGTGGCATTCTTTGGCCATCGCATACGATGCGAATGCCTCTCACAGCTTACCTGGATGAAAGGAGATCTGGCCTGAGTCAACCTCTTAACCTCACCCCGCTGTCACTGTCCCCTTTGTTTGCTTCACCCTGAGCACATTGCCACACTTACTTTTTTCTTGGACATACTTCAGTGTTTGCACTCGCAAAGATACTTCTTCTTCCCCCAAATCTTTGCCTGATTACCTCATTTCATTTATAATCAACTTATAATTATCCCTTCACCCTTTTGTCAGTTTCCTGACCTTGATTTATTGTTTTCATGATTCTCATATATCTGAGATCATATTATATGTTTACTGACTTATTTTCTATCTTCCTTTCTAGAATGTAAACTCACTTGAAAGCAGCGACATTGTCTTTTCCATACTGCATCTCACGCCTATAATATTTACTACAGAACTGGCTTTTCCTTAGTATTTGTTGAATTGATGAGCAGAGAATATAGTGGGGATCAAATATACCTGAGATCAAATCTAAAGCTTATCAGAGAGCAATTGTTATTACATGAAGATTTTTCTCCTCAGTTTGCCAAAGTTTAGCTTCCATGTTTTAAAATGTATCTGATGCAAGGTGATAGTAGCACTAAATGAAATATGATTGTTTCTCAGTATCTCTGAGGGATTGGTTCCAGGACCACCCACAGATAATATAATCTATGGGAACTCAACTCCCTTATATAAAAAGGAGTAGTATTTGCATATACTCTTCCTTCTGTATACTTTAAATGATCTCTGGATTGCTTATAAAATGTGCAAATAGCAGTTATACTGCATTGTTTTGGGAACAATGAGAAGAAATCAGTTTGTACATGCTTGGTATAGGCATAGTTTTATTCCCCAGTACTTCTGCTCTGCAGTTGGTTCAATCTGCAGATGCCAAACCCATGGATGTGGAGGGCTGAGTATAATAGTAGAATGTCTGGCACAGAAGGGTGATTACAGATGTCCACTCAGTAGATGTCCACTCAGTCTCAATCTTTTTAGCTATTCTTCAGCACTGCCTGTAAAGTGGAGTAGAAGCTCAGGTTCTTAAGTTGCATCTTCTTGTGACAGGATGATGTGGAGCTTGTGGGGCTGGCCAAAGCCCTCAGAGGGTTCTAACTCATGAAAGTTTGAGAATCACTAGGCTATTCCATGCAAACTGAAAAATAGATAAATTGAAAAACCTGTTCTCCCATCTTCTTACTACCAGCTTGGACCTTGTGTTCCATCTGAGAAGGCTCTTGTGTGTTTCTGTGCTGTTGTGGAGGGCACCAGGGGTACTGTACTTGCATTGATATGCCTGGGCCTCTGTGCTGGAAAGGATGGGGGAAACACTAACTCCCTCTTGAGGGAGCATTGGAACATGTGAAGAATGGAGTAGCTGCCTCCCTCACACCCTTGTTCTTTCCAGGACTCTCTCCAAAGTTTCAGGCCCCACTCCCCACTCTTGTTTCCTTTCATTTCTGAGAGACCATGTCTGGCATCCTGAGAGTCCTGCCAAGCAAATGCAGTGCTAACGGTTTGACTACTGGATGTCTGGTCTCAGAGAAGTAATCAAGAGTTAGAGCAAGGCAGAGAGCAGCATACCTCTAACAGAGCTCATTAAAATGATGTCAACACTTACATAATACTTACAATGTGCAAGGTACTCTGCCAAGAACTTTTCATCTATTAATTCATTTAGTCTTCCCAAAAAGCCTGTTGGGAAGAGAACTATTATTAGCCTCAATTTACAGATGAGGAAGTCCTGAGGCTCAGAGGCCCCAAGGTCACAGAGTTGGGCAGTGACAGAGCAGAACCCCTAACCCAGGCCACCTGGATCTCAGGCTGATGTTCCTCTATGGTGGGAGATCCTGTGCCCCCAAATATCTTAGCTCTGTGGCTCCCCATAACAATAGTCCAAGAGAGAAAAATCATGCAGTTCTCAGTACCACAGTGAGTTGGGAATGCAAGGTTGTTTAAGACTATATCAGAGGCAACCACGTTGGGAATTATAATGTTACAGTTTGGATGTGAGATGTCCCCAGTAAGGGGACATGTGATAAGAAATGCAGGAGTATTCAGAGATGCAATGATTAAATCATGAGAGCCTAACCTCATCAATGGATTATCCATTTGATGGATTATAATTTGAATGGATTACCAGATGGCAACTGTAGGCAGGCTGGAGGAAGTAGGTCACTAGGAGTGTGTCCTTGAGGATTATATTTTGTCCCTGACTCTTTGTACTCTCTGTTTCCTGGCTGCCATGAGCTTTCCTCTTCAACACTCTTCTGCCATGATAATCTGCCTCACCTCAGGTCAAAAGTGGTTTCAACTGACCAGGGACTGAACTTCTGAAACCAGGAGTCCCAGATAAACTTTTCCACCTCTAAGGTTGTTTTTATCAGATATTTTGGTCACAGTAAGGGAAAGCAGAGTAGCACACATACCTAAAACTAGAACAGTTTTGCAGTTTACTAAGCACATCCAAAGGCTTTCCTAAGCCTTTATTCATTATCTCAGTATCCCTTTGAGGCCAATGTTATTTTTCCTTCTTTTTGTATTGTCCAGTGCCACTGCTGAGTCTTTTCAGTGCCCCGTGTGTAGTGCCACACCCTGAATCTGCTGTGGCAAGCCAGGGCAATCTTGCTGGAACTGTGAAGTCAGCCAGCCTCTCTCTGGTCACCACCAGCACACATTATATATACCTTGCGTTGTAATGTAATGTTCAGTTCTTGCTGTCATCTGCATTTGTGTTCTTTTCCCCAATTGGATGTCCAGGCCCCATAGGACTGGAAGTAGTTCTATTTTTTTCCTTTATTTTGCCTTAGTTCATGTTGTAGAACTGAATAACTAGCTAATGCTTAATAAGGGCTTGTGAGATGAATGATCAGCCCCAGGTATGCAAATACAGTGTTGCCTGACTTTTTAGACTTGTAAGGATAAATATGATGAGGATAAATATTTACAGAGAATTGATTATATGCCACTGTTCAAGAGCTTTGCATCTATTAGTTCATTTAATCCTCCCAACAGCCCAAGGCACTGCAATTACAAAGCTCATTTTGCGTTTGGAGAAACTATTTCTTTTTTGGGTGGCCAGTGTGAAAAAGACCTAGCTTCACAACCCTAAAAACAGAGAATATGCAGAAGAAGTCAAACTGCTGTTCTTTGAAAGGGCCTTGTTGAGGAAATGCAGGATTACAGAGCTAGGGAAGTTGATTTAGAAGACAGACATAATTGAAGGAATATTCTTTTTACAATTGTTAATATCTTACACTTATTTCCTTTACTTTATATACCAGAAAGGACAGGACCTGAAAAATGCATGCTCTGTTGAAATATGCCTAAACAGTATCAGCAACCCTTTCTTGCTGATACTGTTTAGGGATATTTTATCCTGACTGAGGACTCGAGTGTTGATTTTTCTATTTACTGTCTGTTTGATCTTGGAAGACTTTAAGTACCTCTGGAAATGAGTTTGCTCATTTGTGGATGGGGCTCACTGTAACCACCTCTCAAGGCTGGGATGAAGGAAAAATGAGGTGCTCTGTGTGCAAAGGACCTAGTAGCAAGTATGGTTTAGGGGACTCACTCAAGAAGCATTGGGTATTATTGAGTGCTAGAATTACCTGAAAATCACCAATAATGCATAAGTTTGGGATGAGAGTCTTGGGTTAGTGAAGCAGTCTCCTGTTACAGATTTCAGGCCTTCCCCATGTCACACAGCATTGGAAATGCTTGTTTGGAGACAGCCCAGAAGATATAAAAAAAAAAATTCTGGGAAGACTGGCATTTTGTACAACGCTGTGAGTAAGACATTTATAGTTATTGAGCCAAAATTTCCACTGTAATAGAAAAAGCACTTGCTTTTAAACTTCTGGTCCAATTTAGTAATTATGGGTGAGTTAAAATGTAGGCCATTTGAATTGAATTTGGAGGATAAAGTAAGATTCTGTCCTATAGTGGGAGATGACTCATGGAGGAGGTGGTTTGACACAGTGGAAACAGCAGCTGATAAGGAGCCAGGAGACCTGAGTTCCTGGCCTAGATTTGCAGAAATAGGCTATAATAGCTTTGGGGCCAGTCATTAAGCATCTCAGTTTTCTTGTCTATAAAATGAAAGGGCTCTGTCTGTGAATGGGTCTTTCAAATTATGTAAGATTCTACCAAGCAGGTCACTAAAAATGGCATGTGTTAACTATGGTTATTAGAGAAGAAAATATTCTTGCTAGTGAAACACTCTTCTTTGGAGAAGATTATGAATGTGAACAACCAGAATCCAAGAAAATATTTCAGTGTCAGAGTGATACAGACATAAGCAGACACCTGGGGCTCTCAGGTAACCTAGGGTCATTGCTCTGTCCTGGGAAAGCATAGTCATATAGTGAAATTGGTTTTCTGATGATGAGTAATTACAAGCAGAGGATCTAGTGGGATCCATTGAGGGAAATTTTAAATGGTTACCATGTTATGGATGTGCTGTACATGGGTTTTATGTTATGCCACGTTTTCAGAAATGATTTATTGACTGACAAAACTTTTTAAACCCAAGTTTGCAAATGTTAACATTTGGGCTAAAGCAAATTGGGTTAGCTGACTTGTACTTTCTCTTGGCACTCCTTCTTTGCTTTATATTATTCCAGTCCAAGGTGTGAAGTCCCATTTTTGCTGATTGTCTTTCTAAATGGTTTAAGGTCTTACAATGTCAGATTTTTGAATTTTCACATTTTCTGTTCTCTGTATTTCAAATCCCCTGTAGCATTAAGATAGGTCAAGGATAGAATAGATGGTTGGGGTGATTCCTTGTAAGGGTGCCTTCTGCAGTATAGTAAACCTAGTCCTGAGAATTGTGAAAATTAAATTTTAAAAAATCAAGTTAAATTTTTCCTTTGATTTGCATTAGAATTTCAGAGGTGCTTTATCTTAATTTCTGATTGATTTTTCAATTAACAATGATTCCTGCCATTTTAACTCTGAGTTTCTTAGTTCCTTCCTCCCCCTCAAGTAGTTAATGTTCTGTAAAAACTTATTGAAGCCAATCAGAGGAGTTTCTATACACAGTGATTCTGTAGCTAGTCCTGGTGTAAGGGGTGATCTGCCTGGAGATGATAGGCCTGGATTCTGGTGCTTACTATGCCACAAAGAGGTATACATCTTTGAGCAGGGTCTTTTTACTTCATTTGGGTACCATTTTCTCATCTGCAAAAGATCTACCTTGAGCCTATCTGATGCCAGTATTCCAAAGAATACTGGGAATAGGAATAGTGGGAAAAGGAAAATTTCTGTGAATCAAAATCCCTTAATTTTTCTTTTTATAAATTAATTTTCTTAAAGTGGACTATTCTTGTCTGTGAATAATGGTCTCCATTTGTTATCCTTATTTTTGTTTAGCTTTTTATTTTTTTGACTTACAAATTCCTTCTTGGCTGGATTAGATAGAGAATCCTTGGGAGGCTCATTCAGTCCAGACAGATTTATTCACCCTTCATTCTGGAAGAAGAGGAGGAATATTTTAAGATAGAGCTGACATGGGGCATTAATTTGATTGAAGCCTTTCTGTGTAAGGAATGATTGCAGCAACTCCATTGCTATAATGGAGAGAGATTAGCATGGATTAGATTATCCCACATACAGAGGTTGTACAAACTGATGGCTGTTATTTGTAGGCTGGGCTGATCTGTACAGTTATTGGTGGAGTGACTTCTTAAGCAGTATAGTCATAATTCCTTTCATGTGGCTTACATGTGGTAATAAGAAGAGCACTTCCCTTGTTGCCAAACTCTGTGTTTCCCAATGAGAACTTGGCATAGACTCCAAAACACAACATGCTCATGTACAATACTAAGGAGATGGTACTGGTCATCTGGCCTGCTGTCTGAGAGGAGAGCACATGTTGGCCAAAGGCAGAAGCGTTCCCCAAACAGATGTCCAGACAAGATGGCTAGAATACTGTCAAAATGTGGTCTAGAATAATTATGAACATAAGCCTAAATAGGTAGCCAAGATACAACTATGAATTATAGCCAGTCGTAGGATTATTATTTAATTCCAGTTTATGTTTCCTGCCAAGTATGTGCCAGACCCTCTGAAAGTGAATCTGGTTTTTGCCAGTAGTACTTAGCAACTATATCATGCACATAAATCCCCCCAAAAGTGGAGGACAAATTATTTTCTGATGGGAGTCAGTTGTATTTCAAGCAGTCTCAGAACCCCACCCCCCTTCTCTGGGAGATATGTTCCATGGCTAAATGGAAGGGTGGGGCAGTCTTCTTCTCCGCTGAATCCACCTGTCCTTGGTGCATCATGTCTCTCTCCTGATTCTTTTATTGCCATTGGTGCATGTGTTCACTGATAATTAGAACTTACATGATCACCCTCTTACCCTCTCACTCCTCTCATCTTCCAGCCTTCTTCCTTATGCTTTTCTATTACAGGATAGTGGCTTCCTCCTTGGTCTTCAGATGTACCTAACACCCTGCTTCAGGGTCCTTACTTACCCTACCTTTTCTCTGTTGGAAGGATCCCACCTTCTCTCTGGTGCAGGTCTCGTTCCCTTACTTCCTTCAGGTCTACTCCAATGCCATCTTACCTAGGAAGTTCCACTGGCTGCAGTATTTTAAAACCAGCACCCTGCAGCATTCCCTGTCATATTCATGCTGCTCTATTTTACCTCATCTCACTAATTGTCATCTGACAGATGACATATATACCCATGTCTTTGTGTTCTGTATTCTCCTATCCGAATGACGAGAGAGGCTTGGTTCCACTGACTCCAGTAATGCTTGGCACATGATAGGTACTGTATAAATATTTGTTGAAATAATCAATGAAAAAAATAATCAGCCTTACTCTATATTTATTCATGTTCATTCCAATGGGGGCTTCTAGAAGACAACATTGGAATTCAACTTTATCTGTGATTCAGGTATTGAAAAGATCTTGGAGATCAGAGGTTCTTAACTGTCTGTGAAGTTAAATCAGTGCCTCACAGAATTTAATGTGCATATGGATCAACTGTGAATCTTGTTAAAATACATATTCTGATGCAGTAGTCTGGGTTGGGGACCGGGGATTGACATGTCTAACCAGCTCCCATGGGATACTGATGTTGCTGGTCCAAGATCGTGCATTGCGTAGCAAGGCTCTATTGTATTCATAGATGGGTTTCAAAGGGTTTACAGAGTCAAGGTCATTATTAAGAACTCTGTGATTATTTTTTCTGGCAAAGAACCAAAATACTAGTTTCTAGAGAGTTCTTATTAATAAAATGTCGATAAACAGATAATTAATTGGATATTTATTTGTGGAACTTTAAATTGTTCATCATGCATAATTGTTCTTTATTCAAACATAGAGACTTGTATATGTCAATCTCTTATTTTGAGGTCAAGGTAATGAACATTGATCAAATTCTCAAAAGAATGAAAATCCCAAACAAGAATAATAGCCACTATTTTTGGATGATGATGTCAAACCAAAGAAACTTTAGGTGTCAGATCAAAGCACATTGTAATCATATAGTTACAGTGGTGATGAAATCAACATACGTTTGCAAATACCTTTGCAAAATTATGCTTTTTCTGCAGCAGGTTTCTCTCTCTCTTTTTTTTTTTTTTTTTTTTGCCAAATGAGCAACTAACTTCTTAAGTTAACATTGCTGGAGATGTTATTTTTTCCCAGGGAAGTATTAGGTAAAAAAACATTTGTAAAATGTGTGGAGCCCAGCTATCCCAAGACAAATATTTGTTTTCCCTCAGCCATTGGAAATGGTCCCCAACTAGAAATACTGGCTTGAAGGGAAAATTTGGAAACTTGGAGGCCCTCTGTAAATGCCATTGCAGTAGCTCACTGTCCTTCTAATCTGAGGCCAAACTACCCTCAAAGGGGCACTGGTGTAAAAAGCTGTTTTCAGGCACAAAGTAAACAGCAGCCCATCAAGAACTGCATGTTTTCTCAGGCAACTTACCACAGGTACAGTAGTAATTCCCTGAAAGAACAAGTGAAGACATTTGGAATAATGGAGATCTTTAATATTAAATGACTCTACTAAATAGGCATCCAGTTTAGGATTTAGATATTTGAATTCTGAAAGGACTTGTCCGCTATAGAATTTTCCATATTTGCTAATAACACTACTAATAGTTACAATGGCTAACATTTATTAAGTGCTAAATATGTGCTAGTCAGTGTGCTAAGTTCCTTCCATCTATTTTTACACAATATTTAGAAAAGTCATTTGAATTAGATACTGTAATTGTTTCACAGATAAAGAAACTAATATGTGTGGACATGTGATTTATATTGCTCAAGGTGACAAGATTACTGAGTGATAGAACTGGGGCTCAAATTCAGCTACTCTGATTCCAGAGCTCATGCTGCTAACTATTATGCTGTACTCACAACCAAAGCAAACTGATTATTGGTGGCCTTGAGATGCTTATTTAGGAGACTGAATTTTACAGTTTTTTTGGTTTATTTTACCCTCAGGGGTAAAGAAACAGATTTTCATAACTTACTGTCAGCACATTAACTATCCTAAATTATTTTTTTTTAGAAGAAAGGCTGAATACTCTTAGGGAAATAAATCATGGTGAAATATTTACTCATCTGAACTAAAGGCTTCAGTATTCCCATTTCATGAAAGTCTGAATTTTGTGTGGCCCTGAAGCTTGGCAAGCATAGTATGGTGTGCAGAAGTGGCCTAGGGTGAAGATAAATGCAATTGTTTCTGAAACCAACCACTTTTTCTTCATGCTCAATTTGACGCTTCTGAGAATTAGCAGAATTTCAATGCTTTAATGTGTTGTATTGGATAGACCTTTCTGTTGGAAATTACAGAATTCACACAGGCGAGTTTAATCAGAAAAAAAACTCAATATAGTGACAATTATTAATAAGCACCCAGAATCTTGGGAAAGTGCCAGAGCCCTGAGTTGGGGCTACATAGCCACACCCGCCCCTGCCCCCACCCCCCTTCACATGGCTTCTTTGCTTCTGTGGTGCCAGGGATGGGCCTCCTGAAGCTGAGAAAGCAAATGCCTCCCAACTGCTTCTGCCAGAAAGCTCATTCTGTCTGGTTTGGTCCCAGATGTAAGATAGTCTTTGAATTTCCTGGCTTCAAAAACTGGACTCATGCTGTGAGAGAATTCCAAAATGTCAGAAAATGTTCAAAGATGTTGGGCCATCACCACAAGGAAGCCCCTCCAACCCCATATTGTGTAAATCATAAAAATGTTGTGGACTCTTTCCCTCCATTGTACTTTTTTCCTCAATTTTATTTCCTTTGAATGCTGAATCCTTACAGAGAACAGGGACTCTATCCATTCAGTCTCCCCAAATGACATTCTGTTAAGAAGACTTATCATGGATTTTTTGAGTCTCATGAAAAAAAAATAAAACCTGAATTAAAAAGACAGAAGAGGAAATGTGGTGAGTTTGGTGTTAAGCATTTTTAACTTGAGAGAAATGGTAGTATATTCAAGGCATACACTGGAAAAACGGAGATGAAGGACTGTGGATCAGAAATTTATGCAGGGTTTCAGGGTTGGGTGTGGGAGTTGTCCTCCAAGGATTGACAGTTCAAACATTGCCTAAAGAACCAATGTGCTTTCTGAGCAGAAGCTTTTCAAGTTGGATAGAAAGCTGAACAGGAAACTGTGAAGATCATCCCTGTACCCAAGTCCAGGCATAGAGTAGAAAGGTGGCCTGTGATGGAGGAGGAGCTGATAGAATTCAGAAGACAAACCTTGTTTTAGCGTCGTGGGAACTAATGGGGGAATATATGGGAACTGATTGCCCTTGCTGACTCTTTGTTAAGGTACTGTTTCTCAAAAGTAAAGCAGGAGTTGAAAGAGATCGATAACAGCAGTTATGCGTTATGTTTGAGGTGTGTTTTACTTTCCAACTGTGTCTGCAAATCCCTTTCAGCTCATTTGATTTAAATTTATTTGAACTAAATTGAAAATTACTTTTTATGCTCAGTTAAGACAATTTTGGGTTATTTTTATTTTATTTTAATCTAACTTAAGAACAAGATAAAATTGAATTTGCATGGGGTTAATCACATATATGAAGAAATGACCTCCAGAATTCTATTTTGGGGAAGTGTATCAGGCCATATATAGATAGCAAATGTCATTTCCTACCGTTGTCATTTCCTACTTGGCCACAAACTATGGGACCTTATCAGGCCAATTTACCTCCCATTTAATATTTTTTAGAGCTAGACATGGAGCTAATGTTACAGATACAAAGAATAACACTTCACAATTTAGCAATATGAAACATATGTTTGTAGTTTCTTATATTTCTGTATACTGTAAGGAATTAAAATGCTTCATTCATGCAGGAAAAATGAACTTTAAAAAGCCTACTGTATGCCAAGGAATATTCTTGATGGTTGGAGCTTTGGGGTTGATATAACAGCAGAGAAACAAAATATGTAAGGCCTATGCCTCAGAGTATACTTTTTGCTAAAGAGACATAAACAAGGAAAGATGGGTGCTGTACCCTATGTATGCTTGGGTTAGGCACCAGGTTTATGAAGGAGGGCTTGGTCTTAGGGAGGCCTTTATTTTTGTAGCAAGAAAAATAAAAACTAAATTATCATATGACTTCTTTCTTTTGTCCTTTCATCAGCTGCTTACCTAGTACCTGATCATTTTGTTTTACATAACACAGTAATGAATAAGGCAAACCTAGAGAGGCAACAAAGGATCTTCCATAGACATAAGGGTAAAGAAGAATTAAAACAGAATGCGTACCATGTTTATTTTAAAATTTTAGTATTATTAAAATTGCCATAAATTTATTGTCTGTACTTATGGAGAATAGTCCTCAGTTTAGACTCAGTGAGTGTTTGGCAGATATTCTCTCTCTCTCTCTCTAAATATATATATGTGACTTAATGCTGTATGTGTGTGTGTATACATGTTAGCAATTGCTGTTTTTATGATATTATTAATTTTATTATTTTATATACACACACACACACATATATATAATATACATTTCCTCATATACCCTCATTTAATCTTCACAATTGCTCCACTATGTAGAAATGAATATCATTATTATTTTACATATGAAGAAAATGAGGGACAGAGTTTTATGAAACTTAGGCAAAGTTACACAGGTAATAACTTGTTGTCTGGTTTTAAATCCAGGTAGTTAACTTCAGACTTCGTGTTCTTAATTGCAGTTGTATCTTGCTTCTAGAGGTAATTACTAGTTAACCAAATCATGTTTCTTACAACATATTTTCACATTATAAAACTAGGTTAGGAAAAAAAAGGAAAAAACAAACCAACAAACAAAAACTCCCAAGAACAAATCAAGTAAAAAACAAAAAACTACTGCCAAATGAGAACTCTTTTAGCATTTTAAGATAAACCAATTTAGGTTTCCTTTTAAAAACCTATGCACAATCTACAATTTTTTTCTAATCCTATTATAAATGCTATATTAAGTTGTGGATAGTCCAAATTTTTTTCTTTTTCTTTTTTTATTTGTTGTTTTAGTTATACATGACAGTAGAGTCAGTTTTGACATATTTATACAAACGTGGAGTATATCTTATTTCATATTTTTGTTAAATATTTATATTTTTTTCTGTCTCTTAGAAAGCAAAGTTTTTAATAGGTGCATAAGAGCTAACAGGCCATAAGTAGCAAACATATACAACTTATTTAAGATGAAAATAAAATATAAGCCCAACTGCAATTTATAAATTTATGTTTTCTCTTTTAGACTTTCATTTTTTAAAATTTATTTATTCTAATTAAGTAAATATGACAACAGAATGCATTTTAATTCATTGTACACAATTGTAGCACAAATTCTCATTTCTCTCATTGTATCTGATGTAGTGTAGAACCATAGGTGAAGTCATGTATGTACCTAATGCCCCTAGGGTAATGATGTCCATCTCATTCCACCATCTTTCCTGTCCCCATGCCCCCTTCCAACCCTCCCTCACCTTGGCCCAATCACAGTTCCTCCATTTCCCCCATCCCCCATTCCCCCGAATTACAGATCAGCATCCACTAATCAAAGAAATCATTCGGCCTTTGTTTTTTTTTTTGGATTAGCTTACTTTGCTTAGCATGATATTCTCCAGCTCCATCCACTTACCTGCCAATGCCATGATTTTATTATCTTTTAATGCTGAGTAATATTCCATTGTTTATATATACCAGTTTCTTGACCCATTCATTTATTTGAAGGGCATCTAAGTTGGTTCCACAGTTTAGCTATTGTGAATTGAGCTTCTATAAACATTGATGTGGCTGCATTATTATAGAATGTTGAGTTTAAGTCCTTTCAGTATAGACTGAGGAGTGGGACAGCTGGGTCAAATGGTGTCTCCATTCCAAGTTTTCTAAGAAATCTCCATATTGCTTTCCATAGTGGTTGCACCAATTTGCAGTCCCAGCAGCAATATATGAGTGGTCTTTTCCCCCACATCCTCACCAACACTTATTGTTGTTTGTATTCTTGGTAAGTGTCATTCTGATTGGCATGAGATGAAATCTTAGAGCAGTTTTGATTTATATTTCTCTAATTACTAGAGATGTTGAACATTTTTTCATTTATTTGTTGATTGATTGTATATCTTCTTCTGAGAAGTGTCTGTTCAGCTCCTTAGCCCATTTATTGATTGGGTTGTTTGTCTTTTTGTGTTAAGTTTTTTGAGTTCTTTATATATCCTGGAGGTTAGTGCTCTGACATGTGTGTGGTGAAAATTTGCTCCCAGGATGTAGGCTCTATGTTTACCTCACAGATTGTTTCTTTTGCAGAGAAGAACCTTTTTAGTTTGAGTCCTTCCCATTTATTGATTTTTGATTTTATTTCTTGCATTTTAGGGGGCTTGTTAAGGAAGTCAAGGCCTAACCTGACATGATGAAGAGTTAGGCCTGCTGTTTCCTCTGTTAGGCATAGGGTCTTTGGGTCTGATTTATAGGTCCTTGATCCACTTTGAGTTGAGTTTTGTGCATGGTAAGAGATAGTGATTTAGTTTATTTGCTGCATATAGACTCCTAGTTTTCCCAGCACCATTTGTTGAAGAGGTTATCTTTTCTCCAAGACTTTCATTTTATTTTAAACATATCTCCTCATATGCTTTTTAAAACTATAATTTAGATTTAGGCAGGTGGATAGGAAATAATATTTCAGTCTGAAGTTATATTCATTATTTTGATTCAGATTCAATGTGTGATTCTTCTTTGAAAAATTCCTCTGAAGGTTCAGCTGATGCTGAAAGGTCTCATCATTTAATATATATCTAGGGTAGGAAACTGCCATGAATAATATTTTGTTTTAAGATTTTGAATCTAGGTGTTTTCACCATGAAGGGCTATTCTTTGGCAGAATTTTCCCCTAGTTTTCATTACAGATGTGTTCTCTTTTTGAACACTTACTACCATAAAATTTGGATTATTTAGGAATCTGCTTGCAGTAGGCTCCTTAGCCTGTAATTCTGAATATCTCCATGATAATTATGATTGTTCTTGATGATTGACCATGAGAACATTCTCATAAAGGTCATTAATGAAAGGTTACATGGTAGGAAAACATAGATTTTTTTTTTCTTTTTAGAAAATGTGTTCTGAAATCATGGGGACCTGAAATGACAGCTAGAGTCTTCTACATTCTAGTTCGTAGAAGTAACTTTTAGCAAGTTCTTTAGCCTCTTTAAACTCAGTTTCTTACTTATATGTGGTTATAATGATCATTAAAAAAATCCTAAGTGCTAATAAGCGTTCTGTGAATATTAGTTGTAAAATTATTATTATTAAATGTACTTCCCTTTACTCTAACAAATATGGAATATTGGCTCTTACATGAGGAATCTAAGCAACTCTCTCAGAGTGTAGAATTTATTGATAGGGGTTTAATGACAGGAAATGTACTATGTGTACAATTATAGAATGAGAGAGCATGAAGACTCTGTGTTTTTAACAACAATAACAAGTAGAATTCCCTTAAGCTTCTTTTATGTATTTTAAGTATTTAATTATTATTAGCTTGCTCAGAAATTTCCAAGACCACTTTATATTATATACTTTATCAGAAGTAAGTGCATCTGTAGTAAATGCACTCTGAGAGAGTTGCTTAGATTCTTCGTGTAAGAGCCAATATTCCATATTTGTTGGAGTAAAGGGAAGTATAGAACATATAATTACCTAGCTTATTATATTTTGATAACAAGACATGGTACCGCATGTCATTTCATAGTTCTGTATATAATGGTATCGGAGAAGCTGAAGAAACAGCTTCCCTGTGCTGCAATTATGATTCAATTCCAAGATTAAATTTCTTATTGATCTGAAGTAAGAAATTCAGATCAATGATTTGACACAACAACAAAAATATTTTTCTTCTTCCCTGGACCCATATCCCTAGGCTGATTTTTCTTTGAGTACCTTTTTAAGCTTCGGTTAGTTCCTAGGAGACCCTTCTAGGTGATCCATGTGGGAAGATGAAGCTGTTGACATCTTGTTAGAATGAAATAAAGCTATGACACATTTTTCTTTTTGTGGCTCTTGGTTAGATATGCTACATGTGGAAATCAAAGCCCTTTATTGAGAAAGACGTTCATATAGTTATGGATATCTGTGGTAACAAAGGAGAGAAGAACAGTGTATAATTAAATGGAAACCATTGTTTGTTAGTATTTTCTGATTCTGGGGACAGAGTAAAATTAAATGATATTTCAAAAAAATCATGAAAGAAAAAAGTCATTTAAGAAGCTATTTCTCCAGCCTGTACAATTTAATTAAATTATGTCTCAAAATAAAATAAGGCCTGGGAATGTAGTGCAGTAGTAGAGCATCCCTAGGCTTAATCTCCAATACCTCACCTCCAAATATCAAGAAGCTATTCTAATTTAGCACAAGGAAGGTAGAACATGGACAGATATGAGGAATTGTTTTAGAATGTGACGGTGCAATAGTAGGCACTTATGACGGTAGAGTGGTTTCTTCTAATCCTGAGCCTTGCTAACTGCCTCTTCTAAAGGGTGAAGTGGGATTATGTGGCTCCTGGGAAGACCACTGAGCCTGAAGCCTCATGGTGTGTATTCTAACCAAGTCTTGGCTTCCATTTATTTTTTACTTTCAGAAAAAAAAAGCCACATAACGTCTCTGCTTCCAGTTTCTCATCAATAAAATGGAGAGTTTATTTCCAGTGTACTTTACAACTCTTATCAACAACACAGTGATATAACTGGTAAATGAAAATGCATCTGCAGATGTGTTATGTAGCTTGCTCTCATTTGTGGACTAAAAGCTTGGGATATTAGAGTGCATTAAAATTTTAAAAAGATTCTTGTAGAGGCAGACTTCAATATATATTTATAAAATAGTTGGATCTTATATTGACCTATACCTTTCCCAAGTGATATTAATTTTTACGATTGTGGACCCATGTCAGTTTCAATAACTATGTTTTGATTAATGTTCTCAGAAATTGTTTCTTCATTACTATTGGGAAGTGGTAAGTTTGAAGCCTATCTGATACCACTTTGAGTTTAGAAAAAACAGAATAACCTTTTGTTGTATTAGTTTTATTTTTTTAGAAAAATAGAAACAAATCTATTGTTTTCTCAAATCCCCCTCCATGTTTCCAGGAAGTATGGCTCTAAGAGTCTTTCCAAGAAAGAAGAATGTCCTTTGGGAACATTGTGGGAGCATATCTCTAAGAGTCTACAAGACCTACCATATCTTAGGACCTTCTACTAGGAATCTGTCTTATTGTTAGGCCACACTAAAGAGGTCTTTTATTTTGTAATAATTTGTTCTGACCATTAAACGATACATACCTTTTGGTTGGCTAAGGAATGTCTGAAGACACAGTACTAGTAATTAGTTAACTCTCTTTAACTTTCGAAGATGATTTAACAAAGATGTCTTTAATACCATTTTACAGGAAAGAAAATGAAATGCAAAGAGGTTAACTTGACCAAGAATGAATAAGTGGAGGAGACATGATTTCAGTTCTAGGGCAAATGATCTTTCTCTCATACCACATTGCCTCAATATAACAACGAAAATGTGCAGATTTTAAAAATATTCATTGTAGGTGTTTAGAAAATATTATATAAATAACCACACATCAGAACACACAATTTCCATATGTTTTCATATCTCCCCACCATGAGAACACTGACCTGGGAATCAAGAATGTCTGTTTAACGGGGCATTATGGCTCATGCCTACACTCCCTGCAGCTTGAGGAGCCTTACAAACTCAAAGCCAGTCTTAGCAACTTATTGAGACCCTGTCTCAAAATTTAAAAAAATAATAATAAAAAGAAAAAGGACTGGGGATGTGGCTCAGTGGTTAAGTGTCCCTGAGTTCAATCCCCAGTAAAACAAAACAAAATAAAACAAAGAAACAAGTGTTGATCTAATCCTGGCATTTCCCCACCTCAGATTCTAATCTTAACATGAAAGGATTGGGGTAAAAAATGTGAACATCTCTAAGGTCCTTTCTTGGTTCTGAGATTTGTACTCTATGAAGTGATAGACATTTCCCACATGCTTTGGGACGCTGGCCCTTTACATTGGACGGAATTATAGACTGTAAGGTCTTCAGTTTGCAAAGACTGAAGGTGGAGGAGAGAAATTTTGTGTTGTTATCTCTTATAGAAGCAGGCTATTGTTATCACCATAAGATATTCTGAATTAGTCCCAGGGCAGAGGGCTCTGCCTGCCAGGTCGGCATGGGTCACTCTGTCACTCTGGGTATAAGCATGGACCAGTGGCTGCTATATGCTGCCAAATTTAAATTTATCTAACTATCCAGAGTGGTACTGAACATAGAGGTGGGTGTTAGAGACTGCCCATGGCAGTATTAGTCATAAAATAATAAATATGGATGTGATTTTAGAAAGTTGAACTTGAAGCTGAAGTCTAAGGAAGTGAGAAGTTGTGCAATTTTTTAATGTTAATGTGTGCATTGAGGATAGAATTTAAGCCTGCTGTTTAACTCTCCACTTAACACTTACTTTTTCTAAATGTCAGATGTCTTATTTCCTTTGTTTCTATTGTTATGATGTTCTGGATTATAATCCTTTAAGAATATGGTCACTTGTGAATTTATGATCATTGTATTTTATATACAATCTGAAATGCCTCTGGTTTCTTTATTACCAAATCTCCATAAAGGACTTGAATATTGGACTCAGGAGAAGGCAGCCAAGATCTACAGAGAAATAATGATGTCACTTTTAGGAAGTTACTTACTTCCATATGATCTTTCTCTTATACCACATTGCCTCAATATAACAACAAATATGTGTGGATTTTAAAAAATTTTCATTGTAGATGTTTACTATATAAATAACCACACATCAGAATACACAATTTCTATATGTTTTCTTATCTCCCCACCATGAGCACATTAGAGCTGTTTTTAATTTGTTATGTAGCTAAATGTTTTAGGCTGCTGCATTAGCATCTTGTGGCTTCTCATTAGGAGTGCAAGGCTGCCAGGGCAGTGCCACAGCACTGAGAACAGTCTGGCTCTCATCTTAACCCTAGTGTAGAATCATGGAGTGCAGTGGGAAAGGAAAGGCAAAGTTCTGAGCCCTTGTGGTTCTAACAACTTAAATCCAGTTCCTGGCACCCTGTTTCATATTCTGATTTGGGCTTTCTGATGTACGTTGCTTAAGAGTATAAAAATGGTTGCAGATACAAAAAACACATACATGTAAAAGACAATAAAAAAGATGGCAGCACTTGGTTGCCTTTGGGTGCTGCAGGGCTTTTGTTAGATGAGGTCTTATTTAGCAGTTATGATGTAGCAAATGATATACATTGCCTGCGAATAAACACCTTAGCCTTTCAAAAAATAGTAAACTTGTAAATGCAAGTGAAAATGGATGGATAAAATCAATGTGCCTAATGCATAAGAGACCTTAAGACATATAAAAGAAAATACTCAAGTATTGAGAAATTATGATACTCAAGAAAGCATGAAGACTAACGGCGGTGGAGGAAGGCTAGGTATTGAATTGTCAGTAGATTTAGAACAGTTTTACAATTGCTTTCTAAATCTCATGAAAACTTATCTTTAATACACTTGGTGTTCATAATCACAATCTGGATATGCAAATTTACCTAGGAGATTTTATGCAAATCAATTAACCCCTCTGAACATCTAATTCCTCATCTGTGAAGGAGTTGTACTATGATGTATTTCTTGGCTTAAATAAGCACTATTGGACAGAGAATTTTATAATTAGTATCTGCAGCTCTGTCAGGAAGAAAAAAATGATGATGATGCTTTATGACTTCAACGAGTAACCTCATTTCTTAGAGGTATGAGATAGTCATGCTTTTCTCAATTATTCATAAATATACTCATTGCTTAAGAGTATAAATATGTAAGACTTGAATACACAAAGGGGACACAGAGATAACCAGTCCTTACCTGAAAGTTTTATTGATAAAGATTATGTTGTCCAGAGATATGAAGCAATTTGCCCAGTGATATTTAATGACAGAGCCCTAAGGATGAGCACAGTGGCATGATTCTCAGATCCTTTCTCTTGGAGATAAGATAAGAAATAGGTTTTCTCTCTCATTCCAGCTCAGTTCAATGGGCAGGGACTTTCAGTTAAGATAGATTGTGAGGCTGTGCGACCAAGGTATTACTGAATAGATTACTATTATTGATTAGTACCGATGGCCATGTGAAAGGCACAGGAAAACAGCATATATTTGCCACCTCTTCTCAAGGATATTCTTCCTTGAGGATCAAATCTCAATATTTAGTTTACTTTCCTTGCGACTGCAATTACTTGCAATATTGCCTAATACTGAGGTATTCTATTCTAAGAGTATGTCCTGGTGGGCCAAACTTAGGTCTGATCATTAGGGAATATGTCGCTTTTTTTCAATGCTTGGATCCTCATGGGGTTTGCTTGAGCTGTTTTTAATTTCTTATGTAGCTAAATGTTTTAGGCTGCTGCATTAGCATCTTGTGGCTTCTCATTAGGAGTGCAAGGCTGCCAGGGCAGTGCCACAGCACTGAGAACAGTCTGGCTCTGGTCTTAACCCTAGTGTAGAATCATGGAGTACAGTGGGAAAGGAAAGGCAGAGTTCTGAGCCCTTGTGGTTCTGACAACTTAAATCCAGTTCCTGGCACCCTGTTCCATATTCTGATTTGGGCTTTCTGATGTATGATGCTGAAGGGTGCCTTCTCCCACTGCTGACATGGTGTGCTCAGAAGAGTTGTGAGAGAATTTCTTGGCATCCCTTAAGCCAGCAGCCGCCAGGTTGGCTCTTACCCTCCACTTCTTGTAGCTTTGCAAGATTTTGGAAGAAAATGGAACTGGGACTGGTTATATGATCTTCTTCATTTATTTGGGTCTTTGTACTCATCCCCATCATCTGTTGCTATTTGGAAAGAAAAACAAAAGTACATTGATCTTATGAGGAACTAGAGTGTAAATTCTAAAACCTAGAACACATGTATTAAATACACAAAATGTTTTCTCTTTTTAGAACTATTCAAATACAAGACAGATTTGAGCTCAAACTTAATGAATGCCTATTTATTCCTGGAAGTAAATGCAGTTATTTTCTAGTCCAAGTTCTTCATTTTTCAGATGACAAAATAGAAGCCCAGTGCCCAGGAGGGTTTAGGGATTTGTTTGTTGGTACGTAGCTGAAGAAACCAAAATAGAAAAATAATCCAGAATGTCTCAGTTTTAGGACTAGTGTGTTTTCTATCTCATCACATTACTACCATTTATTGTAGAATTATAAAAGCTGGGTTTATATTTAGATATTTTAGAAAAAATGGTTTAATTCATTGTTTAATAAAAGTTTAATATCATTGTTCATTTGGGGGTTTAGCAAGATATTACTATGCTATTTTTTGTTTGTTTATATATTTTAAGCCTCTACTGGTCAGTGAAACCTCTCTGTGGTCCCTGGTCTAATATTTGAACTTTGAATATTCTACTTTCATAGCTCTGTCTCAGTCTTTGCTTTATTCTTAGCCATTGGGAAGTGTGGAATGTGCTGGGTGTTTGTGGCAAGGCTGTTATCATCCACAGCCCCATCCAAAACCTGGACTTTGAAGTCATCCTTGCCTAGATTTCTGGTTCTACAGAAAGCAGAGGTGACAAGTCAAGAATGAAACCTAAAGTTTGGCAAGGAGACTTTAAAAAGTCCCATTGATATATGTTATTCTCAGCTCCCAACCACCCAACTTACAGGTTTCCTTTCCCAGATAGTATGAAAACCTGACTCCATTAAATTTAAATTTTCAGTAAATAGCCTATACCTAATCATATCTGAGTTAGAAAAGCATGTGTTAACAATAATACCAACCAGCACTCGAAGGGGAATATTTTAGCTGTATTATAATGAGGATCTTGGCAACAAATGCTCTCAAGTTCTGTTTCTTAAAATGTAAGGATTAGGTGTTCTTGAGGCAGGAAAGAGAAATGAAGCTTAGTCTTTGCAGATGGAGGGGAAAATGAAGTGCCTTCACTAGCATAGTCTCTTCAGAAAATTTGGATCTATGCTGCACAATTTTAGTTTTTAAATCAGACTGGAGACCTTGTAGGATGATGTTCTAAATGCTGGAATAAAAACATTTGTGGAATTGATCTCCAGTGAAACAGAAAACCTGCAGAATTTAAAAAGGAACCCCACTCAGTGGCACTTAATTTTTGAAAGTGAGTACCTCAAATTCCTAATAGCTACTTTTTTTTCCAGAGAGACAGATAGATATTTTTATTTTATTATTTTTAGGAGAGAAGATATGAAATACACATTCAAGGGAGAATGGGGGCCATCTTGAGAGTGTGAATCTTTTGGGATAAAGCAAGGAATACACATTCAAGGGAGAATGTGGGTTATCTCCAGAGGGAGAGACAACCTGTTAGTAACTTTTTTAAAGTATTGGATAATCACATGCAAAATACAAAATTATATAAGTGTAAAATTTGACAGCATATCTGGTTTTGGTAAGAGAAGGCTCACAACATCTATTTCTCTTAGGAAATTTTAGAAATTATTGGGGTAATATAAATTGAGAGTCTGTTGCATACGATCTAAGTGAGCTCTCCCAAAACATCTCATTGCAGCCTTTACTGAAGAAGTATTCTTAAACAACCAAAAACAAAGTCACGCTTATCACTCCTCTGTTCTGTGTTACACAGTCCACGTGCAGACTGTAAGCTTCTTTTCTACTTGTAAGTTTTTGGGGTAATGCTGCTTTTACTGACCTCCCCACCATTCATTGAGATGAAACTTTCATTGCTCTCCAGGACCACCTTTTAACTACACCTTCTTTTTTTTTTTTTTTTTGAGAGAGAGAGAGAGAGAGAGAGAGAGAGAGAGAGAGAGAGAGAGAAAATTTTTTAAATATTTATTTTTTAGTTTTCGGTGGACACAGATCTTTATTTCATTTTTATGTGGTGCTGAGGATCAAACCCAGCAGCCCGCACATGCCAGGAAAGTGTGTTACCACTTGAGCCACATCCCCAGCCCTATACCTTCTTTTAAAATTTATCATATATCTCCCTGTCCTTCCTTTCTCATCCTCCTACTTGTGTTTTTCTTTCTAGTCAGTCTATTCTTTTGACTTTACATTTTCTCCAAGAGATCAACTATATTTGTTCTTTCCTGCTGGGTCCTTATAATACATTATTTTCAGAGTTAAAAATGCAACTCTAAAGAAGAAAGCACAAGTGGAATCCTCAGTTATTTCTCATCAGAAATGCATGGTTAGTATTAGTTTCTCTCATAGGGTTCTTCATGGGGTAAATAATTCCAGATGCCCCAAATCCCTTTGTTATGTCTGCTGTCAGGAGCAACAGTGTTTCCTTCTTTTTATCTACAGTAACAGCTTATGTACTGGAATAAACCCCATCCATACTACTCTGAGAAAAAAAAAAAGTTTAGTAAAACGGAGGTAAGTTGTTTCAATTCAGTTTAATTCAATACACAGTTATTGGTTGCTTATTATGCCCAGGATACTGTTAGTCATTATTAATGGTACAGAGAAAATTAAGACACTCCCTCCTCTAAAGGAATTTGCAATCTAATATGAATGACACTCTGCAAATTTCTAACCCTAAGGTGACGGGTATAGTAGAGAAATGTATAGAATTTTAGGAACTCAGTAGGCAGGCAAAGAAAGAATAATAAGATGAGCCTCTCCTGTTTGTCAGTATTTTACTTTTTAGCCATGTATATTTTTGAGATATATCAAACAACATATTTATTTCTTTAAGGTTCTTGTCACTTTATAATCTTGAAAGTGATTATAAATGACACAACCCATATAGCTCATATGTGGGTATGTCATTTATGCAAGTGCTTACAGAGAGTTAGCATGTATCATTGATTTCGATCTATAACACTGAATTATGGTTTTGTAATATGTTTTATTCCAACTTTCAGATAACTTCTTAATCAGATACTGTGGGTAAATCCCTTGCTCTATATCTGGGGGAGAGAGAACCTTCTTTGAAGGAGCTGTCAAATAGCAAGAGATAAGCTTCCCTGGATTAGCTTTCTGAAGTGACAGGTATATTCCCCATCAGGACTGAAGGTTTTCCATTTTGAAAGATAGTTGAGGTTTGTGTGTTGTGTGTGTTGGGGCAGGAGTAAAGCAGTAAACAGTCTTTTCTGTTTTTTATGAAGAATGATAAAGGCATAAAAGTGACAGAAACTTTTAACAAGATTAATTCCAGTTGGAAGAAACAGATGTGTAGATTTGGGGTTTTAGAGCAAGGGCCTTTCAGGAGCTATCCAAGGTACTGAATGGGTTCTCCCTACCTTGCCTTATAATCCAGCAAAATGAATCTTCATACCACTTTAAGCATTCAGACATTTGAAAAAAAAAATCGATTTTATTATCTCTAATTGAAGAAATTTTCTAATGTGTTTCTTTCTCTTTATTTTTCTTTCTTCCATTATTTACACTGGGGAGTTGAACATAGGAAAACTTTACCAGTGAGCTACATCTCCAGCCTTTCTTTTCACTTTGAGACATGGTCTCACTAAGTTGCTTAGGGCCTTACAAATTTGCTGAGGCTGACTTTGAACTTGTGATCCTCCTGCATCACTGAGTCACTGGTATTACAGTTGTGCACCACCATGCCTGGCTTCGAACTTGTACATTTCTAACACTTTTTTTTTGCTCTTATCTTGGTTAGATCAGCAGCCATTTTTAAATATTACTCATTCACTCTCTCAATTATTAATTCAACAGATGTTTGAGTATGACTTTATATGTGTTGGACACTCTTTTGGTGATTCAAGTATTCATAAGTATTCATATTTATTATTGGCTAATTACTGTTCCTTGGTTTTTGTGTGTGTGAAGTTTAGGCTAAAGAATATTTTATGACTAAGATAATTGGGATTTTGGTTTCTGTGTAAAATTTGAAGAACTTGGATTCTGGAACAAAGATCATACTTTGTTTACCTTGCTTACAGTATATAAGATAGTCCTTGTTTTCCAATAGCCACTGAGATAATTTTATTCACCTGACAAGCGTATTTTTTAAAATATTTATTTTTTAGGAGTAGATGGACACAACACAATGCCTTTATTTTTATGTGGTGCTGAGAATTGAACCTGGGTCCTGCCCATGCTAGGCGAGTGCTCTATCACTGAGCCACAATCCCAGCCCCAGCATATTTGTTTTTGCGGAGTAGTTTCTATGTCATGCTACAAGTAAAATTTTTCTTTTAAACCAACAAAGTTATTTAGACAAAAAATATTGAGGGCAAGAAAAAAAAAGTTGCTTCAAGTAGTCTAGCCAAAGCATACACTTTGTCTCCAGGAATGTAGGAGAAGCATTTGGGGCATATTCTTATATCTAGATGATCAAATAAAAATCGACAAGAAGACAAGGAAGAAAGGAACTAGAAACTCCCAGCTCGGGCTTTAGTATATGTATGACATTTCAGCAATATTTCAGTTCTGTTTTACTAAGACTCATCTATTCTGTGTCCAGATAAGCTAACCACCACCTCTTCTCCACCCACTCCTCACCCTAGAAAGAACAATATTTCATTTGATGACAACAACACATGATTAAAAAGTGTGCAGTCTATTCTTTCTTATCCTTTCCCTTGTTAAAAGGATCGGAAAAGACAAACTAGTCTTTAATTCCCTAGAAATGTTTTGTTTCTATACAAAATAAACATAGGTGTGATTCTAATGGAGACCCTGATTTATTAGTGATTTTTTCCCTATGAGGTGTACAGGATTAACAGTGCCTCCTGTGTTCTCAAGACCAGTGATTACCTAGGGTCAGCATGGTGAAGCCTTCCACCCCATCTTGGTGTTAATGAAATGTGAAGGTCTGAGACAGACTTGAGTCTGAGCAAAACGCAAACTGCATTGTTGTGATTGAATCTGCCTCAGTGTTCCAACACAGTGATTTATCACCACCTGCACCCACTTCTGCGTTATGCTCCTTTTTAAAAATAAATGTGTGGATTTAGGTTGGTGAAGTTCAGATTCTCTTTGAAAATATCACTACTTCATGGAATTGTGAGACTCAACCATTTTTGTTTGCTTCTCAGGGAGGAACCAAATCTTGAGAGTTGAGGGTATTGAAAGTTAAGCTCTTTTCCTAGAGATATATAATCACTCCTTGGTCATGGACCAGGTTGAGTATTATTCCTATGGCTTTTTTGTTCTAATTCTTTAGGGCAGTGATAGGTGTTTGTTTAGTCACAGGACATTGAGACAGTATATGGGTTTCTCAACAGAGACCCAGCAAGATCATGCTTTCCTATGTATTCTCCAGCTCCAAAGTTTATATTAAACTTTGTTCCATCTGCCTAACTTAGTGACAGGGTAATTTACAGCATCTTGCATTATTTCCAAACTAAATTTCTTTTCCTTTGGATTTTTTGGAAAAAATTATGTTAAACAAAGAAATTTGTTCA
Organism: Spermophilus citellus; assembly: GCF_964194105.1. Classification (NCBI taxonomy): domain Eukaryota; kingdom Metazoa; phylum Chordata; class Mammalia; order Rodentia; family Sciuridae; genus Spermophilus; species Spermophilus citellus. Next base: position 27,792,503 of record NC_138196.1, read on the forward strand.
TTACTCAGAACCTGAAAGATTCCTTAATTTCTTCCCTCCATTTACTTGCAAATCAATGCCATTGTCTGTTTTCTTTTAGTTACTGTAGTTTTGCTTACTTTAATGTAGAGTATGTGCAATTTAAGTGTTATATATGCATTATATGACTAAACCTTCCCATTGTATAGTATAATTGCTTCCATTTGACATATGAGAAATCTGATGTTTGGGGGAGTTTAATAACTTTATGGTAACCATAGAATTAGTAGTTAGATAACTTTATGGTAACCATAGAATTAGTAGTTAGGACTAAGGATTCAGATATAGGTTGTTATGACTTCAGTCACTGCTGTTAGCCATTGATTCTTTTTCCTTTAATATTATAGTTTTACTTCTCACAAAGAATGCCATATTAGAGTGTAGAAAGGGTTATTATAAATGAAGAAATATTTCAAAATTTTAAGTTTTTAGGGAAAGAAAATTATAGAATTAAAAGTTGAACATGATTTTATTTGGCAGTTGCATTATTGTATCTTAAATTGAAGCAGTTTTTGAATGTGCCTGATTTATTGTTTGAAATATATTTGCTTGCCACATGCTGTATGTTGTATATAACACATGGCCCTGGTGGTGTGTATGTGTGTGTGTGTGTGTGTGTGTGTGTGTGTGTGTGTATTTATGTATTTTAAATACAAAGATCTCAGCTGGGCACCCTGATGCATGCCTGTAATCCCAGTGGGTCTGGAGGCTGAGGCAGAAGGATCACAAGTTCAAGACCACAGCTTCAACTTAATAAGGCCCTAAGCAACTTAGATCCTGTGTTGAATAAAACAATATATAAAAATGAAGAACAAAAAGGGCTGGGGCTGTAACTCAGTGTAAAATGCCCCTGGGTTCAATCCCTAGTAGCAAAAATAAAAAATAAACAAATAAATGTAAAGATATCAATGATTTTAGCAAATACTGGAACTATTCAGAGAATAATACCCAACTATTTCTTTAATAGTTTTTATATTTATACCTGAAGTTTTGGCAGGAATGTGGTAACTACGTAAGTTAAAGAAACCCAAGATGGACACAAAATTGTATATCCTCTATATGGGTATATGATTCTTATCAAATGTCCTGAGAAAATACTTTTTCCAACTAGTTTCAGAATTACAATAGTGTATGCTGACACTTTCACAAGACCTATCTGTTACTCCTTTTCAGAAATTAAAATAAGATTTCATAAGAAAGATATATGATCCTTATATATTGGGGAAATTTACAAATTTTACAAATTAAGAAAATAAAGATTCTTATAATATCCATAATCCCTGGTAGTTCCCATGCTAGTATGTTTCTTACAGCACTACACACACACACACACACACACACACACACACACACACACACATATACACATAGAGAGACACAGAAGAGATACATGCACACATACTGTAATGAACATATAACTAGATAATTTTGTATATATAATTCTGTATTCCATTTTCCTAGATGATATAGTGATAACATTGTCTTATTTTGAATTTTTATGATTTTATAGTGAAATACAATCTATTAACCATTTCTATTTTTAATTGCCTGCTGTTTATTTATGTTTGTTTATAGGTGCATAAATGCATATAACTGTATATCTGCACATACATACTCACACATGCATGTATATACACATAAGTATCATCTGTTTGGTTTTGGAATATGAACCACCATGTTTCATACTTCTCCTCCATCTTCTTATTGGGAAGTTCCTGTGTACATGTTAAAAATTAATTCATTAGGACAAATCAAGGAAGAGGTCAGTCTGAGTAAGACATTTTAAAATTAGTTTTTGTATTGTGAATAACAACTGGTGCTATTTTTCCAACAGCAATTTGAAGTAATGCTGAACTCATGCTAATTAGTAGATACAAGTCACTCAGGAACACTGTCATCGCTTTGCCTATAATGTTTTGAAAACCTAGAAAAACAAACAAACAAAAAAAATTTTCAGTAAGTTATGCATAACCCTTAGGTTTTCCCCTATAATTTGCCCAGTAATATTTTTTAATTTTCTTAAGATCATATTAAGCTGCATCCAGATAATACTCTTAAGTTGTTATATCAAAGAAAGAAACAAAGATTCTCCATGTTGTTATAAGGAAGTAGTCTAAGGCATACTAATGTGATTGATGAGTAGAGTAGCTGGAGACTGAGAAGCAGTATCTGCTACAAGAGCGAAGGAGACATTATTTTTACTCCTGCCAGATGTGGTAACAGGTAGTCTTCACACTTCTAAATCTCAAATATCTGGAATCATATTCACTGATGCAGTAAGCTTTTTTTAAAATTTAAGTTACATTTATTTTTTAACTGATAACATAAAAATGTGCGTAGTAATTGTTGACATGTAATGTTTTAGTCCATGCATACATTATGTAACATTTAATTCAGGTTAAATGTATTTATCTCCTCAAATGTTTATCATTTCTTTATGGTAGAAACTTTTAAAATATTTTGTTTTAACTTTCTGAAATGCATAGTACATTATCGTCACATATAGCCTCTCTGCTCTGTTATAGCACATCAGATCTTCTTGCTCTTGTTGAATTATAACTTAGTACCCATTGATGAATCTTTCCTCATTCTTCCCTCTGCCACACTATTCCCATCCTCTGCTAACCACCTTCTACTCTCACCTTCTATGAGATCAGCTATTTTAGATTTCAAATGAGTGAGATCTTGCAATATTGATCTTTCTGTGTCTGTCTTATTACACATAATGCCCTCCAGTTCCATCCATGTTGTCACAAATGACAGGACTTCATGTTTTTATAGTTGAACAGTATTCCATTTTGTATATATACCACATTCTCTAAACTCATTCAACAGTTGATGGATGCTTTAGGGTTTTTTTGTTTTGTTTTATTTTTATTGGTGCATTATAATTATACATGATAGTGGGATTCATTATGCCATATTCATACATGTAGATAATTTGATCAGTCTCATTCCCCAGTTCCTTCCCTTCCTCCCTCCCCCATCTGTTTCCCCTACACTATGATTTACCTTCTATTATTGTTGTTTTAATTAGTGTATTAATGCCTTAATTATTTGAATTAGTGCTTTCATTATGGCATATTGGTACAAAGCACAATTTGGCATTTTAAACCATATCTTTTAGTGACCAAATCTTTTTGCCACATTTATGTCAGTAAAGTTGAGATAATTTCTGTCATAGTGATCTTCACCTAAGAAAATAAATATTCTAGTGATAATTATTCCCCTGAAATGCATATCGCTTTTGGGAATTTAAAGTACTTTGTATTGCTAAAAAGACATTTCTATAGAGATTAATAAATTTAAATGTCTCACAATAGCACAACAGGCTTTTTTAGTTTACCAATCTTTTAATAACAATTTATCTTTTTCCATTGCAAAACTTGTTATTCTGGAAAGTTTGGGAAAATGAGAAAAACTACTAAGAAAAATACGAAATTTAAATATATTGTCACCACATAGATAAATTTAGGATTAACACAGTCATCTAAACTCCAGTGTCTTTTCTATCTAAATCCTTATTAAATTGTTTATGAATAAAATTGAAATCATATTGTGCATACTGTTTTATAAATGGCTGCTTTGGCTAACACTTGGCAAAATTATTTTAGAAAAAATTCTTTAATCAGTTTTATAGATGAAATAGTATCTTGATTTTTAAGTTGCTATTACATGTGATTTACATTTTTCTTGTTTATTGGCTATTTGTCTTTCTTCTATAAATTGCCTATCATATTTTTAGTGCATTTAAAAAGTTACACTCATTTTCTGTTTTTTTTAATAAAGTCATATATTTTTCTCAATTATCATTGCAATATATAATTCCCTTTTTAAAAAGTGGTACTTTCTTTTTGACAAGGTATCAGAATATTATATGATTTTTTTTAGGTCAGATCACAGAAACATTAGTTAGGGTTTTAATATTATTTGATTATCTCTGGCATTAAAAGCCTTCAATTCTACTTCAGACAGTCAATAAATCCACCTTTGATGTACTTATGAAGAGACAGGAATCTTTATCAATAGCCTAATATAAAATTATAAGAAATGATCAAATCTTTTCTAAAGTGATTTCTTTGGCTTACCAAAAATTATTATCTTTGGTAATATTTTTTTAAATATTTTGGTAGTGATACTGATATTTTTCAATATCAATTTTGAAAATATCAAAGAAAGTTATTATCAATATTATTGTTAATTCAGTAGTTATTTGCATGTTTGGCAATACTGCCTGTAGATGGTAGCTCATCCCCTTCTACACTGAAGCTCAACATCTACACTAGATGTGATTTACTGCAGGGAATCTATAGATACTCTGTTCACTGGAAAGAATGATCTATTGGTTTTCCTGCCACAATGGACCCATCCCATGTGTCATTCTCTGTATCACTCACAGGAAAGATCCTGTGTCAAAATTGATCACTGGTATTAATCAATCTCAATAATTTTTACCACCTTGTTGAAAACTTAAATGCCAGCAGAAATTTATTCTCCAAATTCATAACATATATGGTTCTTCTCCCTTGATATTTTCCAAATGTGTCCTGTGCTCTTGCTTTTAGTCATATGCCATGCCCTGCACTCTTTTTAGAAGAGATCTTAAGTTCATCATGTGTCTACAGATAGCAAGCAAATTATCTCAGTTTCCATTTTCCTTTTTCTGATTTTACTTTATGCTCCAAATGGAAATAAGAATTTGTTTCTGCTCAAAGAATGAATTTCCCTCACAGTAGAGGAAATATGCCATTATAAAATAACTTCTCCATGTTCCAAAGCCTCATATATGGCAATGTGTCTTGAGAGGGACATTTATTCATAAATTTAAGAAGCTGAGAGTCATAGATTGAAATATTTTTTTCTTAATAGTAGCATCTCCTAAAAATAGGCACAGAAAAAAGTTGGTTTCGAGTAGGAACTATTCCCACTTTGGTATTTCTGATGCTTCTTATTTCTTTCTCCTGGAAAAGGTCACCCTTCATATAACTCAAAATACTTTATCTGTAAAGCCACATCCCACGGGTATAAATCTATAACTGCTTATATTTTCAGTGCTTATGTCACACCCTTTTGGACCCAAAGAGAAATCAGCAACCTATAAAACCATGAACAGAAAGACCATATGTCTCTTGGAAAATATTATTTGAGTGATTGAATAAAACCTGTTCACTCCACATGCAGAGCACAGTATCTGCAATGCTGAGTGAATGTTGGGCTTTGTAGAATGCCAGAGATGTTCTTTTCATATTCAGATTTTAAATAAAAGGACAGAGACTATTTTCTTTTTTTGTTTTTATGTTTTGCATCAGTTGTTAGAAGTCACCCATGAATGATGTCATGAATGATGGGTCAGAATGATGAATGGTGGATTGCATTTATATACCTGTATTGAGTTTAGTCTGATATATTAGTGAGAGAAATGTTCTGAAAATATAGCTAGGTCCAGAATTGGTGAAGATAGTTTTCTCCAGATGTTGCCGTATCTAAAGAATCTTCATTCTGTGTCCTTGGAGTGGTGACCTTCCCATAGATTCATGAGCATCAAGGGCTGGGCAAGACTTTAAAACCCATCTGAGTCAACTCTTTTCATTTTATGGGTAAGGAAGCTGAGGACTAGAGTTAGAATAATTGCTAAACCACACAGATGGCAAACTAGTAGTGGAGCTCAAGTTTTATTTTCCTCTCTCCCTCCTTACTCCTTTCCTTTCCTTTCTTTCATACTGGAGATTGAACCCAGAGTCTCATGCATACTTTGCATGCACTCTGTCCCTGAGCTACAACCACAGCCCAGGATTCAAGTTTTATATTCACTATCCTACTCAGTTGTTCTATAGTAGATTTGTACTAATTCATGTAAGATTCAACATTACATTGGATGATGCTTTCTCTTGCCAAGTCCATTGGGTGGGTCCAACATGACTCCTGTATCTATTCCGTTTTCTTCATTCATACTACTTATATTTGGAACATGGAAATAAGCTCTTAACTGATCTCTCTTCCATAATTTCCTACTACTCATTACATAAGCAATGAAAGAGTCAAGAAATCCAGGAACATAATTTTTTTTTAAATCTCTGACCCTTATATAGTATGCTATAGCCACTCAGTGTCTCTTTCTCCCCCAAAGTAAAGGTACATTCCCATCTCAGAGCCTCAGTACTTCCTGTTCTATTGGATAAAGCTCTCTTGTCCAGGACATTTACATTTTTCAATGTTGGTGGTTTTCTGCAGAAATTTCCCCAGAAACCCTGCCAGATATTGCCTTTACTGTCACCCATCTTCTATGTTATTTTGTTTTCTCCATGACACTAACTTCTATTTAATTCTATCTTTGTCTCTTAATTGTCTTTTCCCAACTAAATCACAAACTCCATAAGGGTAGAGGGATTGAACTCAGGGATTCCTGCATGCTAAGAATTCTCTGTCACTGAGCTCCATTCCCATCCAGGACAGAGGCCTTGATTCTTGTTTATAACAGTGTCTCCAACAATCAGCAGAACATCTACACATAGTCAACAACCTATAAATGCTTATGGAATGAGTAAATAAACTTAAAATTCTAAAGTTAAGTAATACCAGACTGACTTTTGGATATTCACCAAAGTCTTTCCCAGCATTTTCATCTGCCCAGTGGACTTTTTGCTTTCTTGATATGACTTGAAATTTGGTATCCTTTGTAATTGTTACTCTCAGTTATGCCTTACAATATTTAAAAGGGATAGGCATTTTCCCTGTCCATCAAAAAAAATGTCTCCTCAGATTGGGTTCTGAGGAACAGCATGCCTGCTCTTCTGACTAGAACACCCTCTCTTGTGGGACAGAAAGAACCACAAGAACAGACAGCCTATTATATGTATAATAGAACCTATTATATATCTCTATATAAAAGAGAGTTATTTTAAGAAATTGGTTCACATGATTGTTGGGGCTGGCAAGTGAGACATCTGTAGGACATTCTTGCAGTTTGGAAACTCAGGTAAGAGTTGCTGAAGCTGACTTAAGAGATTTTTTTCTTCTCCGAGAAGTATGTTAATCCATCCAGCTGACTGGATGAAGCCCACCCACATTCCAAGAGTAATCTTTACTTGTGGTCAGCTGATTGCAGACTTTTGCTACATCCATTAAGTATTAATAGCACTTCTTGCTCAGTGTTTGATAAAATAACTGGTACTATTGCCTAGTCAAGTTGACACAGAAAACTACCCGATTACCTATCATTTTAATCAAAATACACATTGATCATTAATCATATTATTAAGCATAATAATTGAGCCATTTTTTTGATTGTCACAGAGTCATGAATAAGCAACTTTATTTGACTTCAATTTGACTTTATTTGACCTCATGCATTTGTGAGGTTGGAGACAGGAAATGCTTCTTCTGAGACCCACTGTTACTGCTGGGATATGCTGAAGAGGAATTTTTAGTTTATTTCTTAGCAGAATTCAAACATAAATATGAAATAAACCAAATTTTCAAGAAGGATTGAATAGCATACCTTTGATTTCTGAAATTAAAATAATGTAAAACCATTTCATTCTTAGCAAAAAATTTTGGAAAAAAGTCACCAATTTATTTGTATTTTTGTGTATTGGTGATATTTTAGACCAGATCTGTGTAAGGTTTAGTCAAAGAATATAACATTGCTTTGAATATTTTTTATTTGTGCATTAAATTACAATATCATTGGACGCAATATAGTAGTCATTTAAGAATAGAAAATTTTAAGGAATTTGTTTATGACATTGGAGATTTTCTTTGTATTTTAATATTATTAAATTTTACTGCTCATGTAAATACTACAGATAATTATTATTAAGGATCATAAAATGTCATGATTAGTTCAAGATAATCCTGCTTTATCTTTTTGATAAGTGGAAGATTTCTTTATTAGGTTTTCCTTAGGATGCCATCTGATTGTATGATAGACAGTTATGACTCTACTAGCATTCCTCCACAATATTGCTTAAAAATTCTGGATGGACACATTCAGTGCAATGCATATACTCACTTGGCATGTTAAAGCCTGTCAATCATTGTTAACACTCTCTTCTTGGAAGACTTATAACCAGAGTCAGCTTTTTAAAAAAATACTTAAATATAAATAATAACATTAGAAAATTTGACTTAGTAATTTATAGACAGTAAAATGATAATACTCAGTCATAATAGTCAAAAGGGAAAGGTGTATGATAATGACCTGAGGGTAGGACACATGCTATCAACTGGAAAATTGTAAATTTTAAATGTTTGAAATGTATGTGTTGCTTAATTATAGAAAGAATTTTTACAACAAGTGGCAGTGATTTACATAAGTGTTGAATAATTGGATTATAAATGAAACCTGCTATTAAGCTAAATGAGTTATTGGCATATAGTATCTATTTACAAGCTAATATTCTTACCTATACCATCATTTACAAGTTAATTATGTTACAAATATATTAATGTTCCATAATTCTTTAACATTCCCATCAATACAGAGTTTATTCTATTATAATGAAAAATGAAAAAATGTAGAACAATTATTTCTGCTTCATAGAATATAGATTACCTATCTTCTAGTGGGATGCTGCAATCTATTTAGATATCTGCATTTATTGCACCAATTTTAAAAAATTTCCAAACCTAATATCCTTTCATATTTACTAATTTCTGAGAAGAAATACCTTTCATTTTAATCAAAATACACATTGACCATTAATCATATTATTAAGTACAATAATTGGGCCATTGTTTTTGATTGTCACAGACACATGAATAAGTGACTTTATTTGACTTCAATAAAGGAAATTAAGTGGTAAAATGGAGAGTGTAAGTATGTGATCTTACTTTATGATAAATCCAATCCATTAATGTGCATGTAAAGGTGTCTGTAATCAATTTAACAGCTTTCTAATTTTAATATACATTGAGATTTTTTTTTTCAACAATTTTGTTACTTTTAGACAATTGAGCACAAGAGTTGGCAATGCTTCTGTAAAACTCTACCCACAGAACATATGGAACACAACCTTGGGTCATTGCTCCAAGGAAAACTACTTCCTATTAAAAGGGAAATACTTTGTCAGTCTCACTTGTTATCACAATCCAATAGTGTTAAATGCCCGTCCTGTCCTGAGTGGACACGTTGGCTTTCTTTAGGAAACAGGAGATGAGAGAGCCTGGAGAGCTAGGAGTTGACTCTAAGTTTGTTTTTTTTTTTTTTTTTTTTCATCTTTTTTTTTTTTTATTGGATGTTCACAACTTTACAAAGCTCATGACCAATCATATTTCATAAAATAGAATCAATTGGGTTATGAACTCCCATTTTTTCCCCAAATACAGATTGCAGAATCACATCGGTTACACATCACATTTTTACATACTGCCATATTAGTGACTGTTGTATTCTGCTACCTTTCCTATCCTCTACTATCCCCCCTCCCCTCCCCTCCCATCTTCTCTCTCTACCCCATCTACTGTAATTCATTTCCCTCCATGTTTGTTATCCCATTCCCCTAGTAAACTCTTAAATGTAATTTTGTATAACAATGGGGGTCTCCCTCCATTTACATGTGATTTCCCTTTTTTTCTCCCTTTCCCTCCCGCCTCATGTCTCTGTTTAATGCTAGTCTTTTCTTCCTGCTCATCCTCCCTGTTCCGTTCTTAGTTGCTCTCATTATATCAAGGAAGACATTTGGTATTTGTTTTTTAGGGATTGGCTAGCTTCACTAAGCATAATCTGCTCTAGTGCCATCCATTTCCCTGCAAATTCCGTGATTTTGTCATTTTTTAGTGCTGCGTAATATTCCATGGTGTATAAATGCCACATTTTTTTTATCCATTCATCTATTGAAGGGCATCTGGGTTGGTTCCACAGTCTAGCAATTGTGAATTGTGCTGCTATGAACATCGATGTGGCAGTATCCCTGTAGTGTGCTCTTTTAAGGTCTTCAGGAAATAGTCCGAGTAGGGCAATAGCTGGGTCAAATGGTGGTTCCATTCCCAGCTTTCCCAGGAATCTCCATACTGCTTTCCAAATTGGCTGCACCCGTTTGCAGTCCCACCAGCAGTGAACAAGAGTACCCTTTTCCCCACATCCTCGCCAGCACTTGTTGTTGTTTGACTTCATCATGGCTGCCAATCTTACTGGGGTGAGGTGGTATCTTAGGGTGGTTTTGATTTGCATTTCCTTGACTGCTAGAGATGGTGAGCATTTTTTCATGTACTTGTTGATTGATTGTATGTCCTCCTCTGTGAAGTGTTTGTTCATATCCTTGGCCCATTTGTTGATTGGGTTATTTGTTTTCCTATTGTCTAATTTTTTGAGTTCTCTGTATACTTGTTTTTTTTTTTTCCCCCCAAACATGGCAAAAGAATCTGATTTACCCTGTACCCTCTGTGGGCTGCACTCAACTTTGATGTGCTGCCTAAGCATGCTGAGGTTTAACTATGAGATAGGACCTTCACATGGATCATGAGAGATCTTGGTTTTGGTGATGGGTATGATTTTTATTTTTGAATCAATTTCCCTATAATTTGTCTTTACCCCTCACCAGATGACAAGCAATGAAGGCAGAGTCTATAGCTATCTTGTCTACTATTATTTTATAGCCTTGAGCTATCATATTAAGTGTTCAATATGTATTTATGGAAGGAAAGAAAGAGAAAGAGAAAAGAAGGGGGAAAATAAAAATTACTGGATGTTCCTTTAACCTGAGAAAAGCATTGAGTGGGATTTTTAAAAAAATATTTTATTGCTGTAAGAACACTTAACTTGAGATTTACTCTCTTAAATTTAAAATGTGCATGCCACACAGTATTGTGTTACCTATAGGTGCAGTGTTGCACAGCAGATATCTAGAACTCATTCATCTTGCTTAACTGACACTTTATTCTCACTGATCAGTAACTTTCCATTTCCCTCTTCCCTCTTCCTGGCAGACAACATTCCACAATTTGATTCTATAAATTTGAGTGTTTTAGAGACCTTGTGTAAGTGGAACCATGCAGTGCTCATCTTTTTGTGACTCGCTCATTTCACTTATTTGTCCTCTGGGTTTATCCATGTTGTTGTATATCGTAGATCCCCTTTACCCCTGCCTTCCACTTTTTTTTTTTTTAAGGCTAAAGAATATTGCATTTTATATATGTACTTTATTTCCTTTATCCATTCTCCTGGTGGTGAGCATTAACACTGTGTCTACATCTTGGCTGTTGTAAATAGTGCTTCGATGACAGGGCAGAAAGCAGCAGGATATACTGGAAGATGTAAGGCTTATTTAATGGCAAGGGAGACAAAAGTATTTGGCATAGAGAGCTACAAAAACAGGAGACAGAGCAATGCACTCATTGCTACGGTGTTCCAGTCAGACTGACTTCCGTTTTTAAAAGTCTGTGCCTACCTCCCTCAGGGCTTTTGCACTTGCAGTTTCTGTAACTGATAGCTGTTTCTTGAGGTCTACCTGGTCTGCCTCCTCACATTAATTGGGGTCAAACCCAAATGCACCTCTTCAGCCTCCTCAGAAAAGAATTGCTCCTTATCATCCACTGTCACTCTTTATTCCTTTCTATCATCTTTTCTTTCTTCTTCTTCTTCTTTTTTTTTTAATCAGCGTGTAATACTGCCTAGTATGAGCAGCATAGGTTATTTATTTTGGGTTTTCCCCACAAAAATGGAAGTATGACCAAGGCAGGGAACTGACCACTTCTTCACCAGGATATCCTCTGAGTGTGGTATCTGTGATACAATGCAGGAGAATCATGTGTTGCATGAGGCCCTAGATCAAGAACTTAAGGTTTTACTTTCCTGTGAATGCTGGAGTCAGATATTTTTTTTTTCTTTTTCTCCTCTGTTGTCTTTGTGGAGATCCTGAATATCTTAAGCTTCATGATGCTTCTCTCTATAGTCTGGCTAGGAGCCTTCTTGAGGCAGATGGTTAACTTTATTTAGAAAGTGGGTTTCAGGACTTTATTCTAGTGATAAATACTGTGGCTGCTAGTCATAGAATGAACAAGGGCATGGGAGAAGGCAGCCAACAGGACCAGCTGTTCACACCATGGGCCTTTCATAATTACCCTGGTTACTGCTTCTTGGCTCTGTGTATTCCTCCACTCCAAGTGCGGGGTAGCTCTTGTAGAGCTTTAGTTAGACTAAAAAAATTTTTTTTTGAAGGGAGAACAGATCTTACTTAGAGTATTTTTTTATATATATATATAAGCTTGGGTTTGATTTTTCCCTGTTCTTTCTGTACTAGTTAATCCCATCTACTTTCAACTTTCAAGGATTTTTTTAAAAATTTAATCTAACCATATAAAATTAATTACCCATTCCCTGCCATGAACTTATTATAAAATATGTTCCACAATTTTTTTATAATATTTGGTAGAGAAGGAGAGAGATATATATTTTTGATCAACTCACCACTTAAATTCTGTCTCTTCTGGCTATTATTTTCGTTCACCAAATATAGTTAGAGAGTTACTGCTTAATCCCTATTTTCTAAATTTTAAAGTGTGACTCTCTTCCCACTTTTTTTTTTTTTTTTTTGTATGTGGTGCTGGGGATCGAACCCGGGCCGCACGCATGCCAGGCAAGCACGCTACCGCTTGAGCCACATCCCCAGCCCTCTCTTCCCACTTTTAATTCATGAAAGATATAAAATTGTGGATCATACCTTCCACTAGAAATTATGAAAATAATTGTTTTAAATGGTTTTAATGGAGAATATTTATCAAGAGAGAGATTGCAACTTGATAAAAGAAAGGTAGGGATGTTCTTCTTATTGTTGAGATGGCATATACATTAATTAGACTGCTAGATAGCCCCACCAATCATTTGTTTTTCTTGCTGTGTTAATTGATATATTGAAATTAAATACCTCATACCATGGGTTATTAGCATGATCCTAACATACCCCTGTTGATACCATCATTTCTCTAAACTCTGCTCACTTCTGCTTCTTTGTAATCTAAAACAGCTCCATGACTTCCTAGATAGAAATAGACTATGTGGGAGCTTGGAGTATCACATACACCCCATATATAACAGCTGTGAAATTTCAGACTCTGTAATGGATTATGGGATATTTTTGAACCTCGATAGACTCTAGGATTAGTTGCTTAAATATAGAGTACCATAGATTGCAAATGATTAACAAGCTTGATCTTGGAATTCATTAGGAAAACAAAAATAAGTACAATTTGAAGGGTAAGAACAGTAAATCTCAAATGTTATTTAGCCTGAGTGAGGATCTTTTCAAAGGCCTTTTAAAATGCAGATTGCTGGACCTTACTTCCAGAGTTTCCAGTTGACCAGGTCTTGGATAGGGGCTGAGAATTTGCGTTTCTACACTTGGAAAACAAATGGTTACAGAGTCTCATGGTAGGGATTTCTAGTAACTGTTTCTTAATGGTTACTTCTTGATCTATAGCCTGATTAATCAGTTTTGTGGTTTTCCTGGTTATTGTTCTCTCTCTCTCTTCCTCTTTCCGTTTCTCTCTCTCTCTCTCTTTTTCTTTGCTATTCCTGGAGGCTTGCCTCTTAAGCACTGCATTGCATCCAAGTTTAGAAAAAGAGGAACAGGAAAGGAAGGAAGTAAAATTAAAAGCAAACTTTCGGACTTAGATTGAAATTTGTCCCTAAATTTGATTTGTTAATTATCTTTCACTTAATTTATGCACAGTTCAACTGTGATTATCAAAAATACCTGATTAATAACTATATGACTATTAACTGTATATATTCAACCTGAATTTGACCACTGAAGCTTCCTGCTCTAAATGCATCATTTTGCTGAGCACACTAAAGTAAGAATATATAAAGCATCTAAGCCAGTTTCCTTTTCTAGGTTCTCTCCAATTTCTTCTACCCATAGCCTCTCCTCATGGCTATAGTTTATGTTGTTATTTATATTTTGTCTACTTCTATGCATATTTGTTATCATCATTTATTGACTTTGTTAATATTATGCATTTTGCATATAAACAGTTATGAACTTTTCCCATTCTTGGCAGGTAAAAACTAGTAGCTACATTACCACATTAAATAGTGCAGAGTATTTTTCACTTTTCAATTTATGCTCTAAGTCTCTTGGTATTAGCATGATTTTTAGTTTCTGACAGGAAATATCTATTTTTAATGAGAGAGTGTGCTGCTTCTTTTATCACTATGTTGTAGGGATTTTAAAAGTATTTCAATTATATTATTTAGTTCAACTCTCACAACAAACTCATCAAATTAGGGATCACTATTATTCCTCATATCCCATATCACATCATAAGAAACAAAGTTTCAGCTGGGCCTGGTGGCGCACACCTGTAAATCCTAACAATTTTCCAGGCTGAGGCTGGAGGATCCAAGTTGGAGGCCAGCCTTAGCCACTCAGTGAAACCGAGTCTCAAAATTAAGAAGGGCTAGGAGTATAGCTTAGTGGTATAGTACCCAGTACCAAGAACAAAAACAAACAACAACAAAAAATAACCACACACAATGTTCCAGGGGTCTTCATTTCACAACGGTTACATACTGCTAAAAAGCAAAGTTTGGGTTTGCACTCAGAATTTATTCCAAAAATAATGTTTTGAGCATATATTGCCACACAGAGTTTTGTATAGAGACAAACTCCCCAAATATTGCTGGAGCCAGGAAACATGGCATAGGATATGCCTGACCTACACATGGCTTCTTCCTTGTCCTGTCTCTGTGAACTTGTTTTAGTGATAGATGTCAGCACATTGATCATGGATACGTATTTACTAACTACTCAACTCTGCCCCTTTAGTTACATGGAGTAAAGCATGCAGTTGTTGGGTTCCCATGGGCATCATGACTCGGACTGCTGCTGTCCACCCCTGGCTTTTTTTCTGATTGCTTGACCTTGGGAAAGACACACAGTTCTCTGAACCTCATCTACTCCACTGTGCACTAGGGCTATTGGGAAGCTTGAAATGACTTTGTAGATTTGTCAGGGGAGGTCAATCAGATAATCACATGAAAGCACTGATTATGGAGTCTGGCATGCTTCATGTATTCAATACATACTAATGCTGAGAATCAGACCAATGAGCTGTTGTCATGAAATATTTTGTTCAACATTGGGATTATTCACTGGGAATATTGGATGGTCGTACATGCCCCTGGATGGGTTTTCCCTAACAGTCATTAAATCAACAACACCTTTTTAGCAAGTGTGTACTATGTATGCTCAATGTTTCTTTTCCATTTACTATCTCATTTATCTGCAACATTATTTAAGGCTCATTTGCATGGGAGTGAAATTCAGGCCACAATAAACACAGCAAATTCCTGTGGCTATGCTCCCATCCAAACAACACCTCTGTCCAGTCTTTTCCCCTAGGTTATTCCTGGACCCCCAGATGAAAATGTCATTTTCTTCTCCTTCTCCCTGCATCCTCCTTTCTGACATCTGCTATGAGGAAGCTGATGCCCTGGATGTGTCATGTTTTTGACATCTGTGTGAAAAGGAACAGGGATTTTTTTGTCTTTAGTTTTTTTTTTTTTTTTTTTGCATGTGTGTCAATGTGTAAGTAAAATTTTCCACCTTGATAATGCTTAGGTTTATTTAATCCAGTGGTGTTAAATGCAGTCATAATGTTGTTCACTTATCACCAGCGTCTATCTCCATAGCTCTTTTCATCTGTAAAACTGGAACTCTGTTCCCTTTAAATAAGACCCCCCACCCCGTTGCCCTGACAACCACCATCCGAGAGTCTATGTCTGAGATTTTGTTTACTCCAAGTTCTGCATAAAAGTGGAATCCTGTCATCTTTTTTTGTGACTAGCATAATATCCTCAAAGTTCATCCATGTTGTAGCATATTTCAGAATTCCTTCCCATTTAAGGCTGAATATTATTCTATTGTATGGGGATACCACATGTTGTTTGTCCATTCATCCATTTATGGGCACTTGGGTTGCTTCTATTTTTTAACTGTTATGAATTATGTTGCTATGACCAGGGGTTTACAGATATTTCTTTTGAGACCGGCTTTCAATTCTTTTGGCATACATCCAAAAGTAGAATTGCTGGATCATATGACAATTCTTTATTTTAATTCTTTGAGGAACCATCATACTATTTTCCATAGTGGCTATGTCATTTATATTCTCATGAACAGTCCACAAACCTCACCAACTTCTGTAACTTCCTGGGTTTTTATTTCTTTTTTTCTTTATTTTCTTGGTGCATATGTGTGTGTGTGTGTGTGTGTGTGTGTGTGTGTGTGTGTGTGTGTAGGGGGGCGGTTAATGAGTCTGAATAATTATATCACAGTTTTGATTTTTTAATTTTCTTAATGATTAGTGATATTGAGCATCTTTTTAATGTACTCATTGGCTATATATGAATCTTCTTTGGAGAAATATCTATTCAACTCCTTTGTTTACTTTTGAGTTAGGTTTTTGGTTGTTGTTGATTTCAGGAATTCTGCTTAGAGATTTGTTTGCATGTCACTAATAACACTTTAGGTTATCTTTGCAGTAGATCAGAAATGCTCTTTTCATCTGGCATGTGAAGTGGTTGAGTCAAACCTATTGGTGGGGTCATGGTAGCTTATGTTAAGAAACTAAAGTCATTAAGCTTTATCTATAATTATACAGCCCTTTCACTCTCAGATTTAGACATGAGCACTTGAACCAAGGCCAGAAAGATATATCAAAGCTGCTGGGGGAACCACCTGCCTTCAGCCCTGACCTCCTTTCTCCTGTGTTGTTGTCTCTGCTCTCTCTTCCCATGAAGGGCCACCCACTGATCCTAAGCCACATCCAAGTTACCTGAATTCCAGCATGATTATTACTTACAATCCTAAAGCCACATGCTTGGAATTTCTCTTTCCTTTCCTGCCCAAGTAAAAACCTGTCAGAAAGTAGAAAACTTCTCAATGTTAAAAAAACAAAAACAAAAACTTGCGAGCCTTTGAGTTTCCATATTTTAGCAATATATTGACAAAGATGTCTTGACATATTTTATATGTACATGCTTCTCTAAAAGCTTTAAAAATAATCGGTAGTATCATATTTCTTTGGATCCTCATACTATGAGGTAGTATCAAAATCCTAAGTTTCAGTAAGTTTTCCCTAAACAGAGTCAGCCAATTAAGAGTAGAATCAGGACTAGAATTCAGGTCTTCTGGATCCACTTTATATCCAAGGCTTGTGTAATTCTACTGGAATGTCATTAGAAGAAATGTGAAGTGACTGTCATTGACCCTCTGCTCTAAACACGAAGGCTGCTTAAGTGTTCCATTGACATTCTTCCTGACTATAAAAGTTTATATTTTGCTTTTATTCACTTGCTGAATGATTTATATGTTCAACAAATTAAATAAATTCCCCAAAGTAGAAGATATACTATACATATATTTCTTTGTTCACAAAGAAAACATTAGATATAACATTAAAATGTTCCTCATTAAAACCATTCTGTAAGAATGACTAGTTATAAGGTTATATCTTTTGGCATGAAGTATCTGTAAGCAGTTTTAGCATACTACCAAAGCTGACAGAATTTCCCCAAGGCCTAAAGAACTTGCCAATTGTTGAACAAAATTGACAATAAAACTGCAGGAAGGAGTCCACACTAGGTGCACCTAAGAAAGTTCTCTAAGCAGCACTTCTCACCCTAGAATATGATTTTGTTCCTCTCTTTTTCTGCAATTTCATAGGAACTCGTGATGGGGATCCTGGACTATGACTTAGACATCAAGGGGGAGTTAGTTGGGGGAATGGACTGGAGGCATTCCACAGAGGTGGCCAATTACAGAGGATCAGAAATGCTCTTTTCATCTGGCATGTGAAGTGGTTGAGTCAAACCTATTGGTGGGGTCACCGAGCCAACTTTCATATAATATTTATTACATATTCAAAATCAGAACATATGGAGATCATTTGCATTTGAATAGGGGAAACATGCTGCTAGATAAATTAGAAAATCTGCATATTTGCATTTTACATTACAAAAATTCAATGTGTGATGTAACAGAGCTTGGAATATCCCTTTTTTCAGTTGACTTTTTTTTCTGTGTTTAAACTTTCTGAGCACTGAGGCATATGATGAAAAATAGAGCCATTTTCCTAATGCAAACAAAAGTAGCGTAAAGCCAAAGTTGTTATTTTTAAGTTGTATTATATGCAAATATGGCAGATTTTAGATTTGTGTAAGCTCATTTACTTTAGAATCAGTCTTTTCATCTGAAATTCCTTTTGTAAGATATTAGAGAGCATTTATATTATAAATTTGATTCTTGAATACACATTCCTCAGAGATCACCCTTATGCACAAATAAAATTTATTTAATATTTTTAATCAATTTTAATGACCCACTTTTTCCTGTGCATATTAGGTTGAATAATTTTTGAACTGATATCATGGAACAACTACTGATTTTGCTATTGTCTTTGTGTCAACAAATACATAATTTTCATGAATACTACTAGAAAGATATTTATTAAAACTCACTAAAAGGAGAGAGAGAGATGGAGGGAGGGAGGGAGGGAGGGAGAGAAGACGGGGAGAGAAGAAAAGAAGAATAAATTTTTAAAAAATATTTTAAAATTTTTTTAGTTGCAGATGGACACAATACCTTTATTTATTTTGTTTATTTTTATGTGGTGCCAAGGATTAAAGCCAGTGCCTCAGGCATGCTAGGCAAGCGCTCTACCCCTGAGCCCCAACCCCCGCCCCCAAGAAGAATACATTTAAATTGGAATGATGTGTTCACAGTGAAATCTCTGGATTCATTTTAAACAATGTTTACATTTTAAGTTTTCTCCCATCATATAGATTTTTATGGTCCATATATACATTGTGTGAAGAAAACAACACTACAACATTTTACATACTGTTGCATTGTCTGTATATTATATGAAATCTTTTAGGATTCTTTGTAGAGTTAAAGAAGAAAACAAATCTATCAGTTATTTCTGAAAAATATTTTAATATTTTTTAAAATGAAATTGAACTCATAGACTCAGCACCATATAGGAATTCAGTGGTGTAGCATGAGTCTCACTTCTAATTTTGAATATGTGCACTGTTTTTTATTTAAAATAGTACATATTTAAAGACAATTCTCACTTGCATTTATTACTGGTCATACCCAGAAAACTTCCCTGGTACAAAAAGTAACATTTTTCTCCAAAATTTTACAAATTTTTCATATTGTCAATCCCTAAACAGTTGTCAGATGCTAAATTTGGCAGAATTCAAGGGAATAGTACTACTGATATTGAATTATGAATTAAGAACTTCATGCTATTCATTGTCCAGTTGCCCTTCTCTTTAGTTTCATTACTTAGTAATGATTCTTAAAAATAAACAAACCAACCACCAAAACAATAAATTAAGTGATAGGATCAAAAAGTTTTCCTTTAGAAATGAAACAATTCATTCTAACCTCACCTAAGCTGACATTTCCTAATCGGCTTCTTTAATTGTTGATTTTAGAAAAGATTTACAAGATTCTTATGAAATAACAAAAATTGCAGATAAAAAGATACAAGATAGCATTGTATCTTTGCAGTTCCACCTACTATTTATC
Source organism: Spermophilus citellus (assembly GCF_964194105.1). NCBI lineage: Eukaryota > Metazoa > Chordata > Mammalia > Rodentia > Sciuridae > Spermophilus > Spermophilus citellus. The sequence continues at coordinate 27,812,062 of NC_138196.1, forward strand.
ACTTTAAATCTTTCATCTTCATAGTATTCTTACTAGTTCTTCTCCACCAAATGTCCAGTAGGTTGTGTCTAGAAGATACAGAATTATCTAAGAATTATAAGTGATACTTCCTTTGCATGATGAATAGTGTTAAGCTTATATTTTTAGCCATACTCTATTATGGAATATAAGTTCTCTGGATAATAACTGATTGTTTATTAATCACAGATTGTCTTAGTAACAGTTACCCATGTCCCAGTTCTATGGGTGCTGTGATGAGGGCCAGTTATTTACCTGCCACATAGCAGTGTTGTATCATGTAAGAGGAACCCTGAAATTATAAAACATGTAGCTTCTGATACTTCTACCCTTCTCACTACCAGAGAAATAAAGACTTTTATTCTGAAAGATGAGCAGATGAATCTAGGGAAGAGCAGAAAAATGTTTCTAGGTTTTATTTAATGAGTACATAGTTCTAGAGGAGATACAGCTCTGAATGTCTCAGGAGTACCTCACTATTTATTTCTAAATTCCAAAACATACATACCATTTAATCATTCTTAATAAGGTGGCTGATACTCCTTGTTAAATCATATACTTCCAATAACTCTTTATATCCTGAAATCATAGAAATGAGAATACATTTATGAAGAATTGTCTCTCAAAGAAAGGTACCCAGCACATTATTCTGGAATATTCTGGAAATGGCTTATAGGGATTGAATTTAAATTATGAACCATGAAAATTATCTAAACCAGTTAACAATGGAAAACATATATTTTCTGAGAAATGAGTTCTGCAGGTTAACGATTAGATGCAGTATATGTGTATAGCAAATGATGTGAGATTTTTATATTTTGTATAATTTTCTTACCAAATAGATTTCAACTCAAATTGCCTTGATATATAAGTAGTCACTAAGGCCTTCTGAAAGCAAAGTGAAACTAGGAGTAGTATATGGAGGTAAAACAAATATTTCAAGTTCTTCATTTCTGTGTGATTACTTTTATACTCTGTAGTATGCTTGTGATTCTGAAGTCACTAATGTTTAATTATAAGGTGAGAGGCATACTGTGTAACTGAATGCTAAGGCTAACTCTTTACTTCCAATATCTGGAAGAAGAGTCATATTTCTCATCCTTTCTGGTAAGTGTCATGGAACTATAAGCATCCTGGCCATTAGCAATCCCCATATTATTCTCCCATAATGGCTGGATTTCTCTTGATTATCTTATTTCTAAAGACAGTTAGAAGAACAGTTCTGAGGCTGATGTATATAGCACATGCCAATTTTGTAGGAGCAGTTTTGAATCCTTAGTTCTTTTTGACAGTTTTCTAAACTCAAGCCCAGAGTGGTTTCACTTCTTTAATATTTATCTGATTCTCTCCTTACAGGAAAATGCAATGTTTGTCAGGTTTTTCGGGGGGGGGGGGGGTGTGAGTCACTGAGTCTGATGTACTTGAACAAAAAAAAGCCACTGCGGGAATCAAAACACACTTATGTCATTTTTATGCATTAGAGAGAAACCAGGAAGCATGAATTCTCACTTTCCTTAAAGTCTTTACAGTGTCAAAGGGATGTTAGTGAAATGGGGTTGTGGGAATCGTTGTTTTGAAGTGCATCCAAGATTAGAAACCTGGCTTATGTGTGCTATCTTGTCTCCTGGTCTGAGCTTCCTTTTTTGTTTTATGTTTTTTTAAAAAACTTTTTTTAGTTGTAGATGGACACAATACCTTTGTTTTGTTTGTTTATTTATTTATTTATTTATTTATTTATTTATTTATTTTTTTGTGGTGCTGAGGATCAAACCTAGTGCTTTACACACGCAAGGCAAATGCTCTACCACTGAGCAAGAACCCCAGCCTCCTGAGCTTCCTTTTTAATATTTATTCCAATTTAAAAAAACATGTACCAATTTATAAATATGCAGTGTATATTTGTCTTTGATGGAGGTGAAGCTCCATTTCCACTGACCAATGGAAAGGCATTTTTACTGGATTTGAGTAAGACTTGAGGAATAATGCATTCTTTCAAACCTCTGACTGAGAAAGATAAACTTTAAGTAGACCCTGATCATCCAAACTATTTCTAAATAGCTTTTTTATAATAGAATAATGTCTAGAATATTATCCTCAATTCCAGTTATCATGAATAGTATATAGATCAACAGAACCCCTTAAAACAACTAAGAGTGTAGAAGACAGAATAATTACTACCATTACATTTGATTTTTTTATGTGTGTGTTTACAGTGGTTTGAATGTGTACCCCACTAGAGCATGTGGTGAAAACTGAGATCTCAGTGCAACAGTATTGGGAGGCAGAGCATAATGGTAGTCGTTTAGGTCAGGAGGGCTCCACTCTCCTGAATGAGTTAATATGGATCACAAAAAGGCTTCAGGCTGTGAATTCTGTCACTTGCTCTCTCTTACCCTCTTGCCTTCTGCCATGGCATGGGATAACACAATAAGAAGGCCCTTAGCAGATGTCCGTATCTTGATATTGGACTTCTCTAGTCTGTGGTATTCTGTTATAGCAACTCAAAACAAGACTGAGAAAATAATCAATAAATGGTTTTATATAACTGCCTGGTTCTCATTTTAAAGTGAAGGGCAACTCAGGCAATTGTATCCCCATGCCCATGCTTATCTGTTCTAGATGTAACACTGGTACCACTATTCTGCATGTGAAGAGGTAGCTGTTGAATTGGAAGGATCTGGGAAGGGAGGAAAGTTCCTTGAACCCATCAATTCAAATTTGGCCAGAAGATTAATTTATTTTTGCATAAGGAGAAGTCTAGATGCAGAAGGAAACAACTGAAGTTGGGGGCATAAAGTGCTTCTACCGAAGAAAAAATGCTTTAGGATACCCCAACTTGTAGCTGGAAGGCCCAGAACTCCCAAGGTGGGTGAAGGTAGCTTTGCTGAATTATGGCTTGGAATGAGGCCCACAGTCTTGGGCTCTTAAGCTTATGGATAAATTAAAGCATTAGAATAAAAATTATCAATTTATTTTGTCTATTAGTTTTAGTTTTGTAGGCCACAATGTAAGTATACAGATCAATATATAGAAAACTAGATTTTTGGCTCACTGAAACTTTTGGAATCACTTTATCAAAAAAGCTCTGTTTCTTGGGCTGGGGATGTGGCTCAGGCGGTGGCGCGCTCGACTGGCGTGCGTGCGGCCCGGGTTCGATCCTCAGCACCACATGCAAGGATGTTGTGTCCGCCGAGAACTAAGAAATAAATATTAAAGATTCTCTCTCTCTCTCTCTCTCTCTCTCTCTCTCTCTCTCTCGCTCCCCCCCCGCCCCTCACTCTCTCTTTAAAAAAAAAAAAAAAAAAAAAAAAAGCTCTGTTTCTTTGTGATATGATTTTTATTTTCTTTTTGAGACTTCTTTTTTATTTTTTGGTGGTAGTTATTTTGTAGATCTCCTTGGGGAGGATGTTAATATAAAGAAAACTGGTACAAACTCCAGTTAATAAGAGCCAACTTGTATTGAGCTTTAATAAAGGCAGACATTATGCTGAGAACGCCTTGTAAGAAAACTGGTGGATCCAGGCCCAGGGTGGAGGCTGAGTTAGGAGGATCACAGGTTCAAGGCCAAACTGACAGGCAAGAACCTGTCTCAAAATAAAAACTGTGAAAAGATCCAGGGATCAAGCTTAGTAGTAGAGCATCTGCCTTGCATGCCCAAGGAGTTCAATCCTCAACACCATACATGAAAACAATAAAGAAAAGAAAGAAAGAAAGAAAAAGAACTGGTGGAATAGGTTTCTTCATTTCACAAGTGAGAACATGGAGTGTTTAAGAAGCATTCCCACCATCACACACGTAAATGGAAATCAGGACTTGAGCTCTTGACTGCTGAGGCTCAGTTCTTCCTTAACTGCGTGTGAGTTTTGAGAGGCGTGGTGATGCGCGGTGACGAGGTCCCCACATCCGTTTCTAATGCAGGTAGAGATTCTTGTATGACTTCTGTGGGGCTTCTGTAGCTTCATTCTTCACTGTCTTCCCTCTGAGAACTCCTCTGATTGAGCAGCCTTTATCTTAAAAGCATTTCTGGTCTTGTGACAGAAGAAGAAACAACTACCACTGGATACCTACTGGCTCCTGAAACCTCCACCCAGAAATGGTCCATGTCACTTCCACTCACATTCCAATTACTAAAACAAGTCAAATAACTAAATGACATCTACAGTTTGAGAAAATACTATTTTTCCCTAAGCAGCACCAGCAGAGATTTGATACAAGAGCTAGATCCTGGTTTCCCAGAAGTTAATTAATAATTTAATAGAGGAGCCAGATACAAACTTAGCGTTCATGAATTCTTGTTTCTACGGTCTTATTCTGAAAGTCTAGACTTCGGTTTTATATGCGGAGGTATTAGATGAAGGTGTCTTGTTTTGCAAATAGAAACAGTCTCAAGAGATGAAGAACAATGGCATGAGAAATTTATGAGGTTTATTTTTAGTAGCACTTTCAGGCAAGGTTTTACTGTCAATATTTTCATTGGTATCTAAGAAGCCAACAGAGTGGGCCCTGTTTTATGAATTGATGTGCTACAAATATTAGCCCTGACATTTTAGAGTAAAAAATTGCAGGAAAGATACAGAAGCAAATAAATAGAGAGTCTATGACAGGTAGGAGAGATGGAACCCTTCCTAATAATTATGACCAAGGGTATTTTCATGATAGTTTTGGTTATATTTGCTTGAATGCTTATTCTTCTCTTTTTTCCCCCCTTAGCTCTAGCACCAAGTGACTGGTGGCTTCCTCCAAAACAATGTCAACAGGATAAGGACATATTGGCAGAGTATCTTTTAAGTCAGTAACTCCATACCGATGCTTGACCTAATTCACAGTCTGCTATTGGTGTCGGGCAGTTTACTGCTAACATTATTTCAACATGAAAATTTTGGCTGTAGAAAATTTAAGGGGTATCTCTCTAACCTCATTATAATTTCAATTTCATTGAACTAAAATTGTGTGAACTATAACTGGATGGCATCCTGAATATTATGTTGTTTCATTTTATGGGACTTTTATTGAAATAATTGGTTTGGTGTTAAAGGAATCCACCACCTTTAGTCTTGTGGGATATTTAACATGTCTACTCAGATTAATTTAGTAATTGGAAATGTGCTGATAGTTGAAAAGCCTAGAACAGATTTTGACACTTGCCTTTGGACATAAGGAAGCACCTCTCTATTCACAATAAATAAAGTATAGCTGAACAAATAGAACTGTGAATGCTTTGAAAACTGTGACATACTAACCAAGTGTATGCCACAATTGCACATTTGTACACATGCAAAGAAAAATGACTTCTGGTTATTGCAATCTGAGCTGTAAATATTCCCTTATGTTTGTTTTATTTAATGTTCACAAAAATATTCCCATGATGACAATTACTTTTTTAAAAAAATAAAATAAAAATGGGGAGCAGAAAGTTCAAATAAAGGAAGAATTTTAAGACATACAACTTGGAAGTGGCAGAACCTCTGAGGAAAGCAACATCTAGCTATGGGAACTGTAGATACTGGTTTACATAAGACACCATTGTTTTTTGTGTGTAATTGTAATATTAGCAGTTTTCTTTGGTTGTTTGGCCTAAGAAGGGGCAAAAAAAAAATGCTTTAGAGAGCTATAAGGCAAATAAATATGTTGAAAATGACTTTTACCATTTCCAAGTTGCTTTTCTAGATCAGAGGTGGAAATGGCTCCATGGTTCATACGTGTCACTGGTGTATAATCCTCAAGGGTCCCGTCCTTCAGGCTGGTGGTAATCAATAAATCTTTGCCTCTTGAAACAGAAGATATTCATGTAATTTTACATATTTTGTTGCCTTAATCCCTTTGGCTATTTTAAAAGAGATGATTAAAGAAGATGTACTTATTTCTGCAGATGCATGTAAAACTAAGTGCTTTAGTAACACAATGATTAATAAAGGGAAGTTGTGTGCAATAATGAGCAAAGAAAGTACACTACTTCCTAAATGTTTCTATGCCCCACTTGCTAGGTTTGCAGTGAGTTTCTATACACATATGCAAGTGCATACCCCTGCCCCCATATGTGAGCCTTAGGAAGATTAATATAATTCCCTTCTACCACATGAAAAATATTTATTTCTGATGCACAGAAGAAAAGTAAACATAAAAATAAAGTACATGAAAGGGAAAAGAAGCATTAGATTTAGTTTCATCATATATGTTATGCATTTACTATTTGCTTTTATTGAATGTAGGCATGTAGTTAAAAAAATCACCCAATTTAAAAATTAATAATCATGGAGGCAAATAATTATTTAACAAAGCATTTTCTTCTATATATGAAAAGTGTGAGATATTGATAAACACACATACACATTATACATATATATGTGTACATATATACACATATATCACAGTATTGCTACATTTATCCTTATAACAACCTGAGATTGGGACTCTTATTGTTCCCATTTTTTGAATGCAGGAATTGAGGCATAGAAAGGTAACCTGTCGAAGATAAAGAAGAGATGTGAAAGAAACTGTCACAAAAGGAAGGAGGCAGAAAAAGAGAAGAGAGGGTGAGAGACAAAAGAAAGAGGAGGCACCCTCTGTGACACAGAGTCATGGAATAGTGGCTCATTATCACAATCGACTCTCATATGTTTTCCCTCAGAAATAGAATCCTAGCCTTGATCTGTGCTCTTTTGCCATCTGGAGTAAAAAGTGACATCACCCAGTTTCATAGCTAGGTAAAACCATGAGACTCCATTCAATGGGCTATAAATAGGAGTTTTGTATGGAATTATTGGGATGGCTCCTAAAGGTGCAGGTTCAGCTGGGAAGGATGGAATTTACCTTTCCACCTATCCTCTATCAGGCCTGCCATAACCACCTGGTGAGTGGAGTTTCAGGCACTGTCCTAGGCCATGAGGGGACCTGAAAAATGGAAGCTAAGACTTGGGTGTGAATGAGGAGCAGAGAAGGGGCCTGAATCCCTGATGAACTGCATGATTACTTTAGCCTCTTACTGGATTTATTTCATTTACCAGAGGAACATAGTATTATGCTTCAGTTAGTTTTGTTTTTTATTTTAGTTTATATGATAGTAACCTTGATCCTGATACACTGTCTTAATAGGCTCATTTTAGAAAATTTCTGAAAAGGGAAATTATTCAGTAGGCTATAGAAGTCAGTGACCCTAAAACTAGATAAAACTAAGCTGAGGATCTGTGGATGCTCTAGGTATATGGATTTGCTGACTCTTTGCTAAAATTATATTTTGATTCTTCTGGTTCAGAGATAATACAATAAAGTGGGACTCTACATTTTCCACAAAACCAATTGCATTTGTAATTTAACTATTTTTTTAATTAAGTAATCAATGCTGTGTATCAAATGGAGGGTATTTTGGTGTTATGGATATTTTAGCTGAAAATAAGTCAAGAAGATTGGAATAGTTTCGTTTGATATTTGGTCAGTCTTAGTTCTAACTGTTACAATTATGCAAGGTATTTGTCATGGGAGGGTAATGGTCATTCTGGGAAGACTTTCCATATGATCCTCTACAGTCACTGGGAGTAAATGGGGCTTTATTTTTCATCCTTTAGGATCCTCTTCCTTCTCCACAAAATTGATGTAGAGTTTAGAGTTAATTTTAATAAAAAAATAATAGTAAGTTTTGGCATAATCCATTGGACAAGATAATACAGTAGTATATTTAAAATTCTTGACTTAAGGCTGAGTTCCAATAACTTGATTTTTTAGATGATGAACTTTCAAGGCCAGCTATCACAAATATAAGTTTTCTTTAGTAACCCTTGGGTGGCCTTGCTGGGCTGATTTTACTCAACAAAAAGATAAGCCATTCTGCTTCTGTTATTTTTCTTTATTTCTCTTACACCCTTTTCATTTTGTTTGTTTTTGAAAGCATAGCAATCACTGCTTCATTAAACACAATTGTGCAACCAATATCAAAGAGACTGACAGTGTTTGCTGTCAGCTGTATAGGAATTTTTTCTGCATAAGCTGGTATACATTTTAACATACTTAGGATTCAGGCTTACAACCCTAGAATCCAACCACTTAAGTTAGTCTTAGTCAGGGTTTAAAGAAATGAGGGGATGTCCCAAAGGAATCTGTCTTTGGCCATCAGGAAACTGAATTATTAAAACTGAAAAATATGTCATAGTTTGAGCACTGAATGATTTGAGCCTTGTGCTGCCTTTTGGCAAAAGTATTGTCATAGATTTGGTAAGGCCAGCAAATCCAAAGGGTGTCAATTGAGAGATATTTTGGAAGACCTTTGAAGGTATTTTCAATACGATTCCATCTTAAAGTCACATTATATACAGGAGTTTGTCCTATAGAATCTCCATGATAGAGACTACCCTCATCCGTAATTGATAATGAAATTTGTTTTTGCAAAATAACCATTGATTTTTGCTTCAGTTTAGTTCCTGCCTGCTCTGCTCTTTGGTGACAATCGACCAAACTGGAGCCTGTGAAAGTAACTATAGTTGATTTAGTTACATTAAAAGGTCAAAATTATTGCTGCATGGAGCTAAGGTCATGACAGAACCAAAGAGCTCTGGACACAAATCTTCCTTTCATGCTCGGCTGGGTCCAATAATCCCCCAAGGCTCAGGTCTCCTGATTGCGTTTCCAGATGGTCTCCTCTGGTGTAAACACCACTCTGCTTTGTCCAATAGCTCAGCTGCCCTGGCAGAAAACAAAATAGCAGGTCAGGGTAGCACTGGGAATTACAAAGTGGGTGGCACCTGTTGCCAGATTTTGACCTCTCCTACCCTCCATTTTATACTCCTTTGCTGTTTTCATCTTTGCCTTTGTTCTTTCAGGTCAAACTCTGGTTTCTTAGCACAGAGCTAATTTCTCCAACACCCCTATCCGTCCCCATATATTCTTCGAACTAGTGCCTGGGTTTCCTGCCAATCTTGCTGTAAAGTTCTAGTAACTGCTAGTTAGTAGTTAGTAGAATTCATTGTTTGCTTATTCAACAGATGCTAGTTTTAGTATATCAGTCATTTATTCAACAAACGTTAGTTGGATGGGATGTCTAAGTAGCTACAGTGGGGAATTTAAAGGAGACAGAGACTCTTTGATGAGTTTGTCTTTCCCTCTATGGATGCTAGCCTTATACTTCTCAGCTCAACCCTCCTTTCAAGAATCAAGAAAAGCTCACCTTCTTCCTAACAGTTCTCTGAGCTGTCTTTCTAGAATTCTTTTAACACTACATTCGTAGTCTCTTCTAGCCCTCCTAATCTCTTCTTTTGTGGAGATGTTCTGGAGAATTCATGACCATTTGTTGTGTTTTCACTCAAATGGAAACTGTCCAAGAGAGATTAGCTTCTGACGCCTTTGTTTTTCCTTTTAATTTTCACTAATATATTGCTGGATATTTGATTTGTGTTTCATAAACTAGTTGAATTAATTTAACAGAACCTTTTTGCACTTAACTGTTCTCAAAGCTTCAGATGGATAACAATGCCGTGGCCAGTGGGCATGACATAGCGATGAGGAATAGCAGGTTGGCAGGAGTATCTCTGTACTGTGAGTGAAATTTTCATTTTTTTGAAAAGACTTACACACTACCTAATTTCTTATGACTGTTTAATTTCCAAATTTGAATATTTTCATAAAAGTTTATTTAAAAGATAGGGGCATTGCACAGTGAGACTTTCTGAAGAACATTTGGTAAAATGGGAAACACTGTGGTCTTAGAATCTTCTTGCTGCTGAGTAGCATGGGACATGACTGTGAAGTTGGTTGAGTCTCTTTGCATGGTTTTATGACTGGATGTGGGGGCCTCCTTTCCCCCTTTTTGTTTTATGGAGATTGGATGTCTGTGACAAGGTGACAGGCACCTGACAAGACCAGTGGTGAGCTGGCCAGGAGAAGGGGTTAGGGCAGCATGAATGTGAGTGGGCCATTTGTAACATGATACTCTGGCCTGGACAGATATCTTCAATTTTACAAAGTGGATCAAATCCCACTGCAGAGTTCCACTTCTCACTAGTCCTGGGAAGGTGTGTTTGGGCACAGTTTACTTAAAATCTCATAGATTTAAACTTTTCTTTCTGGTGCTTTGGCTTTTCTCATGTTTTACACATCACACACACAGAAAAAATAACATGGCAGCCAATATTTGCTAATGACAAATCACCTTTGACTGAGAATATATCATATCTGTTATTTCTAGTAAATGACAAATAGTAAACAAAAATATGAAAAACAAACATCTACAAATAAAACCAAAGAGAAGAAGATTACTTGGTGTTTCTCTATTTAGTCATTAATTCTTTTCTTATTTTTTTACCTAGTAAATTTAATCATTTACGTACTTTCTTATTTATTACCTTCCTACTCCGTTGATTTTTAAAAACATATTCTACTAAATTCTTGTATTAGATGGGAAACTTTATTTTGCAAGTCACAGGGCAATATCAAATTGCCCTTCCCAGTGAAGGAGAATTGTTTGGATGGCAGAGGTAGGGCTGGTTTCAGGTGGAACTTTTCTTAGCAGTTACCAGGATCATGATCAGCAGATTTCTCTTTAATTCAATAGACTTCCTTTGCTTTTGTTCTGTTGTCAGCAAATTTTGTCTTCCTGATCCTAAATTGGCCATTGACATCCCATTCCTTATACAAACCCAAACATAATTCTGCCCTTAAACTGTGAACCCTATTTTTTGGGCTTTCAAGCTTTTTAGGTCACATGCCCATCACTGACTGACTCACTGTGAACAATAGTGGATCATGTTGGTTCATCTTAACCTCAGTGAAAACCCCCCACCTCCCTGAAACACTGCCATCTCTTTTATCTGTGGGACTTGAATCAGCTTCCCCTGAAACACTGTAGGGAGAAGAGTAGATCAGGGACAATTTCAGTTTCACTCCCAAGAGAAAGGGAGCAGAACACAAGACAGTCAAAACTATTGAACACTTTCTACAAAGTTTTGTTTTTTAAAAAATAGCACATAGTTTGCACATTTTCCTCATGAATTTGAAGTACCTGGAGAAATTATAGGGTGCACAGCTTTGTACTGTATTCAGAATGTCATAGTTCTTGAGACAGAGGTGAGACAATTTTTAAGATTTCTGAAAAGTAATTGATTTATCATTCTAATCCTCCTAACATGAAACCTTTCCTGCTAATGACAACAGGAGCATCTGGAACTAATAACAGGGTTAATTTTGGACATTATGTATGGAGGGGACAAGATCTCCCAAGATGGAGGTTTTTAGCAGTTTGAAATCTTTTCTGGGTGGGAAGGAAGACTTGGATTAGTAGCTGAGATTGTCTCTTCTCCCATAAGGAAGTGTCAGCTTTATTGCAATTCTCTTTGGTGAGGCCATTTCCACATTTGTTCACAAAACCATACAATAGTGAAGGATCCATTCAGAGATGATTGGGATGTTGATCATTGTCACCTTTAAGAGGTGGCTGTGACTTGGTAACTTCAAAGATATAAAGTAAAAAAGAGGACAATAACTGCATTTTCAGTCAGTTGTTACTCTCTTGCAAGACACTGTTCTTTTCTTGCATGCACTCCTTCACCCCTCTATATACACCTGCCTCCACTATAACTTTAAAGACAGCCCTGAGACATTCAACTCATATAGTTGTCTGGATCTCAGTCAGGAGGACATCTCTGTGTTGGGATACCTTGTGCATCTTCAGATATAATTTACTGACCATAGATGAGATATAATGCGTTTTTTTTTTTTTGCTTTGGAATTATTAGTACATTGAGGTGGGAGATAATCTAGCCTTTGAATGCTCTAGATGTTATTTATGATGGCAGAAAATGGCTGCCATTTTATAGATTTTATTAGGTTCATCCTCATTTATATTTTACATATAATTTAGTACTTTGCATTTATTTCAATAATGCTACCTACTGCTTCCAGAAAGAAAAAGGAAAGTGAGAGAATAGGTATTCCTTTGAGTTGGCTGCCATTGTCACAATGGAATCTTGACCTTAACCCACAGGTGAACAATTCAGTTGTAGTTCCCTGTTGTTTTTATAATTCTTTTCTTAAAATTGCAAACAGCCCAAAGTATGTGATAATTTCTAGTGTACTTTATCTGGGAATCAGTTTTCCACTTGCAGATGTTTTAAGGAGACCTAATTGTAGATGCACATTTTCTGAAAATTGGAACCTGAAAGCTTTATGTTTTCAGAAATCTTAGAAACTAACTTTGCAAAGGTATGGAATAATAACATCTCCAAACAAAGGTTGGAAACACCCATGTAACTCTTCCACTACCTACCTTTAGAAGCAGATCACTCAGTGATAAGTAAATGTGGGAATTATTCCAATGTTGGAAGGAATATTCTTAGGAAGGATGCATGGACAAGAGTCAGATTTTAGGTTAACAGGCAGAGAGAATTTTTTGATTGGTTAACTTAAAAATCTTATCTATTTGTTAATATGCAGGCTACACTGACATTCATATTCAACAAATACAAGTACTGAGCTCAGAAAAGCATATGGCTTCTTCTCCATTTACCTCTTGTCCTATCATTGTTTAGTTTTGTTTATTAGGCACAGCCCTCTAGTAGAAAATGGTAACTCATGTTTCTAGATTCTATGGTGAAATTAAAATCCTGGACCTGGAGGGTTCCTAGCCTGGAAGGATTATGATTTCTGAAAATTTTGGCAAATTACTTTTAAGGATAAAGACAGGTATCACAGATAGGTTAATACAATGCCTGGTTTCTTGAGCACTTGCATTTTTATTAACATGAAACTAAAGGGAAAGAACCATGAAAGTTACCATTTAGTTATTGGCTTGAGCATGTCTGTCAGTTGTGTTTGAGTTTTTTAGTGTCAGTCTCTGCATATCAGAAATTCTTGTTCCACTTTTTGATTAACTTGGTCTTTTGTACTCTATGATCTCATATAAATATATAAAATTTGAGATAAAATCCTTACTCATTCTGTATAAGGTATAAGTGAGTTCACTTTATTGGGAAAGAAATTTAAATTTTAACAGAAGTTTTTCTATGCTTCAAGGCAAAGAGTTTTCCAACAGTGGGGATTTTAAGCATTTTGGCAAGTCAGTAGGAGAGAGATTTTCAACCAGCATGATTCTATTTGGCTCAGGTAAAAGTAAATCCTTCTAGGCTGACTTGCAGGTGGGTTCTTGAATCTTGGCCTATTTCAAAAACTGTTGCCTGTTCTTAATAAGTGCCATGATGTAAGGAGCCATGAACAAGCATGGTTTAAACCTATCCTATCAATAATCTTCCTCATAAGCTCTTGGCAAATAGGTTTGTTGTCTGCCATCTCCTTCTGAAGGTTTCCATTTAGCTAAACATCAGCCAACCATATGAAGCCAGGTCCACATGATTAAGCTGATTTGGTAACAATATGCATAAGAATTTACAATTTCTTATGTAAAGAATTGGAAGAAGAAAATCACAAGCATGTGTGCATGAACACACCCCAATTTTTGTTTTAATGAAAAAAAGTAGGGGCAAGAAATAAGCCTTCTGGCCTGTAGCAATTAATTTGTAGAAGGTGCTGCATATCGTATACACATGTAAACCATCAATTAAAATTGCTAATATTCTTAGTAGTTCTGTCTTTCTATGGCTCGCTGACTCTTTTGCCTTGCCCCTTCCCATTGCCATTGATTGCACTGGATTTATTCCAAGGTCTATGTATCTGTGCACCCAAACATTCCCTACCTGTCCAACTTTCTTCATTGCCAGTAGAATCAAAAGCATTTGAAGGCAACATAGACTGTCTTATACCTTGTAAATGGTCTCAAGTTAATTCTTATTAATAACAACATGCTATTATTACTAGTTACTATTGATGCCATGATGCCTTTAACAAAACAAAACAAAACATGTAACAGGGCATTTTTTTTGTAGAAGTATTTAATGAGAGTACTTACCAGATGACTGCATACTAAATTCTTTACACATGTTTATGTCTTTTATTTCCCACAAATCTGTGAAGTGGGAGTTATGAACACATTTTAAAAAATAGAACTCTGGCTACATAACTTGCCAAGGTACATAGCTAATGAATAGTAGAATCAGAATTCAAACTCTTATTCCCTCATCCCAGAGTCCTCCACCCATGCTCTCACTACTTATGTAAAAATAGAACTTGACCTGTATCATTGTGACACTTAGGAAAGAACACACTTTAGAAGATTAGTTAGCATGTTAGGTCATTTGAAAATAGGTGGCTTGCTTATCTGTATCCTAAACTAATAATACTCTTCAGCTTCATTACATCTGGTCAGCTAAAAGAAACAGGGAAGGATAGAAGATGCTTGGTATTTCAGTGATGAGAGTGATGGATTATAATGTGAATTCACAGCTTGGGTTATTAGAGCCAGGTGAGTGGGTAAGTGGATTGAGATTCATCAAAATCAGCAGACCTAGCTTGGAGCCCTCCCTCCCAAACTCCTTAGGCTGAACATTACCTTTTAATAGCATATTTTCCCCTGAAGAGTTGCCCTTGATAGTCATCTCAACCACATCTACAAGAATAAACATGTGCAAATAAGAGGACAGATGCCCTTCACTTCCATCTTGACTCCTGGTGTGTCAAACAGTGTCGTGTATTAAATCACTAGCGTGGTTTATAGAGTCTAACACTGTCCTGTCCAACAGGACTTTTTATGGTGAGGGAAATGCTCCATGTCTGTCCTGTCCAATGTGGTAACCTCCTGTCATATGTGGCTGAAATTCTGCACACTTCAAATGTGGCTAAACAGAAGGACAGAATTTTAAGCTTATTTAATTCTACATAATTTAAGCTGAAATTTAGGTCACTTTGAGGTTAGTGGCTATGTTATTGGACAGCACGAGCCTGAAATTTTAACCTGGAGTTGGACCTTAGAGTTCATAAAAGGCAATACATTCATTTTATTTTAGAAGAATCTAGGACCAGAATGTGAAAACTGATAAGCCAAGCCTGGAATCTTGGTCTCTTTACTCCTCATCCATTGTTTATTCCAATGTAACTGAAAAATGGTTCTAAATGTTCTCTTGAACTTCAGAATTTTAGGATTATTGCTTATGTTTACAAAAGCATTGCAAAAAAAATAAATTACTAAATTAGTCATATGCTGACATGTTTACACATTTGCTAGATTGAATGTAAAGTTTTCTTCTCATCTTTTTTTTTTCTGTTAATTCCTCTTTCCAAAATTTTAGGGTCATTTCTTAAAAAATGAACTGAGTGTCTTTCAGGTGTATTTGAGCCATCTGTGTTTTATGTGAAATGTGTTTGTATACTTTGCACATTTTCCATCGGTGTATTTTTTTTCTTATTTACTTAAAGGGATTTTATATATAAGGTGAAGAGTTATACTTTCTTTGTGTTTTTTTCAGATATTCATATATTTTAAGTATATAAAATTATGTGTTCTTTCTTTTTAAGAAAATGATACAATGTCATGTACATGGCTCTATACATTTCTTTTTTTCATTAAACAGTATTTCTTGGGAATCTTTCCCTGTACATTCTTTTTTTCACTAAAAAATATATCTTGGGCATTTTTCCCAGTGAGTACATAATTTACTCTTTTTATTTTACTTGATACTTTTTAGTTATACATAATACTAGAATTCATTTTGACATAATTTTAAAAGCATGGAATATAATTTGCTCTGATTCAGTCCCCAACACTTTCCTTCCCCACTTCCCCCTCTTCCCTCTACAAACTTTACTCTTAAGCAAGTGCCCAGAATTCCATTGTACACACCCACCATAGTTTATTTCTCCTTCTGATGGGCATTTAATTTTTCCCCATATTTTATCATCTTAAAAGTAAAGTTTCACAGAATAACCTTGCATTTATTATTTCTATATGTGCAAATATAATGTAGGATAATTCCTAGGGACAAAATACTAGGTCAAATGATGTGTATGCATTTTTAATTTTGATAAATGTTATAACTTGCTCTCCATAGAGGTCACATCGTTTTACATAACCAACAATATATAATCTCTATACCCTCATCAACACAGTGTGTGATCAAATTAATTGATCCTTACTTTTCTGATAGGGGAACAAAATCTCAATGTTGTTTAAATTTACACTTTTATTATTACAAGGCAGCGTATTTCATGTGTATCAGAGTAATTTGCGTGTCATTTTAAGTCAAATGTGTTTGTCTACTTTGTCCATTTTACATAAATATTTTTTCTTACTAACTTTTAGGGCAAAAAATACTGTGTGTGTGTGTGTGTGTGTGTGTGTGTGTGTGTGTGTGTGTTGTTTAATATCTTTCTTTAGAGCTTCTTGTTTTGAGTCATAATTTGAAAGACCTCCCTTCTTCTGTAAGTATAAAATAATTACTTTAATGAATTTGAAATTGAACCTAAATATGTATAAGTATGTATGACTCAAACATCCTTTATCAAGCAAACCACCCATTCTCCATTTGTTTGGAGATTGCACCTTTATCACATGTAGAATGTTAATTAACCTTTAAATCTGTATCTTGCTTTGTAGTCTGATCTGAGGAATCTGTCTGGTATCACTTGTTCTAATTAGTTTAGATTTATAGTATATTTTAATTTATTGTAAGACTATTCCTCCATCGATACATTTCCTTTTCAAACTGTTCCTCACTGTGCTTGCCTGTTTCTATTTCCTTATAAAATTGCATTCATCTTGTCTCTTTCTAAAATAATTTCTCTTGGTATTTTAATATGATTATGTTAAATTTCAAGATTGATCTAGAGTCATCTAAATGGCATGATCTTTCTATATGGTAACATTGTATGTCTTTCTGTTTGTTTAGCATTTGTTTCTTCTGAGAGTATTCTACGATTTAACTCCAATAAATCTTACACAATTAGTTTATTTCCACATTGTTCTTTGTGTGCCTTTGAAATGAGGTCTTTGCTTTTATGTAAGAAGGTTGTTGACACATGTATGTTAACTTTGAACTTTCCTAAATTCTCTTATTTAAAAAAAAATACTTTAGGGCTAGGGATGTAGCTCAGTGGTAAAGCACTTGCCTAGCATTCGTGTGGCCTGGGGTTTGATCCCCGCACTGAAAAAAAAATAGTAATAATAGCAGTTGACACTCATGTTTTCCAAGGACCCAAGAATGGATTAACAAAATGTTTTTTTAAATTTTATATCTTTCTTTTTATCTTTTAAGTCCTTAATTTTAA
Source organism: Spermophilus citellus (assembly GCF_964194105.1). NCBI lineage: Eukaryota > Metazoa > Chordata > Mammalia > Rodentia > Sciuridae > Spermophilus > Spermophilus citellus. The sequence goes on from NC_138196.1 coordinate 27,829,213, forward strand.
CATGTGATCTAATTATATTCATTACTTCCTCCAGAATTAAACTATCATAGAATTTTTTGGCAACTTTTTTTTTCCTCTTCTTCAAAATTGGAAAAAAATCTACATTTTCCCCTAGAAACATAATGCTGGCATGTAGATAGAGATGTAAATATTTTATTGTGTGCTTTTGTCTGGAATGATCTTGAATTTCATCAAATATTATCATCTGTGATAATGTTTTTATTGTATTCATAGGCTTATTAATAGTATGAGTTAAATTATTATTTTACCCTTATCATTTTAAAAGCCTTATTGCTTTAGCTTTTGTTCACTCTGGTTCCATTCCTTGCTCACTGTTCTTTTCTAGCTGTTGTCATATATAAGAATCCCAGATTTATAGTAATCTTACTATGAATTCAGTGGTACCTTCTTTACCTTGAGTTAAAGCAAATGTGCCCATCAAAAGAGCAAAGTGTCCAATGATAATAGCTGGAAATTGAGTCACAAATAAATGGAAAATGGTTTCTTCATTGCTATTTGTGTGTGTGTGCTGTGTGCTGCTTTTTTCTCCAAAGGAGTAGACTGTTATTCCACGTTATGGAGTTGTGCTATTGTGAAATTCTCCAGTGATGGAAAAGGAGAATAATGTCTACTAAACCTGCTAGAATATGAGGCAAGGGGATCTTTTTCTGTGCCCAAGTCAGAAAACTGTTTCCCTTCTCCTATTTTAGAGCAATGTATTTTATGTCACAGAGTAACTTACTGTCTTCTCAAATGTTTATCTCCAAATTACATTTTATATTCTAGTCACTCACAAGATGAAAACAGGAAATGTATTTGAGGAAAGGCAAAATGTCAGCGTGTCTAGAACATAGAAATACTTGGTGAAGAACTTTTGGCTTTCTCTTTGGCTCGGCCTACAGCCAGTCAATGTCACTCAGTGTGTTCAGGTCTCTCATTAGTCAAACAGGGTGGCTGGGCATTTCCTGTGAAATTGCCAGTGTGAGATTGTAACCCTCAGGGGAGGGATCCAGGAGGAGAAGGAACCAGACAGCTGGCCTCTGGGAGCCACCAGATGGGAGCAAATTCCCAAGGCCGATGTGAAGAACTGTCTAGAATGACAGAGTTGTTTAGTGGAGGAGCCCTCTAAAGCCAAATGTTCTGAGCGTCCCTGCAAGCAGAGCAAATGAGCACATACTGTGTTCATGTTGAAAAGGACAAATGACTGTACCAATAGAGTAATAAACAATTTAAGAAAATATATGTAGCCTAAATTTAGTATCAAGGCAGCAGGCAAAATGACTTACTCCAATTTGTGATGGTCCTGTTGCAAAAGCAATGGCAAAGCCAGTTAGACCCTAATCACGGAATATAGCCGATGTATCAATGGAGATGGCCCAAGTGCAGGCTTTTCAAATAAGATAAATCATCTGTGAAGAAAGAAAAGGTCAATGTAATATTCTTTCCCTGTCTCTCTGTCTCTCTCTCTCATCTGAATTAAATGGAAACATTAAAATTCCTTCCAAGACAAGAAAAATCAGCACATAAGATAATGCAGTCTCCTTCCTACCCAGCCAAGTCTGACTGCATTCCACCTGAGCCTTGCCTTGGTCTTTTTAATTTTCATCCTAGAATAATTTGGCTACTTTGTAGAAAATCAGAAGTCTAGTGCTAACCTCACACCATTTAGTCATGCATACCTGAGCCATTATCCTCTGCCCCTGATGACATAGAAGATTGGTTTTTCCATCTTTCAGATCGAACATGATGAGTGCACACACCACACACATACACACACACACTCATGCTCTTTTCTCACAGTTGAGGGTACGTATATGCTGTCTGTGAGCATCCTTCAATCATTCAGTATCTGGAACACCTAATAATTTTGCATCACACTGCTTGGTGTGTGTAGGATACAGACAAGAAGAGGGAAGGGAAAAGACCCTATGTGGAGTGGTTGAGAGGAGGCATGCTTTCAGTTTCCATGCAGTATGTATTTCTTAACTTTGACCTATACTTTATTCTTACATTTGTTTTGGTTTAGCATCTATTCATTCATTTATACAGGGGAGTATTTTCCATGAATATTTTGGAATGCCTCCTATGTGCCAGGCATTGTGATAGATTACAGAGGTGTGGAAACAAATTAGAATCCTTCTCTCCAGGAGATTTCAATATTTATATTTATTTGCAATAAAAGTTTAAGGATACTAGCATTTGCCTGCCTAGGGTGTAGTTGGATCACAAAAGAAGGAACATCATTTCTGTTGCTAAGGGTTGAGGTTTGCACGACTGAAAAGGGATCATTAAACAGTTTTGAGTAAGTACCACATTTGTCAGGGAGGCAAGAGTGGGGGGGCATTTTAGGGAAACACAGAAGATGCATAGAAAGCCATGGAGATTTTAGGGAACTTCTATAATGTACTGGAGGGATAGGTCTTTTAAGAGTCCAGGCTGGAGAAGTACAAAGTACTAGATCATGGAGACTCTTGCATACCATTTTGGAGAATTGGGACTTTCACCTGTGCACATCAAGAAACCATGAACAGAATTTGTACCATAGCAAAGATTTATTTCTGACAGAAATATGGAAAACAAGAATTAAGATAGGGATTTCAATTGCTTGGCTGTTTTGAGGGTGTGATCCATAGATAAAAGACAAAAACAAAATGCAAACCAGAGAATAGACCATAAAAGAATACCTACCTATTATATTCAGCAACTTTTGGTTTAGTCAACATTTAAGAAAAAACAGACCTATAATATTAATAAAATAAGGTGTTAGACACTCATTCCTTAAATTTCATGTATAAATGTAAGAGGAATGCTTTATTTTATTAAGTAAATTAATTTCTGATTTAAAAATTCATACTAGGGCTGGTGATATAGTTCAGCTGGTAGAGTGCTTGCCTCGTATGTATAAGGTCCTAGGTTCAATCAAAAAAAATTCATACTGATTACAAATTGCAAATCATTTAAGGAATCATGATCCTCTTTCTCAGTCTCTTTACATTACAAAATTTAGAGAGTGACCCACACATGTAGATGACGTCAGGGCTCCAGAGGATTTCAGAGACCATCTTCATCAGTGATTTTTAAGATAAAATCATTATCCATGTCTTCTAGCAGAAGCTTCCCTGGGAGCCCCAATATGCACAGAAGTGTTAGAGGTAGACACAGGCTATGCCCTCTGCCAACATTCCTCATTATTCTGCCCAGCTCTGTATTACACTGGCACAATTATAAAACTTAGCTTGGCAGACCTTCTTATTTCACTGGGGCACAAAGGATCACAGAAAGGGAGAGACTAAATCACCCAAGGAGTCATGACTAACTGGTTAGTTAATGGTAGAAGAAAGGATTCCAGGTCATCCTGATTTTTTTAAATCAATTTTTATTAATGACTTACTGTTACTATCATGAAGGGTTTGTTTTCTCTCTTCTTTTGATTCTAAATGAACATGCAACAAGTTGACTGGATGGAGTGAGCTACACCCAATGCCACCATTTTTTCTCATTGATTAATCCTTCCATTTCAGTTGTGGGAACCTCAAGACTATGGGTTCATAACCTCTTCCACTAATCATTTTCTGACCATCATATTTTCTCTACCCACCTCTCCTTTCTGTATTTTTATCCTAACACCTATTACTCTAAGTAATCATTGCTAGTTTGTTGTTTTTCCTCACTAGACTGAGTGCTTTAGGCCAGGAAACATGTCTTTTTATCCATAGAATCTGGCACAATCCATGATATGTAGTAAAACAATATAAAATTGTTTAATAAATAATGAGATAAAGATATGCCTCTAACTTTGGCAGTGGGATAACATGAATGGGGGAATTTACCTTTTTGTGTTTGTCCCCTGCTTTGTCAGGAACAGTTTTACCATCTATAGTGGACCAGCTGCTGCCTTAGGTGACACTCTTACCAAACCATGGATTTCAAAGGATATCCCAGACACTGTGAAATGACTTTAAGACACAAAATTATCTGTCCTGAAATAATCTACTATAAACCATTATTGGCACAGAGATTGAGCAAAGTATAAAGTTTTTTTCCCCCTAGATCAGCATTCAGAATTAGGGTTTGGACATAATAGGACACCTGTGTTCTCACAGCTATTAAAAAGAAGAAAAACTTTCATATTGAATCATTGAACTTTGCAGCCAGCCCCAGTCCCATTAATTTTCATATACAGGAACAATGTAACATGATTACTCACCAGCCACAGAAATAGTGGTTTTATAAATCTTATGTGGTAGTTGCTGAAAGAGACAGGGTTGTGCTCCCATTGTCAATACTATCCAAAATTCACCTTGGAAATGAGTGGCTTTGGCTTTTGATACCATCTGGATGTATATTGGGTCACTAGATGTCATGTGGATTAACATTTCTCTAATTTTCAGATCATCTGATGAGAAAGCAGTAATTTTTCCTCACTCTGGTGGTGGCCTGCCTTTTTCCTAGAGATGGCTCTTTTAATAAGGGAAGTTGGCCTCACTCTGTTATTTACGGAAGTGCACCCATGCCTGGTGCTTTCTGATGGCTTGGTTGCTTAATCCTGTTTGATTTAGTCCTACAGTGTTTGGGAGAGGTCATGGACAGTAGCTTCATTGATGTGAGTCACATTCAAATTGCTAACAACCTGATTATGTATATGACATTAAGGAAGGAAAACCTTTTATTCCTGACCTCCAGTCACTCTTCCTCTTTAGCATCTATTGATGATGCTGTGATCTTCATAGTTTAAATTATCATTAAAAAAAGGAAACTCATACTGTTACTGGTAAGTGTGTGAATAGCCTATGGGGGATTGGTTCTGGTTTTAGTTTTTTAGAGTCTTGCTAATTTGCTAAAGCTAACCTTAAACTTGTGATCCTCCTGACTCTGTCTCCCAAGTCATTGGGAATACAGGTAGGTGGCACTAGTTCCAGGTCAGTTTTATACTTTTGTAGGTCAATGTTAATGTAGTGGATATACTCTTTTGTTGAGTATCCAACTCTAGGGCTTCATTTACATAAATATTAACTCATTTAATGCTCCCAACAAACCTGGACTACTTGGCCCAAAGAGATTAAGTAACTTGCTTGATGTTACAGACTTGGGAAATAGAAAACCAGATCCTAATCCAGCTGGCTTGGCTTCCAGTCTTGAGCTATGCTCCATGATAGCATGCTGACCATGGGTGGAATGAGAACAGGGTCCTCTGTGGTTTCCCATGATACTCTTTATAAACTGTCTCATCTCAGAAGTTAGCATCTTAGTCAGCAGGCTTATTACCCCAGAAGGTCCTGTGACTCTGCCTTGCACTCTGTAGGCAGCTGTCTGCTGTCCTTCTTGGCTTCTGGAAGTGTCAAGTTCCTCTCCTAATCAGCCACCTCTAAGAGGTAGGGATGATGGCAGGATTTTCCTGCCAAAGAGAAACTCCACGAGGAGGAAATGGTTGTGTTATGCTCAGTCTAACACAACTAAAAGACACCCAGGGAGCTCCTGAACCCAATTGCCCATCATGATCTTACTTTAGTTTCATTATCAATGTTTTTCTGCTGCTCCTTTGAGTTTCAGCTTATCCATCTGTGAATGGAGATAAGAAAATCTACCTCCAAAAGGTCACTATAAGAATTAAATGATATCAAATTTTAAAAGTACTTCTGTAGAATCTGGCACATTCCAAGGGTTTGATGAATGTATTTTTCCTTTGCCTTATCCAAAGGCATTTCTGAAAAGAAAATTGAGAGTGAGTTTTGGGGATTTTTTTAAAAAAAAAGGTTAAAAAGGCCAAGGCTTCTGTGGATTCTCTCCTCACCTGTCTCTCCTTAGAAGTCTTTTCATTTGAGAACTGCTTGTTTTTTTATGGTTGCATAAATGTATTAAATTTCTGGTATGTTGGGTGTAATTCTATCAGTATTCTCCAGGTTCAAACCCTTTTAGGAAAATCCTTCCATAAAGAGGTTGTTCTTCTTTTTAAGTATATTATTTATTAACTTACTTCTCCTGATATATTAAAATAGATCCTCTCTACATATTACATTGCTTTCAACTGAGGGTGTTCTAGCTGTCATCATTATGGTTCAGTTCATCCCATTTGGGACTCCAGTAATCCATTAAAATGTTCATTAATTTTGGAATTTTAGGAATAGGCTTTTGCAAGTGGTTGCAGTCTGGTTTTGAAGCAGGGAGAAAATGCTCTATTTGATAGCCCCTGGTTAGCAGAGGTGAATAAAGACCATAGACCTAAAAGACTGTGTTTTGGTTTTTTTTTTTTTTAATTCTTTTGTCAGGAAAGTCACTTTGATCCTAATTAGAAGATTAGAATCTCTTTAATTGCATTCTGACCAGCGACTTTGGGGGTTCAATTTGGGAACTTGCCATATGTTTCATTTGAATGAATGCATTTGAGATGAACATTATCTTACTGAAGCTGCTATTCATGAAGCCCAAAAGACAGACTTTAGTATAGGTTTTATTTCCTTATTTGAATGTCAAACTACTGTTCTCAGAATAGGTTTTTATATGCAACAATATGCACTTAATTTATTATGTATTTATAAGACCTCACTATATCATGCTGTCTGTAGAGCAGAATTCAAAATAAGGCAGTGCAATCTTGGATCTCATGCCAAAGAGTCTGTTTCTTGATGAATTTAAAAAGCTTTGTAATACAGGTGGCCCTCCATATCAGCAGGTTCTGTATCCACAGATTCTGACAACTGTGTATCAAAGATGTTTTTAAACACTGATCTGTATGAACATATATAGACCTTTTCCTTGTCATTATCCCCAAACAATAGAGTAGCATAACTATTTACACATCAGTTACATTGTATTATATTCTATAAGTAACCTAGAGATGATTTAAAGTATATGGGAGGATGTGTATAGGTCATATGAAAATACCACACAGTTTTATTGAAGGGACATGAATATCTGGGGGTTAGGGTATCCACAAAGATCCCTGCAACTAATCCCCAGCAGATATCAAGTAAGAAACGTTCAGTTTTGATATCCATGGAATAAAGTCCTCATGGCAGGACTTAAGTGTGAGGTTAATCCAAGCAGGTCAAGCAGGGCGAATAATCTCTTCAATCAAGAGTATTAAAATTACTGCTGATAATCAAGCCTTTTCACAAATATTCATTCTCTCTTAGGTATAGGCAGGAAGTTCTGAGTGTAAGTAAACTCTAAATTTACTTTATAACTTTGTTTTTGTATACATAATATAAAGTGAGCTGAAGAACTCAGGAGGATGCTGTCTAGTTCCTTGGGTGTTATAAATCCTGAGGTTTAATTGACAAAATGATGAATTTCTATTATGCCTGCATTCAGCCTTGAGGGCCTAAAAACAACATGAGGCAGTTAATTACTAGCACTATTCTCTGTTTTACATTTTTGTTCATTACCAGCAACTTCCTTACTATTTATAGTTATATAATGTTGTGCTAGTAGATGTTTATTCTCAACATCTTCTGACTTCGGTATCCAACAAACATTTGTTAATGTCTAAAGTGTGCAAATCATGCTATGTATTTCTTAAGTTCCCAAAAGAACCTAGATTGCAGTTTGGGACTAGGAGCTTGCACAATATTAACAGTCTCTGTTTGCAGCTTCTCAATGGAGTTGTAAGGTAGGATAGAAAGTATGTTAAGGGGGACTCATAGCATGCTGTAAGAATTTCAATGAAATCAACTTGTGTCTTTTCTTATATTCCCTCTGAATTGCTTTTCTCTACAAATAAATAAGCACAGGACTGTGAAAACCCAACAACAGTGGTGTTTTACCAGTTGGAAAAATGATGAATATTAAACGTTCCACATTGGAATCAGTGAGGCTGGGGAAGTTCCATTGTGTCTTTTTTCAAAGAATTTATATCATCTGCCTGCCTGTTCAATCTCAGGCACTGTAGGTGGATAGACGGCACATATCTGAATGAAAAAAACTCATCACTCATTATTCTCTACAGGAATCCTGAAGCACTTAGGGAATCCGAGGTTTGGGAAGGTTCTGAGCAGTCCCATTGCAGGTCTCCCTTTTATGTGCCATTGTAAATATAAATAATTTTACTTATTCTTAATAATTTTTAATTGGTTTTCTGTGATCTCTCTAGCTTTTCAAGGTAACTTTTTAAACTTATGCCAGCCAACATATGAAATACCCTTTTCAACTGTGAGATACATTATATTTTTCCAAGTTTATCCAAGACATTGGAAAGACATTAAAACAACAGAGCCACAAACAGAACCTCTCTATCCCACACTTAAACTCTCCTACTAAACAACATACTTTCCTTCATTCTACAAGTATTTGCTGGGCAAGGATTCATCTTTAGGGTGTTAGGAGGAATGATTCAAAGTGCTAGGCATTAGTTACCTAGTGATGAATACAATAGATACAACCCTTGTTCATACAGGGCATAAGGTCTACACCTAAGAGGATGCATTTGTTCAAACAGCTAAAAAAGCTCACTCCTCTCTTTTTCAGCAATGAAAAGAATGCCTTCCCTGAATATCTCCTATCTTCTTCTGCCAGTCTTTCCTCATGCTCTCCCAGAGTAAACTCCTTTTTATAATTTTTCTGGCTCTCATAACCTTAGGCATTCAAAAGAGGCCATGTAAATGTTACCAGCTCCAAAAATCCCATCCACACCTGTGAGATCTTTTAACATGTGGCACTGATTTCTACTGTCATGTTTTGAAACCTTCTCATATAAACTCACACTTCCCTTTCCAACACAATGATGCCTTTGATATTGTTGTATCCAAACTAAGCACAGTGACTATAATTCAGGGAAAGTGACTCTAGACCCCTTTTATTCTAGAAGAATAAAGATGTTTAGTAAGAGTGCATAAGAGTCTCATTCACCAATAATCATTCAAGGTCAGAGAAATCTCAGATTGACACTAGGTCTCTTAACTATTTTAATTCTGGATGCAGAAAACCTCTGGAAGCTTTTTTTTTTTCTTTCTTGAAGATTCAACTCATAGACCATTTGAAGCTTTGGACATACAATAAGGCACAAAGAAACATTTTCATGATAAAAGTAAATGGGGATGGGTCTGGGGTTCATGAATTGGTCAAATCCGAATAAAAAATTACTAGGTGTTTCTTATCTGTTTACATGCTCTGTGATTTCTAACAGTATGAAAAATAGCATTTCAGAGTCCTAAATATTGATTAGGCATTTAAAGAGTACAAAGTTCAAAGATGCAATAACTAGATGATTGCCTCTAAAATCCAACAGGGTTTTTTGGATGACACAAGAGTGCTTAATCATGTTATTTTTTTTTTTTCCGACAAAGCCATGTGGTTGGTCAATATTTTCATTCCCTAAGGACCCATGGAATTATGAGAGTTTATCTTCATAGTCACCCAGGCTCATATTGGCATGGATCAGGTAATGCAGTTCACATAGCAAATAGGCCTCCTTTGTTAGATACAGGGGTGGAGTCTGAGGAATGAACACATTTTTCTTTTAAAACAGGCTCCATAGAGATGGAAGGGAGGAAACAAATGTAACCCAAGTGCTCCTTTTGTGTTAGACATGGTACTTTATGCTCTGCATACATCATCTCATTTAACCAACAAGCCTTTATAGCTACAGCCAAAGGAAACAGTTACGAAGACTTAAGCCTCTTGCTTAAGATCATGAGCTAGTAAGTGGCAGAGCTGGTGACCTGAATTCCTGGTTTCAAGCCTTAAATGAGGCTTTCACTCCTATACAGCATGGCAGCATATCAGAGTATTTAACAATTATATTTATGCAAATGTATTTCTGAAAATGCCAAGAGACTATGAGAAGAGCATATTGACATTGTTGCTTTTTAGGAAAGAAGACTAAATTCATTTCAAACAACCCATGTTCACTTCACCTGGAGTTTCCCTGAGATAAACTGGTGGCTCACTCTTGGTCACCATGGTGGAGTAACAGCTGTCCACTAGGCAGATAACAAATGATATTTCATTCTTTTTTCCTGCTTCTTATGAGAAGGCCACGGTGAACTTCTTTGTATTCCTCATCCTTCAGCTACGAGATAGTGTTGTGTTTTCCTGAAAGGATCTTGTACTGAGCCAGCCTCAACAGTCCATTGAGAATGGAATGTTGGCTCTGTCACACTTACCTGAAGCTTTCATGGCTCTACTACTGATTAAGAGGTGGAGGAATATGAATTCTCTAGTAATAGTTTGCTGAAATCAGCAGGTTAGTTATGTTGTCCAAAAGTCTGCATCAGTAATGCACCTCTTTAGAATCTATGTATACATTGAATTTCTTGTCCCTGGTTGTGGTAATTTTGGGTTTAATATGTTTTTTAAAAGATGAGAAAATAAAATGTGATGAAGCTTTATGATAACCTTTCTAAATAATCTGCTTACAGAATTGTTCTGTCCTCTCCTTATGAATTTCCTTCCCTAAATAGATGCATTGATACAGCTTCATTTCTCCATTCCTACCCCTGCAGATTCCTTTCCTTACCTGTCCTCCCTGCCAGCTTTCTTGCCCTCTGGCCTCCCTTACCTCCCTTTGTGACCAGGACTGGCATTGGGATTTAATTTGGTGTTTCCTCCTCCATTGTTGCTGGATTGAGGTCCACTCACAAACTCCCAGTCACCTCCCTCTCCACTTCTGTGGCCAATGTTCCTTCCAGCTCCATCACCAGTTTTAAAGACAGTCTGTACTTTCTTGTCATCCTTTAGTGGTTTTTAAATCACCCACTTTCTATCTGACCCCTGTGACCTCTCATCTGCCCTTTCTACTCAAATGAAGTAACTTTCTGAGGAACCATCCATAACTTCTGTTACAGAGTCCAATCAATACTTATTTTCTGCAGCACTTGCTGTTGCTGGGTACCCACTCCCTCAAGTTTCTTCTCCCATAGCTCGGGTCACTGTCCCAGTGTTGGTGTTTGTACACTCACGCTACATTATATATGAGTCAAAAAGAGCATTTCGAAAATGAAATGATTCAATGGGTCTCCTAAAAAGGTAGCCAGAATATGTAGATGCAATTTGTCAGAGTTAGTAAGCTCACCACATTATGTTGAAAGAGGAGAAAGGAAAAGCCAAAGCCCGGAGTCCATACCACTAATTAAAAGATGACTACTTTTTTTCTTCTTTAACTATTAAGGAATATAAATAAACGTGTGCTGATGTCTTGAGAATAGCCTCAGTGGCAAAGGATATATTGAAGTATTTCTTTGGAAAAATGTCTTTCCATTTCCTGTGGTTATTCCAAATGTAAAAATTGGCACCATTTCCTGAAAAGATCATGTGAGTGTTCTATGAGGCCTGGTTGGTAAAAGATGATGTTACTGAAATATTTGAAACTAAAAAATTTTTTTGTGTCATATCCTTTTTTGTTGTTTGGATATAAGCAGAAGTGTCAACTTTAAAAGAATATTATAAAACAGATATTTTATGATTACATTGTTTTAGTTTTATTTGAAAAGAAAATTGTAAAATGCAAAGAGAAGACCCACATTCACTGTTAATGAAAATGTAAGAAAATACATCAATTTTGTGTCTGCCATATCCAGCACCAGTAGGATAGGAAGCTATGAAAATGAAGGCAAGGACTACATACTAACACTCGATTTCATTATTGTAACTCCTGGGCCCATCATCCTTTTGTTTCTTCCATCCTGGTAGAATCTAAGGCGCAGTCATTTTCATGACGGTGTAGACTATACCAAAGAGTTACTTTACCTGCCACATCTGAAGCTCATTTACAAACCATAGTTCCCCCAGAAGGAGTGTGTGCTTGACATAGATTGAATACAGATACTTGACAAATGAATTGGTACAATAATGGTTTAAATCACAAATTGGCTTTTTGTTTTGTTTTTTATTTGTTTGTTTGTTTGTTTTGGTACCAGGGATTGAACTCAGGGGTACTTGACCACTGTGCCACATCCCCAATCCTATTTTGTATTTTATTTAGAGACAGGGTCTCACTGAGTTACTTAGTGTCTTGCCATTGCTGTGGCTGGCTTTTGACTTGTGATCCTCCTGTCTCAGCCTCCTGAGTCATTGGGATTCCAGGTGTATGCCACCACACCCAGGCCACAAAGAGTTTTTTACAGACATAAGTTGCTTCATTAAAAAACACTTATAATGTAGCTATCAAAAATATGGCAATCACTCTTAATAGATAATAAGCTCTATTCTGGACAGAAAGTGTGTTTGTACATTCAACTATTAAAGAAAACTTATTTCTGATGATTGGATAGACATATTTGATTTTTCATTCCATCTTTCAGAAAATGAAGATGCTACTTGTCTTTCATCTGACCTTTCAAAGTCAGATGGAATCTGGAAAATCCAGCTGCATTTCCATTGCACTTTTTTTTGCTTGGCCATTTTCCATGGCGGGTAGGTGGTCAGTGTCTAGATTTGAAAAATAGCCCAAATTGCTTAGTTTTTCCTAAGGTTTAATACTTAGAAACAGAAGTAGCACCCTCTAGCAAAACTGTTACCAGGAACACAGTAAGCTTTTCAGGGTTATTTATGAGTAAGAGATGAATAGCCTTGTCCTCGCAGTGAGAGAAATAGAGTGGATCCCAGTTTGCTTGCAGCGCAAGAACACTTGATGAGAGAGAACACTGGTATACAGGGTTTCAAACACAAGAGAGCAAACCCAGAGGCACTCCTGAGTTTGCTTTGCCCTATGGGTTCAAAATAAGTATATTATGTTTAATTAATTCTAAGTCTGTAAGTGCTGCTCTAACAATGTCAGCAGTCCAAGTTAAAGACATTTGTGGTGATGTTTGTAATCATGAAAATGTTCATATGCTGATGACATAGTAATAACAATTTAAAATAAAAGAATACTTATGTACAGGAAAGTAGTTCTGTGGAACAGAATTAGATCAAGGCAAGGTTGCATGGTGGGCATTTAGTCGTGAAAATATCAGTCTGTACCTAATGATTGCTGTGAATCAGCCTTCAAACCCATTAGATGTGCCATTTAACCAGGCAACATATGCCCATTATTTTTTAGCAGAAAAAGCAATGGCCATATGTTCAATAGTTATTGAATTGTGACTAGCAGGTGTGCTTCACCATAATAACAATGATGACAATAATAATATCTTCAGCCTCAACTCTCGCCACAGTAAGGACAAAGGAGGAAAAGCAATAATTATTTGAAGAATTTGAGTATTGTAAGAAGCCAATCTAGATATTTTAAAGCAAATTTCACTTTTAATAGCCAGCATTCTTCTTTCTTTTCTCCTCCTTAGTTTGGATAATTTTCTTTGAGTTCCATTTTACTCCTTTACCTACATTAACCCTATGCAATTTCATCTCATGTTATTGATTATGTTCCTGTATATTTGCAATGGGTCCTCAAAAATTTTTTTATTTTTACTTTCACATATTGCAGTATTTGACCCTCCTAGCAACTGGGTTGAAGAGGTAGAAGAGAGACATTGTTGCTTGTTTTCCCTTTAAAAAGCTGTGGTTCAGAGAGGTTAAGTGACTGTTTCTACTCCACAAAAAGAAATATGTTGCAATTTTTCTGGTGAAGCTGTCATTCTTAGAGATAGTAAAGTGACCACACTAATAGAGTGTTACACATGTGTCACTCTGCTGGAAAACATATTGTGTCGGGATGTCAAGAACAGGAAGAGGAAACACAGATTGATGAAATAAGAGCTGTGCTATTGAAGGAACACTTAAAGCATGCACCAGGTAGGTTCTAGAATATGATCCCCTTCCTTTTAGCTGTGTATTTCAGTACTGAATACATCATGATAAATTTTTAAAAGGGCAGACTAGTGTTAAACCATTCATATAAAGTGTCATGTTGGTACAATATAGAATGGTTTACATAATTAATAGCACATCCCTCTGTAGGCTAACTAGGAGATACACATATTACCATAGGGGAAGCAATTTTTGGAATTGATTACTCACATGTTTTTTAATTAAAAATTTGTAAATGGAACTTAAACTCAAGGAGAAAAATGAAGAATCAAAATAACAAACAAAATTTCTAATTTTTCCAGGAAAATTTCCTTCCCATATAGTAGCCATCACAACTGCGGCCATGCAATCCACTGGAGTCAGTCTTCCATGCATCTGAAGATATGATGCAGGACAGGAGGTACAGTTTAGCCAAGCTTTGGGGGGAAACTGGAATGAGGAATTTGACATCCTTGGGCCTTTTCCCTTTTTTTTTTTTTTGTCTTGATGGGCAAACACTTTTCCTAAGTCATCCTTGTAAAAAGTCTTGGACCCATAATGACCAATTGTCATACCATAAATCTGATGCTTCATCCATGTCTGATAGTACTCTGGTGGTCATTTCAGGTTACAGATTTCACCTTTAAGATTTCTTAAAGAGAAGTCTGACAATTCATCCTGCCTTAGAAGAAGAAAAATCAGGCACCTTTTTTCATTAGGATGTGAGCCATGATAACAGCAGCTTGTTATCAGGCTTGGCATTTCCCAAGGTTAGAGGCCACATATGACCACATATGATACATACTAAAATGTGTGTTTCATATCTTGCATGAGTTTGGAGTGTAAACAACCTTGAAATTGAGCTTGGAGGAAAGGAAATACTTGAAAAGTATTTATTCTTTTAAATCCGAATATAACTTAGAACTTAAAATATGTTCTATCTTAAAACAGGTGGCAGATCGCTTTTTATTTCTGTGCATAGGGAGAAAGATTGGGGGTGAAGGGTCAGGAAATGTTTCTTTTTTATTGATATACACATTTATCCTTAAATCAGATAAAAATCTCCCATGATAACTTTCAAAGTACACAGTACGTGTTAAAATCTGGTTTGACAATTATTGCAAAAAAAAAAAAAAAGGAAAATATAAGATCTGATAGACTGGTGACATTCTGTACAGCTTAATACTAAATTGTCACAGAATATCTAATATTCAGCCTTCTTTTGGATATTTGTACTTTTTTTCTTGTAAATTATTTACTCTGAGACAAAAAGTCATTGGTTTTGAACTGAACTTAATTTAGGAAACTAAATGATATACCTGAACACATGCTTTGGCCCTACCATGACTTTTTAATGACTTTTCCATTTAACTTGGTTTTGAAAATCGATTTGCCCTTTTAAAATAATATCAGCATTTAAAGTAATTTCACTTGCTTTTTGTCTGTGCTGTAACTGAATATGCTCCCTCAGAGCATGACGTCAAATAGGCAGCTCTTAGGAAGATGTGAAAACTGCTGTGCATCAGCTGGAAATGGCAACTCTGATAACAAGAATGTGAACATGGCTTTGGGGTGAGGCAAAAACAGAGACCATTGAAAGTTGAGTTCATTGGCTTGATGTGCAGACACTGTAGGAAATTGGGGGTGATCTCTGGGCACAGCCACCCTCCTGAGCTATGCATGTTGTAGAGCTGTCTACTACATCTTCACAGTTGCTCCTTTGCTTCTTTCTCTGTTCTAATTCCAGGTCATTGCTCTTTGCTCTATTTATGGGGGAAGGGTAGATATTGAGGCTGACGGGCTTAAAAATAAGTATCTGGAGGTCACTTTTGCCCATCTTTTCATTGGGTCTTGTTCTATCTCTCCGCTGATAAGCAAATTCATACCACTCGGCATCCTGGTACTTAAGACAACAGCAATGATGCAGAAACAGATACCCAAAGTAGCAAATTAGAGCATATATATGAAATTTGTGATGTCATGAATACTGAAAACACTGAGCATTCTCAGGGCTCTAGCATCAATTTAGAAGATATTACCAAGTACCTGTCCCTGCTTCCAATTACTCATCTATAAAAATGGAGACATAATTCTTTCAGATTTCTCTGAAAGTAGCAGTAGGTTTAATTGGGAGACAAGGAAGAATCATAACAATGATCTTAAAAATAGTTTTCCTTATGTCACTAGGAAAGATACATGTCTAATAGGGTGCTATCATCCACTAGCCCTAACCTTTTTAGCATCACTGCATCTATGTTCCAGTGTTCAGGATCTATATGTCATATCTTCAGCATATATCTTGTGTACATAAGAGTGGTAAGAAAGTTTAGATTCAGGGCTAGATTTGTAGCTCAGTGGTAAAAGCACCTGCTTAGCATGTGTGAGGTTCTGGATTTTTAATCCTCAGTACCACATAAAAATAAATAAAAAAATAAAAGTACTGTGTCCATCTACAACTAAAAAATAAATATTAGAAAAAAAGAAAGTTTAGATTAAATTAAAAATACCTGTGGGCTTATCCTATGCAGTTAGCCTCTTCTGTTCAACTAGGTGCGACTACTAGCACCACCTGGAAAATTAATTCTATTTTACCTTCTTACCCATGGGCAGCTCCCAAGAAGTCCTGCCTCTCTCTTCCTTTCCTGATTAATACAAGATTCAAGTCTGGCATCAAATCTCTGGAAAACCTTGTAAGCATTTCTTCTTCCCTTTTTTTCTGCCGTAATTTCTCCTCCAGGATAGATACTATATGAAGCACTCTCACAGAGAGTAGCCATCATTCTGCATTCTAATAAACATGTCTGAATTTGTAATTGGATCAAAAGTATCCCAAATGTGAGATCATTATCTTTTTCTTTGTATTGCCCATTTTCAACGTAAAGTGAATACGTTCTAAATATAAGCACACCCTTTCCCGGGCATTGTAGATATAGGAATAGAATCATTACTTCATTTGTTATGTCCGTGAAGTACTCTTGGTGTTGTCTATTTCAAACACTCAATTTATAGGTGGGGAAACTGAGAACCAGAATGTATGTTAATTCACTCATTGCTCATTTATTAATTTGTATTCAGGCAGCACATATTGTTGAACATCCATGAGCCTGGCACTGTGCTAGTCACTGGATATGCAATACGGAGTAAAATGGAACAAAAGACATGGTCCTTCTGTCTTGGAGCTTGCTTCTTAGTGTGATATTGAAACAGCAATCCAATATTACATACGACATGATATTCACCAATTATGCTAAATGGGAATAATGGGAGCCAATTGACAAGGAGGGCATTTAGCCTAATAGTCTGATGTTGAAACTGAAATCTGAAGAAACTGCAGATGACACATGCACATGCAGCGGGAGGAGCTCACCAATCCTAGGCTTGAGGCAGGAGGGAGCATGATGCATTCAAGAAACAGAAGAGATAAAGATGCTGGTAAAGATAAATGGGTAAAGTAAGGAGAGAGGGGCACAAGAAGAGAGGGAGAGGAGGCCAGGGGCCAATTCCTGTAGGATCTGTAAAGCCATTTGAAAATGTTTAGTTATTTACTGAGAACAATAAGAGCACTGGAATATTTGAGAACCAGAGGGAGGGAGGGCTGCCTGATAACGTGTATTTTGAAAGAAGTATGTGCTATGGTGTAGAGAAGAGATTGGTAGATCTGCAGATTGAGCAGCAGAGTGAATTAGGCAACTGGGAAGAATTCCTTATGGTGCCTACAAGAGATTTTGGTCTCTTGGAGAGAACACTAGACATATTTGTCTTATTTTCTTGCTAATGCTATTAACATTGCTCCTTATCAAGAAAGGCCTTGTTCTACATGAACTTCCTGTGTGCACTGCTTTAAACTTCCCATTTCCCCAGAAGAGAAGACAGAGGCTAATGAACACTCCTTTTTCTGTGACTGGAGAGTTTTCAGTTTTGCGATATCCCAATCACTTTGAGCACCATTACTGGCCTTGAGTAGCCCATTACATACTTCATGGAAGATCTGAACATCAGGTAGTCAGATGACATTGTTATAAAGAGCATAAAAAGACTCTAGAAGTTCTGTGAATGACAGAGCAGTTGAGGCCACTGTTGACCCTTAACGCCAGAGGAATTGGCCTCTTGGAGGGAAGATGTAACATCACCTTCTCAGGCTGATCTGAAGTGAAGCAAGTGCTGTTCAGCAGCACTAATTGGAGCCTCCTTAGAAACCCACCATGAGCAAGATACAGCTCATGTGCACCTTTGGGATACAGAGGATTTACCACCTGCACCAAAACAGGAATAACTACTTGTTTAGAGGCTTAGCTGAATAGTAATATCGTTAGCAAGATACATATCTTAGAAAAGGAAATTCACTTACAGTGACCATTTTCATTCTGGGATCTTACTCTGTTACGTCACAGTAGTAATGGAGCCAGATTCACCAGTCACCGAGCTCATCAGAAGGAGATGCCTGTTGACTGTTTTTTCTCTAAGTGAAATCACCATCCTCCTAGGCTCTTTGGGATCATCCAATTGCTGCTGTAGGTGACTATACTTCAGGGTAACCCAGGGTTTCCATCCACACTGCTGTCCCAGATGGGAAGACACTGAGGCAAAGCATAGCCCACCTGTAGGAATCCTGCAGACTCCATGTGACTTGAGTTGAACAGAAGGAGAAATTACTGTTTAATGTTGGCCAGCAAATGAATAGCAGGGCCAGAACCAGAAAATAGGCCTTTCAGGGTCTTTTTCACTACAAATACTTTTTGGTTTCACAGGGGTAGGATCAGTTTATTGGCTTTCATTGGTATATTTTGGGCAAGGGAAATGAAGCAGAGAATAAGGAATAATTAGAAGCCCCAATGGTATTTATTTCCCCATATTAAAATGGAAGTTGAAAATTTTCCTACTAGATGCTACAAACACAAGTTTATTAAAGGGTTTCTCTATTCTTTGGGCATAGTCTATTTTCTTCTATGATGTCACTATAGTTCTTGTTTTCTGTAAGATCTAAAGAGCTGGTGTTGCTATTATCTCTAGATGGGAGCAAAACTTCATAAATTGTAGCATTCTGTGCATGCATGGGAAAATAGCTCTTAGAATGTTAGCCAATTCCATTTTTCAGTTAAAAAATAAAGTGAATTTTAAAGTGTAGGATAAGTGAATGTTTATGTTTCATTTTTAGTTATTGAATTGTCTAGATATTGTATTTTAGGAGGGCACTATTCTTCCTGGAACTTAGAAAAGCAGTCATTCGATCACACAGTGATTTTTAGAATTTCTTTTAAGTGAATAACAATTTTAGGATGTCAAGTTTTAGATGTCTGGTTTTAACTTGTTTGGCTAAGCTGACATTTAAAATTCAGTCCTGATGTTATGTGAATTGTCCTAGCTTTTTACCTCTCCTTTTTTCCTCTATATTGGAAACCTGTACAGAGAACACCATCACTTAATAAAAAAAAAAAAAAATGTGTCCTGCTTTGTTTCTTTTTATTCAACTCAGAACTGCCTAGGGGGAAAGATTGCTTTCTTTCAGAATGTGGTAAGCCACAAAGTGGAAAATATACACGCAAGCACTTGTGCCTCTTCTCTATTAACCTTGGAAAAAGGTGACAGGAGTATGTGAACAATGCTGTTAGATGCTTGAATGTACTCGCTTTATTCTTATTATTAATTTGATTTAAGGGTTTCACTTGACAAGTAACTTCCTTGATTTGTACATTTCAAAATTGTTTTCCCTTTTTTCTCCAAAATAACAATTTGTCCTTCTGAAATCCTCTGAAAGATTTTATGCCACTGTAGTTTCAATCATGGTGATGATTTCTGTGTCTGTCATGAGTGGTTTAATTTGCATGTTTATACTTATGTCACATAAATCCAGAGGATACAATGTGGGCCCTAGTGTATGACTCCTTTGTACTGTTTTGGAAAATTTTGAGGGCAGCAACTCAGATCCCTGAATTTGGAATGAAATGCTCAGGTATAACCAAATGTTAGAATGGCAGATTCTTTATAAATTAGATGCTGAAATTGGCAAATTTTACTGGTTTCATTTCCTTTGGGAAATGACTGTGATGTTTAATTCTTGACTTTGGAATTGTCTTTGACTACTCAGAGTGAAATACCGCATTTTAAATTCTAATCTAAGACATTAGGGAAGCTAGACATTTAGGAAATCAATATTTGTACTTGATAGCCATATGCCATATATTAAAGTGCATATCTCACTGCAGATATCTTATAAAAGATCATTGTGTGAACTGAATTGTACCAACTGCTCCTGAACTTTCTAAATATAACTGGTTAAATTATTTCCTGGAGTGATTATTTTGGTTATGGTCTCAATTTTTCAAAACCAAGATGGTGGTGTAGAAGTGGTTAATATATTGTGTTAGTCAACTATCTTTTTTATGGACGTGGGTTGTTATAAACTACCATACTAGAAACAGATACACACACAGAGAGACACACAAACACACACACACAATATCAGAGAGAATTTTCAGGTGCACTCTTTGAGATCGGTGATAGAAAATCTGACCCACAAATTAGGACCCACAAATTACTAGGACACTTGGTTTTATATCAGAGGTCAATGAAGAGTCATGAAGTCAACACCTCAGTGAAATGTCCTTAAGTAAAGACATAATGGAAGTGCAGCCATACTAAATATGTATTTTTCCCAAAACTGATCAGTCTTGCATATGACCAGGTGAGGCAAGAAAACCCACCCTTGACTGGACATTAATTCACTTATGTTTTCCTAACTTTAGTGGATCTATGCCATACTGAATACCTGCATAAGATTGCCTTATTTCCTTGCACAAGTGTATAATCAGGTCAGCCTTTATCTAACCTGTATAGTACTCCATCATGTTTTTTTTTCCTTTTTGTTCTTTCAAATATGTTGACTCTTCTTGATGCTTCTGAAGCCAAGCTCTTTCCCTATCATTACCAGCTAAGTTTTAATAACTTCTACTCTAAACTGTTACCTCTCTTAATTCTCACTATAATTCCATGGCATAGGTGATATTGTTACCATTGATATTTTGTATAATAGGGGTACCAATATTTAGAAGTACCATTTTAGTCACACTGCTGATTATACTAAAGACAAGAATTGACTCAGGTCTGGATTATTCCATGCACTGGACTGTGATGTATGTGTATTATACAAAATGTCAACCCTGAAAATATCATTTAGTAGATATTTTGGGGTCTCTAAAGAAGGTTACAGAAACTTCTTTAAGTAAACTAACTCAACTTTTAAAAATAATTAAATGTAATTTTGGTGAAGCAGTTATCAATTTAAATTGGCTTAAAGTGAGCATACATACGTGATAAGACTGGAATGGAGGACAATATCCCATTAATTTGGGGGTCTGTCTTACACACTTGACCTTATCCTTTAGCTTCAGCTTTGTATAAAGTCTGCACTTGTCACTATAATCTATTTCTGCCAGGCACAGGTGTCCTTCTCCACCCAAATGCAATGCAATCCAATTCAATCCAAGACAAACCCCCTCCAATTAGTCTCTGGAGACTGTGGTTTCTGTTTAGACTCTGGATAGACCTTGTACTTTTGCAGATGGTGGCCACACCTAAGCTGTGGGTTTATCTTGAAGACACATAGAGACCCACTTCTAGGTTCAAAGTTGCCTCTGGGATGGCCTCACATTCCCCATGGCATGCCTCTCTCTGCACTGGCTGGTAGGAGGGAAGCATATGTTGACATAACTTCTCACTCTTTTTCAAATTAGGTTGAGGAAAGTCATTGTTTTGCCTATTGCATAGTCTCTTTCCAAAGAAAGTACTGGTCCACCTTTAGTTCTTCCCTTGTTTTTGTATTTTCAGGGATTATTTGTGCTCTTAGTGAAATTGGTACTTTAGTTTAGGTTCAGAGGAGATTACTACTAGAAACACCTGTGATTGCCCCTCAAGTTTTAAATATTAATTTAAAAGCCAAAGCATTCACTAAATGAAAGAATTCTTTGAATTTATACAGAGTAGTACCAAATCCCATCAGGGCAACATTGAAATTGAAATACCTTTCAATATGTGTGCATCCTTTGGAAAAGTGTGGCTGAAAGAGCAAAGTGCTTGTTAGCTTGACCTCATTGGATTCATATTATAGAATCTCCAAAGTATGCTAAATGTATAGGTATCTCTTAATAAGCCATAATACGATCCATAGAAATAACCAGAGTTGATGTAAGAAAAAATGGGGTGGCAAAGTAATTTAGCATCCTTGCATGGAGTTGAGGAAAGGGAAGGACTTATATTTTTTTCTTTCTTAAGTTTCTGGAAAAAAAATAAAAGGCCAGACATGATATTTGTGGTTACTGGTCTTTCCTCAGTTTTAAGAACAACAACGAACAAAAATCAAACAACAACAACAACAAAAACATGTTTACGGGACTTTGCCAAGCAAAGATAATATGACAAAAGGGTTGGCAATCCTGGTGAAATTTAAAAAAAATGGAGTTTTGTCAGATAGTGAATGGAGTCTAATTATATTCAGGGGCAGGTTAAAGTAATCAGAAGGTAAGGAACCCAATTATGAGATAGGCTTGATAACATAGATGGCCCAATAAAATACAAAAATAGATAAAAATAGAATGCTTTTATATAAATTCTTGAAGAGTTTATGAATATTTGAGATAAAAACTTAGAAGAAAATGTACTAAAATAAATTTGATGAGATACATATTCTTAAAGGAAAATAAAAGGCTTATCTTGTGTAATGAGTGGAGAAATACCAGGTTTTTCTCTGATTTTCACCATTTTATAAGTGCTTTGGGATTATAGAGTTTTTATAATTGGGGACATTTTTTTTATGAAAAATGAACCCCAAATAAAATCAATCCTGTTTGTTCCAGCTATTCCTTTTCTTTTGCTTCTTTTCCTAAAGGAAATTCCTCAAAGCCATTTGAAAATTAAGATATGAGAGTTAGAATTTTTTGTTGTTGGTAAAGTTAGTGGTTTGTGGAAAAACCTCCTTCTGGGTTATTGGCATTGTTTGACTAAGATTTCGAATGCACTTTGTGTACAAAGGACTACCCAACTGTTACTACAGAAATTACACCCAACCCACTGGTTTGACTGTATGTCCTGTGTGATGCTCAGCGCTGACAGGAGTTTAGAATTAAAGTCAACAGTTCTCTGTGATAAAATGATACTTTGAGAAAGACTCAAGGAAGGAGTGCTTGTGAGTAACTGCAGGTTTTCCTTCTGTCTTCCTGTGTTCTTAGCTCCATGTTCTTGTTCTCCTTCTATAAAGAAAGGCTCACATATGCATTTTGGGGGAGGTTCTGTTATGTGACAGATATCAAAAGGCTTAGAATCAACCCAGCTCTGGTACTCAGTTTCTCATGCTTTCAGAGCCCTTGAGAAGGATTTTATAAAATCCGGTGCCCTGCCATAGTCCAGCTTGCCCATGAGACACCCCCTGCAAGGGCAGCCATTTCCACAACATTGAAGTTTGCTCAGTGCTTCTTGGTTCCCTGGATTCTCATTGCCTAAGAGAAGGCCACTCAATACCACACCAGACAGGGACCCTCCCAAGAGGGCAAGAAGGGTGTTCAGAGTCAGCCCTAGATTGTCAACATTTTGCTTTTTCTGATCCTGAAATTTTCATTCAAAAATAGTGGTTCTTATTTAAAAATCAAAACAAACTAAAATGCCCACCAAAACCTCAAAATTCTTCTTATTATGACTTTTGTAATCTCAATTGTATATTATAACTTTTTCTCTTTTCCACACAAATCCAATTTCTCCTTCAAAATACTTTTTTTTAGAGAGAGAGAAAGAGAGAGAAAGAGAGAGAGAGAGAGAGAGAGAGAGAGAGAGAGAGAGAGAGAGAGAATATCTTTTTTGTAGATGGACACAACACAATGCGTTTATTTTTATGTGGTGCTGAGAATTGAACCCGAGTTGCACCCATTCTAGGCGAGCGCTCTACCGCTGAGCCACAATCCCAGCCCCTCAAAATACTTTTTAAAAAAATATAAAAATCAACTTACTATGTAATTCTGTTAGCTCAGAATACATAGTGATTAGTGGTTTTTCCTCTGAAAAATGAGTCACTTTTACTGTGAGAAGTTTGACATCAGAGAGGGGAAGATATGTGAATTCAGAGGATCATACTGCTTTATTTCACTTTGGCCCTGTTTGCATAGCAATATCCAGGGCAGTATTGCCCAGCCAATGTGAATCATTGACCTTTAGGACCCTGGGGAGTGGAGCAGATCTCTCTCCCTCCACCTCATGATTGAATCATCTTAGAAGCCCATATGCATGGTCACAATGTCCAGTACTGTAGATGCTCATTCAGTAGCTCCAAGTGCTTACACTTCAAGAGATTCTTAGATCTGTGGAAGTGGGGAATGAACTTTTTAATTACATGTCTTTTGATTTCTATCACCAGGAACTAAATGAATGGGGAATTAATTCACAAGGTTTGTTATGCATTTTTCTATTTAAAAGAGGACCCTTTCCCACAACCTTTCTACTTTGTCCTTTTACCCCAACCACTCAATACTGAAATACCCTCTTTTTTATTCCAACTACATTGAAAACATTCAGTAGACTTAGCACCCTCTGGAATTCTCCAATAACTGCCATACAATAGTCCTGCTTCAAAACTAGGTCCAGAATAAATAAGACATTTTTTTGTATATATTTTAGTCATTTTCCTGGTGACCTGTGTAAGTTTTCAATATTGCCCAAGAGTTATTTTGAAATAGCTTATAGTAATCCTTTCTTAGGCAAAATATTTTCTATTTGGTGAGAAATAGTGGTACATGAAGTAGAAAGGCACAAGTGTTCTCTTCATAAACCAAGTTTTTATCTGCACTTGAAAAAACAACCAATAAGATGCAGGCTGAGGGTAATTGGGAATGCATAGTGGACAAGCTCAATCTTTTCAGGCTTTTGGTGTAATGTAAGGTAAAACATTGAAACGGAAATATGAGTTTATCCTGGTAGCAGCTAATTAATATCAAAGCATTATGAAAACCATGCTCCATAAACACTGGGTAGTAAGGAACAAAGTTAGTACTTCTCATTGGTTATGCATTTTCAAATAGTCCAAGTGTCCCTAGCACCAAAAAATAAAGAACTGTTTCAGCAAGGCCATTCATTAGTCTATAAATCAAAAGATGGTCTTTGAGTTTTTTTCTATCCTCAGGCAAAGACATATTTGGCTTTATATAAAGACAAGCATAATTTTGAATTTCTAGAAACTGATCAAGTCATAATAAACTTTAAAAATTATTATTAGTATTTTGATTTTTGGAACCAGAAAATTATTATATATATTAAAGCCTAGTAAATGGTGCAGCTCTGGCTCACCTCAATTATACAGTATAAATATTTGAATTAGAGGCAGAAAGGAAGTTTTGGGAGCTATAGGAGTAGAATCAGGCATAGGAGAGATACCTGTAAGATAGAGGTTGAGGTGGGATTTACAGTTTTGCAAATCATGGAGGTAATGAAAATGGGGATTAAAAACAGGGGGAGGGACATTGGAGGGAATTTCATGGGAAGAAAAACTGAGTAGAACCTCTAGAATGCTTATAGTTCCTTAGAAAAATGGATCTGAATACCCAAAAAAGACCAGCATGTCCTCTTACATGCTTCTCACTACTTGGCTGAGAAGCAGGGAGACAGAACAGTATGATGTTTGTGAATTGTTGATGAGGAAATTAGTCTAGTGTGCTGAGGGGTTTGTGTGTTTTGAAACATGCCCGAAGTGGCAGAATATTACTGATGTTTGAAACGATATCATAGTCTATATTTGTTAAAATACTCATTTCAATTTTTAAATCATATTCCTTTAAAAAAAAGCATTGCTTGCTTGTTAAAGTACAGCTCTGTGCTTGTAATTTTGCTTGTTCCAATGCTCCTTGATCCATCAATTAAAATGTGATTTCCTACTGGAGTCTTTGATAAATATGCAAGGCTGTTTTCATTGCATGAGGAAGCTGAAAGAGCCCTTGGCTGGTCATCTAGTTTAATTGAATCATGCCTGTGTTTCTGGCAGAGTTTTCATTTTATGAAAGAAGCACACAGCTTCCCATGTTTTGTATTTCTACAAATCCAGGTGAGCAAATATGTCCTTAGAGTCTAGTCCAGGATTTAACTAGCATGATATTTGTTTAAGAAATACATGTGATAAATGAGTCAATTGGCATGTTCTTTCTTTATGTTAATGCTAAAATTTAAAGGAATGGGTGAATCAGTGTTTTTATCTGCATCTCTTGACTTTTGAGAAATAAGAAGACTTGAGTAATAGTGTTTTATAGCAAAAATGTCTTCTCATTGATTTTACTTAAGTCACTCCCAGGTGACTCATTGGGGAACAAAAAGGGAAATCCTTTGTGATGAATCAGATGCCATTCTGAGATATAGGTCTTTTTAGACTTTTTTCTGTTTATTTCAAATCAGCACTGCCCTTTTAGATCAATACCAAGCGAATAACAGCCAAAAATTGGCTCACATAAAAGTGACAGGGTATTGCAGAGTTCTAGTTACTGTTTTCATGGTTGCTAGCACCTTTCTCCAGGAAAACAGATTGGCCATTAGACACCTACATGATGTCCTTGAAGAGTAAATGGAATTGGAATCTATAGTCCACTTTCCAGAGAGCTTATGCATAGGGAGACCTCCAGTGTCTGGGACTAGAGCTCTTGAGACACCCCTGTGCCCATTCTCCACCATTCTTTAAGTGATGGAATTTATAAAAACAAGTCTGGAGCCAGAAGGCATGGAGTCTGTCGGCCTCAGTCTGGGCAACTGTATTTTAAGAATTAAGTTCTTTCAAATTTTCTTCTTAGGAAAACTGCTGTCTTTCTCCAGATTGGGAAGAGACAGCAATTAATAAAGAAATAATATGTCCTCCTCTATGAAGAGAGGTCCCTTCATAATGAATTTCTCTTAGACCACAGTGAATACCTGTAAAAGATCCAGGCTGTTGGCTTGTACTTTGTAACTTAGGAACTGAAAAGAACTCTTCTTGATGAATTATTGAAGGCTAAACAAGGTGAAAAACAGGTCTTCCTGAGACCAGTGTGAAGTGAAGTGGTAATGATGCCTGAGGGTTCTCTTTTCCTCCTGCCTGCTCCATGGTCATGTTGCCAGCATGGGGCACCTGCAGGGCAAGATTTAGACCCAAACCAGATGTTGGTATGAACTGATTTTGGGATTTGTTCCTGTGGAAATTTCTGATCCTTTCTGAGATATTTGGAGAGTGATCCCTGTCCTTCCTTTGTTTCAGTTCTTCTTTCTTTCTCTACATTTTAATCTGAGGGCAAGTAACTCATATCTACAAGGAAATTCCCAGGGAGGAACTGGAGATAAGTATGTCTTTTTCAATACAATTTTCTTAGAAGAAATTTCTGGGCTTCCAGGAGAAACAGATGGTTGTTCAGCTATTGTTAGAGACCTAGATTTGTGTTTTGGATGTCTGTCACTAGTGATAGTTGGTGTTTTCGTCAGTTTTTCATCACTGTGACCAACACCCAAGGAGAACAACTTAGAGGAGGAAAAGTTTATTTTGGCTCACGGATTCAGAGGCTTAGTTCAAGGTCAGTACACTACATTGCAATGGGCCCTAGGTGAGGCAGAACATCATGGCAGAAAGGCAGAAGTGTGTTTTAGAGGAGGAAAGCAGCTCAGGACTTACTAAACAGGAATCTGAGAGAGAGTTCCAATAACCAGGGACAAAATATGAACCCCAAAGGCAAGCCCCTAGTGACTACTTTCTCCAGCCACACCCTGCTTGCTTACAGTGACCACCCAGTTAATTCACTGATGAGGTTATAACTCTCATAATCTATTTTACCTCTGAAAATTCTTGCATTGTCTCACGCTTGAGCTTTTGGGGGACACCTCATACTAAACTCTAACAGTTGTGATCAGATTCAGGCCTGCTATAGGAAGGGGTAGACTTTCTGGTTCCTCTGTCTTAAACAAAGTCAACCAAAATTAAACCTTGGGGAAAAGAAGAATTGATCCCAGAGGCCATCTAGAGGTAGGGCCAAATGAAAATCACTTTGTTCATATGAGCAATTTTAAGATTTTTCAACAATTTATACCTATTGCTTAAGAGCAAAGAGTTTAGAGTGGAATGGGCCTGGGTTAGGAACTTACCACTACTTTTTAAGATTATTCAGTATTTCTGAACCTCAGTTTTCCCATCTAAAAATATGAAGGCACTAATCATAATTAGCATGTTAGATATTATAAACATTCAACGAGGTAACTAATATTGGTTTGTGGCTGAAAACCTATTCCAAAGCTTTCTGCTGACCTTAGAAACAAGCAAAACATACTGATTAAATGTTTTTTTTATGTGTTTGAATCTCTTTGATTTTTCCATTTAGAATAGTCAGTATTTTACTTGTAGTCCCGAGTTGAAATTTGATGGTTAAAATGGAGATAAATGAGTAAATGGGAGAATAAATGTAAATGGTGCCATAATTGTCTTAGGTATGGATTAAATTCACAGCAGAACTGTTGGCTTGAGGTAATTAAAAAAGTATTTAAGAGTTAGGAATTTTTTTTATCTTGTAAATATCACTCAGTGGGTTGATTTAATTATAAAAACAGAAGTTTTGCAATCAGCATTATCTCCCCCCAAAATTTACTTCTGTTGGCATTTTAAAGAGGGGCACCAAGTTTATCCTGCTGGACAATTATCATAGAACTAGCCAGAGTTGGAAAGGAAAGTAGTTCTGACACTTAAAGGTTAAACATACATACATAAAGACAACTGCCATGGACATCCATTATAAAATAGAAGTCTAGGCGTACTTTCATGGTCTGACATGCTCATTTTCCACTCCTTTTCCACACATTGATGCTCTTATAATTTAAAATGGTTTGGAAAAGGAAAGAGTAAAAAGGAAATAATAGATGACTCTCCGAATCCCATAAAAAATGAAGCTTAGATCTCAGAATGATTGTTGGTGACAAGAACACCAGTAAGAGTATAGCTTTTAAAGATGCACCATTATCTTTAATTACTTGCTTAATTTAAAAATATTTTTTGTGGAAAAGAGAAAGGCATCCATTAAAAATGATGGCCTTTTAATAGATCTAAGCAAGTTAAATCTTATTTAAGCCATTTAAACTTCAAAGATACCAGCAAAAACATTTTTATTGATTGTTTAGTATTATAATAAGCAATGTATTTTCTGTCATATTTATGACTTGGTACAGGATTCAGAGATATATACATATATATACATGTCAAGGATGGGAAGGACTTTAAAAGCCATCTATTTCAATAGTGTATGTGCAATGTGTTTTTATGTTTTCTATTCTGTGTAAATTAGAATGCCATACCAGGCTTCTTCTTTTGTTCTCTCTCTCTCTCTCTCTCTCTCTCTCTCTCTCTCTCTCTCTCTCTCCCCATACACACATACAATTTCTATATCCATTATATTGTACTTGCTACAAAATTTTACTACTGTAAAGAATTGTAGAAGTTTACACTGGAGGTTTATTTTCTGCCATATGACTTGGATATATATATTATACCAAATCTTTGATTAGGAGTAGACATCCAATTACAGCAGTGGTTTTGTACATATTTCAGAATTTCATTTTATTGCCACAGTGATTGGCAACAGGCAGGGATGCCAGATGCCTTGCCAATGCACTTGACAATCTTGCTCAAAAAAGAATCATACTGCTTCTCATAAAATATTTGAATGACTCATCGGATTTGTATGTAAGTGTGAAACATGTTTATAATTGTCTGAGTTCAGATTTAATTTCATTTTACTTATAAGCACAAAGTGTGGTTTCCACAGTTCTAGTATACTCTGAGTTTTCCAGGAAGACAAATCATGCGAATTGACAGTGTTTTGCTTTAGTTTGCTAAGAACTTCTCCAAGAGATGCTCAGCATTTGAGAAAATGACATGCCCAAAGGCAGCACTGTTTGTGGCATTTAAGTTAAGAATACAAAACAGACATTCATTGTGCATGCAAGCTGTGCTGGTGCATTTCCATGACTCTAATTGTGGGTTCAAGCATCTGGATACTTTGATATGTCCTTTAATATGGTTTTGAAATGATTTTTATATTGAAAAGCATATACTTTTATTTGCTATAATGAATATTCTTTTTATGTCTTTTATTATTAAACTTATTGACCTTAGATATTATGTTGATTTTTAAATTATGTATATAGATAGATTGTACTTCCCATAAATTTTAATCCATAGATGATATATAACTTGGTATAACTTATAATAGTTAAAAGGGAACTGACAAGACATAGTAATAAAATGAGGATTTGTCTTTGATATAGCTGAGAAGATCTGATATAGAAGGTGGTCCTCTGTGGGGTCTCACTATACCTTCTAACAAATTAGAATTATGGGCAATGCATTACTTCTGTGTCATTGTGCAGTAGTATTGCCACAAACTTAGTGGCACATGTGTCATCTCACAGTGTCTTGGGTCAGGGTTTAGCTGGGATCTCTGAAAGGCTGCAATCAAGGCATGACAAGGGCTACAGTCTAATCTCTAAGCTAGACTGTGGAAGAATCTGCTTCCTGCCCAATGGGGTCTTGTCAGAATGTCCATCCCTGAGGCCTGTTGGACTTTGGACCTCAGTTCTTACTATTTGCTGTCTGTAGGCCATGGGAACCTCTCCAATATGGCCACTTGCTTCAGTGTGTCCACTAAGGGAGACAGTCTGTAAGCAGGACAGACATTGAAATCTTATGGAAGACAATCACGCAATTAACATCAGCATTGTTGTGTTCCATTGGTGAGAATCAAGTTACAGATCCTAGCCCTACTCACAGGCAGGGGATTCCCTAAAGACATAACTCTGAGAATACAGGGATAACTGGGGAACATTAAAGGGTCTGTTTAACAGAGCCAGCTTCCAGTGGCAGTGTTGGATAGAGAGGATAAACTCTTTGGATGTAAGTGGTGGCTAATAGATTTTATAGTATTAATTTTTATAGTATTATAGTATTATTATAGTGTAATTCTAAGCTTATTTTTCTTGTCATTTTGAAGTCCATTATACTCAGGGAAGAGAGAAAACTAGCCTACTAGAACAGAATCTGCTCACTTCTTAGGTAACAACGTCCTTGCTAATATCAGGTATGTATATATGATGGAGCTTTCTATGGTGTTAAAGTACAGTGACACAGAAGTAAATTTTCTTAATTTCATGCAGCTCAAGGTTTTTTTCATCCACATGACCCAACTAGTTCCTGGGTTGTTTAAAGTTTGAGCCAGGGTCAGATCTGGAAGAGGGAGAGAACATTTTAAAAGTCCAATACAGCCACTATGTAAGTATTTATTGAATATCTCATGTGCTTGTCATTGTTATATACACAGGCAGAGGCTGAGATTCTGCTGCCACAAAGTTTATGGTATATACTGGAATACATACATGTTGAACTAATCTAAGGTCTGAAGTCACTATATTAGCCTTTGGGGGTCTTCTGTAAGAAGGATGGAATAGTCTATGTGGGAAAAATATGGGTAGAACACATATTCTTTTGGAAGAACACAGCTATTGATTAAAATTACATTTCCGTTGTGTGATCAGTACAAATACTACTGATTCTCTATTTCTGCAAGCAAAAAACTGGGTCTAACATCTTTACCTCACAGATTTTTTTTTTGTGATGATATAAAAGCATCCAGTGCATATGGGTTTCAATATGAAATCCCTTTATTCTTTCTCACCCTTCAATAAAGCGGACCATTATAAATTAACTATGCTATTTTGCTACTCAACCTGCTCCACAAAGTTATATAAAAGTAAAAAATGCCAAATATTTAAATAATCACATGGAATGCAATGTCTTCAGTTATGTATGGTTCATCTTTATTGTTGTCATTATAAGGACTCACAATCATTCTCAAGAGTTTCTTCTTTATTACTTTACAGTGGTAGCACATCCTAATTGCCCAGTGACACAAAAGTCTTAAATGACTCAAAGGAGTATTTCTGCTTGATAGTATTAATAATGCTATCTTTGAAAATACATGAATATACTTAGCCATTTTGAACTAATCTAAGGTATGAAGTCACAAAGATCATGCTGGTGGAAGGATGGGCGGTGAGTGGAGTCCACAAACATGTATCAACTTAGAAAATTCACTTACTTATTTTTAATGCTAACTCATTCATTCAAAACACTTCTAGGTTTCTGTTCCAGGTTCTGAGTACTGTGAGAATACTTAAAGATTATGCATGTAATGTTTGATAAATCCAGATGATAAATTTCTCTGGGGAAGTGTGACTTTTTTTAGAGGTCATCCTTTTATCTGAAGAAAAAGCAGAGGAGCCCAATTAAGTAATTTTATTCATTAAGAACTTGTGCAATAATTTGTACTTTTTCTTTCAGTAGGCAGTGAGGAAAGTAGGTTAATATGAAATGAAATATTCTTATATCCTGCTGTTCAGTAGGTCAGAGGGTATTGGAAACGTCACAACATCTCTGTTGTTTTGAAATTCCCATTTTCCATGACTTGAATTCTTTGATATAAAGAAATTCTATTCATTACAGGAATGCTTTACAATTTAAACTTGTATTTAAATGCCTTACAATTTATTTTTGACTAGAGGGACTCTGTAGAATTTGTGATTCAGTATTTCTTGGCATCTTTGTTGGGTGTGTATTTAATTTGTCTATATGCCTGTCTCTCTTGTTAGCTTATAGTCCCTAGAGAGAGAGGTCCTCAGTTTGTGCATTTACCAGTTGATCAGTAAGTGATTTCTTAGTTATTACTCAGATTTTGAGAATTAAAAGACTCCTATTTCCTATTGATACCGACATTCACATATTAATAATAATATATCATCTTGGTTTTTGTTTCTTTGAAATATGAGGAATGCTTTCCTGCAAATTTCAAGGGCAGCCCATTTGGCCCTAGCAATTATTTCTTTTGAGATCTTGTGCAAAATAAACTTCAGTATTTTGATACCTTTTGGGCCTTGAAGGGAGTAATACATAAAGAAAGCTACAAGTCAAAGAAATTGTGAAAACTCTCGTTAGGAATCAATGTGGTAGTTATAGTTCCTGAAGTGTTCTAACCAAAGAGCCAACAAACATCCCTAATCTCTGATAGAGAAAGCAGCTCCCAGAAGGAAGTGTACATGTGCCACTGCATCCTGACCCAGAGCCAGGGCTCTGCCTGAGCTTCGGTTCCCACAAGACACCTTCATGCACTTTCCCGTTTTCCCACCTCCAAGCCAGTGATCACTCCCTTCTTTCTGCCTTTACTTCCTGTCCTAATTGCATTAAGTTAGTTATCTGGGAAGTATACCTGAAAATATCAAGAACACCCTAAGCTCATCTGAAGCACCTCGCATATCGGGGTAGTCTTGTATTTATTTTATATTTTCCCAATTTATGGCTTACTATTTAATTCTTTATGATTTCTCATGGAATACATAGATTGGCCATTACATTTACTCAATTTTGTGTGTATTTGGGATAATGCAGTTGACAGTTTTTTTTTCCATTGTCTTAGGAAGTCAATGATACCATTGACTAGAGCCAAAAAGAAGACAAGACTGAGGACTTTAGCAGGAATTGCTAAAAGGAAGGAAATAGAGTATAAATGAAAAAGGGGGCTTTATGAAGTAATTTTAGAATAACTATACCTTTGTGAAGTGTGCCACTTTACCACCTTATTTACCAAAGCTTGGAGGATATGGAGGTTTTTGGTGATCTAATCTCAAGTAAATAAGGAACAAATAAAAAGAAATTATGTCTTTCTTTCTAAAATATGTTGTCAGCAACTGAATTTACTGCAACCAATAGATGCAGATTCTTGGAGCACAGTGTGATTTTGATAAGGTCCAACTAAGTATCAAGTCAGAAATGGACATCACATGCTATGAAGTTATCCATTCTAAACAAATGAATTTAAGATAATTGGCTTCTAAAATATTTTTAGGTATCTCAGAAGGTATAGTTGTGGGAAGAACGATGCAGTAATTGAATAGATTCTGAAGAATATGATAGTAGAAAAAGAATCTGGAATGTAAGGACATAAGATCCCATTGTTTATAAAATAGATTTAGATACAGAGGAGATCATGGTGTGGAAAACCTTCAGAACCACTGCATAATAAAAAATCCTCACAGCCAAATTTTAAGAGATTTTTTTTTTGTTATAAAGAGAGTTGACTTAATAAATCCCTGCTGAGAATTTGGTTTATTCAAATAAAACGTCCATATTCATTTTGAAAGAAAAGATGATGCCCACAGGTTCACCCTACATTGGCAAATATGTATTATGAATAGGTAAGGACAGAAG
The DNA here is from genome assembly GCF_964194105.1 of Spermophilus citellus. Taxonomy (NCBI): domain Eukaryota; kingdom Metazoa; phylum Chordata; class Mammalia; order Rodentia; family Sciuridae; genus Spermophilus; species Spermophilus citellus. The sequence continues at coordinate 27,863,153 of NC_138196.1, forward strand.
TGCCAATAAGGAGCAGGAGACCGTTTTTACCATCAGCATCCAGAGTCATGCCTATCAGCAGAGTCACCTGGGTAGTCATGCTCTGACCTTTGCAAGTCCCAGGGAAACTCAAGTCTTTCTTATGCAACTCTGCTTTGTGGTTGAAACATATTAAAAAAATTTACCAAACATATTTCCTAGTTTTTGTTCCCAAGCTGACATCAAATTCCTGGGCTCAAGTGATTCTCTTGCTTCAGTCTCCTGAGTAGCTGAAACATCGGGTGTATGCCATTCTGCTCTGGATCCTACAAAGCATATTTTCAATACGCCTTTATATTATTCAGTGTTCTTGAATTTCTGAGATGATAAATTAGGGCTAATTTGTTAAGAGTAGAAAGTCATACCCATAATATCATCTGGTTGAGCTGGAGTTGGAGCATATACCAATAGAGGGGATATACCTAGAAACTTGACTGGTTATTTGAAATAATAAACATAGTTTCATTAGTAAATGTAATTGTTTTGGCTTGGGAGATGAGTAATAATTAGTGAGAAAGTAAATATCAAATATTCATTTATATTCCTCAGGAAGGCAGAATATTAAAAATTTTTTCCAAGTCTGGACTTAATTGAACAGCTGTGCCAACCTTAATTTAGCATCACTTGGGGACTACCAAAAATAATAGTGTGGAAGAATATTTTAAGGTTCTGTTTTTGTGGTAGAAGAAAAATATTCTCATTATTAATGGTATGGAAAAATGTAGAAACTTAGAGTGGAGTAAATAACTACCCACTATTTAATCTCCAGAGATGATCATTGACAATAATTTATTGTATTTTCTTCCAGGTTTATTGCTTACATAATTAAATATAGGTATTTATGTCTTAAATATATGTGAAATAATTAAGTTTTTATGTGATTACAAAATAAATTCAAGTTCAATTTTTGAGAAGTGTAAGGCGACTATGAGAAATGTATAGAGCATTAGATTTCTAGAAAACAGTAAAAATATTTGAAGCTACTGACAATTGAGCTTTATAAATGAGTAAGAACATCAGCTCCAGCCATAAATTAATTGGATTCCTTTGAATGTGTGTTACATGTGTATCCCACAACTAACTCTGGAGTCATCTTTTAAAGAGAGGCCTCAGATATATTCTGAGTGGGAGCAGCATTCTAATAGGTGGTTAGTGTGAAATAGGCATCATCAATGACTTGCATGTCTGCTCTGGGCCACTGTTCTTGGCTCTGGAAAGCCAATGAAATGAGGAACCTATCACCAAGCTTTTGGCTCTTCTTGTTGGAAGAAGACTGTTAACCCTAAACAAAAAAAAAAAAAACTCAGACCTCAGTGGGCTTTTCTTTCTGTTGTGGATTCCATGGAGATATTCTCGGTCTAGTGAATCACAGTCCCACCTCTTGGATTTTCATTCTCTCTGATTGATTTCTGCACCATAGTTTGCCTCTTTTCGTATCATGGTAATTACTTAGGAGAGACTTCCATATTTTCTTGGGTTTATATCTGCTTAGGAAAGAAAAGTTAATCAGCGAAGAGATTTCTTTGGTATGTTCCATATAATATGAGGAGGACTCCTGTTGGCTAGTTTTATCTGTATCTCCTGTTACAGAGAAGGCTGAAAATAAGCCTCCAGATGAGTGAGATAGCAGACCATTTTCCCATGATACAGCCCCCCAATCTGTGAGACAAAATTAGTAGTGACAATCATCCACAGGAGATAGGACAAAGACAGACTTCATGTAAAGCATTTTAGAAGGTTTCAGGTCTTCATGGAATGTTGGGGAGCAGGAGGGAGAGAGAATGCAGCCCTATATAATGAATACATTAGATAAATTTTCAATTATCATTATTTGGATTTTATTCCCCAACTTGGGGATACATATTTAGGGATGGTGTGAATATTAGGTAGAGTGGAAATCATTGAACCCTTAGTTGAAAGCTACCCCAGTTTCTGGCTTGCCCTCTAATTATACATGTAGAAAAGATCACTGCCAGCAGTGCTAGCAATAAGGACAGAGATGTCTGAGACAAAATTAAGAGGGTAGCCCAGAAATTGGAGCAGTCCTAAGTTGAATCTTCAAAATGATTAAGTTTTAGAAAATACGAATTCTGAGACGTTAGGGCTTTTGGGTCATGTTAATGATGGGAGTCAAATATGTGAAAGATTGTTATTGGGAGGATGCTGACCATTTTCTCTCAACTAAACTGGGGATAGAAATAGATATAGATATAAAATAGCAGTGTATGGAATTTAGATTAGATAAAGAAAGCATGTTCTGATAATCATACTTGTTAAATGTTAGAATATATATCCTAAGTAGGTTGTCAAATCATTCCACTGAAATTATTTTAATCATTTGTATTTAGATATATCAGGATAATGAACACACACACACATATAAATATTAGGAGATATATATTTATGTGTATGTTTATATGTGCATACATGCACACACACAAGCTAAAAGATAGACTGTTGACCTCAATAGCCTTACTAAGCATGTCCTTTTATTATTTTGGAACTCACAATCAAGTGCCTTTTAGATACTGTTGTAGAAGGCTTAAGTATGTGAACAATAGCCCAAAGCACTGGGCAGTATTAGTCACAAGTTTTACCCTATGTCAATACAGAAGGGGTTGCAGTTTGGCAGAAGAAAAGATAATAGGCAGTGTTAAACCTTCTTTCTTTATTTTCCAAATTAGGACAGTTTGGAAGTTCACCATTTCCAATTTTTTTTTCTTTTGTTGACTGCAAAGAACGTCAAGCCAGCAGCATGTTGCTGAGAGCAGCGATGCGTTTCACCACACTGACAACTGTCGGCTGGGCTTTTTGAGACTCCCAGGATTCTGAACTGTCTTCTCTTGTATAGGTCAGTGCAATTTTTTCTTCATTTTTTTTATTTAAAAAGCAAAACAGGTCAATTACTTTTCAAATATTTACACCTTGTAAGTGGATAAAACTCCCAAATCTTTTTTTATCCACACAAAGGAAAACAATCAGCAACAATAATCTATCAAAAGATAGTTTAAAAAGTTCTTAGATGCCCTAGGATCTTTTGGTAGGACATTTTATATATTCCTATGATTAATAAGTCTGTTATCAGCATTTTGTGTCTCTTTCCCATTTCTAAAAATTCCTTTTAGACTAACATTCATACTTCCTTCTGTTGAAAAGCATTAAAATGTGTGTAGAATAAGAGGAAACCCTAAAGCTCTGTATTTACACAAAAGAGACTCAGGAGTATTGGTTTATTACAGTGAAACATTTCATGTTATTCCATTTCAAATTCTTTCCAAAGGGAAAGCCTAGCCACAATAAATAGATGCCACAAAATTATAATAAAATGAAATGTTTAATAGTTGAAGTATAAGGCCTTATTATGATTATGTTCACTTGTAATAATACAACAAGAGCTAAAAAAAAAAATCTATGGATATCTTCAACCACTCCTCAGTTTAAACAAGAAGCCTAGACCTAGAAAAGTAGCATCATTTCCCAACTTATACAAATTCAGCATCTTTTTATAACATTATTCTAAATTGATTTTATTCCTCCACACAGATTGCTGTCACTTTTCTAAAATTAGTTTGTAGGTAGGTACACCCTTTATTAAGAGAACTTACTAACCATATAGTCTTAATTTGAAAAAACAATTTTTTTTCAAGTTCAAGTTCATGGAGTGAATTAAACATGTGTCTACTTTTCCTTCCTGAATTCCATTGAAATTGCAGTAAAGGCAAAGAAAAGAATGTATTTCTGAACATAATAAGAAACCTATTCTGAGAGCTGAAACAGGAAGACGTGGCTTTTGATAAGGCTGAGGAGGCTTCAGGGAGGAGTTGGTCTGTGCATTCAGGTCAGTAGGTGTAGCAAGGGCACGCTTACAAAGCTGAAAAACGGAAATCGAAGTGTTGACTACAAGTCTAAAGAAGGGTTCATGTTGAGATCTTTCCACACCCATGCATGTAACTACAGCTCTTACCCACAGAAGTAAAGCAGGAGACTCTCTCAGAGGAATCTATATAATTTGCATATGAGGCCTACACTTTCTAGTATGTTGGCTGGTAACCAAGCTTAACACTGCACCCTGGTTCTGGCAGTTGAAGAGACCTTTGCTGGTTTACGAATTTATGTGTAAGACCTAAAGCAAAGCACATCATGGAGAAAAAGTCTGGGAAGTAATAGACAGATTGCCAACAACTTGCATCAGTCAGCCCAATCATTCATACACTGGACAACAGAAACCAGCAATAGAAAATAAAAAAATCAAAGTGAACAACCCTAGGACAGAATTTCTCAACCTTTGCACTATGGAGTTTATGGATTAGATTTTTTTTATTGTTATGGAGAGGTGTTCTGTATATTGCAGGATATTTAGCAGCATTTTTGGCCTCTATCCAGGAGATGCCAGTAGCAAGCAATGCCACAGTGTGCAAAATGAGACAAAGATGCCTTGATATTTAGACAACGATGTTGCCAAATCTCCTGAGGGACAAAATCAGCACTGGTTGCTAGCCATTGGAAGTCCACATCATTTATTGGGAAGTCCACACCATTTATTACATTTCCAATAAATGGTGTGGACTTCCAGTGGAAATAGGAGAGATTTATCAAAGGGATATTTAAAAATATCCAAATTGATATCCTCAGAGATATTAAAGAAATTATAATCTCTAAAACAAAAAAGTCTGATATGAAAATGGAGACATCAAATTTAGAAACAATTCATAGAATATTAAAGTATAATTAACAAAATTTTGCAAAAAAAAAAGAAAGAAATTCAAGGATGTTTTCCAGAAGGAAAAGGGGAAAAAAAGTAAAATATGAGAAAAGAAACAAAGAGAATCAATTTAGGAAGCCAAATTTTGTTTAACATGAGTTCTAAAAATCAAAGACAAAGAAGAAAAAATAATCTTGACATTTTCTAGAGTTGAAAAAATGAACATGTCCTCAATATGAAGGGGTAAAAATCATATTGAGAACGCTGAGTAATAAAAGACCCACAACCAGACATATTCCAATGGTATTTTAGAATATCCCAGCTAATGAGAAGATCCTAAGTTTCTTTTTACTAGTGCATAATAATTTTACAGAGAAGTGGCAGAAATAATTTCAACCCCCAGTATCTTCCCTTGCCTTAAAAGTTTTGAAAAAGAAAAACATAAATAGACTTTCTGTCATGGGAATATAAATACTCAGGTTTTAAGTCTACATCTCAAAATGTCATAAGGTAGTGGAACAGTGTCCTCAAAGTGAAGACAGAAGCAACCCCAGTATAGGTGGTCCCCGATTTATGGTGGTTCCATGGTGCAGAAATGATGCCCATTCAGTAGAGACCCTAATTTGATTTTGAGTTTGTTCTTTTCCCAGGCTAGTGCTATATCCTAAATGATCCTCCCTAGGGGTGCTATTGCAGTGGCAGCATTGGCAGCTCCCTGGCAGCCAAAGGATCACAAGTGGTAACCATTGATGTTCTAGAGTGCACTGGTTGCTAAGTTGTTTGGTAGGTTAGGTGTATAAATTCACTTTTGTGTTGCAGTGCGTTTATCAAGTTATAATACCATTAAGTCAAAGAGCATTTGTACCACGTGAAATCAGGAACTCAGAAATAGACCTAAATAAATACATGCTCAAGTGACTTTTGACAAAGGTACAGAAGCCCAGAAAAAAAAGATTACATTTCCAATAAATGGTGCTGGACTTCCAATGGCAAACACAAAAACAAAACAAAACAAAAACAAAAAAATGTCTTTACCCGAGTCTCCTACCTTCCACAAAATCCAACTCAAAAGAGATCACGGACTTAAGTGTAAAATATGATACTCTAAATACCTTCACAAAAAAAGCAAGAGAAGAGAAAAAAAATCTTCCTGATCTAGGGCTGGACAAGGAATAGTATAATACATGTATAGAAAAACTAATAGATTGTGTTTCATAAAGTTAAAAAAATTGCCGTCCAAAAGACCCTTGGAAAGGATGAATAGATAAACTACATATTTGGAGAAAATATTTACAACCCCATGGTTGACCTAGGACTAGTATTTCCAAACTCAAGAGTAAACTAAAACCATTAAAAATATGTATAGAAAATGGGCAAAACACATGAGGTAATATTTCACCAAAGAGGATTTATAGGTGGTTAAGAAGTACATGAAAAGATACTAAAATTGTTAGACCTTAGGGAAATGTAAATTAAACCCACATGACCATCAGAATAGCTAAAATAAGAAGATGAGTGACAAAACCAAATGCTGGCAATGATGGGGAAAAACTGGATCACTCACATTGCTGGTGGAATATAAAATGGTACAGACACTCTGGAAAAAAGTTTGTCAATTTATAAAAATACTAAATGTTAAGCTACCATATAACTCGGCAATTGCATCCCTATTCCAGAGAAATGAAAAGCTATGTTCACATGAAAACTTGTACACAAATATTCATATTCCAGTAACTCTATTTATAATAGCTGCCAACTATAAACAGCCCTGATGTCCTCCAACAAGTGAATGGGTAAGCACATGGTGATATATTGATATCATGGAAGAGTACTCAGATAAAATAGAACTGGCTATTGATACAGGCAGTGATTAGGATGAGTTGTCCTGTGATGAGAGAATTGCCCAGACAGAGAAAATGAGAAAGGCCAGTCCCCAAAGCTTATAACATGTATAATTGCGTTTTTGTAACATTTCTGAAACAGCAAGAGTAAAGAAATGCCAAACATACTTGTGGTTGCCAGGGATTAGGTAAAGGATGGCAGAGGGAGGGAGGGAGTTGTGGTTATAAAAATGCAACATGAGGAATTGACGGTAAGAATGTCAGTCTCTTGAATATGATAGCATATTAGTTTTATAAGATGCTTCATTGGAGCAACTGGGTAAGGGATGTATGAGATGTATGTTATTTGTTACAATGGCCTATGAAGCTATAATTATCTCAAAATGAAAAGTTTAATTTAAAAATTTAATACCGCTTTATTTCATCATTTATCATTCTGCTCCTAGTTTAAATAGCAATTTCAGGATGTTCTACATAAGGAGTCTGTCAGCCACTGAAAACATTTCAGTTATCTATCTTGCCTTCTTTCAAAGTTCTTGTTTGGGTTCTGTTTTAGTGATCTCTTAGAAAAAAATAGTACTAATGTAAATCTAGGTTCTCTTCCTTAATTTAGGGTAACTTTACAATATCTGCAGATAATTTGACATATACATACATAAAATAATGTGAAATTCTTGCATAAAAGTACATTAGTTTACAGGGAAAGTAGTTAATATATATTAGTAAATCAGTTCTTTGATAAAAAAAATTGACATTGAATTCAGATAAAAAACGAAATAAATTTAACATAAAAAGCACCACGACGTGTATCAAAAATTGAAAAAGTTTTTCCATTTCTCTCTAGGAATTGGGAAATGCCCCTTTATTTTTCTCTTGTGTTGCTATGTAACATTTAATTACTGGATCTCTAACAGTCACGTAGATATAGAAAGTGTTAAAAGGCAAACTTCTAATAAATTTTATAGTTTATCACTGCCTCCCTGGAAAACACAATTCAGGAAAGATATGAGTTTCTCTTAAATTAACAATTTATCCAATGTAGTTATGAATTCAACTGAACTTCTATAAAACTTTTTATTATGAAATTTGTTTCCAAATACACACTTATATAAAATTTACTTGAAATAATTGTTAATTTCTGGTAAATAGAATATTTTGGGTACAATAAAAATTCCCGCAAGTAATATTTTATTTTGTACTGGGGATTGACCCAGCAGCACTTAACCAGTGAGCCACATCCCCAGACCTTTTATATTTTTTAGTTTAAGACAGGATCTCACTAAATTGCTTCTGATTTTGAACTTGTGATCCTCCTGCCTCAGGCTTCCCAAGCCACTGGAATTGTAGGCATGTGCCACTGTGCCTGGCTAACACAAGTAATTTCAAAAGATGATTTAAAGGTATAATATTTAGAGTAGTGTGGTATCAAATAAAGACTAGAGGGGAAGCACTGGGGGTGTAACTCTGGAAGAGTATTTGCTTAAAATGTGTGAGGCCCTGGATTTAAACCCAGAACCAAACAATCGACAAGAATAGAGGAGAAAATAACACTGAGAGTATAAATAGCTCAGAAAGAGACCCTTCTATGTATAAAAGCAATATACTATATTAATTTTTATGTTTTTTGATTAACATTTTGATAAAGTTAATAATGTAACAAAGTGTATTAAATACTGTTGTATACTGTAGGAAAGAAAGAATCATTGAATCATTAAATAGAAGATGTTGAAGCAACTGAATAACAATTTGGAAGATAATAAATTTAGACCTTGTTATTTTGTCGTCCACCAGAATAAATTTCAGATGGATTTAAGGGTTAAATTTTCCCTCCTTCCACAAAAACCCTAACCCTCCCCCACACAGATATCTGGAGATAAATGTATTTCCCCTATAACAGAATCAAAGAAGTCTTTCAAAGCATTAAAATAAAGGGGGAAATGTAAAGAGAAATATTAATTATTTTGCTACGCAAATGATAAATATTTTGTATGTTAAAAATCACTAATGTATTAAATACTTCTGTTAGTGATATGTCCTAGAGGATAAAATATTAGGCATATTCATGGTCATATGTGATAAATCATGAATGAATCTTATATATTAATATATTAAATATAAAATATCTTCCAAGTGAAGAAAGAAGTTAAAAGTAAAAGAGACGTACATTGATAATTTATAAAATACTTTTAAACAATAAAAAATTTTGAAATATTCAACTACTTAGTAAATAAAGAAATATCAATTAAAATAAAATAACTTTTTCTACTATTAGAATGATCTTTTTATTTTTTAAAGACTAGTATCTAACCTGCACTCTAAAAAGAGTAGTTTGTTTAATATGACATATAGGAATATAAATTCTTTTGGAAAAAGTTTTTAGAAATAAAATCTTTATGGCCTTAACATTATTTATTTTTCTTTTAAAATCAGAATGCATATAAAATCTGAATACTAGTTTATTACAGCAATATTTGTACTGATACTACATGATTAATATTTCTATTTAATATTTAAAGTCTAGTCATATAGATAAATGTTATTCTACGAGATGGAATACTGTTCAGTCATTCAAAATTGCTTCTCCAAAGACTGTTTAATGTTTAGGGGAAAATCCTAAAATTATGCTAAGTGAAAGATTTAGACAATGATAAGGTTCTTAATTTTGACAGTGTGATAGAAAGAAAGGTAATATAATTTCAACATCTATGAAGAAAAACTAGCAGGAAATATAGAACAAAATGTTAAAGGCTTTTGTTATTTTGCAGCTAATGTTTAGAAAATCCCTTTGCATGCAGTCAATGCTTTGCACACAAAGAAATTAATCCCAGCGTTCTTAATAATGAAGATAAATGATCATCAGTAGAGAAATGTTTAAATTACAACCTCACATACTCATAGAATTTTATTCAAGCCTTCTAATTATGTTTTTGAAATGTTCATTTTAATAATATGGAAAATAGTTATGGTATAATGCTGTGTGCTAAATGATTAAACAGTTGATATATGTTGAAAGCTGCAGAAAAACATGGTAAATTGTTAACAAAGTTCACCATTGAAATTATGATTTCATTTTCTTCCTTATTGTTTTAATACTCCAGGTTTTCAACTATAAACATCCAACACCCATAATCAGAAAAAAATTTTTTAAAATTTCAGAAGGCTTATATATAGCACCAGAAACATTTGCAAACTTATTTAGCTAATGTAGTTAATAAAACTACAATAGTGTTTACAACACCGCAGCTTTGTCCTTGTCTGTAGTATTTTGGCACTTGTCTTGGATTCAGCATCACTAACTACCACAACTAAAAGGTGCATTTATACAAAGGGAGAAATGGGAGTTTAAGGTCCCCTGTTTATGGTATGGAGTCTGACAGATTCTGATATGTTTGTGCATTGTATCTGTATTTTCATTTTCATTGATTTTTTTTCTGAGATTTTTACTGCTAAAACCAAATCCCCAAAGAAGTCAAGATTTTTTTGTTACCCACAACTTGGCAGGTTGCAGAATGTCTGCAATTACTCTTTTTGCTTCTAACTGACTTTGAATCCTGTCCTTTTGGCTTATGCACCTGGCTGTCAGCCAGGAGAAGGCAAAAAACTCTATCTGTTGGTTTTCAAATGTCATTTCCTCTTTGGCTTTGTTGATGGTAAAATTCTGCCTTTGCATCTGAAATTGGAAACTCTTCTAATCCTGAAGTCTGAGTGTAATTCATTGGAGGGCTTTCTCTTATCTGTGTCTAGGATCAACATTTAGTCAGATCTTCATTTATATCTCTGTGAACAACTCAAAGACTTTTACCTTTAGTTCAGTGCCCCAATTTTGTCCCTAGTTCTGCATGTGCTGTCATTAACTGTCAGTTCTTAATTATATCCACACGTGAATTCAGGCCAGAAGCAGCAGGATCTGGGTTTTCTCTTCCCCTTTGCATGTCTGACCCTTAGATAGTTCTTCCTTCTGTTCAGTTTTGGTTGGCCCTCCGTTTAGATTTGTAGCCATACCCAGTCAAGACATTCTTTGGCATAGGAAGAAGGTAATTATTTCTGATGTGATCATTTTCCCAGCAGGTAGAATTCCCCTTTTATATGTTTATTTACACTTACCCCACTGAAAGAATTAAAAGAAGAGCTGTTATGCTATTAATAGGAGTATTTTACAATGTATATATGCTTAAAAGTTCTCAGTGACTTTGATATGCCTATTCTTAATTCTCACAACACTTGCCACATGTTTTTGCTCATTTTTCACATGAAAAAACTGAAGTTTAATAAAGTTAATTTTTCCCCCCAGGCTACCCAGCCAGGATTCACTAGCTCTTCTCTCTCCAAATTCAGCATTCATTCACTAGACTAGAGCTACTTTGAATGTCTATATGGAATTAATTTCAGTGGGATGTATTTTGAGGATAATGGTAATGCTTTCATCAACTTCCATAGGGCTTTTTCATTTTTATTTATTCACACACAGGTGTGTGTGTGTGTGTGTGTGTGTGTGTGTGTGTGTGTATCCCATTTTTGTGCAGATTTTTTTTAAAAGGAGAAGGAATCAAGTTCTCTGTAATCCTCCTAACCCCTATTTCTTAAAAATACAGTTCAAGCTCTTTAACAAAGTAAGTAAAAACACAACCTGGCTTCAAGCTACTGAACCATGCCCAACTATTGCCATTTACCTTTGTGCACACTGTACTACTATTGTATTGAATTTTCCCTTGCTGTCTGAACATGTTCTGCCTAATATGCCCCCATCATTAATTGTCACCTGCTTGGTGAGCTCCTACCTCGGTGGTTCTCATATTTCAGGTACAGTAGATTCACTTGGAGGATTTGCTAAGATGTACATTCTTGAACCCCATCTCTACCATTCCTGATCTGGTTTGGGATCCCAGGAGTTGGATTTTTAAGCATTTGTCCCATCCCCTTGTGGTCCTATTGCTGCTACTTTGGCAACAAACCTTAAGAAGCATTATTCTGCTTACTCAGGAAGACCCCAACTGAATTGGTCTACAAATACTTTTCTTGCTGCAGGCATATTTAATTGTTCCTTCCTCTGTGCTTTTATATCTGATCTGATATAACATGCCATATTTTTTGATAGCTGTGAGTGTCTTCTGTACTTAACTGTCTTCTTCCTTACAAGGGACAAGCCTCGTTCTTCTTGTTTGTAGATCCTCATGGGCTAACATAATGGAACTCCCTGAGAATGTGAATGCATAAATAATGTCTCTGGAAACATTTGTTCATTCAAAGTTGCTTGTGTAGAATGAATTCTTTGCTTCACTGGTTTTCCTTTTTGATTATGTCTTTGTTTCCACATCAAACTCTTCTCTTTCTGAGCAAACTGGAAAAGGAAAAGTAGTAACTACTATTTGCCAGGTCTCACCCCCCCCACACACACACACCCACACACACATACACATATATACATTCACAGAGTAATTCTATGTCATGTTTATGACATCCCCATTTTAAAGATAAAGAAACTGAGGCTCAAAAATTAAGCATTTTATTTATATTTTATGACTGTAATGTGGTGCAAAATAAGATCTGAATTTAGAATTTTCTTATTCCAAAACCTGTACCATTCTGTTGCCTCTAAAATTAGCTCTCATTTGTCTCATGACATGTTAAGGTGATGGGACAAGTGGCATATCTCCAGATAAAATAAAAGGTGACCTCCATGTTGGCATGAGATGGTTTCTGCTGTCCTCTTTCTTCCTACTCTTTGCATTTGGGTTCAATTCCTAAATTACTGTCAGTATTACAATCATTCCTACCCTGTCTCTCCTTCATTCTCTGTAGATCATTGAAGAAGTAGCTCCAAATGTCTTCACTTACACAGCTTTTACAAAACATACTCATAATTCCTAGATCAATAAAGTTTATTTTCTTTCTTACACAAATAGAAGAATTAGGCAAAGAGATGCTTAGAAGATGTTAAAAACATCTTCCTTACTACAAACTCATTTTTGATATTTAGTAAGTAATTTTATTGGTAGCTGAGGAAAAGTTGGAAATCATTTTCAAACATAATCAAGATTGAAAGTTTATTTTTGAATCTTTTTGTTTATGTATGCATTTTATATGTCATATCACTTTAATTCTCTCTTTGCTGATCTTTCTTTTCTTCCTTCCCAAAGAAGTAAATTCTCCTAGGAACGCTGAATTTTTCTTACCACAGGTTAGACAACATAGATGTTATTTGAAAGGTCATTTGGTCTTTTTTACACTATTTTCAAAATGATTCTCTCCTTTGGAGTAACAATGGATGCTCACTTTTAAATAAGAAACAGATTTGAATTTGTTGGTAACCAATTCATTTTGTTAATTCATAAATGGAAATTTCATATTTCATATCCATTAGTGGGAAGTTAAAATATATCATATGAACTTTTAGTTTAGGATCTTATATGTATTCATTTGAAAAAGACAAAATATGTCTTTTAAAAAGCAACAAATATATTTCAGTATTCTTTGTGTGTATATGGGGGGTTGGCACTGTAGGATGAACTTTACATTAGATGGAAGGAAGAGAATGCAAGATTTATTTTGAAATCTATATTGATCTAATTCCCAAGATTTTATTCCCAAGATTGCACAAATGGTATTATGCATTTGTGAATTCTCTTAGGTAATGCAGTACTGGTGGCTGCAATTTGGAAATAAATTCTAAGGTGGTGTCCCAAGGTTCTTCTTTTTACATTATCTGTCCATTGGCTAAATTAGAATATCAGAGACTATTTATTTATTTGATGTATTCTCTATTTCCATTGTGTAAACCTCAGTCTACATGTGGATATATTTGTAAAATTTTCCAAGCTTAAGTTGAGCTATAGAAAAAAAAGAGAAATATAAACAAAATCTACCAAAATTCATCCCCTATTTTTTAGAAGCACTCAACAAAGAAGCTTCATATTTTGAAAACAAATAAAATTGGTTTAAAGTTATTATACTAGATCAGCTGGTGAATAGATCCAGTGAAAATAGAAGAGAAAGAATTAGGAAGAATGTCTGAGGTAAATTGGCGACTGTTCTTTTTCCTGACTGGTCTTTGGTTTTTCTCCAAATATTGGTCTGGTATCTCGAATGGGCCTTGGAGGCAAGCACATGCTAGACAATTCACTGATTTTTGTTGTTTATACACATTCTGAGTCTACATGGTTGGCTTTGTTTTTCAGATGCATTGAATGTAGAGTAAATTTGAAGCAGCAAGTGAGTGAGTGGTGAATCTAGACACAGTGAGAAACAGTTAAGAATGTTGTTTGAGATTCCTCACCAGTTAGAAAGGAAATGATAGGGCTGGGGATGTGGCTCAAGCGGTAGCGCGCTCTCCTGGTATGCGCGGGGCGCTGGGTTCCATCCCCAGCACCACATAAAATAAAATAAAGATGTTGTGTCTGCTGAAAACTGAAAAATAAATATTAAAAAAGTTTTATCTCTCTCAAAAAAAAAAAAAGAAAGGAAATGATGCTGCTATGATGCCATGAAATTCTAAAATGTTAACAGACTGCTAAAATACCCAAAAAAGCAAAACTTGCAGAAGAAGTAATTGCAGCTTTTAAGGTTAAGCCACATTTTCAAGATGGTTCTGTTGAAAAGGTAAATTATATGTACATAAAAATTGCTCATACAGTCGTAAAATAAAGCAAATGTGAATAATGTAAAAAAGAATGCTGTTTGATGACAAAGAACATAAAATTAGAAATAAGGGACAAACTAACATCACTAATATTGGCTTTATAGTCATGATATTAGAGTAATTAAGTTATTAACTCTAACATTAATATTCTCATCCTCAGTTAGTAATAAGAAATAGATACCCCATACAAAAAAACGAAGTAAGCTGAAAACACACTCAAGCCCCACCCCACCCCCCAAAAAAAAACCCAAACATATACACATGATATGGTAGAATTCATTATAAGGACACCTAAGAGCTCTCAAATTAAAAGCACTTTATTGTAAGGCAAGAGTTTCTCATTTCCACTGTAATCCCCTGATAGAGGTTTTAAGGATAGCATTATACTCAGACACTGGCAAAGTTTTCTTACAAATTGATGAGTATAAAAATCAGTGAACTTACAGAAAACAAATCTATCCTTTTGGTTGTCATGAGCTCTAGGACAGAGTTTTTATCAGCCATGATCAAAAAAAATTGGACAGGTCATATAACAAGTTTGAACTTGCCAAAAAATTTTTATAGAAGAAACAGATGTCATCTTCTTTTCTAAACTACATCCTGAATATATCCCATCCTGACTGCTTCCCAGCATCTATGAACTCCCACTCCACCCCCTTTTCCCCTTCTCGAGCAAGCCAACCTGCCTAGCTGTGTATTTTTAATCACTTTCTATAGCAATCAAGAGTTCACCATCAGAGAACCTGTTTTAGTGCCTCTTATCTTTCGATGCCTGTTCTTGCTAAACAGATTTAAGATAAGAACAACTGGCAGTAAGTGCCCTTCCTGAAATCAGAGGTCAGAAACATTGCTGTTGAAGCCCTAGCAAACTGTTTTGGAAAACATTTAAAATCTTAGTCATATTTAAATTCCAAATATAAGTTTTTCTTTCTCTTTTCAGAAATTTCAGTTTTTAGGAATCATTTATCCTTAGCCCATTCCTTAGTGTATATCCAAAGATTTAAAATCAGCCTAGTAGAGTAATAGCCATATCAATATGTTAGCAGCTCAGTTCACAAGAGCCCAGCTATGGAAACAATCCAGGTGTCCTTCAATGGATGAATGGATAAAGAAAATGTGATTAACATATACTATGGAGTATTACATGGCCATAAAGAAGAATGAAATTATGGCATTTGCTGGTAAATGGATGGAACTGGAAACTGTCATGCTGAATGAAATAAGCCAGTTCCAAAAATCAAAGGTTGAATGTTTGCTTGAATGTATGGAAGCTAATCCACAATTTGGCAATAAAAAAGAGAGAGAATGGAAATTAATAAGTAAATGGCAACTCTTGCTTATAAGTAAGTGTTAATTTAAGAAATAACCTTTTTAATTGAGGAAAACCTTTGTGCTCTTGGGGTGTGCTGGTGAAAGAACTCGGAGTGGAGAAAACTCAAGGTTCACTCTGTGGTGATATTCATGAAGGTGAATGATGATCTGTCCCCTGGGAGAGGACTTCAGATAGTTCTTATGATTCTCCATGTCACAGTGCCTTGGATCCCTGCTGAAGGAAATTGTGTCCAGGCATTTTTTTTAAATGACTGCATCATTTCAATATCACACCTAACTGGATTGGCAAGAATGGCCTAGAATGTTAAAAAGGAAAAGGTGAGGAGGAAAGAATGAAGGGCAGTGTGACAGAAGCATTTGGTCTCAGTTCCTGAGTATGAAGCAGAAAAAAAGGTATTGACTTGGTTAACCGCACTCTGCCCTCTCTTAAACCCCACCGTGTCACATCAAAGGCCACAGATCCATTTGAACACATGCTTTTAAAAACTATCAAATAACCTCCGTGCCCCTGGAGATGGTGAATGGTCTACATAACTGCACAGAATAAATGAACATTAGAATGAGCCCACAGGTGAGACCTGTCTGGTAAAGGATCCATGATCCTGAAGTGACTTCAGCTTTTCAAAAGCCTCCGCAACTTCTTTAAATTAAATGTTTTATATGACCTAATGAAGTTTCATGAAGATACTTCTACTTTCTTCTCGATAACAATTTCTGGTTATCATGATTCTTTTATGAAAATGTTGCAGAATTTTTTTTCCCAAATGAAATTTCTGATTCATATATTTGTCACTGACAATTCTGTGCAGATATCATCATCTGTTCTCTTCTCTTTCCTACTTCATCAGACAAAGTTCCTTTCTGCTAACGACATGTGAAGACTCTTCAAATGACACAACTATAATTAGGGAAGGCGTGAATAATTATTTACAGATATCTATGTTGTATTCAAAGCTTTACTAGTTAAAGTGTGCTATTTAAAAAAAAAAAGTGTTAGGGGTTTGACTACCCTCCCCTGCAATCAGCATAGTACGAATTTAGTTAAGGAACAAAATTAAGCTGAAAAATAGTGAAACAGGAGCTATATAAACTCTGTGACCTGAAAGTAAAAGAGAATAAACTCCATAGAGGAAGGATGAACTGTGTTTCCTAGTCAGGAATACCTTCAGTAGGAATGGGTATTAAAAATGGGCAAGGTGTACAAATAAGAATAGACCCAAGGGTAATTTAATTGAGGACGGATTAATTTATCACTTAAGATTCATTATGATGTTGGTTCATCTTATATATCTCATCTCTGATTGCAAAGTAATCCATAATTAGCAGTTATTCCTGTATGTACTTCTAGGCAACAATTCATACATAAAAAACATTTCAGCAAAAACTTTGCTTGCCCTAAAGTTTCAAAAGTTAAAAACTTACCCACCTGTCATTATTAGAGAAAGTGCAAAAAATGAGACATTACTATGAAAAAGGGTAAGTGCAAGGTCATTTGGCTGAAAAAGGACTAATTAAAATATATTTCTTACAGAGTTTAGTGTACAAGTTTTATATTCCTCTGGCCAGAATCCAGAAATATGTTTCTTTGTAGATTTTAACAGACATGTTTTTATAATAAAAATGTATCGTTATGTCTAATTTATGTTGTAGTAGATTATGTTTTCCAAAATGGACTCACCAATAAATCCCATTTCATATGACCTTCTTATAGGTGATGTTGAAACTCATCCATTGAGAGTTATTCCCTTCCCTTGGATGTGGGCCAACCTCAGTGACTCAGTTTAGTCCAATAGAATGCTTCAGGAAAAAATGCTGTAGTCTAGGTTTCAAAAGGAAATAGAACTTTTACCTAGTTCTCTCACTCAGAAAGCTTGATTTTGGGACCTAGCCACTGTAGTTTGAAAAGGTCCAAACAAACCTATGTAAAGAAATTACATAGAAAGACCCACATGGAGAGGAACTGGGGACCTAACTGACCTTTAGTGTCTGTGACCAAAGGTGTACATGAAGGAGGCTCTATCTGATTCTAGCCTAGAGCCTTCTATTTAAATCTTCCATCTGAGGCCCCAGACATCATGGAGAAGAGTCTAGAACCTTCATTCCCTGCCACGAGTTCCTGGTCCACAGAATTTACTAGTTTAATAGCACTAAATTATTGATAATTATTGACAGTAGCACTAAATTATTAGTAATTCGATACATAACCATAGTAACTAGAAAATTTGTTAACCAAGTTTTTTAAAGGGGTTTTTAAACTTTATTAGAATAGATACTTTATATTCATCACTATTATCATTACTATAATATTACCTTTCAATATAGAAGTTTATATGCCTAATCTATAATAATAATAATGGTAGTAGAAATAATTTTGCTAAGTGGTAAAGTAGACACAAAATAAAAGGAAAATCCTACAAGTCCAATAACTCTAAGAGAAAGTTTTAAATTTCATTAGCCCCCAGGAAAATAGGAAATAAAACCACAACATGATATAACTTCATACCAATCAGTAGGAAAAGGATAGAAATTATCATGTTTTATATGTAGATTGGGAACAATAAGGTCTTTCGTATACAATCAGTAGTCCGATATTCATTGGTAAAATTATTTTACAAAAAGCAGTTTAGCGGTTTCTAGTAAGTATCCAGAGAACATAGTTCTGGGGGAGAGATTCCAGTTTCCACAGCCTATACTAAAATACTTGCTTTTTAGTTCTATGAATTCCCTTTGATTCCTGCTAGTCTGCTCATTTTCTACAAATGTCTAATTTCCCTGGCTTCTTAATCATGGACCTGGAGACCTGTGAGGTTCATTATCTACTGTAAGGTACTGTCTCATGTGCTGTCCACTGTGCTGGATACTAAGGCGTCAAAGGGAATTTCACCTTTGTGTATAAGTAGAAAGAGTCAATCAAAAATAAATAAATGAACATCAGGAAAGTCAGTGGAGTAGAAGCAGGACAGGGGGAGGGAGGAGAGGAGGGAAAGAGGGCAACAAAGGGGACTAAAATCAAATTATATGCACGTGTCATTTTGTTAGAATGAACCCAACTACTATCTATAACTATAATGCTCCAATTAAAAAGAAAGAAAGAAAGAAATGACTTGATCTTTGGCCTCAAAACTTCTGCAATGAGTGATAGACAAGTATCAGAAGTGTTAGGAGTGGTAGGAGTTGCCCCAGGGGTATAGCCTTGTTTTATTTTATTATTATTATTTTTTTTTGTAGTGACCTCTGGGGCCCTGTGCATGCTGCACAAGCACTCTACCACTGATCACACCCCTAGCTCATAACTTTTGTTCTCTTTCTTTGGTTTTATCACAGAGTTGAGACTTAATTCTGTAATCCATGCATTTTCAATGGGCATGTTATCACTTCCAAGGGGTAGAAAACAAACTCTTATGGGGAAAGTGTCAAAAAACTTATATATTATAATGGCTTTCCAATATGTTTATAAACAACCCTTCCTGACAAATTTGTTTCTTCGTACTTAATTTCTCTGATGGGGAGAAAGGGCAATGTATAACATATTGAGAAACACCTGCTGTATGCCAGCCAGGGTGTGTCCCCTACCTGCTCTGCGTTTCTTTCTCAAAAGGCCTTTTTTAAATCGGTAAGGTGTCCAAGTTAAAAGAAACCACTGGATTTCATCTTCACTTAAGTATGTTAAACAGTCACAGGAACACATGCTTTATGTTTTCAGGAAGACTCATGTTGGTAAAGCTCATAGTGGGAACTGTGACTCTAGCCTGAGCAGGAATCAAGTCTGTCCTAGCAACTCTGCTCTTGTGTCAAAGCAAATAATAGCAGGGTGAGGCCTCCAGCATGTAGCCAAACAGAAATGTTTCCATCAGTCCTTAATGAAGATGATCTGACTTCTTCTTGTAGGGATCATTACACTGAGCTTTAGGTTAGTGATAGGCCTCATCTATTGTCTTAGTCTGTTTTGTGCTGCTGTAACAGAATACCCAAGACTGGGTAATTTATAATGAACAGGAATTTATTTGCTCACAGTTCTGGGGGCTGGGAAGATCTAGTGAGAACCTTCTTGCTGTGTCATAACATGGTGGAAAGGCAAAGAGCGTGAAAAAGACAGTGTACATGTGAAAATGGGGACAAGGGGGCATGCATGAGGTACCAGTTCCCATGGGATTACCATATTAGTCCATTAATGAGGTGGAGCCTTCATGACCTAAATATCTTAAAGGCCTCAATTCCCAGTAAAACTTACAATGTCGATTAAATCTTAACATGAATTTTGTAGCGTACAAACACTCAAACCAGAGCATCTGTGAAACGTATATACTTTTACATCTATTTTTCCTCTGGGTGCAATTAACTTCTTAAAAATATTCTTCTTAAAACAGAAATGTCAGGGGGAAAGAATCTCTTTGACTTTTCTTAAAAAAATCTCTTTACCATTGTATAGAAAAACAACAACAAACAAAAACCCAGTAGATTAAGGCAAGTTATTTGCAAAACAATTTGAAATATCTGATTTTATGCTTTCTAAAAAGCACATAGATTCTGAAAAGGGAAAGAGCAAGGCATCCAGATCAGTTCTGATTTGATCTTTTCATCTGTGTGACAGTAACATGAAAGTCTTTAGTGTTTCCAGTGTCAAAGGCTCTGAGTTGCTCAGGAGACAAAGCTTCCCCTTCTGAGAACATCAAACTGCTATGTATGTTTCTGTCACTTTGTTAGTAAAAGCACATTTATTCAAAAAATTTTTTTAAGTTTGGACGTATACTGTTTACCAAGGGCAATATGTCAGGTGTTTCTCATTACAAGGCGGATACTTTATTAATAGGTAGCATAGTTTGCTCTCAAGTTTATGTTCCTGATTTCAAATAAATCATTCATTGTTTCTCAATGTCAACAAAATGGGAGTCTCAGTAGTCTGCACCGTGAACTCAGTTGGAGTAAACTTCACTGTTATTTGAGGTGGGATATCATTTGTTTTGTATAAATGAACACTTCCTCTTTATTCTTTGTAGGTATTGAAAAACATCATTAAGTTAAAATGCTTGTCATTAAAGTATTAACATTCTATACAAATTCTAATTTTACATCAGCTACCCAGTAGACTCAAAGATTATTTGTTTTCTGGGAGTGGTGGTGTACATCTATAATCCCAGTGTGTCAAGAAGCTGAATCAGTAGGATTGTGAGTTCAAAGCTAGTCTCAGTAATTTAGCAAGGCCCTGAGCAACTCAGTGAGACCCTGTCTCTAAATGAAATACAAAATAGGGTTGGGTATGTGACTCAGTGGTTGAGTGCCTCTGGGTTCAATCCCTGGTATCCACCCACCCACCCCCAAACTGCCAACAACAACAACAACAACAAAAAGGCTGGGGAGGTTGCTCAGTGGCAAGCACCCCCTGGGTTCAATCCCTTGTACCAAAAAACCAAAACAAACAAAAGAAAATTATGTGTTCATTGATCGACTAAGTACAATATATTTGCCTCTTAGCAAGTGTTTTTAAAAAAAACAAATTTCTGTTAGTTGTGTAAATATTGCAAAATTTGCATAGAAAATTGAATCTATGTACTTATTGCTCTATATGTTTTAAATGTCTTAAATGATGAATGGCACAGATGTGTCACTACATCCTTGAAACAAAGACTGCTTGGCAAGTCCCCTCTTAACCTTGGTCCATGAAACTTGACTTCTTTAAGAAAATGAAAAGACAAGGAATATTATATTCTTATAAATAAAAATGCTAACATTATTTTCCCATTTTTTAAAATCTCAACTGCTTCATAGAAAAATATTATGGGATTCATTTTGAAGCAAACCAAAAATTACTTTTGATGGTTAACATAGTCCTCGGGGGTGCTCCAGGGTGGCACAAGACAAGGAGCCATCTGTAGTGATCACATTTGTTGCCTGTTTGCCTCCTTTGTGACAGCACTTGGTACACGAAAGAGACAGTGTACCTGTGGGTAATTCTTTGTGAAGTGATTGTGAAAGTTTAGAGGAAGAAATCTAGTTATGGCTTTGGTGGGTCTAGATTCTGTTAGAAGATGCCAGTGTAAATGACTTCTGTTACACATCCATTTTGCCACCTGAGTAACTACACACCTGACTTTTGCTTCTTGATTAAGTTTAAGTCTGTGATAACACTGATTTTGTCTTTATTGGGCATTCTTAATACTCACTCAGCCAGTCCTTATGCCATGAATAATAGGATGTGTCAGGGCTTTGGCATCAGAGAGACCAGGCTTTGAAAAAATAAAGGCACATTACCAACACAGGTAATGTGCCTAGCTCGAGGCCTTATACAGATATACTTACATATATCTGTAATTACTGCATCACATTCTTTACTATCATTATCGTCAATAACCAGAATATTTGTGTATCTTACCCCTTAATCTATAACCAGTAAGGGATTTGAATAAGCTCCTACCTATGCCCATACCCCTAAATATTACTATACCCTTTAAGGGATGGGCTACTGTATTAGCCTCTCTTTCCCTTATAACAGATTACCACACTGCTTATCAGCTTAAAATAATAACCATTTATTATCTCAAAGTTGCTATGGATCAAGAATACAGTAATAGTTTCACTGGGTGTTTCTAGTTCAAGGTTTCTCATGAGGTTATAGTCAAACAATTGTGCAGGACTACTGTCTTTGAAGACTTAGCTGAGACAGGATGACTCACTTCTAAGCTCACTTATGTGGCTGTTGGCAGGAGACTTTAGTCCCTTGCCATGCAAGACTCTGTACGACATGGCCTCTCTCAGAGCAAGCGATGCATGCGTGTATAGAAGAGACAGGAGAGGGGGACAGAGACTATTTGCCTGTTACCATCTCAGAAGTGATAAACCATCTTTTATTGTTTGAGCCCTGGTGCAATGTAGGAGAAGCCAACACAGGCTGTGGATGCTGGAGAGGGAGATTTGGGGGGTCCATCTTGGAGGTGGTTAGGATAGCTACACTTCTTGTGGTGTTCCTCTTTTTGCAGGCTGTATTCAGTTTACCTATGAGTAAAAAGGAGATAAGTTACCTTGCCTAAACTTTTAAAATATCCCAGTATATTTTTTATCATGTGCACTTACTTTCTTTTTACATCTCAATGTTCATACTGAGCAGTACTATCAAGAAAGAATTATCTTCCACTTTAATGTAAGGAAAAACTCCCTAGTGTAATAAAAACAAAATAATCTTTCACCATCCCTTTCTGGTGTGTGACATGCAGTGAGATATAACTTCACTGCTCTGTTAGAATATTCTATTCTCTGTGGAGGACCATGCTTTTTAAAAAAGTTGCTCTTTTAGCTTTTGCCACAAAAAATAAAAACCCATCTCTGTGAAGTTTGTCAAGTAAAATGGACACAAATATGACTCAAAGGCTAAAGAAAAAAGAAATAAAGCTACAATCTCAGTCTGTGAAAAGGAGATAACTTAGAATAAAACTGTTGCAAAAATGTCCAGCAAAAGTATGCTGCTTTTTAGGAAGGAAATGGGGGAAAAGTCAGAGGTTGAAATACATAGTAAAGAGCTTAGGGATCCCAAGCAGGGAAAAAGACACCAACCTCAGGACATTTTTATGCAAAGTATTTTCAGTATTTTGAGAACAGCTAGAAGAAAAACCAGGTGTACACAGAGATTTAGGGCACTATGAAGGCAAAGCTTTCCAATGTACTCTCAGGAGTCTCATGAAAGAAACAATCTCCAACTTAAGTGACAATGGGAGAATATGAATTCCTGATGGGAGATGCCACAGGAAGATCAACCCTTGTTTTTTTCCCCCAGCCATTGCCACAAGGAAAACACTGGGAATTGATAATATTAAATTGACATGTCCCTTTAGGCAAAGCAGTTGGTACATTTTTTTTTTAAAGACCCAGATTCCTTCAGCCAGAAAACAACATGTGTGTTAGTATGCAGGCTTTTTAAAAATCCCAAGCAAGAGGGTTATGCAAAAGCATGTTTGAATTTTGCCTCTGATCCCCACTAACTATGACATTTTGGAAGTTTAATTTGGCCTTTCAAAACATAAATTTCCTCATATGTCCAACACAAATAAGCATTGACACAGAGTAGTTGCTTCATAAATTGTAGCTATTATTAATAGAGAGTGCTTTTTTTCCCCCAGAAGAATTTGATTCCCATATTTTAGGAATTGAAATTCTATGTAAAATAGTAGATTCTGTAATACATTTATATCTTAACTTTGGAGAAATGAAAAATAAAACTCAATGGACTGGGGTTGTGGCTCAGGTAGAGTGCTTGCCTAGCATGCATGAGGTACTGGGTTCTATTCTCAGCACCACATAAAAATAAAATAAGGGTATTGTGTCCACCTACAATTAAAAAATAAATACTTAAAAAATAAAAAAAAACTCAATACAACTTTAGCTACAATGATATAAACAGTGCTTAATAATTCCTTTGGATTATTTTTTGATTACACATGAACATCCTAATTATTCCTAGACTCTTTGTCTTGTGATGAAAGTATTTATCCAACTGCAAACTATTTGAAGGCAGGAACCCTCTGTTATTCATCACATCCTATTTTTCTCCTAACCCAACATGCTTTGCAACAAATGTTTGTCAGTTTAAATTGAAGAATATGTAGGGAGCTACTAGAATCTAGTTCTGGAACAATTATCTTATTTTCCTTCCTAATCCACATCCATTTTATTTACACATATCTTCAAAAAGCCTACAAGGACCTAATTAAGCCATTAATGGACTACTTAATTTTTTGCATTTGATAATTTATTGGGACTTGCTGATCTTTCTCTGCTCATTAGCACCTCTTTCTGAAATAGAAGAGGAAATAGGGTTGAAATGCCAACTTATCAATTCTTAAACCCATGCAAAATCTTAAGTGTAGGAGAAAACATTGAATTTGATCAAAAGTGATTGTTTTTCATTACTTACATCATCTGTTTCTAATCATGTTATTTAATGCAGACTTGTCACTGTATCACTTCTTTGCGGGAAATCTTATTAGACCTCCACTTGTGCATTTGGGAGGTGTCACTGGCAACAGTGCTTTGTGGACAGTACGTGTGGGGCTTTCAGCTGTGTCTGGTCATTTCACTGTGAGCTGATACCAACAGTTGCTACCTACATTTAAAAATGTCAAATTCATATCTGTTACCTCCAAAATTTTCTTCTATGGGAAGTTTTGCAACATTTTTGTTTAGTAGTTTTAAAGGATTTTCTGTATGGTTGTACATCAAAGTACAAAGCTAGTTTTGCCTGAACAACAAATTAATTTGCCAAAATATTACATCTGTTTTATTTCAATTTTTCTGTTATATATTTACATGGTATAATACGTGTGTTACTTTATTTAGTGCTGATTTCATTTATAAACATTACACAAATATGAAAAAAAAGGCAAATTAAGTCATTCAGTAATTATTCATTGAATAACCATGATGTGCTGGTGTCTTTCCCAAACACTGTGGATTATAGAAAGAGAAGACAAGTTTGGTCCTCATGCTCAGACAGGTGCTCAGTCAAGTAGAAATAGTAAACACTTGAGTTGTAACCTAACGTAAGCTGTAAAAGTCATCTCACCTGAGTTAGTATGTGTTTGGTGTACTGGTTAGGTGAACAGTTGCCCTCCTCAGCCTTCCACTACAGCAAATATTGGCACTGTTTGATTTCAATATCCAAAATGGAGATTTAGTTCTGTTTTAGAACAGCAAGTAGTAGTATGACACTACAAATTTTATTTCTGCATTCAACTATGAAGAAAGTATGCTCCACTTTCTTTAGTAAGTCTTTGGGAGAAATGAGACAATATTGCCTCTCTATTGTAGGACATTCAATAGCTTTTTTCAAAGGTGTTTAACTATATATATATATATATATTTTCACTTGAACTTCATAACAACCCTCTATGTGGGGCAAGGAAGAACTATTAGAGATGAAGACATCAGAGCTCTGGGACTTTCAGTGACTGCCAGCTGGCAAGTCCCGGAGGCCTTGACCAGCCCGTCTGACTTGACCTTTAGAGCTATTCCCCACTAATGCACAACAGTTGCCCAAGGAAACAGGCTACACATAAAACAGCCCTGAATATAAGTTCCTGTCGAGTTTGGCTAACAGATATGTAGATTGGTAGTTGAAATATTGTTTGCCTTAATTCAATAGTATGTCTCTGAATGGGACTTGATTCTTTCTCATTAATATTTTTAGCTGAAAATTCATAAGCCATGTTACAGCCCTCCTCTTACATACCCATGGGCAATGGCAGTGAAAGAGGGGAGCTATTTTTATAAACACTGAAAACAGACCCATGGCTGACACCAGTGGTTGTGGGTGGCTGTGACTTTCAGAAACCTTGATGAGACTTTTCATGGTAATATCTTGTGTCAAAAAGTATGGTCCATGTGTAGAAGAGAGATTCCTTGTCATCATGCTATTCTCAGTAACATCCTTTGGTGCTTCTCTTGTGCATCTCTTAAGTGTACCTAATCCACTCTAGGCACTGCTCTTGGTGCTGAGATTAGGAGTGGACGTGGCAGATGTAGCACTTAGGGAGATTACACTGGTGGAAGAAAATGGGCTGCTAAAATGCAAACTAAAAATCAATGATTTAATTATTTGCAGATTGTGATAAGTGTAAGAAAGCAACAGACTATCATGATAAAAATGAAGGAAGCCAGCTTATTTCAATAGAACGGCTAAGAAGAGCCTCTTTGAGGAGCTCATGTGAACACAGAGAACAAAAGGATAGAATGACACACAAAAAAAGAATGTTTCAGGCTACCGGGCAACCAGAACCCGAACAATAAGGCAGGAAAAGAACTGTGTCTCCTACTTCTAGTCATTATCACTAAAGCATAGAAAAGGGAGGAGGGGATGGAATGAGAGAGAAATGGAAAAAAAAGCAGGATCTGGATTATGCCAGAATTTAGGGCCTCACTGTTATGAAGTGCAGTCAAAATCTATGAGAGGATTTTAAACAGTGCAAAGTGGTCAGGATTTTAAACAGACTGCAAAGTAGTCTGACCTGTGTTTTTCAGAGTTCATCCTATTTGACCTGTGTTGGAGAGATAGTCAAAAGACAAGTTAGGAGGGTGCTGTAGTCGTCTAGTGAAGAGATGGTGATGGTAAAGGCTCCAGAGTTCCACTTTAGAAATGTTACTTTTGAGATGCTCAAGGGACACATAAGTGGAAAATGTCAAGTATCTGATGTATATAAAAGTGTAGAGCTTAGATGAGACATCTGGGTCAGAGATATTTTGGAATTTTGAGCAAGTATGTGATGTGTAAATCTCTGAGGATATAAATTAAGAAGATAGTCTAGGGTCAAACTTTGAGGTACTCTACTTTTAAAGATAAGACATAAAGTAAAAAGATAAAATTATGAGCATGGAAAAGTGTAAATTTTTTTGTCAAAGAGTTTCTCTTAAAAAGGAATTCATGAATACTGCGGAGAAGGCAGATTTATTGACAGAACTAGTCTCATGATTACTGCATCATTAAGGGGTGTAGAGTACTTTCTTCACTATCCTTAATACATTTCTGTTCATCTTACTTCATGCCATCCATAGGCAGGAATCTAAAGCCCTGAAAGCCAATATGAACCCATTGCCCAAGCAATGTCCACACCTCTTTTGTGTGGTATTTACCAGTAGCTGAGTTTTGTGAAGTTATTTGTTGTGTGCCTTGTGATAATGAGAGAGAATAATGTTCAAAGAGTAAAAGAAGCAATATCATATTTAGACATGGGTTCAGACTTTATTGATTTATGAGGACTTGAGTTCAGTAATTGATCTGTGACATCCTATTTTCTAGTTAAGGAGAAAGAGCTTTTAACTAACAATCATAGAGTCTTGAGTTGAAATCCCAGCTCCACTGGTTTAGCAGTTGCTCAAACATGGGCTCATCACTCAATCACCTTGAGCCCTAATTCCTTTTTTTTATTGATTATTTAAAGCATTACAGAGCTCATGATATATCATCTTTCATACATTTGACTCAAATACGGTTTTGAACTCCCATTTTCACCCCAAATACAGATTGCAGAATCACAACTGTTACATACTCACATTTTTACATAATGCCATATTAGTGACTCTTGTATTCTGCTACCTTTCCTATCCCCTACTATCCCCCCTCCCCTCCCCTCCCCTCCCATCTTCCCTCTCTACCTCCCCTGCTGTTGTTCAATTCTCTCCCTTTTTTTCCCTCCCCCTTGCCCCTCATAACCTCTTATAATTTTATGTATCATTGAAGGTCTCCTACCATTTCCATATGCTTTCCCTTCTCTCTCCCTTTCTCTCCCCCCATTCGTCTTTGTTTACTGTAGTCTTTTCCTCATGCTCTTCCTTCCTGTTCTGTTCTTAGTTGCTCTCTTTATATCAAAGCAGACATTTGCCATTTGTTTTTTAGGGCTTGGCTAGCTTCACTTAGCATAATCTGCTCTAATGCCATAATCTGCAAATTCTATGATTTTGTCATTTCTTAGTGCTGCATAATACTCCATTGTGTATAGATGCCACATTTTTTTTATCCATTCATCTATTGAGGGGCATCTAGGTTGGTTCCACAGTCTAGCTATTGTGAATTATGCCGCTATAATCATTGATGCAGCCATATCCCTATAGTGCGCTCTTTTAAGGTCCTCAGGGAATAGTCCGAGAAGTGCGATAGCTGGGTCAAATGGCGGATCCATTCCCAGCTTTCCCAGGAATCTCCATACTGCTTTCCAAATTGGCCTCACCATTTTGCAGCCCCACCAGCAGTGTACAAGTGTACCCTTTTCCCCACATCCCCGCCAACACTTATTGTTGTTTGACTTCATAGTGGCTGCCAATCTTACTGGAGTGAGATGGTATCTTAGGGTGGTTTTGATTTGCATTTCTCTGACTGCTAGTGATGTTGAGCATTTTCTCATGTACTTGTTGATTGATTGTATGTCCTCCTCTGAGAAGTGTCTGTTCAGGTCCTTGGCCCATTTGTTATCTTATTGTTTAATTTTTTGAGTTCTTTGTACATTCTGGATATTAGGGCTCTATCTGAGGTGTGGGGGGTAAAAATTTGTTCCCATGATGTAGGCTCTCTATTTACCTCTTTTATTGTTTCTCTTGCTGAGAAAAAACTTTTTAGTTTAAGTAAGTCCCATTTGTTTATTCTTGTTATTAACTCTTGGGCTATGGGTGTCCTATTAAGGAATTTGGAGCCCGACCCCACAATATGTAGATCGGAGCCAACTTTTTCTTCTATCAGACGCAGTGTCTCTGATTTGATATCTAGCTCCTTGATCCATTTTGAGTTAATTTTTGTGGATGGCGAGAGAAAGGGATTCAATTTCATTTTGTTGCATATGGATTTCCAATTTTCCCAGCACCATTTGTTGAAGATGCTATCCTTTCTCCATTGCATGCTTTTAGCCCCTTTATCAAATATAAGATAGTTGTAACTTTGTGGATTAGTCTCTGTGTCCTCTATTCTGTACCATTGGTCCACCTGCCTGTTTTGGTACCAGTACCATGCTGTTTTTGTTACTATTGCTTTGTAGTACAGTTTGACCTCTGGTATCGCTATACCTCATTCTTATAAAATGATCTACTTGTAAAGGTCGAAATGATGTGACTTAAGACATAGAAAAGACATGCAATGAATGGCATTTCATTTTTATTAGAAGTACTATATTAGGAACAAACACAGGGTCAAATGCAATTGTATATAAAAACTCTTTGTTATCTGTAATACACCATCCATAAAATGTGTTGATATGTTTGTGACTGATACCTGTTTTCTGTTGGGTTTTTAATATTAGACGCACCATCTTACTTTCTGGTTCAGATCAGATCTAAGAGCTGTGGGCGAGTTGGTGGGTAGCCAGGAAAGATGATGGCTAACAGAGCTTAGGCAGAGGAGCAGATGTGAAGTGCAGGCGGCTGGTGGTGTAGAAGCTGGGACAGCTGCTCTAGGGATAATATCCAGGGGAGAACGCAATGGGATGAGGGGGCATCCACAGGCAAAAGGAAGTAGACACTTTCTGAGAAGTTGGATATAGAATGCTGCAGTATGACTCAGAAAAGTACAGAGCATTAAAAATGTTCTTTCTTGGTTTGGAATAGGGTAGACTAGAATGAAATTGGCCTGTTATTCAGGAG
Source organism: Spermophilus citellus (assembly GCF_964194105.1). NCBI lineage: Eukaryota > Metazoa > Chordata > Mammalia > Rodentia > Sciuridae > Spermophilus > Spermophilus citellus. Next base: position 27,892,788 of record NC_138196.1, read on the forward strand.
ATGCACTTGGTACAAGAAGGTTGGAAAACAAAATGATGTAAATATTTCAGTAGATAATGTACAGTTTTCTCTCTTGCACCCTCTTTTCTTTCCCCCTCCAGAGAAGAAAACAAATATCCACAAGACTGAAAAGCCTGTCATGCATGTCTGCTGCAGGGATGCCACCATTTACACTCATTTTCCATTATTTAACTATAGTGTAAAGCCTCATGTGTCTTGCTTATTTTTCCTTTTTAAAAATATTTCTGGGTTATATTTTCATCAATGAAACTCACCTTTTTGGCCGTTGTGCTATTTTAATGAGAGGTGGTTAACTAGATTTAGCCATCATTTATTGAACACTTAAAATCAGTCTCTCTAATAAGCTCTATCCAAACATTTTTTTATCATTTAATCTAATATAAACCCTTTAGAAAATAAGCATCATTTCTTTTTTTCTAATCGGGCCAATGAGGTTTAAAGAGGTTAATGTACTTCCTCGGGTTCCTATAGCTAGAATGGAATAGGTTCACGATTCCAAATAGGTTTGTCAACATCCAAAAGCCTTATTTAAACCACTGTGGTAGAAAATAATTCCCCATTTCTTTGTAAGATCAGTACATTATTCTTCTGTGTTCTATTTATAAATGAACAGGTGTTTTCTGTCCTCTTTGTTGAGATTTTTTTTTTCAAAGTAGGAGGAAGGGAAGGAAAAGGCATCCATTGGCCACACATATCATGTGCCATATGTCTTTGCAAATATTTTCTCATGATCCTTAAAATAAAACCCAAAATGAGTGTTTTTATCCCTGTCTTGCAAATGAGGAAACTGTTGAGTTAACTCAAGTTTGCCCAATTTCCCTGATGGCTTATTTACTTCCTATCCATCATATCTATCCAGAAAATAGGTCACCCACAGAACAAGGAAGATGAAGACATGGTATCTGTTCTCAAGAGCCTAATATCTTACTGAAGAAAATATACATACAAATAGAATACAGTAAGTAGATAGACAAGAGTATGTTTAGTGTTGGTTTGGGAACAGTGGGGCCAAACACCAGCCTGAAAGAACAAAGAAGGCATCCATCATACTTATTAGGCCTTGTCTTTTCCAAAACCCCTGCCTTAACAAGATGATAATACCTTACAGAATTAGTGGACTCTGTACACTGAAGGAGTTGTAGGGGTGGTCAAAACCCAGTTGTACCGGGGGAAAAATTATGAAGAACAAAATTAAATTTTGTTTTAATATTAGCCATTGATGGTTGGAAACACCATTATTATTTCAACTGTAATTTTAAAAATTTTCCTTTGGTTCCACAGCAATCCTGAAATGGAACAGAACATAGCAAAGGTTGAATGCAAAGAAAAAAAAAGCCAAAATCCAGTAGTATATCATAATGACCCACTAACTGAAATTCTGGCTAATGCATCTCTCATCTCATTTCTAAGCACTTCTCTGTTTGTCCAAATGGGGTATGACCACTTTCTTCCTGATGTTTCTCTCCCCAGAAGAAGCATCTTATTTAAAAGGTGCATCCTTCCTGAAAATGGAGGTTTTCTTCCTCATGATACTTGAGCTACATGGACACAGAACTCTTAAGGCTTCTTTTTTTTTTAGCCTTGATTAACTTTTCTATATTATGCAAAACTCCAGTAAACGCTCAGTAGTATTATATATCATCTCTTCTCTTTCACTTCTGCACAGGTTTTGTTCTTTGAAGTCTTGTGTTGCTTTTTGAATTCTCACCTAAAAAACTTGAAATTTCCAAGTAAAGGAATTTTCTTTTTTTTAGCTTTTTATTTTTTATTGATTTTTAAAAAAATAAATGACAGTGGAATGCATTATAATTCTTATTACACATATACAGTACAATTTTTTATAATTCGTGTCTTCATATATGTACTTTGGATAATGATGTCCATCACATTTCTGATCAGTGTTTTGAAGCTGATTGCTGTCTGAGATTTAATTTTTGGACGTTACTAGATGTAGCAAGATGCCTAATGCCAGCAATGAGATGTCTAGACTTTATTGTGGTTAGACTTTCAATCCACTGTAGATCAGCTAATGGTGTGGTAAATGTGAAATGGTAAATTTCTGAGGATTTGATTTAACTTAGAGATTTTAAGGGACCTATACATAGTGTTGAGTTTACTTTTATGAAAGCAGTAAATGAATAAAATTACTCATTTTAAAATAAACCAACTTATTTTTATATATTTATCATTTTCTTTAATAATACTGCTTTGCATTATTTCTTTGATTTTCAGGATTTTGAAGAATCAGTCTCAGAGCTTTATTTCTTTACTTTCAATTGCAATTCAGTTATTTTGTCTAAAACCTGGAAGAATTAGTATAGTCAGATTTTAGCATAATGCAATCTATTTGGTTGCTTGGCTGATGATAGTTTCTTTTCTTTTTGGTATTAATTTGCTTCTTTCAAAAATCATCATATGGTAGAAATTATAAAAAAATTCCCACAATTTTCAGTTACATATTAATGATATAAAAATAATTTGTTTAGACCATTTTTCATAATTTATTAAATTTCTAAGTCATTAATTCTATTCAGATTGTTCCTTTTATGAAATAGCTTAAAGTCACTTAGAAATTGAGAGTATTATATATTTAAAGTTATTATAATATCTGCCATTCATCAGGAGACTAGTGATTCAAAAACTCTGTTTTTAGTTAATTTTAATTAAAAACACTTCTACTCAAAATGCTGCTCAATGTCCAAATAATTGCTTACATTGCATATAGTTATTTCTGCTAAGGACAAAATAGCTAAGACCATAAATTATGATGGCGGGCACATGGTTTGCTGACAGAACTATATAAAATATTGTTTTCATCCTCATGTCAGCTCTGGTACATTCATCTCTACATTAATTCCTTGGGGGACCTTGTGTAAGTTATTGTTTTAAAACATCCCCATCACACTGAGCTCTGTCAGCTTACCTTTTCCTCACTGACCATATTACTCCTCTGAAAGAACAGATAGAAACTGAGAGTTATGTCTCAAACAGCACTGGGATCAGCAGTGCCAAAATAATTACAGAGAGTCCAAATATTGATAGTCATGAACCAATTTAGTTTAAATTGGATATTTCATAATTGTACACCTGCAATATTACAAGGTAGTTATAAAAAGTACAGAATTTATTTCTGTAAACATATGCTTATTTTGTATCCCTTACAAGCTGTTTTGTAGATCTCTGATCCAAAAAGTTCATTAGTACCAATGACATGATAACAGAGTAGCTTATACTGTTCAGCAGCTCATTTTACCAGTTTACACTCTATCTATGTATTTATTTATCTATATCTATATAATATAATGTTTCTATGATTATAGGTTTTGACCTTGATTTAGTATCCTTTTCCATTTTAAAATGTTATTGTTTTCCAGGAACACATTAAATAGTAAAGATCTTTTAAATAAGCATTTCTTAAATGGTTGATTTTTTTCTACCAAAATGCCGCAGTCTGGCTACAGCAAAATAACCGGGGGGTGACGAGCAACTTGTGTACATTGATACAGCAGGAGTGGGAGCCGTTTATTGTAGGACAGGAGGGGTATATATATACATTACACACAGCTTATCTTAATTAACATAAACTAGATACAGCAGTCAACCAATAAGGAATCTCCACACTTAATGGCTTGCTGGCATTACTTCACAAACCACTCCCCCTGGTAAAATGCCAGGCGCCATCCTGACTTGTTTACAGACTCTAACATCAAAATATATTCTGAAATTAGAACTTGACTTTTTCTTACTCCCAGCATAGTCTATAGGAAAGGAAATACACAAGGAAACAGTAAGGCATTAATTGATTATACATTTTCTTCTTTTTTGATGTCCCCCAAAGAGAAAATAATTCAGGAGATAGATGACTATATTAGAACAGTTTGGCTCTATTATTTAAAAGTATTTTTAAATTGAAAAATGGCATAATAGCCCCAGTACATTTCAGTCTGTTTTTTTTTCCATTAAATATATTGTTTGAACAAGTACAGAGATTTTGATTAAACTTATTTTTTTAGTATTTTATTTCTCTTAAACACTCTAACAAAATCAAATTAATAAAGAAGGCAGGTGTTGTTATTCTTAGTTGGCGATCTTTTAAATATTTTTGTCAGTTTGTCATTGAAGTATTAGATCCAAAAGAAGTCAACTATATTCAGTACACCTTCTGTATTTTGAAAAAGTGCATGTGTTTGCGTATTCTGTAATAGCTATAATCTATGTATTTAGAGGAAATCTGATTTCAAATAAATTTTAAAGCAACAACTTTAAATGTGACATATTAAATAAGCATCCACTTAATAATAGCAAAATATTTCAAATGACACATGTGTGATTTGGTGCTAACCTGCTTCACCACTTTAGCATGTGTTTGGACAACACTGAGCATCTTCATAGCACAAGGCACTCTGCTGCACACTTCACGGGGTAGGATTCTAAAGATGATAGTTCTTACTCTTAAAAATCTTATATGGAAGAAACAAGACAAGTGAACGAATCCATGAAATACAAGGTAGGGTAGGTAAAGGTCTCAAAAGCAGTATTATACAAGCTAGGGGGCAGAGAATTAAAAAAAAAACATTAAATTTGAAGTTAAGGATTTCTATATAAATATTAACTTTATATTTTATATATATATAAAGCCAAATGCACAATTTTACCCACTTGGTCTGCTATTTTGCTTTCATTTTACTTAGCGTATATTAGTACTGTGATACCTGCCCTACTAAGAGTACTATTCAAAGTATGTAAATATTTCAAAAATTTGTCAACAATTGAAACTACATTTGTGCTTTAAAAATATGATGTATGCATATGTTCTAAATAATGACAACTATTTTAAGCCCCAATATTTTAATTCACAAGGAATATCCTGATAGGTTTTTTGTAGCCATAAATATTCATTATTAATGCACGTATGGTATCTTTCATTCAGTAGTACCAAAATCCAAAACACATGGAGTTGTCTGGCATTGCTCTGTTGCCAAAAATTGTGATGTGACTCTGATGTAACCTGGTTTGTCTGAGTAACTCCAAATGGTTTTTCAGACTCGCTCAGGGCCCATCTGGCTCCTAGGAAGCCTTATGCTAACATGGCTATAATCCCAGACTCTGGTGATAGACTGCCTGGGTTCTTTTTTCTGTTTTCATTTTTTTTTTCTTTTGTAGGGTCTCTCTATGTTGCCTAGCCTGGTCTCAATCTTGTGAGTTCAAATGATCCTCCTGCCTCAACCTCCCAAGTAGCTGGGACTATAGATAATGTGCCATAATATCTGGCTTGAATAGTTTAAAATCCAGACTCCCCTGCTCATTATTTTTGTGATCTGGGTAATTTTTCCTGTTTTTCATCTGTAAAATAATGTACATTATCTCTGAAGGTTGTTATGAGGATATTCTAAAAAATACAGGTAAAAATGAGTTGTTACAGTGTTCAGTAAGCAGTAAGTTCTCAATTACTTGCCATTCAAAAAAAAAAAAAAGAATAGGAGGTATAGGCAGACATAATAAGCTTATTCCTGAAAGCATTCTTCCCACCATATTTCAAAAATTCCTCTCAGGTTTTTATACTTAGTAAAAGTAGATGACATTTTGATCTTACTAAATTTACAAAATTATTTTTAGAGTGTTAACAGAGAATCCAATAATGTGGAATTTTCTGGTATAAAATTATAATGTGTAAGACTTCCCCACCAAGGCATGCAGTAATGTTTTCTAATGCCCCACTACTAAATATTGCTTTCCTGACATATGTGAAGTACAACAATTCTCCAAGTTTGGAGACATATCTAATTTAAGTGCAACTCTCACTATTCCCTGAAAGTCACCAGAATATAAAGGATAACAAATCAAATCCATCCAGCTTATACTGTCTGTCGGCAGAAGGACACAGATGGGCAGCTGTGTCCTCAGCTATACTGCCTGGGTGATTGGTGCCAGTTCCCTGAAGCATTCCAGCTGAGTCTTCACCCACCCTGTATGATATCAAGGGGGTTCTTCTTCACATGCAGGCAATGTGGTAAAACCTCAAGAGATAGAGATTGCTTGAGCATATATGTACACGTACACAGACACAGACACATACACACAGACACACACACATACACACACACACACACAGATGTGTACTTCTTGATTATTTGACTTGGGGCATCAGTAAGACCATGTCAGAGCCAGTCCTTCTCTGTGACCTCTATTTGAATCAGCAGACTGTGATCTCTGCAGAATTTAAGATTAATTATAGCAACAAAAGAACCTCCCTAAAATCTAAAATGTAGACTTGGTCATTAGTTCATTTTGCATGCTGTGAAAACTATATTTGGCATCATTAACAGCTGTCTGCATGAAATGTTCAGCACTAAAATATGATTGGTGAACACTTGGAATTTTATTTCGTGGTATTGCTTGCAATTATGGAGATTTTGATAGATCAATTCCCATCTCATCTAAACCCTGAACTAAGAATTAAAGTGGCCTATAATATGCATGTCCCCTTCTCTTTGAGACCTCACTAATTTCCTTGGTTTTTATTTTTTTTATTCTATGCAGGAAAAGAAATTTCCCTTTTAGTTGATATTTCCCTGAATACACATCATGATCACTTGCCATTTCCTAAGTGATTCAAGCAGCAATCTTATTTTAGAATATTTCCACTGAAACAGGCCCTGGAAGTTCAGTGTTGATTTTAAAAAGAATTCTGATGACCTCTTGACAAACTCTACCTAAATCAGGAGCATGTAAACTTGGCAAAGTGGGGATAGGAGGTTTGCATCCAGAATATATATTTATATTCACCGTGTGGTTGCCTTGTGATTATTATGGCTGTGCTGGTAGCTAAGCAGAGGCAATAGCATGAGCTGTGATAGCATCAGGAATTCTGAATGAACATGGTATGGGAGATAAGTATGGGTAACAGCCAAAGTTAAAAAGAGAAACCCTAAAAGAGAAACTTCTTGGTTTCTAATGAATCCTTCCACCATGGTTATTTTCAGGCAACCAACATGATTTACTAAATGTGGAGTTAAGAAAAGATGCATAGAAAATATCAGTGGGACACCCCTTCCATGAATTCCTCCTCCATGGGTTGTGGGTTAAGTGATTTTTCCTTTCCTTTCCCACCCCCCAAAGGATTTTACACTATGGTAAAATAAATGCCATTCAATTATTGATATGTCACTGCCCTTGATAGAATAAAAATTAAGGCTTTTTCTGGGTTTACCTTTATGATTGTGGCTTTGACCTATATGTGGAAATGCTGAGCTAGAACAACAAAGAGGGAAGTGACCAGAAAGTGTGCTGTTAGGCAAGTAGCTAACTGGATGAGGTAGGAGTAGAAAGTCCAAGTTCTAGTTGATTGCCAATAACTATCTAGGAGATTTTGGACAAATCACTTAATAGCTCAACATTCATCAGTTTTTGAATGATATGAAGGTGAACAAGCAGCTATTTTGCCTTTAGCTTAAGAGAGCTTATAGCTTAATTTCATTAAGCTTAAGAAAACTTATAGCTTAGTAGGAAAGGGGGAAAACAGGTAACAAAAATTAATGAGATGAGAACTAGCATACAGCTTAGGAAACATATAGGAGGAAAGTGGAACCTGATCTTTCAGCATCCGGGAAAGCTTCTGGGAAGAGGCAAGTGTGTACTGAACAAGGGAAAATGGCTATATTTATGTAATATAAAGCTATGTTGTAAGGTCTATAAACATTAGGAACATTTATGTCTTTCTGGTGGAAAATAATGCTTTGAAACCTAATTTGCTATTATTGTAACAATAATTAGACTTTTAAACTAGATTTTCAAATTATCTAAATCTGATGTAGTTATTGGTGTACAATACATTTATTCTACTCACATTTGGTAGAGCTTCTTAATTTTATAGTTTTATATATTTATCAGAATTTGAAAATAGTTGGCTGATATATATATGCAAATATTTTTTGATCTCTAGTACCCCCTCTCTATATATTACTTTTGGGATTCTAATCACTTGTATGCTATTTCTTTATACCTGCACTTTATGTTCTTTTCTAGTTTTTCTCCGTGCTTATATCCAAATATTTTTATCCTGAGTTTTTTCCTTATTCACTAATTCTGTGTCAGTTTTGATACTAAGCCTATTTATTGAGTTTTAAATTTCTGTTATATAATTTCTCAGTCTAAATTTTCTATTTTATTCTTTTTTTATTGATTTCAATTAGCAAGTGAAATTCTCCATTATGTCATCAGTTTTATTAAACACATTAATGAAAATTATCTATTTTAAAATCCAGGTGTAACTGCTGGATTTAAGCTATCTGGTAGTTCCATATCTAGCATCTTTCTTTCTGGGATTTTGATCATTTGATCTTGTGTGTTTGTATGCTTAGTAATTTTGGGTTAGGTATCAGATATTATGTATGGAAAAAATTTAAAGGCTCTAGATGATGACATATTATCTGAGAAAAGATTGTCCCTTCTTCTGAAAGGAATTAAAGTAAGAATAGGGGACGGGGTTGTGGCTCAGCAGTAGTGCACTCACCTAGCATTGTGAGGCCCTGAGTTTGATTCTTAGCACCACATAAAAATAAGTAATAAAATAAAGGTATTGTGTCCAACTACAACTAAAAAATAAATATTTTAAAAAAGTAAGAATAGGATGAGTTTGCTCCAAAAAGACTGAAATGACTCAAAGTATTTCAGTCTTTGTGAGAGCTTCCTTTTTTTGAGTTTACCCTCTTTCCTAGGACATGGTCCTTCACAAGTCTCAGTTGAAAGGCTAGATCTTTTATGGGTCTAAATTCAGTTTTTTGTCTCTGAGTTCCATGATACCTCTACAAGCTGCTGCTTCCTGCTCACCCTCTCTCTGCCCTATACTACTTATGAACAGACAATTGCCTGAAGTCAAATGCAAATCCCTTCTTTCTGGATCTCAATCTGATCTGTCAAGTTGCAGCTGTCTTAATCATTCCCAAATGCCTTTGGACAATATTTTCCCCCTACATTTATAGTTGTTTTTGTTGTATTAATATGATATAAGCTACTCTAGCATAGCTGGAAGCAGAAATCTTGCCACTAAAGGATATTAAACATTGTAATGATGTGGTCTCATTTGCATTTTAGAAAGATTTCTCTGAAAAACAATACCCTAGTCTGTGCCATGAAAGATTTTGATATAAAATGTTCTCTAAGGTCCTATTCAGCTCTACCATTCTACAAGTATTGAGAGTATTAATAGTATGTCAAGCCATTATTTCAAGCTATAAAAGCCTTTTAGTATTAATAATGTTAGAAAAGACCAGAACCTGGTGGAGAAGACCAAGAAGAAGTCTGTCATCTTTGGTGTTTTCTCATGGACCTTTTCACTATTCTTTTCAGCCTCCACAAGTGTCCATTCTTTCTTTCTGGGGCCTGGTATTTGGGCATACACACTGTTTTCCAGGTAGACTGAATACTCTTTTCTCATCTGGTGATACCCCACTCCACACTTTCTTCTGGAGTGTTTAGTACTGTAGAATTAAGATGTACACTCCTTTTTCTAACATATTTTCAAAAGTCCTGATCCCTCCATATGATTATTTCATTAAACAAATTCTCTCTAAATAATAAAAGCTCTTATTTAATATCACATCCCCATAGCAAAGAGTGTGTACATTACAGAGTTTGCAGGATCTGGTTTTGTGACAAAAAATCCAAATGACATTTCTGGCTCTATTGAAGAGGTCTATGTGAGTAGGGGACCTGTTCTGGTATTTTAAAGTTTCTACTTCAAAGTGATATTGATGGCTCAGCCGACATTTACCTTTGGTTCTGGGACTGAGACAAACTAAGAGGATATCGTTGTAGATGACTTAGGACCTTAGGACATAAAGAAAAACACAAGCCCCAAACCAAATGTTGACTGTATTCCTCGGTTTAAATGGAACTATGAATTTTCTTACAGAAACTGCCTTTTTTAAGTTAAAAAGCTTATGTTTCATAATAGAAACAATATTTGTTATACAAAAATGTAAAAATGGAAAAACAAGAAAAGCAACTGTGGTTCTTTCAGTAAATCTGGATAGAATTTTGAAATTTTCAACTTGTGTTTTCTATGCTTTTCTACATTATTAGACTCATTCATAATATAGGCTTTGGAAAATTGCTTTAAAAACTTATTTAAATTACACATATTTTCCACTATTGTAATCTCTGAGTAAGCACTATTTTAATGCTGTGTGTGATAGATATCCAAATAAGAATATATATATATATATATATATATATATATATATATATATATATATTGGATATCTATATATATATATATATATATATACATTAAATTTATATACATCTATAAAATATATTTGCAATACTACTTGTTCTCTTAAAGTATTTAACTACTTCCTTATTGTTGGATTTATTTTGTATCATAAATAATGTTCTATGTATAAAATATTTTCAAAGAAATTTGCCATAAATTGCCAAAAGAAGACATTTAGTTTCCTGTTATCTCATCACTACTTTTGATAACACACATAAATTTTGTTTTCCTATATTTCATTTGCTCCCTTCTTATTATTTGTAAAATGTGTGTATATATCTTATTTGGCATATCATCCCTTCACCACTCCTATTTGTTGATCTTCTCATTGTTATTTATAGGCTTGTCAGGCCTTGTGAGATAGTCATCTCCTATAACCTAAACCTCTTTTGACCTTAGACTACATATTTCATCATTTCCATCTTCTCCTGCAATGCATTCCTCTAGGATCTGCCCATTTCTTGTTTGCTGTCAGTGTGCCTTTAACATTCTATAGCTGACAGGCTGATGGCTTTCCTGGTCAGCAGGATAGATGTATAGACTGGGGAATGAAATAGTGCGTTCAGGTGGAGATTTCTGGCCAGTAGGGGCCTGTGATCAGGCCAATCTTGAGTATCATCAGTGATGTGAGTATCCTAATTTCATAATCAAAAGAAGTGTCATTACTACTCACCAATTGGGAAGTAACCTCAGTTAACTTGTAAAAGAGTTAAAAGTCAAAGAAAAGGTTGAACTTTTTAATTTGCTGATTGCCAAAATGTTTAAAAGATCATTCCTTAATTAACTGGTATTAAAGAAATTCCTTTGATTCTAATAACTCTGAGCCACAATGGGGCCTAGAAAACCTAGCAAGTCAGTACAGTTTCTAGAACCTAGTAGACAGTTTTTCATTACCAAGAATTCCAAGTGTGATACAGTCATTAAGCAAAGTAATTCATAGTATTCTAAATGTTTGTGGCTTTTTTTCCTTTGCCTTATGAACCACTTTGGGTGATTGTTTTGTGATTGTTGTTTTCTAAACAATGCCATCATCGAGGCATAAATACCTAGCTATTCTAAACCCTTAGCATCTGGGAATAGTGAATGTTAGTTAAGGCAATAAGGTTATTTTGACATTTTCAGGCAGAACAACTTAGAAATTGATATCTGTTTTGGAGCCAACTTGCTGTGTGACCTTTTATAATTCCCTCAGCTTTACTGAAATTTATGTTTTCTTAAGTATACAGCCATGATAGCGTGGCTTTTTCCAGGGCATCTTGCTGGCTAATTTGATAAATTGGAATCACACTGTATGAATGAAGAGTCATTTGTGGCAATTGCTCTTTTCCAAACCTTCCGTTGCTTTGAATGCCCTATCTGAATATTAGATTGCTTCTCCAGATGTTCTGGGCTCAGGTTTCCTTCTGGTGAATTTGATTGTTGATTCCTGCCTATGTTTCTCAGGATTTGTATAATTTCTCTGTCTTAGGTAAGGTTTTTATAAATGCTCAATGTTTTAGAGTTTGGATTCGATTCAGATAGGGGATATTTCCAAAGGACTCCTGCTCATCTACTTCCTCCCTGGAGAATGGTGAGAAACAGCTCTCTCTCTTCCTCTGATAGGGTGAGGGCTACTATTGTTTTTTTCTCTCCTAATATATTGAGTATATTGACCTCTCACCTAAACCTTAGGTCAAAGGGAGAAGCAATGATTGTTTTTAATTGGATGATTGCTTCCATATGCTTCCCTTCTGGTAGGATACTATATAAAAGAATGTCCCCACCTCTCATAAGAAAAAAAAAAAGGAACTGAAAAAAGAAGGCCTGTGCATGGCACAAATGTCCAGGCTTGATGACAGACATCCCATAATATGAATTTTAGTCTCTTCCCATACTAACTGTGTGACCTTGGGCAAGCTAACTCATTAGGGCCTCAATATCCTATACTGTGAAATGATTGTGATCATTATTACTAATATAGATAAGAGTCAACCTTTTTATTTGGTTGTGAAAAATCACATAATTGACTCAAGGTGTTTTGACTAGTGTCTGTTATATATTATGTACTTTATAAATATTATCTTAAAAAATAAAAACATTAAAAAACACACAAAGAATGTAGCATCTGTGCCCCAACATGTGGAAGAGTAAACTTACTCTTTTGTGTCTAGGATTTTTAATGACTTACTCCAGAAAGTCACTATGGAGGAGAAGCTATGTCTACCCCCACTGTGGATTTAAGGCACTATTCTGGCAGTCAGGTCTAAGGGTGGCTTCACTGTTGTCACTTACTTGGTAGCTGTAGTGAAAGTGTAGATTCTCTCTGTAATTACTCTCAATAGTTCTGTATGTTTCCTGCAAAGTGGCACTGCTGTCAAAGAACTCCCAGAAAACTGGGAAGCAATTGCCAGAGTTGTCAGTCTGTTGAGTCCAGGAGGGCTTCAGTAACCAATTCATCAAAAGAGATGCAGCATTTACACCTTCCCATGAAGGCATAATGGACCGAAGTAGACACCTGAAAATGTTCTTGAACCCATTTTTATTTGCTTCCAGTGAAGTCTTGAGGTAACTAATTTTTATTTGCTCATTAAAGTTTACCAATCACAGCAGGTGCTGCATATCTCAGGTTCCTGAACTTTGGGCCAAAGGTAATTTGCGAATAATACTGACTTATTCTACTGTGAGCAATTCTTGATCTTGGATACTTTCATTATCTTCCACCTGATGCTTAAAGAAAGACTCAGAAGCACAAAATTTAGGCAAGGATTTGAAGTAGTTTCAAGAGTTATAGAACTAGCTACCAGACAATATTGTTGAAAGGCAAAGTGACAATTTTGGATGATAGAACTATAGAACAAAGCAGTTTGTTGAATCATTCTTGTGCTTTTCCTTTGAAATCACCTTATTCAATGATCTTAGGAGAATTATAATATCCCTGCCTTGGATGTGTATTCCTGAGAATTGCTTTAAAACAACTTTTAGGAGTGATACTTATTAGGTATTTTCTTTGGTCCTTACTTGAAAAGATACTTTCTATAGAACTTTTTTTTTTTAATTTTTGCTCCTTTAAATTCCTCATTTTTCACATTATATATTTTCTTATGTAAAAGAAACCTGTGGAGAGCACATGGCTAGACTCTCATTGCTGGACCAAGATCTGCATTTATCTCAAAATTGAAATGCTGGAGTTTCTTAGCTATGAAGTAGCTAGAGGGAGTGTGTGTGTAACTCTGAATTACTTGTTTAAATGTAGTACCATACTCCATAACTGTAAACTCTGGAAAGAAACTGTCATTACAGAACTCTGAAAAGTAACTGTTTTTCATAATACAAAATATGTTCTCACGTATAAATTTGCTTTTTGAATTCTGTTTCTTTTGGTTTAAGTCAAAGAATTTACAAAATCTTTTTGTGGTTTGGAAAGTGATTTAGATTTTGTATAAAATTGTATGTAAAACTTTAAATCTAGATTTTAGATAAGAAGTACTCGCTTAACAGTAGAAAATGCTTCCTTCTCTGCAACCATTCAATGTTTTTGCTTCTTGTTTATGACAATCCGCTTGTTTTTCTTAAAAATATTTAACATTTCTGTATATTTCATAATAATGCTTTATGTATATTAATTTATTTGATCCCCCTAAAGACCATGTGGAGTATTATTATTATCTTCATTTAAAAATCAAGGAAATCTAAGAAGCTGTTCTCATAGAAGTAGAGGATACAACAATGGTTACCAAAAAGTTGAGAGAGTAAAGGGAGAGGAGAGATTAGTTTACGGATACAGTTACAATTAGATGGGAAGAATCAGTTCTGGTGTTCTATTACACAGTGAGGTGACCATAGTTAACAATGATTTAATGTGCATTTCAAAATGAATAGAAAAGGGAATTTTGAATGGCAACACCATAAAGAAATGATGAATATTTGAGGTGAAAGATATCTTAGTTACCCTGATTCAATTGTTATGTAATATATACATGCATCAGAGTAGCACATTTTTCCCCATGATATGCATATATCAGTGCAAATTTTAAAATAATGAAAAATAAACAAGGAAACTAAGGCCCAGAGAGATAATGTGAATTGTCTAAGATCACAAAAATCAGAAAATGTTAAGAACTAAGAAAACAGTCTTTACATTCTTAAATACTTTAGTAGAATGAGTCTTATTATTTAGAATTGGTACAAATTGGTCTAAACATTAATAAAAATGATTTTATATTTTCTATGCATATATAGTTTCGATTTTAAGTAAATTATCAATTATTAGTATTTAAAGTATACTTAGAATAAACAGTAAACTTTTACATTCCTAAATTTAATTATTTAATACCAGCATCAGAATTGAGGGTCTGAAAGTGGCTGTAACAGGAAGAATGTAGTCAAGAGTCCAGTCGCACAGAGCTAACTCTGCTCACAGCTAGAATATGTCTCATATAAGTTTTATCAAGTATCAAAGAGATCAGAACTACAAAGAAAACTGTGGGTGTTGCAACCTGAAACCCATTCACATGAACATTCTTTTATAGATCTGTGTGTGTGTGTGTGTGTGTGTATTTGCATCTAATGAGTTAAGAATTAATTACCTTGGTGTGGGAAATTAGAATTTTAATAAACCTTATTTTTTTTCTTTTTTATGATACCAGGGATTGAACTTGGGGACACTTAACTACTGAGCCACATTCTAAGCCCATTTTTGTATTTTATTTAGAGACAGGGTCTCACTGAATTGATTTGTGCCTTGCTAGGTTGCTGAAGTCCCTGATATTTTTTTTTTTTTTGCAGCTTTGAATTTGCGATCCTCCTGCCTCAGCCCCCATTTCCAGCTGCTGGGATTATAGGCATACATCACAGTGCCTAGTTTAATAAACCTCTTTGACATATATGTTAAATAAGCTGCAAAAGAGAGACGTGTTATTAATCTTCATGTATCTTATGTCACCTTGCTTACAAGGAAAAAATTTTATTACAAATATTCATAGATGTTCTATAGGTATGTGTATAGTATGTCTGCACACACATCCACACTCTCCCCACACACACACACACACCACACATGTTTGGCCCTATGTATCTATGGGTTCTGCATCTGTAGACTTAACCAAGTATAGATTGAAAACATTAAGAAAAATATTGTCTGAATTAAACATGTACAGACTGTTTTCCATGTCATGATTCTCAAAACAATTCAATAATATTTACATTGTAGTAATATAAATAATCTAGAGATTATTTAAAGTATATGGAAGGATGTGCATAGGCTCTATGCAAATACCACACCATTTTATATGAGGGACTTGAGTATCTGTGGCTTTTAGTATCTTTGGAGAGTCCTGAAACCGATTCTTTGCAGATACTGAGTTATGATTGCATAGGCATTTATTTTCTTGACTCTTCCTCCATACACAAACACGTATCTTTTTTTACAGTACTAATTTTATTATCATGAAAATTGGTTTTTATATCCAGAAAAAGAAAGGGCAGCCACATTTCACCTCTATAGCTAAGTTATCTATAGACTTGCTGAGAGCTATTATTTAGTGAACTTTATGCATCAAGACCTGAGCTGTTTTATACACACACACACACACACACACACACACACACACACACGTTAAGCTTCATGATGGCCGAGGCATTTATTAATTTTTTTCACTGATATACTAAGCACTTAATGGCACCTGGCACATGTGGGCTTCAGCATATGCTTGCAGAATTGAATCCAAAAATCTTTATCAGGTAGCTCTCATTATTTCTAATCTGATAGATAAAAATAACTGAGGCTAGAGGGCATGAATTAATGACCATGTGGCAGAGATGGTCACATGACAGAAACAGGAGTTTGACCTTTGTTGGACTCTCTCCAGCGTCATCTGTGACTCTCATATCTCTGTAGAGGCCCTTGGGAGTCAGAGAGGAACATTTTCTGGGGGTCCTTCAGGTCATAAGCAACCCTGATCTTTTAATGACTACAAAATTTTTGTTGAATTCAGAGTTCTAGGTGTTTTTTTTTTCTCTTATGTTGAACTCCCCAGTGAGGTTCCATGAGAGCCTTGGACTGTTGCTTTGCTGGATACTTCCTAATACGTTGTTTTCAGCTCAACACTTCCCTCTGCTCTTTAACTTCAGAATATGCCCTTGCTGAAGAAAGAAGAGGATATTAGCACACAGGTCATAAGAGTAAAGGAGCGATAATGAGAAATGGCAAAAGGAATGGAGAAGGAGAGTAGAAGATAGAAAACAAAAGAAATGAATAGGATTTTCATGGCTTTTAAACAGTATTATGGTAAAATATCTTCCCCCACAGGCAAAAGACAAAAGGCAAAAAGCAATGGCAAAGAATCTTTTAAAATTTATTTTGTTGCTTATATTTAAATATTAGGCATATAGTAGTAAACAACAAATGTTTATCTGTTAAACTGAGTAACCAGCATGTGCTAAAAGCTTAACCAAACACAGAAGGGTTTTTTAGTGGCCTAAAACCAGAAAGAGAGTCATACATATTTCAAAAATTTTTATTTTAAAATATTTTATGATTTCACAGTTCAGAGGCTTCTCAAAAATTGGTACCCAGCCAGGTATAAGCTTTCAACTTTCTATTCCCTTTTGCAAGCACTACAATTTCTAGTAATCTTTGAGTGTTTTTCCTTTTTCCTCAGTTAACATCACAAATCTGCATTTAAACCTCCATTGTCTTGTTTTAGGAGAAATAAAGTAACCCTTCCCCCAAAGTGGCCAGATTTGTAAAACTCTGTAATAGCTGTCTGATTTACATAAGCTCTACTCGAAAAGTTTCTCAAAATATAAAACTCACTCATTTTATTCTAATACCCTAAAGAATAGCTAAATTAAATGGGCTCTGAATTTAAGGCCTAAGTAATAGTGCATTTTAGGATTACAACAGCCAACATTGGTATATTCTGAGTGTCCATCATATACAGTACATAATTAGGTATTTTAGGAAGATCCTTTCAGGCTTTGGATAATTACAAATAAACACAAAAAGGCCAAATCACTCATTAAATCCGGGATCTGAATGGTTGTAAATGTAACTTTTGCATATATATAAGTTGTATTGCAAGTTGTCATAAGAACTTCAATCTTGTGTAAAGTGTCTTTATCATCAAGTAAATGTAGTCGTTAAAACTTAACCTTTTTTGTTAAACATTTTACAGGTGACATCACTTAAGATAAATTTAAGAATCATGCTTAAGGAATTTTTAAAATAAAAAGGTAAAAAGGTCTTCTCAGAACACTTTGGTCGATTGGTTTCAAATACTTTTTCAATGACAACACAGAAGGGCTTTTAGGTGAGCTTCCATGAGCTTCTATATCTGCCTGTTTTCAGTAGCATTGTATGTTCCCATCTAGATGGACTTTCATTCTGGTTTATCCACTCACTTTTTTTTCCCTTCTGGAATTTAAAAAAAATAGAACAGGCTTAAACAAATATATGTAAATGCTGAGAACTTTACTCTGTTGGTTTGATGAAACAGGTTGTCACCTAGAGAAATTTTAAGAAATGATGAAACATTTAATAGTATTCAAAGGGAAAATGAAAAAGATATCTTTTAGGTTTCAAAACAAAAGGCATTTTAAATTTTAGGGATAGACAAAAATGCAGAGGTAAAAGAGGCAAGAACTATTAGGCTCAACTAAATTGAAATAATGAATTAGAGATGTTTTGGGTGAAAAATTGAGAAATAAGATTAGTGAAGAAATGAAGAAAGGGGCAATGGGAGGGTGGCGGGATGATGGACACTTGCTACCGTGTTCAAGTTCTTAATACTGTGGATAAACAGAGTGCAGCGATTTGTTCAGGTAACTGATTCCATGAATCCATATAATTAATTTGGTTGAATGCAAGGTGAGGGAATGTCCAATTGTATCGCAGACTTAATGAGACGATATCCACAGGGAAGCTATAAGGATTTCATGTTGTGTGGCACTCCTAGTCCACATACTGAGCCTACCTTACTGTCTTCACAATTTGATTTTCATTTCTTCAGATTCCCCGAAGAAGCTGTTTATATCAATTTTCACTCTTTTTTATGACTATTATGTGTTCAACAAAATGGTACCCATTCTTCAGTTCTAGCTCAACTGATTGTAATCAGCATTCACTTTTCCTTTTACTTTACCTGGAACATATGATTAGCACTATGAAGAGTGGCACTGACTTTTTCTCTTTCCTATGTGCTATTTTTGTCTCTACCCTAATCAGAAACTCTGAGTTCAAAGAATAACCTTGAACACAGAACTAATGGCTTAGATAGTTCTCGTCTGTCTTTACAAAGAAAGAAACTTTGTAAAATGGAAACTACAGTGGTACTGGGTGTATACTGTGAGTCACACAGTTTTAGCATTTTATTATGTATCACTCATTTAATCATGTTAACGATCATATGCAGTACACACCATTATGATCATCATTTTGCAAATTAAATGGCTGATAAACAGAAGAGTGGTTTGCAGCAGGCACACACCTACTAAGAAACACTGATGGGATTCAATACCAGACCTCTGGTTCCAGCTCCTCATTTCCCATGTTAGGATGGAAGTGGAACAGACTCTCTCCTACCACCTCTCCCTCCATTTCAGGGCTCTTATTTATTCTGACTTTGTACTACCATAATTCTTTTTTTAATTGATTTTATTTTTTAAATACATGACAGCAGAATGGATTACAATTCTTATTATACATATGAAGCACAATTTTCATATCTCTGTATATAAAGTATGTTCACACCTGTACTAACATAATTCTTTTTTTTTAAAGCGAGAGTGAGACAGGGAGAGAGAGAGAGAGAATTTTTTTAATATTTATTTTTTATTTATCGACGGACACAACATCTTTGTTTGTATGTGGTGCTGAGGATCGAACCTGGGCCGCACACATGCCAGATGGACGCGCTACCGCTTGAACCACATCCCTGCCCCCTAACATAATTCTTATACTAGTCAATAGGAAAAGAGAAGAAATACAAATGTTTATTCACTTCAGTTTTGTGTGACAGATCCTGTTTAGGCACATACAACTGGTGCACTCTAACCCTTTCCTCAGAGAGCAAGTAATGGTGTTATACTAAATGATTAATGAACTGATATAAAGACTCAATTATCCATATGTGAATTAATGAATCAACAGAGCAATTCATGGTTATGCATTTTGAATCTTATTCTTTCCATGGGGAACCAGCTATTTGTAATGTTTAGTTGAGTGGTTTTAGGTCACAGAATGATTGGGAGTCAAATCACCATTTAGATTTCCAAATGTGTCAAGTGGAGAGTTAACTTGTCAAAACTGCTGTAGTACCTGTTCTTTTCCAACATACTCCTTGTCTTGAATTCTTTGGAAATAGTATGCATTATAATTCATCAGAAATGATTTAGATGTATTTCTGTCCAGAGACAGAGGGATGGATTAAATAACATTCCCTGAGGTCCTTTTTGCCTTAGAGTAAATGCTCTTTATCATTCTAAGCTTCTTACTCTAAGTAATGTTTGAACTTGATCCTCTGGATTCCCCAGAACAATTCATGATACTGTTTCCTTAGTGAAGTACTTGGATTTTTTTCCCTATTATTCAAGCTGCCTTCTCTTTTTAACTTCGTGTGTTCTTTTACATTTTGATGCTTCGATTTTTACCATCACAGCTTCTTCTTTAGTTCCAGAGTTTATAGACAGTCACTGGGATTTCCCCTGAGTCCTTTAGCCAAGTCATCCATACTTTGCTTTCTAATCTTCTGTTATAACAGTCTTCCTGTTACTTATCTCTCTGCTCTTACCCGTTCAATTTGTTCCAGATTTTCTGGTAGAGATTCTCCTATGACCGAAAGCAGTATTCCAGGTGCAACCACTTGAGAATTGAATAGAAAGAATCACTTGCACTTCTTTTCACTGAAATGTCTTTCCATCTGTAATTCAAAGTAGTTCTTGCACTAGGGCTGCCATTTTGCAGAAAACTCACCTGGATGGCAATAACTTTCTCTTCCAACAAGTCCTCCTCAGAAGATCGCTTCTCCAGGTTATTTTTTTCCTTCCTGTGTATATCTGTATTTTCATTCATTTTCCCCTAGTGTAGAAGCTGGCCTTTTCCCAATCTAACTCTCATTTTGTAATTTGAGCCCAAGATCTGTAACTCCTCTCAGCCCATCTGTATTACTTTTCTGTCCTTCCTAATGTTTTGCAACATTCCCTAGCTTACTGTCATCTGTGGATTTCATTAGCATGCTGTTTACTTTGTTCTGAAGATCATTAATAAAGATGAATAAACAAGAGAAGGACTTATATAGACACTGTGGAATTTCTCTAGAGTTCCCCCACAACTTGATACCCATTATTTTATTCCTTTTGTTTTTTGGCCAGTTCTTCATTCAGTTCCCTCTCTGAGTGGCCTGTTCTCACATCCAAGTGACTGCATTTATAATGTGTGATTTTTCTACCGCACTTTGTAATTGTCTAAACAATTCAGCAGGTTTGACACCATTTACTCCTTATTAAATCCAAGTTTTATTAGCAGTTTCCATTATCTTCTAGGTTGGAGAATTCCGTGTAACAGTGTATATGCCCCCGCCCCAGTTTCAATAATTTGTTATTGACTTATAACCTTGGTGTTAGATGGAAAGTGTTCAAAGAGGAGAGAGAGATTCGGGGTCTTTATGATTGTTCTTGGGAAATCAACATAGTGTATACATGTGTACATAAGGAGTTAACAATGATCTTTCTTCCAAAAGATAGAAATCAGTTGTCTCTGATTTTGAAGGATGATTTTTATCTAACTAATATTGAAAAATAAAATGACTAGATTTTAAAAACTGATAAGAACCACACTTGTATTTAGAGAATATCTTCTGATATACTTGGCATAGTGATAAGATATGATGAATCTTACTCCTCATGATTACATTACCTCTGAGAGGCAGGTATCGCGAGGTACAGCACTAACCCACAGGGTGTGTCACGAATATTCAAAAAAGGCATCCCTCCAAAAGATGCAACCCTGGCTTGAGAGCTGCTGCAGGCTGCATTTAAGGATCTACTGATTCCTTAGGCAAGACATATTTATTTGTATGTGGCACAGTCTCCCCAAATGTACATAACAGCCCCCAACACATTATTTTCTCCATTTAAGTGAAGAAGAATAAGAGACTTGTAAAAGTTAGATTTAGGATTGGTTAATGTAATTTATTCCACATTTCAATCAGTTTTTTGTTGCTGTGAATAAAAGACCTGACAAGAACAACTTGAAAGAAGAAAAGATTATTTTGGCTTCTGGCTTCAGAGGTTTAGTCTGGTTGGTCGACTCCATGGCTGTGGGCCTGAGGTGATGCAGAAGAACATCATGACAGAAGGGCTTGGCCTAGGAAAGCAGCTCAGGTCTTGGCAACCAGAAGCAGAGAGAAAGTTCTGCTCAACAGGGACAAATATAGAATCCCCAAAGACACACCCCCAGTGATGTACTTCCTTTAGCCACACCTTGCCTGCCTACAGGGAAATGAATCCATCCAGTGGGTCAACCCACTGATTCAATTACTACTCTCATAACCTAGTCATCTCACCTCTGAAAACTTTTACATTCTCTCATCCATGAACTTTTGGAAGAACCCTCATATGTAATCCACAGTGCTCCATGCCACATTGCTTCTCTGCAGGTTGAATAAAGAGATGCCTAACTAATGCTTCTGCAATTCTATGCGAAATTCAAACAACACTTTGTGCACTTGACTTCCAAGAGAATGAAAATAATGTTCATTTCTGTTGTGTTTTTGTTACATTCATTATTATTCTTTACTGCAGGATCTAGAAAAGATCATGGAGAAGAAGTAATTATTCCCTGGGTTGGAAGATTATGTTCACTATCTTTTCAGTCTTGTTGAACCCTGCTCACCTATACCTGTTGTTTGGGTTCATTCAACACATCTACCAGAACACACCTTGATGACCTTAATCCTGATCAATTTAATGAAATAATTTGCAAAATAAAAACTAACACTTAAGGAATACTTGGAATCCTTTGTCTCTTTGACTTAAAAGTATTAGATATGTTTATCAAGGAGTAAAGATTTGGCCAACTGGAATGTGTGTGCATACATAAGGAAAGACAGACATATATGTATATTACAATTTATATAAAGCAAATATAATTTCTACTTATTTACCTAAGCATCTTTTTTCCCCCTTTTGTTACCATTTTCATTGTCTTTAAGCACTGTTTTTATTGAAATGTGTCTTCCACTTTAGCTATAGAGCTTTTCCTTGTGAACAATGTAGTTTTCTTGCTCAACAACTCTGACATTCAGGTAAATGGAAAGGAAATGGATGTGGGAGTTGTGTGTTCATAATGCCACTTTGCCATCCTGAAATCTATGCAGATAATCTACTTGGAAGGCTTTGAGCCCCGGTGGAATACGGAACCCTATAAGTATCCTGCATTGATTTACAGCACCTGCTACAGCTGCTTGGATCTTGGCAGGCTTTTTCTCTGCTGCCAAATGCTATTGCAATTGCTGGGCACATCTAGATGGAGGTCATATTTACTGGACATGTTTATAATCTGCACAGTGATCTAAACCATAGAGGGCTAATTTCCCAAAGATCAATGACTAAGGGAGGATTTCAGAGGTTATCCTCTTTATCCTATTTCCTGTGTCCTAATGAGATGGCTGAAATCTGTTTGGAATCTTTCTGATTAGAGACTCTTCTGAGAGTCAATAAAGAATATGACATTCGTAAATCTAAATGAGAGGTGACTTGGCTGCCTGCTTGGTGATTCATGCTATAAGAAAGGATTCTCTGCACCCGCCTCCCCTGCCCCCGCAGGGTATGCGCTCCATGGCTGACCCGCCACAAGGTCAGGTCTGAACCAAAAGTCTTGAGAGGACTTGACCCTGCCTTTTGAATTCACAGGACTCTTTTTGTTAGGGAAATGCTTTATCTATGTTTTTCTTCTTTCTTGATCCAATTTAATTCAATGGCAGTTTAATTTAACAAAAAATATTAAGTGATTAGTGATTTTTTTTGTTTTCCAATTAAGCAGAGAGATAGACTAAAAATTACTAAAATAGCATGTGGTACGTATCATAATGTGGATCCAAATAAGGTACGGTAAAAGCTGGTGGTAATAACTAATATATTTAGTACTTACTATGTGTTAGATACTGCACTTAGCATCTTCTATACATTATTTTCTTCAACCAAAGAATATAGGGCATTATGTAAAATTGTGGATGTGTAACCGACGTGATTCTGCAATCTGCATTTGGGGTAAAATTGGGAGTTCATAACCCACTTCAATCTAATGTATGAAATATGATATGTCAAGAGCTTTGTAATGTTGTGAACAACCAATAAAAAAATAATAAAAAAATAAATAAAAAAAGAATATATTCATGACTTGACTTCTATGATTAGACCTATTTTACAGATGAAGAAACTGAAGCCTAGATATACTAAGTAACTTTCCATGTTAATAAAATCTTTCCTTAACTCCATATCCCATTGTAGCAATCACCCACTTCTTTTGCCCCTTCTGAGCTAGTCTTCTGGAAACAGTTTCTATGTTGCTCATCTCTATTTCTTTACCTCTCATTTGCTCTTCATCCCTTTCCATCTGGCTTTCTCCATTACCATTGAAATAAATCATTAAAGGGGCCACATTCCCTCCATATTATCAATTACAACATTTCCATTTCATGAGACTTTGCAGAAATTTGTGCCACAATTGACCACTTCCTCCTTGAAACATGAACCTCTTTAGATTTCCTGCCCCACATTCTCCTGTGTTTCCTCTGAAATCATTAGCATCATTAGTTGTTCCTTTCCATTTATTAGCGCTTCTTATTTGCTTAATTTCTCATTTTCGAAGCAGTTTAGTTCTGGGTTCTGAGTCATCTTTTCTTGCCTCTGGCTTCTGTTGGTACCTTGCAGTTTTTGACAGTCTGATGAAGCTTATGGGTTTGTGTTTTTAAGTGCATAAAATACCATAGATGGCTGAGTGTGGTGGCGCATACCTGTAGTCCCAGCAGCTTGGGAGGAGAGGATTGTGAGTTCAAAGCCAGCCTCAGCAAAAGCAAGGCACTAAGCAACTCAAGGAGACCCTGTCTCTAAATAAAGTACAAAATAGGGCAGGTGGGTATGGCTCAGTTATTGAGTGCCCCTGAGTTCAATCCCTTGTATCCCCCCACAGCTCCCTCAAAAAAAAAAAAAAAAATACCATGGTTGTCTTAGAGTATCCTAACTTAGTCTAAACAAATAGTAACTCTTGTTTTTTTTTTTTTTTTTTAACCCTCGTTTTTCCATTCTTGATCCAGTTGCTCTAGAAAACTGGAAGTCACCTGTGATTCCCATTTATCCTCAAACATATCCTCACCCCATCCATCAGCAATTCCTGGCTATTCTGTCTTCATAACAACCCAAATCTTTCCACTTTGCCCATTACCACCCTGCCATGATCCTTACCAAATGTTTGGTAAGTGAATAAAGGTTTGGAATCAGGAGGTAAAGAGTCATAGTGAATCATTAGAGGAATTTCATGATACTCCAAGTAAAATTCTAGATAGAACAGAGGAAGTCTACACGGGAAAGGAAGAGAATGAATTTAGAAGACAGGTGGCCATAATGAAAAATACAGACAAAGAACCAAGAGTTACAAATGCCTCTCAGTGTGATTGCAGTTCCTTTAAGTTATCTTTAAATTTCCATGTCTTTTAATAGCATTGTCTTTAGACCTTGGGTCCCATGGAGTCCTTAGGAGACTGCAAACCCTATCATTTTGAGACCCTAAGGTTGGGTATAGGAACAAAACTAAAAGGAAGATTCCTAGATTTAGCTAACAAGGAAACAGGTTTCTACAACCATTTCTCCCCAGAGACTGGTAAGATAAATTGGTGAGAATCAGTTTGACCAAGTGGCAGCTGGAACAGTTCAATAAGTATCCCCTTGTGACCTTTCTTTACTGCTGAAAAAGCGAAGCAAAGCTGGAGTCAACCTCTCTAATGTTCTTAGTAGTTGGGTTTTTTTTTTGTTGCTGTTTGTTTGTTTTGGCTACCTGCTCTCTCTGATTAACTGGGAATAATCCCCATCATCCTGTGATCCTGTGTAAACTGTACCCTAAATTACACAATGTTTTCTAACCTTATGGCATATGCCTTCCATGTTGGAAATGACTCCAGAGAAGGCAAAGCAGGCTGTGTGTTTTAATTGCTTTTGCAAACTTGCATTCCATCGGCCCTGGGCATTTTGGCCTCTCCAGGGTCAGAATGGTGTTTTAATAACTGAGAAAAAAACAACAGAAATAAGAAGAAAGGATAGTGTGCAAACCACTTTCCAAAGTAACTTGTATTGAAGCTGCCTCAAATCTGAGTCATGGAAAATAATGGTGATTAGGTTAATTCGATACATCGCATTCAGTGACAGTTAATCCTCTTATTAACTTCACGGTAATATTTTGCTCATTTGTCAGGTTGGAGGGATTTTGTGAGAATGTTGTAGTTCCTGTCTTCCTCTGTTCATTGAGAAAGTTGGGGGAAATAGCTGCATAAATAAGAGTTCCAGATTGAAATGCATGTGAGACTGACTTCTCCCTCTGGAGAGGTATGTTTGCCTCATGTACTTCATCTACACTTTGAATTTGGGGATCCACTCTTTGAGGCCTCCTCATCTTCCCTTCAGAGGGTTTCCTCTTCACTTGAGTGATCATCAGTCAGGGAGAAGTCTGTGGGGCAGTTCAGTGGGGTGGTATATGACATTGCCAAATGGAAAGAGAGAGAGCTCTACTCCAGCCTCATAAGCTGGAGCAGCCTGTAAAGACTTTCTGGCAGAGAGCCAGAGAGGTGATCCCTGCTCTAGGAAAAAAACCCAATAGCTGAGATTGCAGCTCTTCATCCCCTTGCTGGGCTGATTCATACAGCAGCCCTGACATTGAGTCTCAGGAGAACTGTTCTCTTCCCAGCCCAGCTAAAAATATCCAAATTCAGATTTATAATGACAAGAGCTGATAAATTTGCTGGGGAAATGCAAGCAGTGTCACTGTTGTGCTAGGAAACCTATTCTGATAAATTGATGCAGGGAAAGAAATTGCTAAACGTGGCAGAGACCCATAATGCCACTACCCCCAGGATGATGAGCAAATTGAGCATGGCTTCCTTGTCCTCAAAAGTTCCCCTTTTCAAACACAGTAGGAAGTAAAATGCACAAAATTAAAAAAGGGATATAGAAAGCATTTTTTTATCAAAAGGTTGGTATGACATAAAACTGAGTCTTATTTCCTGTCATTTTTTTTTCTGTTACAGCGTGATGGGGACCCTTTTAAAATCCCCTCTTGCCAAGATAAAACTCCTTCTTAAATAGCCAAATAGCCCTGAACCTAAGTAGTGACCTTTGATTCAATTAGGATCTATTGATTTTTTAACTCCATAAGACACACTTTCTATATTTTTGTTTGGAATTCTAGAATCTAAGCTTGTATTACTGCCTGCCGGCCTACCATGTTTTTTATTTTTTTCTTCTTTTTTTTCTTTTTAGTTTAGTTGGCCAATAGATTCTCAGCAGGAGTATCACAGAATACCCCCTTCATACCAACTGGCTTGACCTGGGCTTCAACTATAATTTATTAAACATCTCTTGAGTGCCTCCTAGAAATCAAGCATCATGATTGGCATTTTTCTAAAATGACAAAGGTACAGTGCACTGATAATAGGAAAGACACAGATGAGGAACTCATTATAAATCAAATTATAACCATAATAATTGGTATGTGAACAATTGCTGTGAGAACTGAACAGAGAAAACATTTCTACTAGGAAAAGACCAGACAGCTTCACTGAAGAAGTAAAATTTGTGCTTAGCCTGGTAAGATGAATGAGTGCTAGAAATTTCTGGGGGTTGGAAGAGTATATCTGACAGAATAGTGTCGCACTGAGGTAGGAAAAGTAGCACCTGAATTTAGTACGTAATCATAATTATTTAAGAGGTTTGAATGATTTTTTTCCTCTCTGGGTGTTTTGTCTTTGCCAAACAACTTACAAACAACTGCTACATTTGCTCTAATTATTTTAGATCATTAACTTTGAAAATTACTGTTTGCATTATTTCCTAGCTTGGTCTTGTGCCCATTCAGAGCTGGCATCTAATGAACAGGTAGATGGTACAGGTCTGGAGTTTTGCCCTTGTCAAATACTTGACCCAGACTGCAAAATGTCATGGCTGCCTTCCCTCTACAAACTTATGTACCTGAGTCTTAGTAATGATGTTCTAATGATTTAGCTTGATATTCCGTCATTTGTTGAGGCATAAAGTCATGAAACAAAAGCTAACAAGATTATTACTGTCTCCTTGAATGAAGAATAAATACTGGCACTTTAATTTTATGCAGCATTTATTCACTATGATTTTATGCATTAAAATACTTAGGTTTTTTTTTTTCATTCTCATGGTCCTATCTCTTAATCTTTACCTAGGTCTGACCTCTTAACAAGGTAAACAATTTAGTATCCTAAATATAGGATACTAAGACTTAACGTAGTTAGATTTGGGGCCTCAATTTTAATAGCAAGTGAGAAAAAAAATTCCATAGAAAATAAAAGGACTTTTCCTTCTTAGATTCACTAAGAAATATAGGATACTAAGACTTAATATAATTATAGAAGACAATATAGCATAGATATAGCATGTTGAATTATTTAGGATAAATAGAAAGATGTCTACAATTTATTTTGAAAAATTCATCAACAGATAAAATGGATTAATGAATGTTGAGATAAATAAATGGATGGATATGTTATAAAGCATGTATAATAAAATGCTAATGGTAGAATCAAATATGAGAACATGGGTATTGATTCTAAAATTATTTTAACATTGTGGAATGTTTGAAATTGTTACAATTAATGTTGAGGGAAAAAAATAAAGTAGCATAGACTAAAATTGGTAAATCTTGTAAGAATTATGACATAGTTAAAATGAAGAGAAATATCTCACACTCATCAAAATATAGATGAAAATAAAGAAATAGTAGAGTCTGAGAGCCAAAGGTACACAGTCTTCCCTCACCATTAGCTTGTCAATGAATCTGTTCTCATTCTGGGAAAATAAACAGTGTACTTTAAGGGCCAGATCTTTTGTATACTCAGCAATATATAAATAATGTTTTTAGATTTTTTTCTGTATGTAAAATACTTATATTCTTCACAATTAAGGCAATATCTGCCATCTTAGCCATTTTGACATAGAGAACTTCATATATTCTAGGCATGGTGCGAAGGATTGGGGCTTCAATGAGGAAGCACTTGAGGAAGTTTAATAATGTCAAGAAATGGGTAAAGATAATAAAAAGATGATGTGATCATAGGAAGACTTAACTAGTGCTATGTCAGCCCTGAAGACGGAGCAGTCACTGGGTTTATTGTCTCTGTGACTTGAGGTCAGTAACTTAACCTCTTTGTGTTTCAGTTATTTTCATCTATAAAATCTGGCCAACAGTATCTGTTAATCTTACTGTCTTTTAAATAACAAGATCTCAATGAATGGCCACTATAACATCTTTAACTTACAGAGAGAGATCAAATTGGGGGAAAAATTAATGCATAAAGTGTGCTTGACAGACCACCTTCTTTCTCCCACCCCTCCCTGTGCCCATCATTGCCCTGACATGACCACTACTATAGTCATGTGCCAGAACACACATCACTTCATTCCACCTCCAATTGAGAGACAAGGACACTGAAGTGACTTGAGAGAAGTGACCTGTCTCAGGTCACACAGCTTGTCAGTGTTAGAGTGAGCAGCAGGTAGGCTAATAAAGCTTTTACTGTAAAAAGAGGTTGAAGAAAGGTTATATTCCTTTAGAAATGTGATTTATGATTTCCTAAGAAGTAAGAGAAATGCTTAGAAATTGTTTTATATTGTTAGGAGAGAATGTGTTTAAGTGTAACTAAATATAATACACTAGTAGGCTCTTAGGAAGTACTGAATTGTGTTGCATTAAAATCTTCCTGACAAATTATCAGTATGACATGGTTAACTCTTGCTCTCTGGGACACTTTTCCACTAATTAAATTATTTTTTCCTTTTAATTATATATTAACATCTCCAATTTATAAAATCTGTACCTCTTAACCATATATATATATATATATATATATATATATATATATAGAGAGAGAGAGAGAGAGAGAGAGAGAGTTAGAGATAGCAAAGATTGTGTTTTTCTGTGTAAACATGAAATGAATCTTCTAATAACTTCTCTATATTTGTATCTTATTGGATCTATGAGGCATACACATTTTGTCAATTCATAACTCTGGACTAAAGTCTCTGACTATTCTATGTATTTGAGCCAATACCCTGCACTGATTTCAAACTCAATTACTTTGGCCAAAAAACTCCAATCAGAGAAAATTTGAGCTTCTATTTATTAGGGGATTATATTTCTTATCACATAGGAGAGGAAGAAGAGGAATAAGAGAAAAGGAGGGAGAGAGAGAGTAGATTTTGTTGTATAAAAATGTTAAATTATTAGATTCTTACTATTATATTTTATAAAAATAAATTTTATAAAATAATGGATCAGTCAAAATTATAATAAAATAGATGAAAAATCTGTGAAAGAAATAGGCTCTTCCTCAAGCAGTGCAGATTAGTAAGGTATATGAAAAAGAATACTTCTAGCAACGGAGAAACTGGCATAAATAGAAGAGTAGATAAACCATCTCAAAATCACAGACTAGAAAACATGCCAGAGCACAATTGTAAGAGACAAGTAATGGAGAAAAAAGTCAGAGCCATGGTCTATTTGGGAATGTATTGGCTTTTTCTCTGTTGAGCTGACTGTAAAAAGCAATATTGATTAACAAGTTAGATCTGGTGAGAGGTGGGGACAGAGGCACCACATATTGAGTAATCTAAGATGTCTGTGCTTTATCAGTCAGGAATCCCTTGTAGCACTGGGAGGTAAGGGATTCTCCTGTGGTTTGCCATTCTTTCCCAGCCTCAAAAAGTAAGGATGCAGACAGCTTCTTTGAAAACATTTTTAAATTTAAAAGCTCAGCCTTGGAAACACCTGAAGCTTTATCCTAAGTAATATCTATCAGCCTTGGAAAAGTCTGAAGCTTTATCCTACGTAATATCCATCATTTCTGTAAATGTGAAAAATTCCTTCACATAACCTTTAGAGCTGATAATGTGACCTGTCATTTGTGTTCTCCCCAAGCCCAGCATTTTAAAAGAGTAACCAGTGTGAGTACTGGGGTTATAGTTTATCATGTGCAGGACCCTGGGTTCAATCCCCAGCAGCACAATCAATCAATCAATCAATCAGAGAATCAATGTTGATAAATATGATGTCATGTGAATGCATAGGCATAGGATTAACTGACAGCAAGGAAGAAAGGGAAGAAGGAGTTGACTTTCAATGAGAATCTTCTATGTGCCAGGACAATGCTCTGCAATCTACTACTTAAATTTTCACAACAGTCTTCCAAAGTACACAATGATAAGATGGTGGTGATTCTTGTAAGTCACAGAGGTAGGATTTGAACCCAAAATCTGTATGACTAAGTTCTAGTGTTTTTTTTTTTTTTTTCCTGTTGCTTTGGCTGTTTGCCATCTGCCTCCTGAGTTTTCAACCATTAGGTGGATAAAAGATAGAAAATAAGCTGAAACTCAAATCAGTTTTCTTTTTTCTTTGTTAGTGGTTCTGACTGAATCTATTGACTAAATAAGAGTTGGAGAATAGGCATGAATTTTGATTATTCAGTCCCCTGCTGAGAACTTATTGAATCATATTATCTGTACTATGGAGAAATTAAAAAAAAGAAGAAGAAGAAGAATAAAAAGATCTAGGTTTCTGGAAATATTATGTATGGGGTTTAAGGCAGATTTAGACATTGGAAATAATAGTCGCCAAATTTGTCAAATGCCATAACGTTCTTTTATGCATAAAAAGTGGGGATTTATTGTCAGAAAATTATAGGAGTCCTGCACTGTTCACATCAGTGAGGTTTTTATTTTGTCTTGGTTTTGGCAGGTTTCACAGAAGGATCCCTGAGAGGAGATTACGTGAGACCTTGAAACAATTTTTAGTGGACACATACATACCCACTCGTAATCCTGTGTTCATATAATCACCTGCACATACAAGACCTCTGAGTATGAGACAAGCTAGCAAAATATGCCTTACTGGGCTATGGGTCCCATTTTTCTAATTAAAATTAAAAAGTTTTTCAAAGGCTTTTTATATTGTCTACTTGATCGGTTACTGCCAAAATCCATCCCAGCCAATTCATTTTAAAGCTCAGAGAGAGGTAGAGCAGAGTGTCAGGAGCAGTACTAGGAGTAGAAAGATAAATTGAGCCACACATGGAATTTTTAACTTTCTAGTATCCACATTTCCAAGAAGTAATTTCATCCAAAATTAACATCTTAAAGCATCATTAATATAAAACACTGTTAATAAGATAGTCTCCAGTTTTTATTGGTAAGTCTTCAAAATCCAATGTATATTTTGTGCTTATTGCACACCCCAATTAGTCAAACTACATTTCAAGGGCTCAATAGCCAGAATGTGGCTAGCAGCCCTCCTGTTGATTTAGTCTGGGAAGATATTCACTCATGGTGGTCATTTAGTATGTTATCTATCACCCATTATTTACTTAGAGAGGGAACATATCATTTCTATCCCATCAGAGAACATGCGGGGCCTGGGGAGTAATATATATGGTGAGGACATCTAATACCTCTTTTTATTAAAGAACAAAATATAAGATAGGCTGGGGATGTGGCTCAAGCAGTAGCACACTTGCCTGGCATGCGTGCGACCCGGGTTCGATCCTCAGCACCACATACCAACAAAGATGTTGTGTCCGGCGAGAACTAGAAAATAAATATTAAAGAATTCTCTCTCTCTCTCTCTCTCTCTCTCTCTCTCTCTCTCTCTCTCTCTCTCTCTCAAAAAGAACAAGATATAAGAAAGAATAGGAATAAAACCCTATATGATGATAACCAATTTGTATAATATTGTTTTTCCTTGGCCTCTGTAACCAAAAGGGGGAAAAATGTCCCACTATCAGGTATGTGCCTTATCATAGTAGAGTTCAGTTCTTCCCATTCTATGACACTGTTGCATTTTTAAATTTGCCACTCATTGTTGGGTTGTGGGTACTTGTCTAAGGAGGGAGAGGCAGGAAGAGGTCCTTGAGGAACCACCTTAAGGAGAGGCTATAGTGACTAAGCCATTGAGGTAAATGGAGGTACAGTCTTGCAAGGCAGGACTTATGCAGGTGTTCACTTGAGCCCTGGTACTTGGTAGAAGTCTGTAGAGAAGACAGACATGCATCCTAGCTTCAGGAAAGTATGCTTTTACCATTATATCAGTTCTGAGATATTCTGATATGAAAAGGAAAATTAATAAAAGCCTTAGGTTTTTTCATTTGTCCTATGGCATAATCAAGTTCTTAGTTTAAGTCCTGGATTAACATTCATCAAGAGTCCTTTAGGAAGCTAAAGACTTAGAACTAGCAGGCCAGTCATTTGGATCTGTCATGATTATGGGTTATTGGTTCCCTACAACAAAAATTATGATTATGGGACAGCAGGCTTTTGAGTCAGGGAGACATCATCTGATCATTGCATCTGCTCCTTAGCTATTCTGTGACTTTGAAAATCACTTAATCTCCCTAAGTCTTCTTTTGTTTGCAACTGATAAATGTAAGTACTCCTTCATAGCTTTACTGTGATGAGGGTATAAAGGCATTTATACAAAGGATCTGGTACAGGGCCTAGCACATACTTGTTGCTCAATAAATACTAATATCTTTTCCTTAATTTCTCCAATACTTGTTTGTATTCCTCCCCCTGAATCCTGTGTCTTGAAAGTTCTTTTGGCATATAGATTGGACTTGATTGTTCTAATTAAAATCCTACATATTGTTCTTCATTTTGAATTGACCAATACAATTAATCTGATTAGAAGTATAAACCTATCAGTCTGGTTTCTAAAAATTTATTAAAAAAATGTCTACTTACCATTTTCCAGAGGAAAGTTCTGGGAAAATAGTAGTAGATAATATATAACTATTCCCTAAAGGAGCTTTATCCTAGTCTCCTCTGTGGATCAAATTTACCAGACAACATTAACCCAGCCTTATACTGCTGAATGAAGAGAGGTTGAGAACACAAGACTAGCCTCTGCCCCATCTCAGTGAATCGAAGAGATACCAGATACTATATTGAGCTGAAATAATTCCAGTCCATAGTTGGTCTAAACAGCTTTATTCAGATAGATGCAAGATTAAACCTTTTGAAATACTGAGAATAGCCTGCTGGCCCTAACACTTAAAAAAATTAAATCCAGGGATTTAGTAATTCCAGATGGACAACTACCATGTGGGGGTCTGCAGGTATCAGATAACATGAGAGCAGAATGGAAAGGGAACAGACCCTATTTGATTGGCCTTTTGGAAGCAGTTCTTCGATGGAAGTATTGCAAACTAACCAAGAGAAAAATCACAGGAGTCTTAAGGAGAGCATGACTGGGAACGATGAAGAAGGCAGATTCAGGAGAACCACTAATGGCAGATTTGATGGAGGTGTGAAAGAGAAGAAATTCATATCGCTCTGACCCACTAGATCTCATTGTCTACTTTTAATTCTTAAGAGATGGTGGTCATTTTATTCTAGGTTATCCTCACGAGGTTGGGGTTCTTTTCTGATACTTGTTGAAACTTTAGATACAAATGGGTTCACCTAGGGAATGAGTAAAGAGGTGGACTTGGAATAGGACATCCAGAGATGCTATACTGAAGAAGCAACTACAAGGGAGATCCATTTTCTTCTAAGTCCTATCTATAGGTCTGGATTACCTGCAGATTTTTGGCCAGCTGCTGATGGAGAAGTCTTCCTCTGATGAAGCTCAATCATCAAACCTGGGAAGCTTATTTTATTTGGCTCTTCTGAGTCATGTGAAGACTCCAGAATAATTAACTTTATTTTCCCCAAGTCTTTCATCTCTTGGGAAACTTCCAGTGATTTTGGTTTCCAGTTTAGAGAACTACTTTTGGCAGCTCATTGTAAAAGAAGTGATAATTCTCAAAGCCCAGAGTGCTAAACTCAAACTCAGTTGATGATCAGAGTCTTTCCAAATGAGGAGCTGAGCCCCAAACATCTGGGACTCTTTCTCTTTCCACCCCCAGGCAAGGGAGTATTACATAAAACCACACTGATCCATTTCTGTAGCATTTGTGTTGTTTAATGATACAGTAGACATGGTAGGATTTAATAAATATCAAAAAAGAAGGCTTGCTTGCTCACCAGGCAGTTAAAATTTGTTGTACTTCTATTTTATTCTCACTTATCTTTGGTTTACTTTAGCTATTTCTATTTAGGAGAGACCTAATGATATGCTGCTCAGTGAGACTTTAAAAGGACTTTCAGTCCTTGAAATGTTTTTAATTCATAGTTTTAAGAAGCAAGATTGAGATTATCTGTGTTAAATATTTGTGTGTGTTGAATGTGAGTTTAAATTAAAAGTAGGAATTTACTCTGAGTAGCAGGGTCTAGTACATTCATATTGGTTGAAATGTACAGAATTCACTGTGGAAATTGCTGTGAATCAGTGCCAATAGAGCAAAGAGCATTCATTGCTCTCTTGCTCTTCCTTTCTGAAGAGTTTAGAAGGTTGGAGGATAATCCAAATCAGTAAAAAAAAGAAAGACCAATTAGATTTTAGCAGAGCATTTAAAATAAATGCATTTTTTACATGTTTGTGTTTTGCAACTTAACCCTCAGTTAAAGGGAAGAATGTTATCAAGAGAATATAACATCTTGCTCTGCACAGTATTAGAAAGAAATAGGTCTACATAAACTAAAAATAGAATTCTGTTGTTGGTCCCCTTCATCCTTTATTTTTTTTTAAATTTGAAACATTTAACAAAAAAGTAATATCTTATCTACAAATAGTTTGTGTTGACTTTAAGTTGACAAAATGAAAGACGCAATGTTGTACCACTTCTTAGTAAAATACCAACATCATATAGTCAGCTAATCCTAGTACTAATGAAAGGGGTCTTATAAGATTTAGAATAACATATGTATGCTTCTCCCTCCTATGGAATCTAGGATATCCTTTCCTATCACTGCTAGTCAGAGAAGAGTTAGTTAGGATGAAATTCTTTTTATTTATAAGCCCAAGCTAAGTGAAGATAGGCTTCCATTCATCTACTAAAAGGAAAGTAGATGGTCTATTTCTTAAGACACTTACTAGCCAATTTTGGCCATCCATACAAATATTTCATACACGATTATATTTGATACCTCAGTTTAAGTGTATTCATTTGGTGACATGTTAGAGGTAAAAGACTGAATCATAAAGAAATACCATAACATTGGAACTTAATGGCCAGGAATATTCTCATTTAAGAATGAAAACATATCACTTTTAAATAAAATATTTCTAGTTTTCTAGCTTTTTAGAAGGGCCTACTGTGATTTTTAGCTAATTTACTGTGTGAAATTAAGAATAAAAATGAATGAATTCCTACGATGAAGATGGAGGAATTACGTTTTGACCCTAGAAGCAATCTAACTTTGGAGCTTGGCTTTATTTGTGCTATTATAGTTTTTCTAAACAAGGAATTGGTTATTGGAGAATATGAAGAGCTTGAAATGAAATGTAATGTGTTGTGTGTGTGAGTTATGTGTATATAAAAGTTGTAGAAAAATATTATGGTTAAATACCCATATATTTAGGCAATTTCATTATCATGAGCATGAGCTTGGAATCTTGGCTATTCAGCTTCTTATCTGCTTAACATTGGACATGTTATTTGACCTCTTTGTGACTCCTTTTTGTCATCAGTTCAATGGAAGTAACAGTAGTACCAGCCTTTCAAAGTTGAAATGAATAGGAAAATGATAAAATGCACAAAAAATAAGACAGGAAATGCATATTGGTGTCACCAAAGACATTTCTTTCAAAGGGTCAAATGAGGGATGCTTTTCTTACCAGCAAGGAGATAGCCTTTATTTTCCAACTGAAATTTGAATATGGTAAAGCAAAAGAAACAATGGAGGTGTGATTCTAAGATCTTAAAGCAATTGTGATAACGTTTGCCTACTTTGAATTATGCAAATGACTGAGTCTTTTGGTGAACCAGAGTGACCAGTTAGAAGCATAGACAACAATCTGTAAGTTCAGAAATACCACTAAATTTTCCAAGGAAATGTAGACCTCCACTAATCTTATATTATGTTTCAGTTTTTATGTTTTATTCCTGTTTCCTTCCAGTGGGACTTTATGGAGGCATTGCTGAGAGACACTGAACTTCAGTATGTCTGTTTTAGAATGTCTGAAAGAAAATCCCAAAGCTGGTAACTAAAATGTTTTAAAAGTTACATTTCTTTTCAAACCAAGTGGGAAGAGCTATTAGAAAGGAAATAAATGACTTTGTATTTTTCTAATAATAGTAGTTATAGAATTATGAAAGTTAAGAATCGAATCCTTATTTTCCAATCTTGCAAATTCTCTCCATTAGTTAATAAACTAATGCCCCTTATTAAAGAGTGCTCAGTGATGGTCTGAGAAGTCACTGAAGAGATGTACAGTGAACTGAAGCTTAGAATCAATGACCTACAAGGGACCTACAAACTCTGAGCTTTTTGTATTTTCAAGAATTATTTTTGCTGTCATTTAGTGTTCAAACCCAATCCCTTGCCTAGGGAACCAATTCGGATTAAAGGAAATTAAAAAAACAACAACAACAGGCAATAAATATCTAATTCATTTAAGTCCTGCTTCTTCCTGGCCCTGCTGGGTATAAGCCTAGAGTTGCTGCCATCTCTCTTTTATTCAGGCACTTTGGGAAAGGAGCCATCTTTTTAGATCTATTTTCTCTCTGAAGCTTGGAAACTATATCTATATAAAAAGAGGTGACATACTAGGCCTAGCGTATTAAAACCTTTTGTAAGAGAATCAATATAACTTTGGGAAGACTCATTTATATTTAAAGGAGAAAATAGACAAAAGTAGCAGTGGTCATAACTTATCAAGTAGACAGTGAAAAATGCAAGAAATT
Source organism: Spermophilus citellus (assembly GCF_964194105.1). Lineage (NCBI taxonomy): Eukaryota > Metazoa > Chordata > Mammalia > Rodentia > Sciuridae > Spermophilus > Spermophilus citellus. The sequence continues at coordinate 27,930,132 of NC_138196.1, forward strand.
ATTAAAAACTGACTACTCATTCTTATAGTCTTGCCTTCTTATTTGACTTGGAGGGATGTTCTAGATCTCTAATAAAGTGTGTTCTTTCTCTCCATAAATGTTCTGAGGTTTATTTTTTAGATATTGGTTGCAATTATTGATCAATGCCCTGAAAATCTCCGTAGTGACCAATGGTGAAATGCATGGTCGGGTGTAACTAGTGCAGGCTGCGCCAATGAAATAGTCGGGCTAATTATCAAATATGAAAATGAACCCTGATTACATTGTCCTCATGGTCTAATCAGCAAAATGCACCAGCTAAATTATTTTCTTCCACTATTTTAAGTGAATAGATTGTGTCTTATTATTATTATTATTATTTTAATTAAAGTAGTTTGAATATCTGAATTTTTCATTTTGCCTTGCCTTTGAATATACTAGTACCTCAGGTACAAATAAGAAATTAACAGTTTGTGAGCCACTGAAACCAATAATGATCCCATAATGTAAATTATCCTGTGGTTTATAAAATGCCATAATATTTCCACATGTGTGGCGACTTACAAAGTGAAGTGAGCCAGTTTTTATCTATGAGGAACAGTCTTTTATTTCATCATTGACGGTATTTTACTTGTTTATTTTCAGCATGGTAAAACAATCACACAGTTTGCAATTTCACTTTCTGACCATCAAACATAATAAAATGAAACACTTTGTGCTTTTATTATACTTTTTACTATCAGAGGTTTCTGGACCATTGCTTAGAAAACCTCAGGCTGCCACTGAAGCCCTGGAAGGTCATTGGTTGAAACTGAGAGTTTGGCAGTAGGCTTTAACTCCATAATTCCAGGTGAGTTATGCCATTTTAATAGGTGAATTGTCTGAAGGAATTGAGATCAGGTTTTCATCCATAGGTAAGTTTGGCTTCATGGGTAACTTGAATAAAATGAATTTGAGAGAAACTGAGGTTTTATTAATTTACATATTCTCTTCTCTAAACATGCCACTGAGTGACTATGTTATCACCTCACAAGTGAGTGGTAGATTATACCAGTCTGGAATCCCAGACTTCTGGCATGAATAGCAGGATAAGTTAAACTAAAGCTGTCTAGTGTTCCAATGCATGTGACTTTCAGAATGGGACTAGTCATAGAGAAGTAGAGAGTAGCAGCTATAAGGCTGAGAACCACGTCAAATCTGAGGGTAGAATGTGGTCCATGGGTGCTGTGACAACAGACATCAGGTGCTAGTAAGGTTTTTGTATCATGGGAAATCTCAGGAGACATAAGAAAGTGCCAGGATAGGCAAACAGACGAAGGACAATATTTGGAGATATTAGCACCCTACGTTATCAAAGAAACTTAGCATAAAGAGATAGGATTGTAGAAAAGGAGTAAGTTTCTTTGTTTTTTTGGGTTTTTTTGGTTGTTTTTTTTTAAGAGAGAGTGAGAGAGGAGAGAGAGAGAGAGAGAGAGAGAGAGAGAGAGAGAGAGAGAGAGAATTTTTAATATTTATTTTTAGTTCTCGGCGGACACAACATCTTTGTTGGTATGTGGTGCTGAGGATCGAACCCGGGCCGCACGCATGCCAGGCGAGCGCGCTCCCGCTTGAGCCACATCCCCAGCCCGAAAAGGAGTAAGTTTCAATGACTAGATTTTATTTGTAGACCAATGATTTTCAGGAGCAATGATGGGCTCTTTACATGACTAGGGAAGTAATACCAGACATATTGTTAAGAAATTTATAGAAATTATTTTGTTCTATCAAAACTATTAAATAGATGCTGTTAAACAGATGCTGTGTTTCCCCACAGATGGTATGAAAAACTCCATCATCATGGCCAAAGTGCAAGATCAATTGTGGACAGTGCCGAAGTTTTTAGCCAAAAGCTTGTTAATATCTTTCTTGACCACAGACAGAACTGGTCCTAATGAAAGGTGAACAGCTGGGCACTCAGGGGAGGCAAATGACTATAGCTAGGGAGAGAAAAAGAAGAAAAATGCAGTGTGAAGAATAATCACCCCCAGGACATAATAGCTACTTAATAAATACCTGTGAATACATAAATGAAAGAGTCTCCCACCTTTACAAAGGGCTGTCATTCTCAAACACTTGTCCAGTAAAAGAAAATGTTCATTGCAACAATTATCAGCTTCTCCATTACTCCAAGGAAGATGTTATTGTTTGTGTTTCTTCTATTCAGAAATGGGAGATTTACCTTTTATTATGTGTTCCTTTGTACTATTGAATTTTTTCCATGTTCCTATTTCATCTTCAAAAAAGCATGTTAAGAAAGAAAGATTCATTTCTTTTTGTAACTTAGACCAAAATCCAAGTATCTTCAACTCTTGAACATTTTATCATAGGGCAGTTTAGGAACTCAAGTCACAAAGAATCAAGGGTCCTAATCGTGTACCTTAGATCTGCTTTTTTGCATTCTGAAGTATTAATTTAGAAAAGGCACTATTGCAGGCAGGTTTATCTTTGTTCTTAAAACTGTTTCTAGAAAAACAAGAATTTTTATTTCAAGGGAACTATGTGAACACATTTGATAGCCGAAATTCAAGAAGAGACACCCTACCTTTGCAAGATGCACAGTAGACATAGTTTGTAGCTGTGCCCCATTATTTGAAATTGTGCCTGTATATATTTCTGAGACGTTTTTCCTATTATCCCTGATTGGAATCTCCCTATTCCAATTTATCACACGGTGTTTCTTAAGGGGGTTACTTAATGCATTTTTATCTTAGAATGTCAAGATTCCCTCCACCAATTCTGAACTCATTTTACCACTGGAAAGATCTGGCACACTCTAGATCTAGTGAGAATAACCTGTGCATATTACACTGAAGTAACACAGGCAGGCTGTGATAGTAGAAAGGAGTTAAGTAAATGTTGATATTGAAGAAAATTCATAAGCTATTTGAACACAATTCCAGTCCATACCCAATTCTCAATGGTTGTTTTTATAGACCATGAAATCATAGCTAAAGTCAACTTTGGTTCTGCCCTAATGGAGAGGAACAGTGGCACATATAACCCTAAACCATAGATAATTCAAATGCATTTATACTTGGCTTTTGAATGGTTTTTATGATAATATTCACAGCACATTGCTCTTCTAATTATGTTTTGTTTTGGATAAAATTGAAATTAACTTGTATTTAGTGATCTGACGTTTAGAGAGGAACCCCAGGAGTGTATTGGAAAATCATGCTGTGGACGATCCTGAGTACTTCACACAAAGGAAAACCAAACAGTGTAAGAGGCTCATAGAAATGGAAAGGATCTGACTAGCAGGAAAATAACTCTAGGACCTCAGTTTTATAAATTAGTATATTAGTATATTCCTCCTCTTCCTTTTATTTTTTAAATTGGAAGCATGGAAAGATAACAAAAGAAGACATCTAAGTGTGTCAGCACTAGGCGTTGGGTGATGAGAAGTACTTGGTTCTGGGTAACCTCAGACAGTGGGGTCAGAAGCAATCTGAGCAGTCAAGGGTTGTAATATTAACAACAGCCGGGGATGACAGCACGGCAGAGGGTCAAAACCCAGTAGCAAGACGAGAGGCCTCTAAGTAGTTTTCATAGATCCAAGCAAAGCAGTTTATTAAAGACTTACTATGCAGCTAGGCACCCAAAATTCCATAAAAAACACAATTCAGGGTGAGAAAGAAATAGGAACCAGGCAGGCATCTGTAGAGTGACACAAGTGGCAGCCAGGAGGGATACCACTACTAAGGGCAAATTTCACCCTAGCCAAGAAGCTAACATTATGCAGGGCAGCAAATTGACCTGCCCACCTAGAGGCAAAGAGGAAACAACAACAACAACAACAAAAATGCAGCCACTTATGTGACTGAAGACAATGCCCAAAGAGCCCAGGAAGCATCTCTAAGACACTGATCATAACTGTTGAAACAAAGCTTCAGAGCCTCCCAGAGAGCACCACTAGGGTGAATATTTCAGAGAAGGAGGAAGATGTTTGTATGAGGGGCCCTGGGCCTACCTATGGGAGGCTCAGCTTTTCATTTAAATTCTCTGAAGTGCTGTGGGTAAGACTAGGCATAATCCCTGTGTTATTCCAATTCTCTTTTTAAACACTGACCAAAGGACAAGCACATCCCTCCCTCTCATTGGTTTCCTCCAGTGAAACTGAGATGAGGAGACTCAAAACATTTCCATAAATATTAAGAAGAAAACAAAAAAAGGAAATGCATAAAGACAAAAAAGTGGGTAAAAACAGGTATATGTGTCAAATATTAGATAACTATGGTTTTCAAAGATCTTGGGCTGACATGGATCCATTATCATGGGCGGTTGGGAATACTGTGTCCAGATGGGTTTGGTAATCCAGGATGCCATAACTGATTTGGCAAATTCTGCCAGGAGTGAAGAAAAGACAAGTGTTTCAAGCCTGCTTCCTATTCACTACCCTCAGTATACACTCACCCCATTCCCAGGGAGCCAATATAAGTTAAATATCATTTAATTTTTTTGTTATTATGTAATTATTATTAACCAATGTAATTATAATCAGAAGCCCCACAAGAGCAGGGACTCTATCTGACTTCATTTCACATGGTATTGCTCTATGACATCTGGCTGGAATCCCTGTCCTCATTAAATATATCCTATCTGAACCTGGAGGAGCCATCATTTATGACCATCAGAGATGATTTCTTGGGTTTTCTAATCCCAGCAAGAATTAGGATCCCATTGCAATGTCAAGGTGGCACTGGTTTTTGGTTTGATGGAGATGCCTCTTCAGCCACTCAGCATAGATGTGGTCAGTAACATAAGGGGAGGGTCTTTTCTCCCAACTGGAGAAGAGGCAGTATCTATTGAAGCCCACAGTGTGACTGCATCTTCATCATCATCTGCTTCTAAGAATGCTTGTGCCTCTGCTAGAAGAGTGATACCTGATCTTAGTACCCTAGCTCCTCCTCAACGCACCAGAATTCAAGCTCTCTCTCTTCACTCTTTCTTTTTCAACCGTGTTAAGACTCATTACTGTGGAGCATCAGCAGTGACAGCCTTCCATGATTCCTGTGAAGAGAGAGGCCGTGATGGGTTTTCAGGAGTCCCCATGCTGTCTTTTACCCACGTGTCGTCCCTTCCATCTGTTTACTATCAGTTTATTTTTTCTGTAATTTAACTTTATACAACAGATGAGAGTACTATCGAGTTTGTTCTCAAACCCATGATATTTCTTATTATGTCATACGAAAGCCTCAGGAAACATTCAATTCTAAGAAGTTAATACCAATATCACTTTGGGATCTTTTTTTTTAAAAGCAGTAGAAGCCTTTTTATTCATGTTGTTTCACATTTCAGAGGAATTTGGAGAAGTTTATTGAAGCAAGGCATTTCGTAACCCTGTCAAGGTGCATTGAGGGAGAAGTTTAACTGATTTAACATCAGCAAATCCTGGAATGTTTGGTGCTAATTATCTCAAAAGGGACTCCATCTGATGTACATTTAACCTGGCACATCTTATCACATATTGCTCTTGCCCTCCTCTGCTGTGATTGGTTCAAGACAGGAAGAATGGAAGCTTATTTTACAATACACCACAGACACCTAAGTGTGGCATGGGAAAACACTCTTACACCTGTAAATCTGTTCTCATTTTCTTTCCCTCACTCCCTTACACAGAGGAAAGCCTCACATTCCTATTTCTTTCTTAATTTCCCCATTTCAGAAATAGTCAATATGAAAATAAAAAATAATATCTCTCAAGAACTGGGTCATCTTTCTTACTTTTGCCAGGTTTAAAAATTGTGTGTGCACTAAGTGTGGAAGAAATGGGTGGTGTGTGTGACAAAGCTCAATCTGACGAAACACTCCTTGCATCAATCACATTTTGTAATTGTGGAACTGAGGCACAGGCAGGTGACCTGATGTTGTCTAGGCTTAGTGTGTAATTCACCGTTTATCCTAATGAAATATGTGTTAAATAATTGATAAACAGGTATATAATAATAATTTCCTCTTAGTGCTAGAAATCTCCAAATTCCTCCTAAATGTAAAACAACATAAATAAAGCAGATTCCGCTGCTTTAAAAGATGATTCCAAAGTGATATCCGTATTAACTTCTCAGAATTTAATGTTTCTAGAGTTATCATACAACATGAATGTCTTTCAAACTTTCACTATTTTGGTACCTTGCTATAAAGTCAATGATGATCTAGTCTATTTCGTAGACTAGATACCTTCCCTCATTTAAGTCTCTTTAGGTGTCATTTTCAGGACCCCGATATTAAGCACTTGAATTTTTGCTTTCATCAGTTTCCTGACTCACTGACTTTTAAACTCCTCCTCTTTGTAAACCTCTAGCCCTACAGTAGTTCTCTCAGTGACTTTTGCTAGTCTTATAACCAGTTAGAACAGCTGGTAAAATGACTGACAGCAATTGGATAAGTCTTCTGTACTGACTGTGTGCTCCTTGCATGGCATTGCAAGATGATTAACAGTTCCTGCAAGTTCACACTCACCATATATCCCAGTCTTCTGCCTCAGAGCTAGCAATACCAGCACTGAAAATGACTAACTCCTCATAGGAAAAGGGTAAATCAAACTGTCTTCTAAATCTCTTTTTATATATGTACATACATAATATATAATTTTACTGAAATGAGCAAGTGTGATCATACCATATGTACAAATTGGTGGGGAGAAATTTAGCAAGCTTTGATTTGATATATTTTTCATTTGGATTTAGTTTTCACTTCTTTTCTTCCTACTCTCTACACCAGCATCAACCCTCACTTCATAAACATACATCTAGAAGAACTATCCTTGAATGTCTCTATTTACCTCCAAGCTCACATACGTAAAAACATGCGTATCTGTTATATACATACATACCCTATGGGTTTACAGTCTATTTGATCATTGATTTAAAAGATGAAATCATAATATCCACATTTTCATTCTTCTGTAATTACATGTTACATGGCATAAATCACCCCTAATTAAAAGTTATAGTTCTAAATAATTTTTATATTAAATCCTTAACCTTGCTTCTTCGCATAAGCTAACATTTATTGAGCATCTACTGTGTGCCGTACTAAAGGCCTGGGATTTATTCAGATTTCAGAATTGAAAAGAGATTTATAGTCTAGCTCTCTTATAGAATAGATGAAATAATCAATACCCAGGAAATATTGAAGATTTATTCAAGGTCATGGAGCCAGTGGGTGCCATGTCTCAAAACTTAGCTCTTGTAGCCCCCTTATCCAATGCAATTTATGTCATGTTCTATTTAGTACCATAAATTAATCTGCAATATTAATATGACAGTTACTTATAACTTAATTTGGAAATATCCCACAACATAATACAAAATTTCAAGCCTGAGGTAGGAGGGGCAAGAATGCAGGAAAGTTCCTGATAATGATTTATTTGTTGGCTGTGCAGGTGGACCAACCTGTCTTTATTGAACTGAATTTATTAACCAGCAGAGACTCATTAAACTCCAGCATTTAAAAGTGCATCAATAAAGAAGAGAATGCAGTATTGAAGAGTTTGTAAGAGATCCTACGAATAAAATCCACTCCCATCCTAATGGAGCACTTTTCAGAGAGAAAATCATGTGTAGTTTATGACTGAAGATCCTCCCCATCCTCCAAATATATGCAGGTTTTTGCTCGGAGCTGGAAAACTGTGTATGGAGTGGTAGGAACTTGTTCTTCAAAACACTGAAACTTGCATCAAAATATGAGATGTCATATTCATAGAAAAATCACATCCTTTTATGGTGCTTCTATGAGTCTATTTGTCAAGAGTTAACACGATCTGATAGATTTCTGTGCATTGGTGTCTGCCCATTGGCTCAAATGTTCCCTGAATGCCAACCAGCCCTTTCTGTCTTTGAATAATTTGGAGGCATCTATTCTATGCTGGTCACTATGCTTGGCACAGAATAAAGGGAAAGTATGGCTGGGTGGGCCTCCCATATCACAGGCAAGAAATGTACTCCTGAATCTCCTGTATGTTTATTCCTCCAGATAATTCACTGTGGATTCTATGACATTCACTGACAAAATAGTGAAGAATGAATGAAAGTTCCATCAAGCCAGCTAATATCTTTGGTTATTATAAAACTGATTGAGTCTCTTGAATGTATTCCAAAGACTCTGAAGAGAGTCCTTGAAGGTATCATTGCACTGGAAGATATGGGCTACAGACCCCCTGAGACACCCCACTACAGAGAACACCTCCGTTCAATCAGTATGTGATAAGCTTTTATATTGGAGAGCAACAGACAGTTGAAAAAGAAATTGCTTTCAGTCAGTGTTGGTTTTTCTGTGGATGTTTAGAAATAGCACTGGGCTTGGGGCCTTTATTGTGTATATCATTTTTCTTTCAGTGTCATGTTTTTAATGCAAATAATCATAATAGCTTGGGTTTATTTGATAACTACCAAGTGTCAAATTCTCTGTTAGGTACTTTTACAGACATTCTTCTCATCCAACAACTTTGCAAGTCAGATAGTATTATCCCATCTTCAGAGAAGAGGTTCAGAGGGTTGAGATAATTTGTATAATGATGCAGACCTACAAGTCAGAGCAGATATGAAGCCCAGATCCCTGAACCTCCAAAATCTGGCTGGCGGTGCTGGCTGTACTACCTCAAAAAGCTCTGGGGGTAAAAGAACACTTAGAGGGAAGTGGGACCGGGGTTGTATTCCAGTGGGTTGAATTTTAAAGGAGAGCCAAATTGTCCAAAGCTGAATTTTAAACATTTTTAGGATGTGTTCAATGTTACTTCTCAGATATCTCCTAGTCCTAACTTTCTACTGAATGTCATCCCCACGCAAGGACTGTGAGCTGCAGTGGGAAAGGAAAGCAGATTGACTTTTCAAGGAATGTGATAGTTTCAAAAGAGAGAGAGAAAAAAGTAAATGATGTATCATTCCCAGTCTTGACAGAAAATATCTCTAGGGTAATTATGGCTGATCCAATACTTGTTTTTCTGAATAATCGGATAACCTACCTTTCAGTAAGTGAGGAAGCCTCTGCATTCCTTAGTCAACTAGTTTAAATATAGGTGAAGGATACAAATAAAGGTGACCTAATTGATACTTTATGTATAAAAAAATTTCTCATGATAAGTCATAAATATAATTATACCATTTAATGTTTAACATTCCATAGCTTTTTTGTTTTGTTTTGTAGCACTTTGGGTTGAACCCAGAGGTACCCTACCACTGAGATACATCCCCAGCCCTTTTTATTTTTTATTTTAAGCTAGGGTCTTGCTAAGTTGCTCTTGCAATTCTCCTTCATCAGTGTCCCAAGTCTCTGGTCTTACAGGCATCTGCTACCATGCCTAGCTGGCATTCTAAAGCTTTTATATTTGTTTTATTTCTACCAAAAGTCTCCTTTGCAGTAGATGCCTGGGTGGTTGGTATTATGTTTCTATTATTTATTCAAGAGCTTATGCAGTGATTGGGACAGAGATGGGAATTAAGTTACAGTCAGCTGACACATTGTATATGTTTTATGTCATTTCTCATGCATTACATTAGTACAGGAATTTTGAAAATATCAACATTGGCTGAGAAATACTGATGTCTGTCAGTTTCTGGCTAGTTAGCACTGTTTGATAAATGATTAGGAATTCTGGATTTAGCTGCTTGGTAATGCAGTCTACCATTTGTTCAATGATAACATTACACAGATAAAGCCTGAATAATTCCTCACACAAGGGTTTGGTCTTCCTAATGTTTGTGGGTTTCCTGGCTGTTTTTACATTATCTAGATACATTGACTAGCTAATTTCATGTGTTAACAATGTACTCTGACAGGAGTCAGACTAAGAGTGTTCAAGACACTCAATATCATTTTCTACTCTTGAAATGCAGTGTGTGGGTGCTCTTGGCAGATGAGCTTATTATAACATACATTGGCTTATGACACATTTTTAGGAAGGTATATCAATATAAAAATGTTCAAGAATTCTCCAGTCAATCCAACAGAAAGCCTTTTGGTTTTTCAAGTTTAATTTTATTACTGCTCATTATTCTACCTGAGCTGTTTTTACTTTGTAGGGTTTTAAGATGAGTGGGTGAGAATGGGGTGTGTGTGGGGAGAGGGGGACAGGTATAAGTTACTGTTGTTAATTATCTAAGAAAGGCAAATTCTCAAATGTCAGGAAACATAACAGTTTACAGTAAGGAAAAGGGTTTGTTTACATTGCTGCCAACTCTTTGGTAAAATTTTGTACCTGTTCTGCAGGAAAAATACTGGAAAATATATCAACAAAATAAAAATAATAATAAAATTAAAATAAAGAAAAAAATGTCAACATTTGTATCTCTTGATCACCCAAAATAGGGAGAAGTATTATTTTTCATGGAGATGAAATGTTCATGTTTTGATGCTAAAATATTTAGTATTAATATTTTTCTTATATAGTCTATGTTAATCTTGATTATACTATTTCAGAGCATAAGCTCTTTGTCTTTGTGTCTGAAGCCAGTTTGTTAGGCAAATTAATTTACCATGTTAACTTTAGACTCCTTGGGTTTATACTGAAATCCTTAATTTCTAGGATGAGCCAGTGTCTTCCACTAGCTTCCTCTCTTTTTCTAATTCCCCTCATCTTAGAACTTTAGAGTCTTCCTTAATGACTCCTCTCATGTTATTCATAATCATCCTGTGACAACATCCAGAAATTCTGCCTTCCTGTTGCTTTTCTTCTATTCTTTTAGTTTTATTTCTGGTGCTTCTATCTCAGACCTCTATTAATCCATTAAATTTATTTTTAAAATATATTTGCCTACTTTTTTTCCTCTAGTTCATCCTATATATAAAGGTTGCTCCATCTTTTGTATCTGCAAATTTGTCCACGTAGTGGACATACATTGTATTGGCAAACCAATTTACAGTGAATTTTTAATACATTTTTCACAATTTGTAAAAGGAACAGGAACCTATTTAAAAATTACTGGTAATAGAAATTATAATAATGGAAAAGCAACAACTATATTAATGATGAGGGAGGGAGTATGTTTCAGTCTTTTACTAGGTATCTATATTCATCTGTAAGAGAGTTTGAACATTAGATCCCACATAGATCCCATCCATCTTTTCATTTATTTTTTTACTTCTATTAAATTAGAGATACCAAGATCATAAATCAGTGAGAATAGTAACAATTTTTTGGTGATTTGTCAACTAGTTCTATTCTTTTATGATTGTACAATGTCCAGGAGTTGTACAGAGAGTTTTCATTGATAGACACCCAGTGTACCATCGGGAACTCATTAGGTTGAGGGCATGCCCTTCTCAAATGCAGCTGGAAATGTTGAATATACCAAGACAGAAGACAACTAGAAAATGGATTCCTAATGAATTCTTGGTTGGATTTGTCACTGACAGTCACATATTTAGTTTTGGCATTCAGATGTGAATTAATATGGTTAATATGGCCATTAACCACTGATTTCTTTCCTTAATGAGTTCAGAATATCTGTAAGTAGTCAAAAAGAAACCCTTGTCAACTAATCCATTTATATTAAAATTCATCCCTCTTAGGAATAATTCCTCTTTCTCCCTAAATATTAAAAAATTATGATTTTTATATCAACAAAGTAATAAATGAAGACTTATTCAAATATTAAATATACAACCAAAGCAAGTCATGGAAAATTAAATAGTTATACTGAGTGTTTTATAAATATTTCAATTTTATACGCATTATTTCAAATACTTGTGTGAGGATCTTTACCCTTGACAGTTAGAATTTGTGGGTATTAAATCAAAAAACAAACCCAGACCTTCTGTTCTCTACCCACTTTCTTACACATAGTGTGCTGAAAATTGTGGCTATAATCTGATCAGGCTCACAGCTTTCCTTATTTCCTTCAGAACTCAGTATAAGTTCAAGAGACATAATTGCACTTCCAACTGTGAATAAACAATGTTGGACTACCCTGAGGGGTAATTGCTGCTATTAATATAGTGGCAGCTTTCTTTGCTGGAGGTATTGATGATATTCAGTCAATACTGGTCTCAATGCTCTTTTTCTTATCTACATACAGACTGTGCAAAATTATCCTCAACAAACAAGGAATTCCTGACGTTACTTTTCAGTGATGAAACAACTGATCATTTCTCCCTTTTATACATAAAGCTCTGTTTCACACTGTGAACCTGATTTTGTCCAATTCTGAAGAAAGTATCTACCAAGTAAAACAAAATGAATCTTAAATTTCTTTCACATCGAATTTCACTAATATTGTGCATTCTCTAACAGTGTCATTTTATAAAAAAAAATTATAATTAGTTTACTCTGCTTTTCTCCATAATTATATTACTTGCTATTAAACACTTTTACAACTTTGAATGATGTCTCTTTAGTTTTGGTCTCTCTTCTGCCTTAGTGCAGAAACCCATTCATACCTTCCTTTTGAGGTTTTACTTTTCACTTGTTTTGGAAAAACTGAATAGATTTATCCTCCTGCCTTGAAAACTGGCTTCTTGGTTGAACCGCCTTCTTCTCTTCATAATCCCTGCTGAAGTTAGTTTTGTTATAATTATTTAGGCAGTAGGTTGTTTTGAGAACATTTATTATGCTGTCTAGAAATTTTATTGTATACTAGTTTTCGATTTCAATGATCATCTGCATCTTTTGGACAAAGGGCACTGGCTTACACACTTATGCATATGTGCCAGGGTTTTGGCATGTGCTAAGTAATTAAAAATATTGTATTGAAATAAAACTCTGCCCAAAGATTTTCCTATACTCATATAAATCTAGGAAATTAATTTAACAGTACTAACCATACTCTTTAATAAAGAACTATACCCCAAATTTCTCATTATTTCTTTATAACGTCCATATTTTCTGGTCTGAACTGGTAGCATTTTAATTAATAAATTAATTTAACAAATACTGAGATATTGTGTCCTGTGTGTCAGATACTCTTCTATGTAGTTTGCACATGTTATCTTTCAAGATAACTTTCAAGATAACCCTGTAGAGTAAGTACTGGTATTATTCATATTTCATATACGAGGAAACTGCTTTGCTAAGAGGTAGCATAACCAAAGTGAAGGAGCTAGTCAATAATGGAGCAGGATTTGAACCTACATTTTTGACTTTTGTGCTCTAGAAATTTAGACAATAGCTTTCTTTAAGAAGTAAACTGCTTTTTTTTTAAATCTCCATGACATCCCTGTGTCTGGGCATTAAATCATTTGAATAAAAACAGTCATATGCGTTTTAGTGAAAAAAAAAATCAAGATACATTTAAAGTAGTTATTGCATCCATGCTTCTTTATTGGACATGGGAGAGAGAGGAATTCAAAGTAAAACAAATAGTCTAATCTGAGTCCTATGAGACTTTCGCTTCTAATGACCATTTTCCAAGGGTCATTTATCCTGTTAATATGCTTTAGAGCCCAATGTCTTGTATAAATTTCTAAAATCTCTGAAAGCTATCAACCTATAAAGGATCTATATCACAGAGTCCTCAATGGGATTCCAAATTGGTGTTTCTTAGAAGCCACCTTTGCTAGGACCAACTCCTCTCATTGGATTCATATTTACTTGGTGTCTTTCAATCTGTGCATAAATTGGACCAAATTCCCCTGAATTAAGTGGTTTTGCCTCTTTTACTAATTAGCTCTGGGAATTATTTATAAGTTCTATTGGCTTAGTCACCCCTCATGCTCAGTTCAGAGACTTTCTAGGAGGTACACAGTAACTCACCATCCTTTGAGTTCAGACTGCTATTCACACTGCCTCAAATTCTATTTTCCTCTTTTTTGTTTTTTTCTTTTTGAAATATAGGCTTCCTTGAATTTTTAAACCTAGTCCTTTAATCTTTTTTAAGAGTTGTATTCCCTTTATGAATATGGTTCTTAATTGCCAGGGTTTCCTAAAGACTAAACGAAAATTGCAATTTGGTTTAGAAAATACTTTCATCCATACCTGCTGGCTATGTTGAACCATCCAAAGTAAATAGTGTAATTGAGAGTTATTTGCAGTATCAGAGGAGTGCAAATACTAAAGGAAGTTAGTTGATACTATTACCAATAATGATCCTAGTTTCTTCTGAAATGATCTTGAATATTTAGGTCTAGATTAGGTAATTAATTTCAATGAACCTTCTTCAGAAGTTAGAAACTAATGAGACTCCATAAGATTTTTCACAGATTTGACATAGTAATAAATAATAATATATCGCTGTTGCCCTTTTCTTTATTTAAATAACAGACTTAACTCTCCATAGGAAAATAAATAATTGGTGGATAATCATCTACAAAGAGTTTACAACTTTTCTTGTAATGGAAATTATATGTTCATGAATGTGACATTGTTCTATGTGAGTAGAATGGAGGAATGACAGAAAAGAAATTATTAAATATTTATGTGTATGAGCAAACATTGTTTCTACCCATTAACTACCCAGAAGAGCAGTATTATATAAAGAACTGGAATGGCTACTCTAGAATAGTAGTTCTTGTTTTGGAACTGAATGTTAACTCAGAAGACATTTCGTATGTTTGTCCAACTATCTCTTTTTTTTATTAGTTGTTCAAAATATTGCATAGCTCTTGACATATCATATTTCATACATTTGATTCAAGTGGGTTATGAACTCCCATTTTTACCCCGTATACAGATTGCAGAATCACATAGAGGATAGGAAAGGCAGCAGAATACAACATACACTAGTATGGCAGTATGTAAAAACGTGGATGTACAACTATCTTTAGAGTGTGATATATTTTTGCACCTTGTGTGCAAAAGGGAAAAAAAACTATTATGTTTATCTAATGACAGCATCATAGGGATCAGAAATTTTTTCTTTTGATTTGTATTTTGATATGTTAACTGAAAAATCTTCTAGTTTTGGTTTGATTTTCCTTTATTATATTTCTTACCTCAGATAAGCAAACCCATTCCATGACTCCGATAGCAGAATAGTGTTCTTCTCCAGCCCCTTGAAATTTTAAATAAAAACAGCATGGTCACTGCTTTCATGGAGATTGTAGCCCTGGGAGGGATTTGTATAATAATCAGTTAATCTCATAATTAAATGTAATTTCAAATAAGAGCTTAAAAAGAATATAGTAATATTATGAGCCTAGATAAAGGAATATTATTATACTTAGCAGGTGTGTGTGTGTGTGTGTGTGTGTGTGTGTGTGTGTGTGTGTGCGTGCATGCTGGGCAAAGGGGCTGATAGTTAAATAACATGCAGGAGTTATCTAATCAAGGTGGTAAGTATGGTGGGTGAGGAAGGGTCTTTTGTGAAGAAGGAGAAACACGTGTGAGTATATATATCCTGTAATGGATAGGAGCACAGAGGTTTTGAAGAAAGAAAGCGGTGGTCACAGCTGAAGGAGACAGTGAGAAAAGGGAACTCAAAAGCTGATGAAGTAAGTTCTGAGAGATCACGTGGTATCTTATGCTTCCTTCTATTTAAAAAACCTAAAGTTACTTGGTACATGTGGAACAGTTTGTTGGGAGTGATGGCACTGGAGAGGCAGGGAGGGGGCCAGATGATGAAGGTTGTTTTGCGTGAAGGACTGTGAGCATGGCATCACAATCAGATGTGGAGCCTGGAGAAGTCTCCCCAGTGGTTTTGTGGGTGGCTTTTGTGGTGTGAAGCCTGAGACAGTAAGAGATATTGGAAATTGCAACTAAGGCTGTGGACAAAGGAATGAGAGGTGGGAGTGGATTTGTTTCATATAAATGAAGTCGAGTTGCCAGTATTTGGCTGCTGATTGCTTGTAGGAAGTGAGGGAGGGGGTCGCCCAGGATGAATCCTGGTTTCTGGCTCAGACCAGCAGGCAGAAGATAGTATCCTTTTACTCAAATGGGCATCATGGTAGGAGGAGGAAGAGTTTAGGAAGAAGGTGCTGAATTTAGAATCGTTTAAACTTCCTTCCTCAATCCCTCCTCCTTTTCATGTCCTTGGCTTTGTTTCTCCTATGGAAATCCATGAGCTGCTGTTTTCTTTAGTGGGCTCGATTATAAACAAGTAGACCTGTTCAACTCTTGCTCCATGCCTCTTATGAGATTGAGAAACTGCTATTTTTCATCTAAGACTTTTAATTATCTTTTATTAAGCTCCCAGAGGCTATTGGGCATAGATGCCTCATAAGTAATTGTTAATAACCAGCATGATTATTTGGGGCATAGAAATGTGGATATTTATTTTTGCCAACTAATCAGTGCCAGTTTCAACCTGGCAGGAATGATTAGAAAATGGAGAAGGGAGCTTTTGCCCCCTTTAGGAGAGCTCTGTGCCTTTCTCTTCCTCTTACAATGACTCACTCAAGGTTGGCACACAGGACCTTCAATCAATTAATGTGAATGATATATACAATTTTTAGCTTAAAATGGACTTTAGAGGGTATTAATCTTCTGGATACAGTCTGTAGAATATTTTTCTTTCAATTATGTCATCATATATATTATAGCCCTTGAGTCTTTTCAAAACATTGAATCAATAATTCAAATACCTCTGGAGATCTATCTGCACATCATTTTTTTCTCACATATTGGTCTTTCAGTCATCTTTAGAAAATTTTCAGAAGTGTTTAATTTTAAACTTCTGCTATCACATACTTGACTAGTAGGTAAGAGTATGCATGGTAAAGAGTACTGTCCATAGAATTGGATTCCTTGTCAGAACCCAGCTCTGTTAACTACTGGGATTTTCATTATGGAATCATTATTTTGACTACACTGAGTCTTAATTTTCTCATCTATACTTCAGGTTCAGTTGATGTTTAATTAAAAATAAAAATTCATCTGGGTGCATTGGTGCACACCTATGATCCCCTTTGCTTGGGAAGCAGAGGCAGGAGGATCACAAGGGTGAAGAAGATTGCTGACATCTTGCATCGTAGACACATGATATATTTATTCAAAGCCAGCCTCAGCAACTTAGCAAGACCCTAAGCAATTTAGTGAGACCTGTCTCAAAATAAAAAAATAAAAGGGCTGGTGATGTAGCCCAGTGGTGAAGTGTCCCTGGGTTTAATCCCTAGGGACAAAAATTTTAAATAAAATAATAAAAATAAAAATCCAGCTTAAATAAATTATACTAGCACAGATCATTAAATAATCCACTCTTTAAGCATTTATGGAGCCCTTCCTACACAGAAGGTTTTATATCAGGCCAACAAAAGTGAATAATAAATAATTCTTCTGCCCTTGAACAATAGCAAGCAATGATCCAACAGTGTCAGACAAGCTAGCTGAGGATTCATATTAGGTTCTAAAGGAGCACACAGGAGAAACCCTATTTCAACTGGAGAAAACCATAAAGCTGGTGAATCTTGATCTAAGTTGAACCTTTATTTTCACATACAATAGGACATTTACTTAAACATTAATAAGATTTAGTTTACTCCTAAAGGGCAAGGAAATATATTCCATAGGCAATCCTTCCACCCTCCAAAAATCTTCAAATACAGAGAAATTCTAAGTTGAAAATCTTGAAGATTGAAGTGAAGTTGTCCCTACAAAGAGAAGAAGCAAGAGTATCTGTAAAAGAAACAATGGGGAAGGAAAGAAAGAAATGATAAAGCAACTGTTGATATAGCTGCTGATATCATTGCTTGGTAGCTTGAAAGACCAGAGATGTGGAAAAAGGGCATATTCTCAAATGAAAGAGTCTGTGTTTGTCAGACATCTTTAAATCTATGTCTAAAATCCAACAAATATACAGACCCAAGAGACACAGAGGATATCTACTTCTATCTCAAAATAATAAACTTTTATTCCTAAAGGAAATTTTATTTTACTTGTAAGAAATGTGATAAAATATGGAATAGGAAATTCTGAAAGATACAAGTTCTTCTTAAAACTATGAGCAATCTAAAAGTTCCTAAAATTATTGCCCTGATAAAACCTTTAAAAAGGAGAAGGCTGAGAGTTTTCTATCACAGAGAATAGCTCAAATTATGCCTGATTGCCCAGGTTAATAGTTATAGTTTTCTTTCTTAAGAACTACTTAATAAATAAGTATTGTTATCCTAAAGTGCTGAAGTTTTAAAAACAGACAAACAGTAACTCTAAAATGTTGGAACTTATCCTTAAGGCTGAGGTTTAGTAGAGAAAGTATATTGAATCATGTACAAGCTTGTTCAGAAAATGAGGCACCAGTCCCATATCTGGTTCCTGGATGCCCCGAAGTATGCTCATGCTAGGTGCTGCGGTTGGAGCAAGGTAATGCCTGTGCCCTATGGTGCCAGCATTTGCTGGAAACTCCTAAACTTTGTTTATACAACTCTTCCAGCCAGGAATATTAGAAAAAAAAGTGGCAAATCATGATTGATAAGTTTGTTCTCAACAGCTCCATTCACTAGTCTTTCAGCATTAGGCACATTGCCTCTGTGTACCTTTGATCACAAAGCATGAAGGGGATTGCTGACATCTTGCATTTAGGCACATAATATATTTATTTTAAAGACTTTTCAATTTTTTTTTCAAATCTTATTGACTTTCAACAGTAAAATTAGCTGTTAAAAAGCATTTACGTTGGGGGTCATTTTTGAAAGGAAGAGAGTGATTTTTACCTTCTGTAAGACTGCCTTCCTTGGGGGTTTGTCCATTTCCAGACTCTGCAAGATAAAGCAACTCATTTTTCTTTTCTAAAAATGATCTCAAGTGCTATAGAGTGAAGAACTAAACAATGATTAATATTCATGTGTCAGAGAGTATTTATAAAGGGGAATTGTGAGATCTGTGATCCTTTAGACACAAAAAATTTTAAATGATTTGAATGGAAGGAAAGGAAGAGAAAAGGAGATAAAAAAGAATAAAAAGAATAGGTTAACAGGTAGGGAAGATTGGTTCTAGACCAAGCACTTACAAAGTTCATTTTATTTTTATGCATCTTGTACTTTTCCCCAAAGGAAAGGTGTTAAAAACTTTTAGGCTAGATTTTCTATCCAAAATGAACAAACATTATGGAAAGAGACAATAAATTGTCTCAGTTGAGTACACCTTGTGTATCTAAGGAATAATGCAAACAGCATATTTCATGGTCACTAAAAGAAAAGTGTGGCCTAATGTGTGGTGTTATTATTTACTACTAAGAGGACTATACATACATAAACAAATTACTTTCTCTACATCTTCTTTCAGCTTTCTTAAATTTTATTAAAAAACATTATCTACCCAGTAGAATTTAGAAAGATACTAGAGAGTGTTTTCCACCTCAAAGAAAATACAATGATATTTAATAGTTTCAATTTTTTATGATATCTAGTTTGATATAAGCTTATACCACATGAAAAATCTAATGTATTGGTTATCTTGAAAGTTTTTTGTTTTCTGAAGAGATTGGATTTTTAATATATTTAAATGATTGCAAAGCTTGATATTGTTCATTGTTTTGGGGCAACTGTACTTACATTTCATTTCTTTGTAGAAATATTGATGATGTATCCTTGTTCTGCAGTCTGGGCTTGGCAAAACATTGCTTCTTAATTTGAACTCTGCTGCATAACCTTCAGGGGAAATGGCTCCATGATACCATTGCATCAACTCTTTTAGCAAATTATATTATTAGATATCCATTTATAACTCACCCTCTAAATGATCTCAGTCAAATCATTTGATGTCTTTGTTTCGCTTCTGTGAAAATTTCTATAGCAATTGCTGTCCTTGCTTGTCTCATAGGACTGCAGTCTTGGATGGCTTCTCTGAAGTTTATTTAACCCCTCCTGAGTGGATTCTATGTAACTAGGAAGGAGTTTTAGTAGATTTCTCAGATTAGTTTGGGAGGAAGGTTATGTCAGCCTGAAGTACATAGGTAAAAGATCATTGGCTTGTAAAGAATGCAAGAAGTGGGCAAACAGAATGGGAGAGTGGAAGAAGTACCTGCACACATTGAGCACCAATCTATACCATGCTCCCTGATTCATGCTTTTCATACATCATGTCATGAAGACTCTGAAGTCTGAGTATTATTAGAGATAGATTTCAAGTAACTTGCCTAAGACACTTTGTACAATTGATAAATGACAGAATTCGAATTTGACGTGAGTCTGACTGGCTCCTGACTACTTAGCATTTTCTCCATAGATAACTGGAGAAAATGGAATATTGAGTGTATCTTAGCTACACAGATTAATGTATCTTAGTTTTCTTCTTAAATCATTTAATGTCTGAGAGACAAAAAGAAAAATGAATATGTGAATTTTGTGTGAACAGGCTAGTGATTGCTATTATTTTGCAATCTGTAGACATTATGGCTAAAATAAGCCACAAGTACAGATCAAACTTTGATGTTCACTCCACTCTGGGAGACAAATGCCGTCTCTGCTTCCTGTGTGCCTCTATCATGTTGTATTGAAATCTGAGGTGACTATATCCATTTCAACTTGAACTCTTTTTTTTTTTAGAGAGAGAGAGAATTTTTTTAATTATTTATTTTGTTTTAGTTCTCGGCGGACACAACATCTTTGTTTGTATGTGGTGCTAAGGATCGAACCCGGGCCGTACGCATGCCAGGCGAGCGTGCTACTGCTTGAGCCACATCCCCAGCCCTCAACTTGAACTCTTGCTTTCTAAATTAGGAAAAAGATATAAACTCATTGACTTTGAAACTCAAAAAAGCAAAAGTTATGAGTAGAACAATTCAAGTAAAGTACTATAACTATTATATTTTAATTGTAATAGATTCTAGACTTTGAAATAAATCTGGTAACTAACCTCATGATATGATTTGCCTATAAGACAGATGTTAGCAGTGAAGTTAGCCGATCCCAAAAAAAACAAATGCCTAATGTTTTGTCTGATATAAGGAGGCTGTCTCATAGTGCTGTAGGGAGGGGGAGCATGGGAGGAATAGATGAATTCTAGATAGGGAAGAGGGGTGGGAGGGAAAGGGAAAGGGCAGGGGATTAGCAAGGATGGTGGAATGTGATGGACATCATTATCCAAAGTACATGTATGAAGACACGAATTGGGTGTATGTTTGTATATAAACATACTTTATATACAAACAGAGATATGAAAAAATGTGGTATATATGTGTAATAAGAATTGTAATGCAAAGAAACCCAAAGTACATGTATAAAGACATGAATTGGCATGAACATACTTTATATACAAAGATATGAAAAATTGTGCTCTATATGTGTAGTAAGAATTATAATGTATTCCGCTATCATGTATTTAAAAAAATAAAATGAATTAAATTTAAAAAAATACAGATGTTAGATTACTCCAATATCAGTTCTTAAATAATATCTTCTGTGTTCCTCTTGGATAAGTAATAGTCATGCCAAAAATCATAGACTTATACAGCTGCATCTGTTGGTCTTAACCCTCTTTTTAGGTATAAACAACAGAGGCATTAGGAGATAAAGTAATTAATCTGGGGTTACTCTGCAATTTATATAAAAATCCTTACATTCTGAGCTAAGATAAAAATTCAAATCTCTTTCAGTTCAGTACTTGTTCCTTGTACCACCCTGCCCAAAGTATATCAACTATAATAGTATGTATACCACATTTAAGAATCACTCCTGCCCTTTTGTCCAAATATTTCTGTCTTAGCTTTCCTTACTAAGTATAAGGAATTCAAAACTTCATTTCTAGGAACAAATGATATTAACTGGTATAGATAGATTAGTGCTTTGCATAGACAGGTATACCACATAGACAAATGGGTCAATGATTATAACTGTTGATGGGTTGGCACTAAGTTTTGCAGAATTTGACCCTAATTGAAGAGACATGAGCTCCCTGAGATACTTTCCACTCCCACAGTCTTTCAGTGGAAAGTACTCAACGCACAATTTCCACCAAACATTCTGCTCAGATGGCCTCCCCTAACAGAGAAGATCCTGTCTCCAACAGAGAAAGCAAGAGCATTGACTGAACCACAACAACTTTGTATATTGGCCAAATATTTAAAAGATAGCTTGTCATGAAAATTTCTACCTAAAAAGTTGTAGTTTGGCTCTGGAATGTCCCAGAAAGTTTCATGTGTTGAAGGTTTGGTTCCCACGTGGCAATGTTCAGAGGTAGGGCTTTGGGAGTTTGGTTCAGGAAATGATTGGAGTGTGAGGGCTCTGACCTCATCAGTAGATTAATACATTGATAGCTGAAGAGACAGGGAGATGTGTCCTTGGGGGCTATATTGTGTCCCTGGTCCTTTCTTCTCTCTCTCTCCTTTCTGGCTGCCCTGAGTTAAATAGCTTTCTTTATCATGATGTTCTGCCTCATCTCTGGCCCAGAACAATGGAGCCAGCTGACCATGGACTGAAACCTCTGAAACCATGAGTCAAAATAAACCCTTTGTCCTCCAAGTTATTTGTGTCAGGTACTTTGATCACAGAGATGAAAAGCTGACTAACACAAGAGGAATGGAGAACAATTAGCCGGGTCAGTCAAATTCTCTTTTACTCTAGGGCTATAAAAATGCAAAAAGTAAGGAAGAAATCTGAGACCACAATGTAAGAGGGTCCTTGAGAAGTCACAATGATAAGATGATGAGAAGTCAGAATGATAAGAAAGCAGAAGAGATGAAGTAGAGAAGTTAGTGTCACAGAGTAAAGGAAGTATCATGGCTTAGTTAAAACAGCTGCAGGAAGACCAGAGACACACTGAAATGCAACAAATCCCAAAAGTGGTGAAATATTGTACATATGATTTTTAGGGGATATAAGTGAGCCTGCATGTTCAAGGTGCCTGAGTCCTGTTTTTCCAGTTCCACCTCCCAAGTTCACTTACCCTTCTTATAAGTTTCCTAAATATCCTAATCTTTACTGTACACTATGCTTACAATAAACTGTCTTTCCATTATTTAAAGATGGGTTCCTCCTGTATACCTAAATAATTCACCTGGATGCAAAGGAGAAAGACTTGATAGCTTTTTTAATATATTTTCTTTTAAATTGATTTTCTTTTAAATTTAATTTAGATTTTATTTAATTAAAATATCTTTTATTTTTAATTAACATATTTTCCAGCATTTTTATTGGGGTATTATAGTTATACATGTTGATAGGATTTATTAACAGGGATGTCACATTCCTGAGGATTGCTCTGAGTATCAATCATATGTGCCGTGATACTGAGTAACAGACACTTTATTTGGGCCTATTCCAATTTGCATCATCTTTCATATAGCACAAAGCAACAGTGATAGAAATAATCTCTAGAGTGTTCTCCAAGTACCTTTCCAAATCTGTTATCCCTCACACATTTCCTTTAACCTTTATGTATCTGCCTTACATAAGGTCCTCTTGGGCCACTCTTGGCAAAATATTTGGAAGTAGATATGGAACTTGATTATTTTTAAATGAAAAAAGAAGAATGTGCACTAGAAGTAAGTGTAATGTAACTTAAAGGTGCCCTTGAAAACCCCTTTACCCCATTATTTCTTCCAGGCCTTTTGTGACCCTTTTATCTCTGATATATTATCTTTGGCAAGCCTGATGTTCCAGAAGATGCCAATATAAACTGTTTTGGAAGAATATCTTGTCATTAAAATTATATATATATATATATATATATATACACACACACACACACACACACACACACACACACACACACACATGCCTTTTGGACTCTGTGAATTCTTATGTGAATCCTCCATATCTCAAAGTAGTAAGCAAATTCTCATGAATTATATTCACACAGTTATGTTGTGAATGCAAATTTATTATTATGATGTCGTATTGCAAATTTAGTCAGATTACTGCTGTTCCAGGCTTTGATTTGTTATCCAAATAATTATTGTCTGGTGACAAGGGAATGTCCTGATTTGTGTGGCACTGTTCCTCTAAGGAGTTTATGGTACCAAATACTCATTTATTTCCATTGTGCCTTATGTCATTTTATGAATCATACTTAGAAAATATTGTTTTACAGATGGGAAAATGCAGAGCTGTTAACTTGTCCTTACTAATAATGGAAGTGATTGGTAGAGAAATGGATAGAAACTGTACCTCCAGATTCCTTATGTTGTCTCAACAATCTATGTTGCATTTGACTTTTGAGAATCTGATCTTAAATTGCATTTACAAAATAGATATTATATACCAAATCACAGACTGTAAATTTGAAGAGTTTTCATTATCACCTCAAAAAAGTGTCTTATAGGTGTGGTAAGTGGAACTGCCCATACAACACAGGACTGTTTTAGTAAACACAGGTAACATGACTGTATCTGAGTTTTAGAAATTAGCAGGAGGTTACTGGTTGCAGTATAAGTATGAAAGGAAGTCATAGACAGGAAAATATGTGGGAAGAGAATAAGATATTATCATTTTCTTTTTGTCATATTTAACATAAGGCAAAACATAAACCTTCTAAAAATAGCATTTGTGATAGCACTGTCCCTGTATTAAAGAACACGACATTCAATGGCATTCATTTTATTTTTTTGTAGCCATCCTAACCCTGATCCTAAATTGAATAGTATTGAAGTATCAGCATGAAGCAAAATAGGTTCAGGTTAAAATTTCCTTAATATTATACCATTTTTTTTTTCAATCCTTATAAGTTGATGAGTGTCATGCATGGTTGCCAAGTTACTGAAGAGACAAGGTTAATGTGGGGATCCTTGTGTGCTAGGAGCCACAAGCAGATAAATGATGCATGGCACCTTTGGTTGTAAAGTGACGCCAGCTAGCCACTGAGATGATATGATTATGTTAAGATTTACATTCATATGGAAATTGGGCTCCTGCTGTTCACCTTGGCCTGCTACCAGACTCATGTTACGGGACTCCTGGAGAGTTCCCACTGGTTGGGGAAGGATAGTAGGAGGAAATTCCGGGGGGAGGTCCAGGGGGGCCCCCGGTTCCAGGGGACGCGCGGTTCGGCAGACGCCCGCGTGGGAGGACCGGGTTTGGCTTGCCGGCGCCTATGGAGTATTGGCGGCTTTTTCAAAAATAAAGTTTTGTTCCTGCTTGAGTGGCTCGTGATTCTGTGCCCAGCCAAGACTGCGGCACTTGTGCAGAAAGGAAACTGTAATTCCTTCTTACCTATTCCATGTAGATTGTATGAAGGTTATTTAAACCTTGGAGGTTAAATTTTAACTAAGAAGAAGTACAATTATTCAGTTGTTGCTTTTGAAGTCGGCCTGATTCAGTAGTTTGCATATCAATTATAAATGGTAATAGTCCCCATCACCTTCACTGTGAGTTGCTGCTCCAAAAGGGAAGAGGACATTTTAGTAGTTCTCATTATTAGAATAGGCAGTTTAAGAAACTCTCAGTACCTTTTAATTTCATGCTTGATCATAGACTTTTATGCTTGTATAGTCATAGGACAAGGTTCTCTCATTTCTCTGATTATGGACTGTCTAAGCATAAATTGAGAGGGTCTCCTAGAATACTCTATCTTAAACTTATACCCTAGAATATCTGCCCTTTCTGTCCTGAGAGGTTGTTTTATACACTGAGGATATATATATATATATATATATATATATATATATATATATATATATATATATATATTTTTTTTTTTTTTTTTTAACAATTGAGTACACAGCTTCCCATTCATACCTTAGCAGGGATTGCTTCCCAGGAATGGAAACAGTTTGTTTCATTCTGAACAACATCATCACCATAACCACCACCATCATCATCATATCGTCATCATTTCATTGACTCCTTAGTATTTTTACGGTTAGCCATGGTCTGTAATCTTCACAAATATTATCCTAATCGTCACAATTCTTAATATAAGTGCTAGGATACAATAGTTAGAGATGGAAGAAGTGAGGCTCGAGGTCACATTCTGTTGGAAATCTGATTTCACACCATCTCTCCCACTGTAGAGCTGATACCCTGCCCTATGCCATATTCTGTGAATGGTATCAAGTGTTCTTCCTTGCCCATGGTTAGAAGGCTATCTGTTTGGCAAATTAAATCTGTCTTTTATTCCTTTCTCCCTCCCTTTTCCTTCCCTTCCTATTGAAAATGTCTCCATGCTTCTACCCTGGAGTCACTTTCTGCTAAAGGAAAAACAACACTGACTATGCCCTTTCCCAGGTAGAGCTTGCTAGGGGAAGGAGAAAGCTAGGAACAACTTAAATTTCATGACACACCTAAGCTCATGCAAAATCTTCTAACTGTTCAAAGAAGGAGGAAGAATGATTTGCTTCAAAAAGAAAATGGGAGGCACTCAATTTCTTTATTTGATAGTGTTAGATTTCTGAAAGAAAATACCCACAAATGGAGACTGTGTTGACCAAGGAACGTGGTGCACTTCCTAAATGGCATTTAAGAACAAAAATGCCAGCTATGGAATTTAAAGATGCCTGCATTGGTGATGTAACTGGTACTTGTACGATACTGAACTCTTAACCATGTCTATCATATCCTACACATGAGAGAAAATAAAGGGTGACTGACAAGCAGCTTGTGATATTAAAACTTAGGAGCCAAAAGCAGCCAAGGAATATGTTGGGAGGAGAAGAACTAGAGTGGAAAGGATGGAATTTTCCATCAGGAATATGAAGATTTCTGATACCTGACTCCTCCTTAATTTGAGAAGACTCATCTTCTCGGAAAAACATTCTAATCATATATTGCTCTTTTTAGTTCCACAGTTGGGAACAATGTTGTCTCTAAATCATCTATACTTTCACTGATTTTAGTAATGAACAAAAGACATTGAGAAAGAGAGTACATTTATCACACTTTTTGGCAGCTATACACATCAGTTTTATTATAAAATAGGATTAAAACTGAATGTTCAATGTTGTCAAGTGTGAAACATTTTTTCCCTAAAACAAATGAATACTGAAGCATTTAAAAGTCTCCCAAACTCAGAGCCAAATGAGTTCTTGTCCAAGTAATAGTACTAATATGTTATGATGGTGTTATTTTGAAATATAGTGAATTAACCAAACAATTGGTCAGCTAACAAACATTTATTAAAGCTTAGACTCCTAATCAACGTGGGATACAGAAGGATTATAAGAATTAATGTGCTCTTTAACGGAGTTTATATTCTAATATGAGGGACAAAACAACACATTGTATTTTAGGGTGGACCAGTTAGTTACTAAGTCTGTGATATTGACTCAGTAGAAGGTGGTCAATCATTTAGGGTATTATGAAATTAAGATGAGCAATATTCTATAAATTCAGAACTTGCGAGAGAAAGAATGCAGCTTAAAAGGCCAAACAGCAGAGGACAAGATACATAGTACACAGCCAATTAAGGAATCTCCCTGCTGCAAATATAGGCCCCAGGGAGCTTCATTTGGAATCCCTGGTTTTGCTTCATTTCATTCTCAGACTCTACCAGGGGCCTCTGGACTAAATACTTTCCCCCTAGGCACCTGCCTATGGTGTAAACACAGTTTTTTTCATCCATGCAATTGCCTGACCGCAGTGCTCACTGAGTCTGATGACAGGGACACAAAATAGCCCACAATGAACATTATAAACTATTGACTCCTCTAAAACATAAGGTGATTGTGGATAATCCAATAGAGTTAGGGTTCTAACCCAACAAGAAGAAAAAGGTAGAAAGAGTTTCTGATTTAACAGACCTAGAAGTTCAGTTTTTGTGAGGTTAAAAGTAGATGCAATGGTTCAATTTGTCAGGGGCTAGTTGGCTTCTTAAAGCAAGTGCTCTCCTTTAGAGCACTTTCAACAACAAAGAATAAAAGTTTT
The DNA here is from genome assembly GCF_964194105.1 of Spermophilus citellus. Taxonomy (NCBI): domain Eukaryota; kingdom Metazoa; phylum Chordata; class Mammalia; order Rodentia; family Sciuridae; genus Spermophilus; species Spermophilus citellus. The sequence goes on from NC_138196.1 coordinate 27,957,750, forward strand.
AAGGAGCATGCCAAAATCACTACACAAAAGATACGCAATGATACAAATTCATAATATGTGTATCTGCAGGGTGTTCTTGATTATTCCAAAGAGTGATTCAAGCCCGGAGAAGGGAATAATCCATTAAGAGTAGAATCAGTGGAGGAATACTGGTGCATGAATGTCAATGCAAAGATAGGTATTAACTTAGACAAGTGTTACCTGATCATAAGTGCTATGATCGATTAAAGAATACTCCAAATAGTTCACCGTTGAGAAGACTAATTGGGATTGCTTTCAATTTCTCTTCTTTGCTTTCATGCAGAACTTTAACCTTGCACTTTAGGAGATGACTCTTGTCACAGTTTTTCAGAGTGAAAGAACATGAGCCACTGGGACCCAACTTTCTTTTAGAGGTGGCAAGGTCGCTCAGTGAGACTATAAATTAAGATACTCGGTTTTAAATTAAAATATTAGATTATCACTAGCTTAATAATAAATGTCTTTCTTTTGCCAACAGGACAGAGATCCAGTGTTTCAAGTACTGCATTGGTTTAGCTATACAATTTCCGAATATCTGAGTGACAGGTTATCTAATAACACCTTTTCTTAAAGTTTTATTTCCATATTTTTGTATTACCAGAAAGCAATGTACTGGGATAATTTTACTTTTTGTCTGAGTAGCTTTCCCTTATGAGAGTTACAATTTAATGTTTTGTTCTCAGATTTTTTTTTTAATTGAGGTGGATATAAGACATAGCACAGGAAGAACCTCTTCTCCCTACTGTCCGTTAGTCTACACAGAGTCCCTTACTTCTCCATATCTGTACTGATTCATATACTCTGCCGTTATGGCACTTAGGAGATAATATTGTAGTAAGGTATTTTTTCTGTTTTAGATAAGTCCTTCTCACATGTCTCCCTTTATTTTATCTTGAGGTCTCTAATTATTCAGACATTCTCACTAATAAATTTAGGCATCATTTTTCTCTAAAATAAAGATTACACTGAAACTCAACATTTGCTGTGTGTGAGAGAAGTCCTGGGAGGTGGTTCAGGCACTGAGAGTTGTCTGCACTGTGCCTCTTCACTTAAAATGGCCAGATGCTGTCATTTTGAGAGGCTGACTTTTGAGATTGAGGCTCTGTGTTACATCGGAATGTTGGAGTGTAAATGCCCTATTTTTTGCACTTGAATTTGCCTTATCTTCATGTTTCCAGATAACTTACTTCTCTCTGTGTTTCTTATTTTCTGAAGATAAAGGTACCCTTTTCTTTGCAGTGGACTTGGAGAGAAAACAGGTTTAGGCAGAGTCTTAAAATATTATTTTTATAATCACCCTGAATTTATTTTATTTTTTGCATCTTATTGACTTGTGTCCACACGCTTTTATTGCTATTCTGCTTCCCTACTAGATTACCCTTTTTCTATGTCTATAGTTCCTATGTCCCTTTTAAATGAAGTATGTTTCTCTTTTCACAGTGCTCAATGCACATGTCCTTCTCATTTTCTGAAGCTCATTTCTCCTACTTTACTCATTAAATGTGCATGTCCTTTTTCATTTGCACTGTTATTTTACCTATTTTTTCTCCTGAACTTTTTTCTCTCTCGTCTCCTCACTAAATAGGCCTCAGGTCTTTTCCTCTAAGAAATCCCTTGAAAAGATTTACATTTTTTCCCATACAGTCTTTGTACTCAAAGGGTACAAGCATCTCCTGAGGAGACAACATCTTTTGCATGTTCTTTCTGTTGTCACCTTAATTAAATGAAAGCCCAAGTCCAGATGAAGGTAGGAAGCCTGATAAGTGCACTAAAGCAAAAGCCACAATAAGCATGAATGACTGAGAGTAAATCATGTTATCAGTAGAAGCAGCATTTAGGCAAGCAAACCGACACATAAAGAAGAAAGTGATTTCTCACCTTCTCAATGCCATACACTTAGCTCAATTGACTAAAAGTCGAAATGAAAAATATAAATCTTTCAGCTTAAAGGGTTGGATTGATTTGTTGAATGAGGCATCATTTGCCCATGTTTTACTATTTGGACAACTTAATAAAAACCTGTGGGAGCCATAGTTTCTGGGGAGCAAGCTCCCTCACCCATGCTCCATCTCTAGCAAGTGTGGGTAAAGTGCTAAAAGAGCTTATATCTTCTGGATTATATAAAACAGTTCCAGTAATTATCTCAAATTCCATTTGAAGTGCTATATTTATTAAGGCAATCTGTTATTTCTAGACTAGTTTCATCATTAAATAAAAATGAAAAGTCAGAATTTTTCTATGTTGGTGAAAATTGATTTCTATTACTTTTAAAAGAATTTGAAAGAGAAAAATCACAGGGATAATTTTATCACTTGCTTAAAGTGGGTTGAGAAAATACTACACTTTATAAGGTAACTGTCCTTTTACTATGAAGGCATTCATTTTATTTTATTTTTAGTGTTTTCTTGCAGTTCACTTTCAAAAGTGTCCTTCAGGCATGTTAGGTTCAAAGGAAAGAATATATTTCCTATTGATTTAAAATGTCTGGGCCACCATTGGATATTAATAGTGGAACTAATAGCAGAATTGCCTGGCACAAACCTATACTATCCTTCTCCCAGCTAAGTAAATGTTCCTCGCTCTAGTTTTGATGATAAATAGCAATAACTCTTCACATTCTACAACATTAAGTTTCACAAAGCTTTTTCATATTCATTACCTCATTTAATCCTGAAAAACAATGCTGTGAGCTAGGTATTATTTTTCACATTTAAATGTGAGGAAATTGATGCTCAGGGAAGTAATGATTTGGCTGAGAACACAAAGTTAGTGTGAGAGCCAGGACTTAAATCCATTGCTTCTTACTTTCACTCTAGAGTGGTCCTTTCCACATCACTGAACTATCTCCTTCTACCATGCTTTGTTCTTACTTACTGAACTAAGTAGCTAGTGTCTTCAACACAACACCTTGGAACAGCTGTTTACTAAGAACCTATTCTGTGCCAGACCCTGTTCTTAGCTCTTACATATATTACCTAAATGAACCTTCATAACACATATATGGTAGGCAAATATCATGTCCATTTTACAAACAAGGAATCATAGATCTTGAGTAACTTGCTCAAGATCTCATAGACAATAAGTAGGTCTCAGATATGGACAGTATGCCTCCAGAAACGGTACAGTCAATTACCATTCTTTCTTGCCTCTTAAATTACCAAAACCCCTAAAAATTTTGTAAATGACTGTTCTCATAAATAGCAGAACCTGTGGTGAGCTTTTCAATACCACTCACATTGGTAAGAATTTCCACAGTTATTATCTTGGTGCACTTTCCAAAAAGAATGGGTCCTGACTGAGTAAAACAAGTTAAAATGTGTGTTTAGTTAGAAGTCATTGATTCTAGTTTAGTGAGGTGTCAAGAATGGTACTGTTGGAGGCAGAGCAAGATGGCAACAGTATAGGGTCTCATTGATCATCTCCTTACCGACACACCAATTTGAACAGATATTCTTACACTAAATTACCTTTACAAGAGCTAGGTGAGAAACCATAGTGCCTGGTTTAAGAATAATGTTATTGCCATAAAGATGTTAATTTTAAGACGAACACCAAAGGACTTCAGTTACTCAATGAAATGAAATACATAAATTTTTGAACATTTATTATTTTCAAGGGTTGTGTTAGGCACCTGGATAATAATCCCATGAAGCTTATATTGTAATAAAGGACATTTGTTTGAATACAGATACTTGATAAACCTCTTAAAGGCAAAAATCTTCAAGGAAACATTAAAATTTTTTAATGTGTAGAAAGCAATGAAGACAATAGAAACAGTAGCATTAGAGCTAGTGTTTGGGTAAAAATGAGGAAAAAGGCAAATTGTAATATATAGTATAACTATATAAGTGTTCTTTAGGGAACATCTCATCAAATACAAACTTTATAGAACTTACTCCATGAGTCAATAAAGACTATGTGAAGGTGAGAATGAAGTGATCTATTTTAAAGCATACTGTGCAACCATGAGAGGAACCTCAACCAATATTTGTTGAAGGAAAACTTCTGCGTTCACCCCACTCTTCCCTGAATTTTGAAGGGAATTGGGGACCTTAAGAAAGAATCAATTCTTAGAGTTATTTATATCTACTTTTGTGGAACATGCAATGCACATTTTGATTATAGCTAAATCATTATGATTTCCAAATGAATTTCTCTGACTTTTACGTTGCTTATTAAACTGGAAATTCAAGGGCAATGCAGATAAGAATGTCAGATGATTTTATCAAGAGAGGTTTTGGTCAGTAGCTTTTTTAAAACATCAAGTAGTTTTAGTAGTTCTTTCTTTTAGTAACATTAAGACTAAGGATTCCTTTACTGAAAGGCACTACCATTCTTTTAAAAAAAATGACAGTGGAAGTATTTTCAGTGGTGTTTTAGTCAACTTTTTTTGTTGCTTTGATTAAAGGACCTGACCAGAACAATTTTATGGGAGGAAAAGTTTAATTAATGCAGGGCTCATGGTTTCAGAGATCTTAGTTTACAGAAGGCTGGCTCCATTTCACAGGGTTCCAGGTAAGGCAGAATATCATGGTGGAAGAGTGTGGCAAAGGGAGGCAGCTCACATGGTGATCAGATAGAAGAGAGAGAGAGAGAGTCTTCACTGTGGAGATACAAAGTCTATACCCTATAGCCACACCACCACTGAATCACTTCTTCCAGCCATACCCCACCTGTTTCCAGTTACCACTCAATTAATCCCATCAGGGATTAATTCACTGATTAGGTTAAGGCTATGCCCCAATCATTTCTCCTCCAAACCTTCTTGCATCATTTCACAAGTGAGCTTTGGAAGAAATCTTATGTCCAAACCATATAATTCTACCTCTGCGTCCCAAAAGCTCACAACTTACTCATAATGCAAAATAAATTTAGTTCATTTCCAAGAGTCCCCATAATCTCAACAGTTACAAAATTGCTCAAAGTTCAAGTTCAAAGTCTTCTCTGAGGCTCAAGGCAATCTTGCATTTTGAGCTCCTATAAAATTAAAAAGAATTTACAAATATCCAATATATAATGGCTCAGAGTAAACATTTACATTCACAAAAGTAGGGGCAGAGAAAGGAGAGATGGAACCAAAGTAAGACCAAAATCCAGCTGGGCAAACAATTCTGTAGTTCCATGTCTGACATCTGGGGCACATGGCATCATGGTGTTCTCTCCAAAGGGCTTGTGGTTGCAGCTCAAGTTGCCTTCTGTTGGCTTGTCTCTGCTGAATTTCTGCAGTTTTCCCTGGATGATATTCCACATTATTGGCATTTCTTTATCTCAGGGATCTTCATTGTAGCTTTGGCTTCTCCTCACATCTCTACACTTTGCATTCCCAGGGAATGGCCACAGGGACTCTGAACCTACTGCACCTTGCCTGGCCTCCAAGGCCTTCCTTAGAAATCATGGTGGAAGCCTCCATGACCCCTTAATTCCAGCATTCTGCATTTCTGCAGAACCAGACTTTTGGTATAGTTGACACCAAAGTCTGTTGCCATCTCCAGCAGCTAACCCCACAGAGACTCTGGCTAAAGCAGCCTCTTAGTGCCTGTTTGCCTGAGCATGTGGGAAACACTTCCTCAGCCCCCTTCTTCAAGAAGGATGACCCACAGGTCTCTTTTCAAGATAATTTTTACTTTTACTCCTTTAAGCCTGAGGTGGTTATGGTTTTGCCAGTTTGCAAGATGCCCTCAAGCCAACTTTCTTATTGTCTGTCAGCAAAGTCTTTAGCAGAAGGAATGTCTTCAACGGCTGGCTACAACTTCCTTAGCCTGAGTTTTACTCCTGCCTTTTAAGACCATGTTTTCCAAATATTTCTGTCCTACTTTCTGCTCCTGATTATCAAAATAAATTTGGCTAAAAGCTACCAGCAATATCCATGCCACTGCCTGATTCTATGCTGCCAAGAAATTTCTTCTGCCAGATTAAGAAGTCCATCACTTTTAAAACCAGCCACACAGAAAGTCTCTGGACATGGGCAAAATACAGACAAGTTCTCAGCCAGAACATAACATGAATGGCCTCTACTCCCAAATTCCAATAGTGTCTTCCTTTTCCTGCAGCCCTGTCTGCAGTATTCATAGTCCTGTTGGCATTCTGGTCTTCTGAACTCCCACAGGAATCATCCATTAAGTTCGGCTTACAACAATCTAAAGCTAGCTTGTACCGCTTAACATATTAAAATTCTTCCCAGGAATTCCAAAAAGCTCAAAAGCTTCTGAATCACATGGTCAAGTTAGTCACAGCAACAACCCTACTTCTTAGTACCAATTTCTGTTTTATTTTTTTGCAGTGACTAAAGGACCCAACCAAAACAATTTTAGGGGAGGAAAAGTTTATTTCAGGGCTAATGGTTTCAGAACTCTTAGTCCATAGAACACTGTCTCCATTCTTCCGGGCTCTAGGTGAGGCCGAACATCATGGTTTCAGAGGTCTTAGTCCATTGAAGGCTGGCTCCATTCCTCAGGCTCAAGTGTGGCAGAGGGAAACAGCTCATATGATGATCAGATAACAGAAAGAGAGTCTTTAATTAATTAAAGAGATAGTTAATTAAACAGAGAGTCTTACATTAATCCCATCAGGGATTAATCCACTGATTAGATTCATAACAAAGTCATTTCTCCTCTGAACCTTCTTGTGTTGTCTCACACATGAGCTTTTGGGAGACACCTCATGTCCAAACCATAAATAAATGGGAACTGACAAATAGAGAGACTGATAATAAAGGAATGTTATTAGATTGTCAAGAATCATACCAGCACTATCAAGTAGAAGACATAGTATTTAAATTTTTGTTTGCAATTTCTTCTCATTAAGTGTCTTGATTGCACTTAAGCAATTCAACACTCATGTCTTGTGTGGACTACCTGTGGCAGCTGAGCTGTAAATGTAAATAAACCTAAATTGTATGTTTTCTCTATAATAAAGCTTCTTGTCAGAATCAAGTGGTTAGCAGGAGATATATATATGTTTTTTCACACATATACACATATACCAAAGATGAAGTACAGTGTAGTATTCAAAAGATGTACTAATTGAAAAATGCAGGTCCTGTGATATGCCTAAAATTTACTCTTATGGAATACAGACAAGAAGGATTCTGGCTTGTATATTTGACTTCTAAAAATTATTTAAGTTGAAAAAAATAGGTCCACTTGCAACATCTTCATAGGCATCTACTTTACTTTATTCAAATGTTTTTTCAACTATTTTGCATAAAGTAAGAGTTAAGGATATGGAGATGAACAAGATGGTCTTTGCCTCTAGGAGCTTACAATTAAATGAAGAAACAGATATGTAAAGACTATATGAAGAAACATATGTACAATATGATAGTAATTTAGGGACCTTAAAATAGATATCATATATTATTTTTGTAAATAAAAGACTATAAGAAGAAAAAATGAGTACTTTTTTCTTATTGGCAAAATTGAAGTGGAGTTTGTATTTTAGCTGGCAATTAAACTATGCATAGGATTTTAATAACCAGAGAAATAAAGGAAATCTTAGTGGGGCAAAGAGAAATGTACGAAAAAGGAACAGAAAATTGTTGGGTAGATGTATGCTGTAATATTGTAATTATAGGTATGCACACAACAGGGCAAGAGATAATTATGAAAGATTTGTTGAAGACAGATTGATTATAAATATCTTTTAAGCCCTACTAACTGTGTGGACTTTGTTGTGTAAATGATGTCAATGATAACGGTTTTAAACTATAAAGATATAGTCTTCAAAAAGCTAGTTAGAATAAGTATTGCAAATTACAGTAATTGTGGGTAACTATTGTCATGTGCCCAGGATTATTTCCTGTTTTTTCAAGGTGCCCCACCCCATTCAATGTTTAATTTTCTGCAGTTTCAGATACCAAAGGTCAACTCTGATCTAAAAATATTAAATGAAAAATTCCAGAAATAAAGAATTTATAAGTTTTAAGTTGTGGGCCATTCTGAGTATGATAAACTCTTATGCCACTCTGCTCAATTATTTTCAGAACCTTTGTCCAATGTGCCCATGCTATATATGTTACCTGATCACTAGTCACTCAGTAGCTGTTTAGGTTATTAGATCAACTATTGCAGTATTGCAGTACTTGTGTTCAGATAATCTCTTTTTAACTTAATGATGATCCCAAAAGACTAGAGTATTGATGCTGGCAACTTACATGTATCAAAGAGAAGCCATAACGTCTTTCCTTTAAGTGAATAGGTGAAGTTTCACAACTTAAGAAGGAAAGAAAAAAAAAATCATATATTGAGGTTGCTAGGATGTATGGTAAGAGTGACTCTTATATCTATGAATTTGTGAAGAAGGAAAAATTCATGCTAGTTTTGCTTTCACCTCAAAATGAAAACTTACATAAGTGGTACATGGTCAGTACTTAGTTAAGATAGAAAAGGCACTAAATCATAGGGTTTGATATTCTTCACAGTTTCAGATTTTGAGGGTTTTAGAATACACTTTCTACCAATGAGGAGAGACTCCTATATTTTCATGAACTGTCTTAAATCTTCATTGTCCTTCAAATAGAGATTGAAATCCTCATTATCTTATTCTTTTTGCAACAAATTATATTTTCAACAAATTCACATGAATAAGATCTCTTCCATCTCTCATCTGGTTCTACTCACCAGAGGAAAGTACATCTCATTATTGAACTGATACATCTTTTACAAGAAATTTTTTTTAAATATATAAACTTATAAACTACCCTTTCCTATCAATGAATCATCATTTATTTATAATTTCTTATTGGATGTTAGGGTTGCCTTAATTTTTTCACTATTACAAATAACATTATAGTGAATATTTTTGCATTGATAATTTGAAAAGTGAACCTTGTTTTTAAAAACAGTTATAGGTTTAGAGGAAAATTGCAAAGATGGAACAAAGAATTTCCGTATATCCTATAGTATTAATGGAACATTTGTGTAATATTGACACATTATTTTAAATGACAACTTATAATTCATTTTGATGCCTTAGTTTTTACCTCATGTCCTTTTATTTCTCCAGGGTTTCATCCAGGATGCTACATTGCATTTAGTCATTGTCACTTTAGCCTCTTCTACACTATAACATTTTCTCAGACTTGCCTTGTTTCTGAGGACCTTGTCATTTTTTAGAAACACCAGGTCACGTATTTTGCAGGATGCCCCTCTACAGGAGTTTCTCTCTTGCTTTTCTCAGTGTTAGGCTAGAGATTTATGTTTTAGAAATGAAGATGACAGAGGTGAAAAGCTGTTTCAAAACATTATATCAAGAGCACATTCTGTGAACACAACATTATCCATGCTCAACTGGCTGAGATAGTGTTGTCAGATTTGTCCACTGTAAAGGCATTGTATTTCTTCTCCTTTCTAATATATATATTTTTTTAATTTTCAAAAGAAGTTGTTCTGCATGGCCCAAACTTAAGGATTTGGAAATCATTTTTCAATACTTTAAAAAAATTTATAGTTATACGTGGACAGAATGCCATTACTTTATTCGCTTTACAGTGCTAAGGATCAAACCCAGTGCCACACAGTGTTAGGCAAGCGCTCTGTCACTGAGCCATGACCGAACCCCTATTTTCCAATTCTTATAGATTCCAATATCTACAAAAGTTATTTGGAATTATTTTGCATGGGATATCTGTCTCTTTTACTCTATTTGTTTACTGATTAAATTATTCCTGGTGCTGAGGATCCAACCCAGCACCCTGCACATGCCAGGTGAGCGCGGCTACCACTTGAGCCACATGCCCAGCCCATCCTTCCATTATTTATCTATAAATTCCTACTCCAGAAATGAGGAACTTGACTTCTACTATCCTCATCCATTTCCTTAACTGTTGAATATATATATATTGATATATATATATATATATATATATATATATATATACATACACATATATATACATAATATCAATATATATAAATTATGTATAATATATAAAAATTATATATAATATATAAAATATATAAATTTTATATATAAATTATGTATAATATATACAAGTTATATATATTATATAATATATATAAATTATATATATATAATAGAACAAAAATAATTTACCCATATTGCTATGGCAAAAACATTTTATCAACTAAAGTACAGTACTTATGTTATATTCATTTTGCCTTTAATCTTATAGACTCCACTTATTCCCAAATTATCTAGTAAACAACTTTTGACCAATCATCTTCAGTGTAGTTTTATCACATATTGCATTTTTAATATAGTCAGATTCCTTTGGCATGGTCTGCATTTCATCTCAGGATGAATGCTTATTGCAATCTCTCTCTCTCTCTCTCTCTCTCTCTCTCTATATATATATATATATATATATATATATATATATATATATATATATATATCAATTTAATCTAAATGACAAGTATAGATTACTCCATAAACAATGGCAGAATACACATTCTTGTCAAGCTCACACAGCACATTCCCCAAGTAGACCTCATTCTATGCCAAAATATATATCTTAACAAATTCAGAAGAGTGGAAGTCACTATGAGAAACTCTCCAAGTAAAGATAAAGAACAAATATATGAAACATGTGAAGTGAAAGAAAAGTGAAATTAAGGAAAGAGATTAAATTGTTAATATCCATAAAACATAAACTTCAGAAGCAATGTAAAATAAGTAAAAGGTAGTAAATATAAATAATATCATCTTCCAATATATCTTATAATTTTTGAAATTATGTAAATATGTAAGAATTCAAATTGAAGGTCAAAATAGAACATATACCTCAATGCCTTACTGTGAATTTTAGAACACCAAAGACCAAGAACTATTTCTGGGATAGAAAAGGAACAAGAATTAAATTGCTACCATATTTCTTACCAGTTATGCTGGATGCATGAAGGCAATATATTGTTCAAAGAAAAGTACTTTAAATATGAGGTTTTATAACTTGATAAAATACTGTTTAGATATGAAGGTTAAACAAATTTATTCTTAATTTTATGGCTCAAACTGTGCTTTTAAGATATCACTGTAATATTATTTAGTCATAAAGAGAAATGAACTAGTGAGCCATGAAAATCATTAAGGAACTTTAAATGTATATTTTTAAGTCAAAGTAACTCATCTGAAAAGACTTCATACAATGTGATTTCATCTGTATGATATTCTGGAAAAGGCTAAACCATAGGGACAGTAAGATGGTAAGTGGTTGCCAGGTGCTTGGGGACAGAAAGGGAGGATGAACAGGTGGATCACAGATGTTAGGGTAGTGAACTTAACTCTATGATACTTTAATGATGGACAGAAGACATCAACTATTTATTAAAGTACATAAAATGTACAATGCAAAAAGTGGCCCTTAACATTAACTATGGATTTAATAATGATAATCTGTTGATGTTGGTTCTGTTTTTAAAAATCGTAACAAACATATCACATTAAAGTAAGAAACTATATGTATGTGTAGGGGGGAAGGGAGGGATACATAGGATCTCTTGTATTTTGTTTCAGTTTTTCTGTAAGCCTAAAGGTGTTTTTTCAAATAAAATATTTTTTAAAAAAAATATAATGCAGAAGAAATTTAGGGAATAAATTTAGATAAGCACAAGAGAATATGGGAGTATGCATGATAAAATTTCCAGTAAGGTTTATTTTTTGTAAACAAGCAATAACCAAAAAAGAAAAAGTATATGCATACGAATCTAGATCAAAAATTTTCAAAGATAAAACATGATGTGGAGTTGCAGGGTGTGCATTTCAAAAGCAGAGCGTGGGTTTAGTATGTGTGAAGTCCTTAATTCAATCCCTAGCACCCAGTAAATAAAACCAAACAAAAAGTCATGATATAATGGAATGGGGTGAAAGGTTGGGCAAGAGGAGACTTCAGAGAGGTGAGAAGGTGAGAATATTATAGGATACTTGTCGTGAGGCAATATGAAGTGTGTGTATACACACACACACACACACATACACACACACACACACAAAGGGAACTTAATATGGTGAAAGTAATTAAGGAAGAATAAAATTTGAGACTATAATTGTCAAACCAGACAAATAAAATGTTATGTCTAAGAGAAGGAAGAAAGTAAAGGAAGGGAGGGAGTATAAAGAAAGAAGGATGTAAAGTAGAAGAAATGAATTGAAAGGAAAAGAAGGAGATCGAGTGAAAGGAGGGAGGGGAAAAGAGTGAGCCAAACCTGCGGATGAGAGGGTGGTGATCGGGTGAATTAAGGGAAGATGCTAAAACTTTCTGTGTCTTCACAAATTTTTAGGTTTCCCCTGAAGTTCATAATGGAGAGCCAGTGGAAACCCTCTTAGAACTTCCCTGATCTGTTTTGTGAAAGTTTTTTTGTAGTATATACATAAATACATGTGTGCTGCTCTTATAAAAACTGGTCCATAATGAATGGATATTATCTATTTGTAGGATAAAAATCAACACAATAACTTTCAAAGTTTTCAAAAATGATAACTGCTGAAAGACATCTTTAGAATCTGGTGTAACTGCTAGTTTCAAGTATTGCTATCAAGTTATTGAAACATGATTCTCAAAAGATCAAAAGTAATTTTGCACATCAAGATCTTTTTATTTAATTTAACCTAAAATATTTCAGAAGCAATTGGTATGATGCTTTAGACACTTGACTGACAGTAAAATTTTTTACAGTAATTCAAATGCCTCTTCAAAATGGATGAACAGAAACAAAATGTTCAGTAAGATGAGTGTTAAATTATTATTATTTAGTAGAAAAATGAGCTGAGCCATTTTGTCTTATTGCTTTTATATAATCTATAAGCTAATGTTAATCCCATTTTATTTTTTGTGTTCATGCCTAAATTTTCAATGCAATGTAGGTCACTTGTGGTAGTATAAAAAGAAGTTTTGATTTGAGTTTTCATTCACTAGATATTTCTTTGTTCTAGTTACTTTGCTTAACATCTCACTTTCTTAATGTCTATCCAATTCACTACCTTAGCCTAGAGTTTTATATTTTTGTACTTTGGAACCATGCACAAGGAAAAAGTATGAATTTGGGAGGTAATTTTTCAAATAGCTATCCAAATTATAATAAATCTACATTTGAGAATGAAGAATTGTATTTCATATTACATATCTTGATTACTACATGAATTTTATTCTTCAGATACTCACTGAACTCTCTAAGTTGATTTTGGTAATGTGAACATAGGTCAAGTTGCTTTTGAAGCATGATTTGGCTGTGTGAAAGGTGAACTGGGAGCAGTTGTTTGGAGTATCCAGTAATAATTGTGGTCAGAATACAGACCTAACTAAAGCCTCTGAACTGTTAAGAGAGAGAGAGAGAGAGAGAGAGAGAGAGAGAGAGAGAGAGAGAGAGGGGGAAGGAGGGAGGGAGGAGACACCCATTTATTATATTTGCATGGATATAACAATATTTATTATTTAGAAAACTTTATATCATCTTTAATAGCCTGGCCAAAAAAAAAAAGGATATTATTGTTTTGGCCTAGTGACTTTCAGAAAAGAATGACTAAAATATATGTTAGGCAGAATTTTTAGGAATAGCACGTCAAATTCCATGTAGCTGATATCCAGAATCTTTGAATATGGTGAGTTCCCTCTCCTATGACTGCATTATTGTATGTGTCACTGTTGACCTGATAAAAGGGGAGATTATCCTGGCCAACCTGGTCTAATCATGCGAACTATTTAAAGCAGAGAAGTGTCTTATGCTGGTGACAAGTGAGGAAGGCAGTAGGGAAAGGAAAACATGGAAGAAGACTGGCAGCTGTTGTTGCTTTGATGAGGGGAGGGCCACGTGAGAGAAGATGTGTCAGCTGTCATTTGTTGGGAATGAGGTTCACAGCTGACACACAGCAAAGGAGACCATGGCTTCCATCGGGAACCACAGGGAGCTGAATTCTATCAACAACCATAAAGGAGCAGATTCTTTCCCGTAGTTTCCAGATAAAAGACCAGCAAGTCATCATCTTGATTTTGATTGTGTGATACCTTGACAGGACCCAGCTGAACCTGGAATTGGATCCTCGAAGTATGGAATCATGTCATTGGCAAATAGTGGTAGTTTGAGTTCTTCTTTTCCCTTTAATTTCTTTTGTCTAATTGCTCTGGCTAGAGTTTCAAGGACTGTTGTTGAATAGGAGTGGTGAGAGACGGCATCCCTGTCTTGTTCCAGTTCTTAGAAGGAATGCCTCTAATTTTTCTCCATTTAGAATAATGTTGGCCTGGGGCTTAGCATAGATAGCTTTTACTATTTTGAGGTATGTTCTTATTATCTCTAGTTTTTCTAGTGTTCTGAACATGAAAGGGTGTTGTATTTTATCAAATGCTTTTTCTGCACCTATTGAGATGATCATGATTTTTATCCTTAAGTCTATTAATGTGATGAATTACATTTATTGATTTCCATATGTTGAACCAACCTTGCATCCCTGGGATGAACCGCACTTGAATGGTGCACTATCTTTTATATATGTTTTTGTATGTGATTTTCCAGAATTTTATTGAGAACTTTTGCATGTATGTTCATCAGGGATATTGGTCTGAAGTTTTGTTTCCTTGCTGTGTCTTTGTCTGTCTTAGATATCGGGGTGATAGTCTCATAGAATGAGTTTGGTAGGGTTTCCCCCTTTTCTAATTCATGAAATAATTTGAGGAGTATTGATATTAATTCTTCTGTGAAGTTCTTGTAGAACTTGGCTGAGGATTCATGTGGTCCTGGGATTTTCTTGGTCGGCAGGCTTTTGGTGGCTTCTTTTATTTCATTGCTCAAAATTGATCTGTTTAAATGTGTACATCCTGATTCAGTTTGGGCAGCTCATATTTCTCTAGAAATTTGTCGGTGTCTTTGATATTTTCTATTTTATTGGAGTATATGTTTTTGAAAATAATTTCTAATTATCTTCTATGTTTCACTGGTATCTATTGTTATATTTCCTTTTTCATCACAAATTTTATTAATTTGAGTTTTCTCTCCTTTGTTAGGGTGTCTAAGGGTTTATCAATTTTATTTATTTTTTCAAAGAACTAGCTTTTTGTTCTGTCAATTTTTTCAGTTGTTTCTTTTGTTTCAGTTTCATTGATTTCAGCCCTAATTTGAACTATTTTCTGTCTTCTTCTACTTTGGGGGTTGATTTGTTCTTCTTTTTCTAGGGCTGTGAGATGTAATGTCAGGTCATTTATTTGTTGACTTTTTCTTTTTTTAATGAATGAGCTCAATGCAGTAAACTTTCCTATTAGCACTGCCTTAATTGTGTCCCTGAGATTTTGGTATGTTGTATCAGGGAGGTAGATGCAGGAGGATCACAAGCCCAAAGCCAGCCTCACCAACTTAGCAAGGCCCTGAGTAAGTCAGTGAGACCATGTCTCAAATTAAAAATTTTTAAAAAAGAGCTGGGAATATACCTCAGTGGTAAAGTGCTGTTGGGTTCAATCCTTAGTACCAATAATAATAATAATAATAATAATAATAATAATAATAATAAAGTTTCAGTTGCAAATACATGAAAAAATGCTCAGCATCATTTACTATCAGGGAAATAAAAATCAGAACTTCAATGAAATACTGTCTTACCCCAGTTAGAATGCTGTTATCCAAAAACAAACAAACAAAAAAGTAAACAAGAGCAAGGATGTGGAGAAAAGGAATACTTATGCACTTTGGGGAATGTAATTAGTACTGCCATTATGAAGAACTATATGGAGTTTCCTCAAAAAACTAAAAATTGATCTACCATATGATCCAGATATTCCACAATGGGTTACATATTTATAGGAGATTAAATCATATACCAAAGAGATACCTTTATGACCATATTTATTGTGGCATAGCTATGGTATGGAATTAGCCTAGGTGCCCATCAACAGATAAATGGATAAATCAAATGTGGTATCATATACACAATTGACTATAATTCAGCCATAGAGAAAAATGTAATCCTATCATTTGTAGCAAAATGGAGAGATCTGGAGCATACAATACTAAGCAAAGTAAGCCAGATACAGAAGGACAAATACTTACTTTCCAACATGGAATCTAAAATAAAGTCAACTTGAAAGTAGAATAATGACAATAGAGGCTGGAAAGGGTGTATGGGGAGAGGATGCAGAAAAGGAGATTGGATTCAATCAGTGTACACTGTATACATGTGTAGAACTATCATATTGAAATCTTTTAATATGTGTAATACATGTTAATAGAAATAACAATTTTAAGAAATTTCAGTTGTTGTGATATAAAGCATTTTTTTTTTACCATGAGGCGTTCTCAGCATCTCACCACTTGCTAACGTAATTTTAATGCAGGTAGCAGGAAGCAAAGCTGGTACTAGAGGCCAAGATGAAGGATTTTTGACCTGGCAACGTCAAGCCACATAGGCTTTGACCTTCGTATTTTAATTGATTGGGCACATATCTCAACTTTTTCCAACCTTGTTTGATCATTTGACTAATTCTGCCCAGAATCCTCTTTAGATATCTGCTGAAGGCAGGGACATTAACTAGATTCAAAAGCAATATTATAATAAGAGTCTTCTTAATAATATCATAAAATACAAGAGCAAGCTTACTCTTAATTGATAATTAAATGAGGTCCACAGGAAATAAACAGCTTGTCCAAGGTCACTCTGTGCAACTGAGAAAACTGGGACCCAAACAGATTCAATTATTAGTTCAAATGTCCTCAGCTAGTTCATGGCAAAAACAGAACTGCAATCCAAGTCTCTTGATTCCCTGTATATTATTACACTGTGTTGTGCCAACATGTCATTTCTGCAGGCTTGGCTGCAGATTAGTTCAAGATTAAAATATATTCCCAATTTTGCTGGCCAAAATATCCCTGATTTAGAGCCAGGCTGTGATATTCTCTGGGGCAACAAATTTTTAAAAGCCATTTTAGCATATATCTGTCTCTAAGATATGTGTTGAAATTGGCTAAAAGGCAAATCTGGTGCTACATACCTGAAGAATGGAAATGGGTGCCTGTGATGGCTGTAACGCAGTCCCACTAAGTGTGACTAAACCATGAAACCATGATTTATTCCCTTTCTCACCACCCACCTCCCAGTCCCAAACACTACAGAGAAAAACTACTGGAAGATATGCCACATTTGAAAGCTAAAATAGTCTCTGGGAATAAACACCTCTCTTGGATCAGTATAGTTGGGGCCAGTGTATTTCTGTTGCTATTTTCTCCATCCATTTGGTCATACTTAAAGATTGTGTCTATTGCTTGAGTCCCTTGAACCATTAAGACATATTGTTGTTTTTTGTTTGTTTTTGTTTTTTTGATGAATAGGCCGCTTAGCAAAGATGAATGTCAGCTCACTTTTGTTCTTTTACATATTTATTAGAGCATGCTTTCCCTGTAGGTACAAAGCATGATTTTTTGAAGCTAGTTTGAACTATATGATATTTTCTCCACTGAATCTGAGACCTATTGAGGGCTAGATACCAAGAAGTTGTTACACATGTATAACTATCCAATTCACACTTCTTTAAGAGTCTCAAACAAGATTAATTATAAGAAAAAACACTAGAAAACACTTTATCTCCATTGAGAGGGGAGAAAAATAACTTTGTTAGGAGAAAGGATTCATTGTAAGCTTTTATCTGCCTATTTCACTTTCTTTGTGTGAATATTTAAAATATTAAGTATCTTCTTGATTAGACTATTATGCATGGATTTATGTAATATATATTAATACACATTAATATATATTATACACTGATATGTGTAGATTTAGACAAGTAAAAGGGCAAATAAAAGTAAAAGTGACTCCTAATACAGAAGTCATACCATTTACTTGAGAACAATTGACCAGAATAGGTCAGATTCATTATTTGTATGATGCTAATTAGCCTCAGGATGAAAGGGAAAGGGGGATCCCTGTGGTAGCTTTTGACAAACTTGTATAAGCCTCGAAAGATGCCTTTCTCTTTCTGTGACTCAGAATGCCAGAAAACTCTGTGAAGTTGAATATCATTTGTGCCTGCTAATCTTGAGTCCTGGTTCTTTCCATCACTGTCATCATGTCAAAGGAGCACTGTGAAAATATGCTTACTACTCATTCCTCCTACTTTCTCCATGTATATTCAAAAATTCAGAAGGTCACAGGCAGGATATTTTCCAAGACATACTGTCTTCAGCACATGGTTCAAGATTAGGTGGATCTGTTGATGACTTTCAGGTCCAAATATGGAAACCTTAGTCACACTGCTTAATTTCTTGGAGTTTTCTGACTCCTGTAAACTCAATATGATAAGTGCAATCTACTGAAGATTCTCGGAAAATTCATAATAGATAACATGATTATATAAGATCCGAATAATTATATGGAATTTGGTAGAGACCCAAACTCTCCTTGCTTCCATTCCAAGCCATTTCATCTTCCCCTCCTTTTTCAAGAAAAGAAAGCTGAGCATACCAATAAGGTGCATTTTATTGCCAGTTGTACATGCAGTGGCCTACTTTATATTTATTAATTCAATCAATAAATCTTTAATTATTTTCTACTCTGTATCTGATAGTTTTATAAGTGCTAAGGACTTAGCAACTGGACATCAGGCCATTACTCTACTGAAACTAAAATTCTTGTTGGAGGAGAAAGACAATAAGTATATAATATAAGTTGATAAACATTAGATGAGAAAAATAAATCAGGAAAGGGGATAGAATTGGAAGGAGGGCACTGAAAAAAAAACTTTGATGGTTTAGGCATGGCTCATTGAGATAGCAACATTTGAGTAAAATTGGGGAGGAGGTGAAGGAATGAGGATACTAATGTATAGAAAGGAATATTCCAGGTGGAACCAATAGCCAGTGCCAAAGCACAGAGGTGGAAGCATGCCAGGTATATTGGAAGAACTGTAGGGAGGCCAAGTTGGACAAAACAGAATGAACCAAGTACGGGAAAGAACAGCAGGAGATGCGGTTAGAGGATGGAGGGTGGTGCGGGAGTCATTAGACTGTACAGGTCTTTGGAAGCCAACAGAAAATGAGGGGGCCATTAGAAAGTTTGAGGAGAGAAGTGACATGATTGTAAAGAAACATTTTGTTGGGCATGTTGAGGAAAGAGTTTTGGAGCAGGGGAGAGGCAGAAAAGGGAGGCAAGTCAGGAGGGAATTGCATCAGGTCAGGAAAGAGCTGAAGGTTCAGAACAAGTCAGTAGCCATGAACATGATGACAAATGGTCAGATTATGGATATTTTGAAGGTATAACCAAGATTTGCTGATGGTTTGAATGTGAGATTTAAGCCAAAAAAGAGGAGCCAAAGATGACTTCAAGGGTTTTGGCTTGTTTACTAGAAAGATGGAGATGCCATTAATGAGATGAGGAAAACTGCAGTAAAATACCACCATTCATTAAAAATTACTTACAGTCTGTGTCAGGAAAAACACTGCAACAAACCTGTTGGAAATAAACTATGCACTCAAAATTACATAGGTTGCTACCAACTTTGCAGAATCTGGAAACTAAGAGCTTGCTGTGATAGCAGCACTTTCTTGATCCTTTCTGTCAGTATGTAATATATCTAGAGTAATTGTTCAACTTGATATTTTATCAGGACCAAAGGTTCTTTTGAGATTGGCCAATTCTCTATAAAACAGTAAGTTCTAATGTAAGTGTAGTTTCTTTTTACTAGGAATATCAAAATAATTCTCCTACAGTTTGGCAATTTAGTGTCCCCCAAAGGCCTAGGTGTTAAAATCTTGTTCCCCCAGAGTGGTGCTAGTTAGAGGATGTGGAAACTTCAAGAGATGGGGCCAAGTGGAGGTTTGAAAGGTCATTGAGGGACATGCTCTTGCAGAGAAGTGTGGGACCGCAGTTTCTTCCTCTTTTCCTCCTGGCCGTTATGTGAATGGCTTTGCATCCTCCCATGTTTCCTGTGGTGCGCCGCCTTGCCACAGACCCAGAAGCAACAGAGACAGTGAATCATGAACTAAAATGTTCAAAATTGTGAGCCAAAATAACCTTTTTCTCCTTATAAAATTGATTATTTCAGGTATTTTTGATAGTGAGAGAAATCTAACAGAAATCCTTAACTATTATATATAATGGGACAGTTTTTGTCCAATTTGATCAACTTTCGGTCTGTTTTTCAATATCTGGGGAGTCTCTCTAATCTTATTTCTGAGACTCTGATATCATGTTCTCAGAACCAGCTCTTATTTTAAAATCTTCATATAAGATCTTATACATTGTATAGATTTTCTCAAATTCCTAGTTATTTTTTAGCTAATTAGTTTTATTGTCTTAATGACTAAGGTGTTTTCTCAGTGTTGAAGGCCTAACTTACTTATTAGGGAAAATCACTGGGTAGTGGTATAGCTTATGACTCACTCACCCTCATCCCTCCACTCTGTTCTCCTCTGCTTCCTGTAACATTAAGAATAACTCTGATCTGATTGGGGAAACCCAGAAAGAGAGCCCCATGCATCAGTTATGCATTTTATGGCAAGGATCAACATTTTCTTGGCATTCATGATAGAGAGGGTGATGTAACCTGCTGATAGTCAGAGCTGAAATCAGATTCATTCAATGGCGGGATGTCTGCTTTCCTAGGTACCTTCCCTTTAAAAGTCTCTTTAAACAATAGCTTGAGAATTATTCTTAATGACTTCATACCAAATTAAAAGGCTTAAGTGTATTTTTGTTATCACATAAATGGAAGCGCATTATAATTAGGATAAAGCCAATATCATCGTAGAGTTCAACACGTAATGTTCTAAAAGAAAACAAGGCAAAGAGTGTACATATAATATCACATTCATTGAATAAACCCCTGGGTTGTTTTTCAATCCCATGCAGATGTTCGAAGTAGAGCACATTTATAGTATAGCCCCCTTCTCACTTCATTCTCCCTAACCTTTCTCCATTAGTTTTTCTTATACCTAGAAATAGAACAATAAAGAAAGATTCAGTATACATTCTTTCTTTTAAATCGACTAATATCAAGCAAGTTGAGCACATGTTTGTTATGCTGCTGTTAGTTTTTAATCCTCATATTGCATGATAGAAGAGAATGGTCATTTTACCATGCCTTTAATGCCGCTTGTTCTTTATTGCTTAAAATGTCAATTTCATTGAAATGAGTCACTGTTTTGTTTTCTTCTTGGTTTCAATAGCTTGCTTTTCAGCATTGCCCATTGTTATATGTTCTCCAGGTGATTGATTTTCTTTGAAAATAATTTACCCCTTAACATTGACATGTTTTTTTGTGATGTTGTTATGTGTGGCTGGTGTTATCTTCAGAAAGTCACAATTGTAAGAGTAAAGAGAAATGGAGGTAGTGTTTTATTTTTGATTCCATAATGTATTAAACCTGAGGTCCTATTGTGTTTTAGAAGGATGATGGAAATCACTTGCAACCGGAAATTGAATACTCAGCATTGTCAAAAGAATTCTCTGTTATTCAATTAGATGATTAGATGTTTGCTTTAAAAAGTAGTATTTCAGAGAAAGTATTCTCTGAAATAACAGATTGGCCAAGCCAAGATAATAGGATACCAAAGTGCAATGGATAATAAAACAAGGCAAACAGATTACATATAAAGATTGACTTTGGGTGGGAAATACCTATAGTTCCTTACCTAGGATAGCATTAAGGTAGTTTGAAGAAAAGTATGTATACATCTCCCACAGAGCCCATGAATTGGTTTTTCTTTAGTATATTGAGGAATATGCAGCTATTTTTCAATTTAGGACCATAAAATTGAATTACTAGATTTTGTTGAAATGGTAGCCAGTTTAGCAAGACCAAGCTTCTAAAGTATTCTTCAAGATTTAGGTTTCATTTGCACTCATGTTCAAGACAGCACAATAGCAACAGCCTTTATGCATTGCTAGAGTAACCCTTTGCCCACCATCTTATTCTGTAAGGTTAGGTATTCACCAAAACCTCAGAATGATTAAACCAACAAACCTAAAAAGACCTGTTGTCAGACACTCCTTTTTAAACTTCTCTTTTCCATTGTTGCTTCCTGACACTTTTGCAACTGATTGTTATTATTATTTTGTCAAAAATTGTAGTGTTATAAAAATTGTTGTCCAAATTCTTCTCTGAGGATATACAATGTCACTTGTGGATGGTTCTGACATTACTCTCTTTCCTTCTTCAGAGTAACTAGTTGGAGGAGGATGTAGAAATTCTGGGGAATTTGGAAGAGTTGATTCTTGCTTTACATGTACACTGCTTGGCTTGGAAGCCAAGTAAATTCACCTGGAGTCTCCAAGTAACCATAATTCTAAAAGACATCAAGTGAGATTCCCCTCCCTATTTTGTTCATCAACTGTCCTTCATTTTGTGTTTCTTTGTGTCTGGGTTTGGTACTAGGGTTTGAACCCAGAGGTGCTTTACCATATCCCCAGCACCATCCCCCTTTTTGGAGATAGAGTTTCACTAAGTTGCTGAGGCTTGTCTTGAACTTGGGATTCTCCTGTCTCATCCTCTTGAGCATCTGGGATTGCAGGTATGCACCACGATGCTGGGCAACTGTACTTACTTTTAGAAGAGCTTTTGTTTTCTGAATGAATGCTGAAAATTTGTGGCAGCTAGAATAGTATCTGTCAGGCCAAATCGTATGTGAAACAAAGGAAAAACAGATAAAATTTTCAGAAAACAAAGTGAGAGAGAGATTGGGGAAAAATTGTTCGGCAAAGAGATGTGTATGGAAGGCAACAGAATCTTTCTTGAGCAAGTCCAATTTCTGGATCTGAAACTCAGCATGCCACCGTAACAGAAGATCAGTTTTTAGGGGAAGGAAGAGCTTTAAAAGAGGGGAAGCAAGCAAACATGCCTTGGTCAGTTTCTTTGCTGTGTGGCTTTCTGTAAATTCTGGAACTAAAACTGTTTGTTTATTTTACTGAAGCTGCTGGATGCTAATAGATTATTGATGATACTTACATGTAGTAGGCACAAACAATGCTTAGGCAACAGGACATCTATGGGAGTCAGTTTTTGTATAGAGAAAATGAGCATCAATGTTCCATGTCAGTGGGAGAGTTGCAGTTGATACTGAGGAGCACAGTGACATCAAGGGAGAGGGTAGCTTGTGGAATTGCTGAATGTAGAGTGTTCCAGGCCTGGTAGAAATCTCAGATGGGAATAAGAGAGGCTATGTAGCATAGCTTTACAAGAGTATGAGCTTTGTGAGAATTTCAGTAGGTCCCGAAGTTGAGGTGCTGCTCAAGTACTTAGACCTTTTTATACTGAAATAAGAAAAAAATAGAGAATTACTTAGGTTTATCTTTTGATTGACTATTGGTAAGTAATTCACAAATAAATTAAGTAATTGAACATGAGAAAAATGATGTCTTTCTTCTAAACCTCTGTTTCTTTCTCTGGAAAATGGGACTTAGGAGTTTCACATTTCAGAGTTGTTGCCAAGATTAAATGACATAATACATGCTAAGTTCCTAGTGCCATATTGGGCACTTAGTGAAAGGTCAAGATGTGGTATAGATTATTACATAATGAAGAGAATATTTGTGTGTGTGTGTGTGTGTGTGTGTGTGTGTGTGTGTGTGTGAGAGAGAGAGAGAGAGAGAGAGAGAGAGAGAGAGAGAGAGTTTGAGAATGAGAATTGCTTTCTCCTCTGCATTTGTGTGGCTGCATGACTTTCTCACAACTGAGCTGAAGCATCCATCATGGAAAACTGATTTAGGATTGTTAAAGGAGACGTGAAAAGAGAAAGGAAAATGAAATCCAGCTTTTAACATCCCTACTGGGGAATTTTCAGAGCATGTGTGAACAGGAGGCATGAAAGCCAGACTATCAACAGAGGAAAAGCTTTATTAAAATCAACATCAAGATGATTGGTGGATAGACTAGATCATACAGTTTTACATAAAGGATGACCAGCTTAGATAGAAAGAGAAAAGAGGGAAGTTCACCCCTTCTGATCTGAGGAATATGAGAAGAGAGGAAGATAGGAAAGACAGGACAGTATTCCTTCTCCAGGCTTTGTCCAGGAATGGAAAGGTATTTTATATTAGTTAAAAGAAATGCTATCAGGAGGAAGAGAAAACCACTTTGTCCCAATCGAGCTGCAAGACACTAGCTGCCAGACTCTAGCATCAGATCCTAGGTAGGTTCTATTCAGGAGACAACCCACACCTAAGACATTTCCAAATTTGGAGACCCTGTCTGTCCATTCTCCTGTGGTCCTGAAACTCACTATATTCTGTACACTCAATGCAATCTTGAAGATTAACGGAGGAATAAGGGAAAATGTGAAGTGATTGAAGTTATTGGGTTGAACTAATTTTAGTGCAATTGACCTGATTGCACTAACTATAGTCCTACTCCTGCCCCTTTTGATAATATCATTAATCCACATATAACACAGAATGGGAGTCAAGAGAAAGATGCAGCACACTACAGGCAAAAAGAAAGAAGCTGCATCTTCACACAGCCAACTTGAGGGAGGAAAAATTAATAATCATGCCCTGATTATTATTATGGACGTATATTAATAAAATCTAGACAATAGCAGTACACTCTCAGACCTCACATCTCCAATTTCTTTCACAAATTATCATGCAAAATGCTGGGGTAAAGTGAACTCCAAAGAAACCAGTCACATCTGCCTCTACCTTGGTTGGTCTTATTCTTGATATGGTAAACTAAGTGCTGGAGATATTGGTAAAGTCAAGTAACAGGAAGGATAAGTAGGAGGAGAAATGGCCAAGCAAAGTTGGAATGAGAAGATACAAGGAAGCTTACATGGTAAAGTAGAAACAGCATGGATTTTGAAGGCACATGGATATGATTTACTTCCAGTTTGTCCTCACACTCCTTCTGTAAATTTTGGGTTTCATTGTGTTCCCCTCAAAAGTTGTTGAAATCCTAAACCCCAATACTGGTGAATGTGACTTTTTGGAAATAAAATAATTGAAAATGACCAACATGAATGTGTTCGTATAAAAAAGAGGAAATTTGGAAGCAGAGACCAATGTACCTATAGAGTTATATGAAGACAGAGATCAGGGTGTTACATCTACAAAGATCTACCAAGCAAGGAATGGGTAATGTATCTACAAAGCAAAGAATACCACCAAAGATGGCTAGAAAACCACAAGAAGCCAGAACAGAGGCCTGGAACAGGTTTTTTCTCATAGCACTCAGAAGGAACCAATCCTGCCACCACACTGATTTACGATTTCCAGGCTCCAGAACTGTGAGATCACATGTCTCTTCTGTTTAAGTTGCCAGGTTTGTTATAAAGCTTCAGCAAGGTAATACAACCTGTTACCTATTTCTCACCGATATTTCTCCATACCTTATACCATAACAGATTTTAGACAGTTCATGCAAACCCTCAAGCAACAAAACTGTGGTGAAATTATAGACCATTTAGGGGCTATGGAATATGTGAATATAAATAGAAAAATGTATTAGGAAAAACTACAGAAGTCTGTCTGATACATTTGACCTTCTAATTTGTCTCTGAGATTCCTTAAAACCAAAATGAAAAGAGTTATGTGTTTGTCCACATAAGTTTTATTATTACAGAAGATAAAATATTATAGTTCCTGGGGGAAGTGAAACTTTTTCTTAGCCCTGAATTATTTTTTAAAAAAATTTTAAAATTTAACTTTTAATTAAAAAATTTCAAATTTATTTTTAACTAAACATAAAAACATGATCATTATACATATTGATGTGGTACCATGTATTGTTTCAATACATGTATATGTTGTGTAATGTGCATCAGGCTGAGCAGGTCATCTCCTCAAACATTTGTCATTTCTTTATGGTGAAATCTTCTTTCTTTTAACTTTTTAAAAATGTACAGAAAATTATTATCTACAGTCATCAGAACCTCTTGTACCTACTAAATTGCACAGTCAACAATGTATTCATGGTATTTCCTTGTCAAATTCAGTACATAATCCATAATCAGAAGTATGTATAAAATGTGGTAATACAATCCCTACTTTGTAGATGATATTTATACACATGTAGTTTCCTCTTTCACTGAGTTATTATATCAGATCTTGTAAACATATAAAGCTAAATCGGCATAACAAGAAATAAAGAATATGAATGTCTTATTTTCATGAGTTATGATTTGACTGCATGTGATCCATATAAGTTTTGGACATCTTTCTCCACTACTCAAATGCTGAAAAGAATGTGGCAAGATAAGTCAGCTGAGAAAAAAGTATATCCACTTGATGATGGTTGAAATATTCTAATCCCCTCCTCTCACCATGCACAAAAGTCAACTGAAAGTGGATCAAGGATCTAGATATCAAATCAGAGACTCTCCGTCTGATAGAAGAAAAAGTTGGCTCCGATCTACAGATTGTGGGGTCGGGCTCCAAATTCCTCAATAGGACACCCATAGCACAAGAGTTAATAACAAGAATCAACAAATGGGACTTTCTTAAACTGAAAAGTTTTTTCTCAGCAAGAGAAACAATAAGAGAGGTAAATAGGGAGCCTACATCCTGGGAACAAATTTTTACTCCTCACACTTCAGATAGAGCCCTAATATCCAGAGTATACAAAGAACTCAAAAAATTAGACAATAGGAAAACAAATAACCCAATCAACAAATGGGCCAAGGACATGAACAAACACTTCACAGAGGAGGACATACAATCAATCAACAAGTACATGAAAAAATGCTCACCATCTCTAGCAGTCAAGGAAATGCAAATCAAAACTACCCTAAGATACCACCTCACCCCAGTAAGATTGGCAGCCATGATGAAGTCAAACAACAATGAGTGCTGGCGAGGATGTGGGGAAAAGGGTACACTTGTACACTGCTGGTGGGTCTGCAAATGGGTGCGGCCAATTTGGAAAGCAGTATGGAGATTCCTGGGAAAGCTGGGAATGGAACCACCATTTGACCCAGCTATTGCCCTTCTCAGACTATTTCCTGAAGACCTTAAAAGAGCACACTACAGGGATACTGCCACATCGATATTCATAGCAGCACAATTCACAATTGCTAGACTGTGGAATCAACCCAGATGCCCTTCAATAGATGAATGGATAAAAAAATGTGGCATTTATACACCATGGAGTATTACGCAGCACTAAAAAATGACAAAATCACGGAATTTGCAGGGAAATGGATGGCACTAGAGCAGATTATGCTTAGTGAAGCTAGCCAATCCCTAAAAAACAAATACCAAATGTCTTCTTTGATATAATGAGAGCAACTAAGAACAGAACAGGGAGGAAGAGCAGGAAGAAAAGATTAACATTAAACAGAGACATGAGGTGGGAGGGAAAGGGAGAAAAAAAGGGAAATTGCATGGAAATGGAGGGAGACCCTCATTGTTATACAAAATTACATATAAGAGGTTGTGAGGGGAATGGGATAACAAACACGGAGGGAAATGAATTACAGTAGATGGGGTAGAGAGAGAAGATGGGAGGGGAGGGGAGGGGGGATAGTAGAGGATAGGAAAGGTAGCAGAATACAACAGTCACTAATATGGCAGTATGTAAAAATGTGATGTGTAACCGATGTGATTCTACAATCTGTATTTGGGGTAAAAATGGGAGTTCATAACCCACTTGATTCTAATGTATGAAATATGATTTGTCAAGAGCTTTGTAATGTTGTGAACAACCAATAAAAAAAAATGATAAGTCAGCTGCTACCTCACAAGTAGGAAAAGAGTCTTAGTTTTCTTTTGATCATTCTTAGTTGGATCTATTAGTTAAGTTTAATCTGAACTTGCATTTCATTTTAAAATACAAGAGTTTTATTGAAAATAATGTTTCAATAATAGTGGCTTTATAATTCTGTGTCTGATGTGGTGCAGTGTGTGAAGACATGGGTATAGCAAGGACAAGTCTGAAATTAAACATGATTTGGGAAAGTCTAATCCAAAATATGAAAATGAACTAGGCAAAACATTCTGATTTCCAGTGATTGAGAAATTGTCTTGAGAGAGAGGCTGCTTCAGGAATAAACAAATCTATCAAAGCCTATTGTTAGAAAAAGCAAATGCATGTATTCCTTTTTGATTCTGGCTTGCCAGAGCCATATGAAATAATGTATTTCTTTACTTTAAAAATGAGTCATTCAACTACTTTAAGGAATATTTTCACAAAATAACTATCAAACTGCTTTTAGCAATATAAATCAGATCCTACTTCAAAAAATTCCAAGGGATTTCCTAAATTATTTTGTCAGACTAAGGTTATAACAAACATATGTTGCACAATTGATTTGATTCTACCATTGACTTGTTAATGCTCCTGGGATTATAACAGGAAAATTTTTTTGAGAATTTCTCTCCTTATCACCAAATATCTACTTTGTCATTTTTCATTCTGAGTCATTTCCATTCCCATTTAAATTTTTTAAGTGTTGGGTATTATAACCCACCCATTAAAGTCCTGATTCTGTGAATAGCAAATATGATAACTTTTTAAGAAAGGAATTGGGAGATGGAGAACTGAACTTGGTAATAACAATAAATGGCCACAATCAAAAGCTATTGTGAGCACGGCCTTTGCAATTATCTGTCTCTGCAGGGTTACACATCCACAGTGCTGCCACAGGAGTTATTTAATTATTTCTTATTTTATATTTCTCTCCAAGATTTCCAAAAGAAATGACATCAGATACACAAATGCTTGCTTGTAAGATTTCAAACTCTAAGAAACATCTTAATCCAGAAGATTCTAAGATGCCATAGTGTAGAGGAGACTATTAGAACTGTGAATATTTATGAGTAGCTTCTGTTCTGTCTACTGAAGATCCCAGCTATTTCCTTCATCTTAGGGTTGAGATTCAGAAGAAGGTAGTGGAAAACAACTTATCTGTGCACACTTGCTGATGTGTTTGTGTTTGCAGTCTTAAAGGACAAATAGAAATAGACTTGGTACATTTTGTCACAGTCTATCTTATAGAACATACATTTGTAATTCAGTTTTCCTATTTGGAATTTAGAAGGATCTCAACATAAATTGCCTTTGTTCTTTCCCATTGTTATCTACAGAAGAAACTCTCGGGAGAACAACTTTTGCATGGTCAGAGGATTAACTGAACTATTTATTTCCCAAGTTTACAACTAAAAGGTGGAAGTACTGTATCTCATTTTTGGAACTTCTTCATTCTTAATGGTGTGTCATTTATATTCAGTCTAATACATTGATATTAAATAGTATATCATAAACATTTTTACATATTTGCTCCTGTGTAAATACCATGCAGAAAATAAGGAGCAATGTCATTATCCTAGATGTTTCCTGTATAATTTTTCCATTCCTCTTTGAAAGGCAAATACTAGTTCAACTGATACTCTCTACTCATTTTGTGTATTGATGAGCAAAGAACAAAGGAATTAAAAAATATATATGTTCTTTGTATTTTATTTCTGAGTATAATGTCTTTTAAAAAATTTCATTTGGGGGCTGGGATTGTGGCTCAGCGATAGAGAGCTCACCTAGCCTGGGCAGGACCCTGGTTCGATCCTCAGTACCACATAAAAATAAAGGCATTGTATTGTGTCCATCTACACCTGAAAAATAAATATTTTAAAAAATTTTATCTGTATTCTGATATGTGTCAATAGTTTTTTTAAGTTATTCGTTTTTATGTGTTTTATATATATTTATATGTATATATATATTATATAGAAGAATATATAATATATATAAAATATATTATGCATATATTATATATCCCCTATATATAATATATTCTATATATACTCTATTACATTAGAATATAATTTGACATATAATTATGGAGTATATCTTATTCTAATTAGGATGCCAATATTGTGGTTGTACATGATATAGAGATTCATTGTGGTATGTTCATATATGTACACAGGAAATTTGTCAGATTCATTCCATTATCTTTCCTATTCCCATCTCTCCTTTCCTTTATTTCCCTTCATCTAGTCCATTGAACTTCTATTTTTCCCCTCTTCTCCGACCCATTGTGGGTTAGCATACACATATCAGCAAAAACATTAGACATTTGGATTTTGGGGATTGGCTTATTTCACTTAGCATGATAGTCTCTAGAGCCATCCATTTTCCAGAAAATGTCATAAAGTTATTCTTTTTTTCTTTAGTGTGTTTTTTTCAGTATTTTTAATTTTTTAAAAATTTTATTTATTCTAATTAATTATATATGACAACAGAATGTGATTCAATTCATATTTCATAAATAGAGCACAATTTTTCATGTCTCTGGTTGAACACAAAGGAGAGTCAAACCATTTGTGTTTTCATACATGTACTTATAAAGTTATTCTTTATGATTAATATTCCATTGTATATGTAGACCTTAATTTCTTTATACATTCATCTTGTGATGGGCATCTAGGTTGGTTCCATAGCTTCGCTATTGTGAATTGAACTACTGTAAACAATGATATGGCCAAGTCACTATAGTATGCTGATTTTAAGTCCTTTGGGTATATGCCAAGGATGGGATAATTGGATCAAATGGTGGTTCTGTTCCAAATTTTCTGAGAAATCTCCTTACTGTTTTCCACAGTGGTTGCACCAATTTTCGGTCCCACCAGCAATATATGAGTGTACCTTTTCCCCCACATCCTCACCAACATTTATTTGTAAATTGTATTCTTGATAATTTCCATTTTGACTGGAGTGAGATGGTTTAATTTGCATTTCTCTAATTGCTAGAGATGCTGAATATTTTTTCATATATTTGTTGATGAGTTGTATTTCTTCTATGAAGTTTCTGTTCAGTTCCTTTGCTCTATCTGAGGTGCAGGTGGCAAAGATTTTCTCCTATTCTGCAGGCTTTCTCTTCATATTCTTTATTGTTTCCTTCACTATGAAGAAGCTTTTTGGTTTGATATCATCCCATTTATTGATTCTTGATTTTACTTCCTGCACTAAAGCGAAGGCATCTTGTTGTGGAATTTGGTTCCTAAGCTGACATGATGGAAATTTCAGCCTAGTTTTTCTTCTAGTAGGCAAAGGATCTCTTGTAAAATGCGTAGGTTCTTGATCCACTTTGAGTTGAGTTTTGTGCAGGCTGAGAGATAGGGGTTAAATTTCATTCTTCTATATATGGATTTCCATTTTTCCCAGCACCATTTGTTGAAGAGGCTATCTTTTCTCCAAGATATGTTTATAGCATCTTGTCTAGTATGAGAAAACTGTATTTATGTGTCTCTGTGTCTTCTATTTTGTTCCATTGGTCTTTTTGTCTGTTTTGGTGTCAAATGCCATGCTGTTTTTGTTACTATACACTTATTAGGTTTATTAGTACTTTTTAATAGCTTTTTTGTATTCAATTATATGAAGAAATAATACATTGTTATTCATTCTTATGTTGATAGAGATCCTGGAATGTATTTTAGCCTGGGGCTCTTATAAATACAGCTTTATAAACATTCATGAACATATCATTTGTTGGATATGCCTCTTTATTTCTCTTGGTTTTATATCCAAAGATTAATTGCTATAAGTAGACATATACTTTGTTTTAGTTGATATTGTTAAACTGTCTTAACAAAGTGGTTGAACTGGTTTATATTGGCATTGATGATATATGAGCATTCCAATATTGCTCATCCTGGCCGATGATTAGTATAAACAGTATTTTTCATTTTAGCCATGCTGGTAGATGTAAAGTAGAGTTACATATTCAACTAATGATGTTTAGCACATTTTCATGGGCTGCTGTTGTTTGAATATGGATTTTTGTGAAGACTCTTGCCCAAGTTTTATCTTTGTAAAAATTGTCTTGCATATGGTTTTTCTCCTCTTCTTGATTTAGAGGAATTATTTTTATATTCCAGAGACAAGTACTTTGTCATGTACATTTATTGTTCCTAAATCATGCAACTATTTTAATTTTTTTCTAGAAACTTGGGAGTTGTACTTCTGCATTTAGATCTATGATCCTTCTGAAATTCATTTTTTGATTATGATGTGCAGTAAGGGTCAAGGTTTATATTTTCCACACAGATAGTAATTTCCTATAGGTTTCCTATTAAAAAGAGTATTATTTTCTCCTACTCATTTGCAGTGGCAACTGTGGCATAAATAATGTATGTGTAGGTCTATTTCTGTTCTGTATTATGCCCCTTTTGTCTATTTTCCTGTCTTTACTCACTATCAAACACTTTCAACTTTCTAGTAGATGTTCAAGACAGTCTTGACTACTCTAAATCATTCTCATTTTTATTTAAATGTTGGAATCATCTTGAAAATCACCTATCTCTCAAAAAAAAAAACTTTCTAGGGTTTTGAATGCTATATCATGAAATCCATAGATGAGTTTGTTGAAAATTGACATCTTAACAACATGTCAAGCTCTCCACTCCACTCCGTGAGAACGAATAACTTCTGTATGATTTTAGTTAATAATGGTTTTCTTTTGGAGTAGAAATTTTAATGCAATTTTATTAGATTTATTTCTAGGTATTTGATGTTTTGATGCTATCTTAAATGGTATTTTTACTTTTTGAATTTTTCTTTGTATGAAACACAGTTTATTTTGTATATTGACCTGGCCAGCAGCCCTTTTGAGTTCACTTATTCATTGCAGTTTCTTGTGAATTTTCTATGATCAGGTCATTCCTTTGAATTTCTTAAGGCAACTAGTATAATGCCTTGTCTCAATGAATGCAAGTTGATTGCTTTTGCTAAAAATTTGTTATTATTATTCTTGAAATTGTATTACATATGAAAACTCCACTTAAATAATGTTATATTTTGTCATAGTATTGCTCTAGTAAACATTCAAAATATATTTAAAATTGGTCTTTTCTGGAAAAGTATAATTTTAAAAGAGCTCTATTTATTAAGCTCTATTAATAAAATGATGACTAATGTGCAACCAAACACGTATACATGTATAGCTATAACTCACAGCAAGACACTTGAAAGCCTTCAGAATCATCAAAAATCTATTGATCTCAATATTTTATTAACCTCAATTTTTATAATCTTACCATACACACTTATGAACTTGAGTCATTGCTTAATTTGGAGAATGTCCTGAATCTCTGGACTCCATTTAATTTTATTCTAAGCATTTATTAATTAGCATGCCCAATACATAAATAGTACTACTTCCAGCCAGCCTGTTGGTAATATTAGCAGAGCCTTTATTTCTCCCTCTGTGCCAAGCTTAAAATCAGATTATTTACTTAACAAGGAAGAAATACACAGATATATCTGTAATGTTGAAACTTTGACATTTAAAGGTAAATCTAGTATTAGAGAGTTCCATTAGATGTTCTAAAGTATATTCAAACTACAGTACATTCAATTTATTCTAGAATTAATGCAATCCACTTACAGCAGAGGAGAGGGATCTCTCAGAGTAAAGAGAACAATGTTTGTTTACCTGAAAATTATATTGACATATTATTTGACTAAATTCTATTTAATATGATAACATATAATCATCTGGTCCTGCAAAATGTCAGTACTCAGATTAAAGTAATTGTAGCTCTAGAACTTATAATCACATACATATTTTTTACCGTACTTGGTATAATAATTTCATGTGTGAAATGAATGAGTCCACAGTATGTCAATGTTTGAACATTTTGTTTTAATTCATTTAGCCATTGAGCCACAATCTGTGCTGTTATTACCATTATAACTCAAAAATAAGGAAATTTTAAAAAATCATAGGTTAATGTGTATTGAGAACATAACTTTCAAAATTTGTTTCAGTATAACCTTTCATATTATCTTGTTGCACCTGTACCTTATATTTGTTACCATACTGAAACAGATGCATATGCATATAATTATGCACATATTTTCAATACTGGAAAATCATTTATGGTCACGTATCAAGGGACTTGAATGCTTAACTGGGTCACATCTCAGGAAATCTTTAGAAAGTACATTTGGAACATTTTAACTGATTTTAGTTATGTAATCAAATTTTACAGATGCTACCTGATATTTTTCTTAGAATTTCTTTAGAATCACATTGCTATGTTTTTCTTGGTCACACAGTTCAAGACATGGCTAAAAGAAAAGAGTGAAGGGATGTTATAAGACTTAAGTGTTTTCCAGATTTCTTATAAAACATAGAAAGACCAAATTCCACAAAATTAGAAGAAAACTTGATTTATAGTGCAGCAAAGAAAAACCCTGGAATTTGCAGGAAAGCAAGCGAGCAAATTTGGTAACAGCTGCAAGTGAGTATGATGGACTGCTATGCCTTCGCTGGCAGTTCATCTGTTCTCTGTGCAGCTTCAGGGCAAAGCATCTCCAGCTTTTCTGCAGAAACTGGCCTTGGCGTTTTAATTGCTGAGGTGTACCCACTGGTGACCAGCTGCTGGAATTTCAAACCAGGAGCCACCCTAGTCCTTCCAAATAGTCAGGGAAAAAGTTGAGGAGAGGGAGGCTGTGCCATGACCCAAAGACTCATGGGTCCTGAGATTTCAAAGGCACCTGGAGAGAATACTTTCAAGTAGAGAAGCAAACATTTAGAATTCTCTAGAAAAAGGAAATGCCTGAGGCAGGGTTGGAGGGTTGGTGTGTGTGTGTGTGTGTGTGTGTGTGTGTGTGTGTGTGTGTGTATAATTTTTTACCTTTATTTTATTTATTTATTTTTATGTGGTGCTGAGGATCTAACCCAGGACCTCACACAGGCTAGGTGAGCGCTTTACCACTGAGCCACAATCCAAACCCCTGAAGCAGGATTCTTGAGCTTCACTTAACTGAAATCAGATGGAAGAGTGTAGCTGCAGATTAACATTAGACTTTCTCTGGGACATAAGCTGTTGGGGATGACCTTGTAGCCACCACTGATTTCACATAAACCAGTTTCCCTACTTGGATGGAATGCTGTAGGGTAAATTTGGATCCAAAGACACAGAAGTAACTACTTGCAGGAGACAGAATAGAGCTCTTACAGTGCAGTGAAAAAGCACTTGATGCCACCTCTTTTTTTTAGCTAAGTCTTTCAAATAATTTCTGAGCATAATGCTCTGCTTTCCTATCTACCCAAACTTTCATTCCTGAGCAGTTTCTTAAGCAGCTTCAGTTGCATTCTGTGATAGAGGCTACTACAACAATTTCATCTGCTGTTGTTTAATTCTGTTTAGAGGGAAGGGGAGGGGGATAGTAGGGGATAGGAAAGGTAGCAGAATGCAACAGTCATTAATATGGTATTATGCAAAAATGTGGATGTGTAACCGATGTGATTCTGCAACTTGTATTTGGGGTAAAAAATGGGAGTTCATAACCCACTTGAATCAAATGTATGGAAGATGATATGTCATGAGTTTTGTAATGTTTTGAACAACCAATAAAAAAAAAACACAATTTCATTCCTATTGGAAACTTCCATTACATGAACTTCTTGAATAGAGAAAGCTATAGCCTCACACCTTTCCCCCTGCAAAACGATAAGAACTTTACTGCCATATTAGAGGGAGTGAGTGGAAAGTTCCAAAGGGAGCCTTAGCATTCAAGAAAACTGATGAAAACAAGTCTAAGTCTTGGAACTGCAAATTCTAAGTTTTGGGTGGTGGGCAAGGAGGGAGACCCTGTAGCTTGCAAAGAAGGAGGGAAAAACAAAGGAACGAAGCAAGGCTACAGTATTCTGCTGTTCTGTTGTGCTTTGGTATGGGATTATCATGAGTGGAACTAATGTACACAATGCCCCATATATTTTGGAAGACGGTTGGGAAATAGCCTGGAAGCCAATGAAGTTTTATTAAATTAAAGTTGCCTCAACCTTAATTTTCCCTCTTTACCAAGCCCTGCAGTTAGTTGACAACTCTCAGACTCTTGTGGGACCCAAAAGTCTGGAATACACAATTGATAATCACAAAATTAATGAAGAACTGAAAATCTGAATGAAGAGTCAGTCACAAAACTAAAATTTTCTTTAATATACATGTTAACCCTATAATGAGAAAGGAATTTTGCAGTATCTTGTTGAAACTGTGAGTGAAAGTAATCCAAAAATTGTTTAGAAAATAAAGAGTGGTAAATAAATTCACTTCACAAAAAGTTTTTAACTTGTTTAGAAAGAATTTGAGAATTGTTTGGTGCCACTTCTATAAAGAACATCTACAGATGTGTCACCATTTCTGTTTTCTTTTTTTATGAGTCTCGTATCCATAAATTCAACTAACCATGGCTTGAATATATTTGGGAAGAATTATAATTTTGCCTGAATACATATGGAATTTTTTCTTGTCTATACTCCCTAAACAACACAGTAAAACAATTATTTATATAGCATTTACATTATATTAGATATAATAAGTAATCTGGAGATGATTTAAAACTCATGGGAAGATACACATAGGTTGTACACAAATTTTTATGCCATTTTATATAAGGGACTTGAGCATCCATGGATTTTGTCATCCACAGTGGAGTCCTGGAACCAATTTTCCTTGAATACTGAGGGATGACTGTACATAGTTATACATATATATGAGGTTTCCAGAAAAAAAAAAAAAAAGGGTACACAACAGTGGTATCTTCTGTGGAATGGGAATGGGATATTGGAGAAGACAGGAAATCTATCACTTTGCATTCTATATTTCTCTGCTAAATTTAAGAGAATGTTCAATTTTTTAAGTGTTAAAAATGCTGATATACATAGATTAACATATAGTGAATCCGTATTTCTATTTTTCAGAGTTAACTTTACTATGCTGGAATTTTTGCTTGCATGTTTATCTGTTTTGTTTTGTTTTTTTACTTTTAGAAAATTTACTATGTTGATTTGATAAAAGCAATGTAAGCACTACATTAAACTAGTTTTAAAAAGGCCTCACATCAAAACACAGAGAAAAACTCACATTAGACAGGTAAATCCTAATTACACATTTGTGTGGACATTTCTGAATAAAAAGATGGAAAGATTGTCGCAGTCTTGGCTGGGCACAGAATCACGAGCCACCACACACCTTGTAGATTCAAACAGCAATTCTTTATTCCGGAACTCACACCGGCCTCTACACACATGTTCTGGGGAAATCCCAGTTCTGGGCCCAAATTCACCTACTCCACGAGGCTTTTTTCCAAATACTTTCTGAATCTCAGGAGAACTCAATGGGAACTCAAGGATCCAGCGTGCCTGAGGCAGCAGGATATGCCCTATCCCCGCCCCCCCCCCAGGGTACACCTTAAACCTGGAACTTCCCTAAACCCAAGGACGGGATACTCCCTAAAACCTGATCTGCTCTAAATCCGGATCTGGTCCTTGAGCAAGGTCACCTTACTAAAGCATACATGCAATGTCCCAGCGAATATCCTCTAAGCAACATGGGGTACACTGGCAAGGAAATTTTGATGCGTCATTCCTACTTGGCAATGGCCCTCAGCAAAAGATGAATGGATGAATACATACTTATGTATAAACAGATATAATCAGATGCATCTAGTATTATACATTAAAATCATTGTGTAATTGACATTTTAATTTAGCAGAAGAATACAACTGAAGTTTTCTTTATAGATAAGATCAAATAAACTCTTTATTGTCACCTGAAGATAACTTTTCTTAAAAAAATGTAAACTTAAACTTATCCTGTTATTATTATTAGGGCTAAACTACAGTAACAAGCCCTGAATTATAGTTGCTCAAAAAAATTTTTTTTCTTATCTTTGTAAAGTTCGTTTAGTTTTCCTTTAATTTGTTGTTATAACTTTTAGGAAGCAATGACCTTTAATTGTGGTTCTTAATGAACTAGCATTCATAGTATGTCCAAACTATTTTAAATAATCCAGCTTTTCACTGCTTTTGTATATTTTTAATTCATTAATTTTCACTTAATGTCTAAAGAACATGGCTCTCATTATTGGGGAAGGAAAACTATAGAAATGGCCTGTGTATTATCAATATGGTTTGGTCTAGCAATTTGTGGATATGGCTCCCTTCTTCCAGTGAGCAAGACAGAGGGTTCAGGACTGTGCGTCTCAGACTTAAAATGCTCTTCTGATGTTTATGGTTTATGGTTCAATGGAAAAAAAAATGTAAGGATTTGTCAATAACTTATTCCAGGGATGCACATATGGAAGGATAGTAATTTTAAGGAATGGATGATGGGATCAGCTCCTACCTTTAATGTCTGATTCTGAACTCATAGTTTCCTCATCTGTTTAATAAAATATTTCCCTACATATTTTCTAAGACCACTTCAGGAGTTTGTACTATTTTGTTTTTATTTGGAATTTGCATTCATTTTTCAGTGGTGTGCTGCATAGTTGGTTGTTAATGGCTAGCCAAGATAAATATTGAGTTGGTGACATTAAGTGTTGGAATAGCAACACCTAAAATTTTATCTAAAAATTAACAAGGATTTTTTTAATCACTAATGTTATTAAATTACAAAGCTAGACATTCTAGTACAAACCAGATTTTCTCAATGCTATAAATTGCTAGTCTCCCTTTAGTACAAAAGGTCACAAAGTATATTTGCAATACTAAAATGGTGTTCACTTTCAATAGGTACATTTAATAATGTCACCAACTTTCTTATTCATGGCTAAACAAATGAGAAAGAAAAGTTTTTCAGTAAATATCATTAACTGGAACATAGTTTTGTATTAGGATTCATAGTTAGGTATATCAATTTAGGAATGTTATCAACTCTTGAAAATGGCATCCATTTATAATGGCAATCATTTCAACAAGATTTTTGTTAAATTTTACCCTTCATTGACATAGTACTTTAAAGAAGGATCTTCTAAGTCTTCTATCAAAGTCTGTTGTTTTTGAATTTGATTAAAGGAAGTAAAATATTCTTTTTTTTTCAAATACATTTTTCTTTGTAGTTTTCCTAGTCTTTATAATGTCTGGAGCAAAGAGGATTTAAATGTTATGCATAATTTAGAGTTTTTCCTGCTAATGAAATTGAGTTGCAAAGTAAATTTTTGCCATTATTAATTTATTCTTACATATGTGAAGAATTCCTAAGCAGGAATTTTTCCTGAAAATCTCAAGACCTAACTGATATCAAATACTCAATAGTGGAATGTAGTTATCAAGGATAATTATATTTAAACTTATGAATTCTAATTCGTGGAAAAATTCTACAAATGTCAAAATTACGATGTAATCTATTATTTAGCTTTATATTATTTTAAAATGTAATGAGTATTTATTGGCTCTAACTGCTTTCTTTTTGAAGTCATCTACATTGAATGTTTTATATTCATTTTAACAGGAAACCATTTTTCTACTTAGTTTTATTGAAAATCCTTAATAATTTTACAATAACTTAACAGTTTTCACACCATCATTATTTATGTCATTTTACTGTTTGAATAATAAATGTGCATCGCTACTTTAACTCACGTTTTCACAATGTAATAATGTACCTGGGAAGGTCTTCACGAATCAGATCTGACATACTACCTGTGAATGTGACACATTCTGAGAGTAGCAGAAATCCTAAGAACCACCTTGTTTATTTTACTGAGGTTATGCTGTTATTTTGATAGGAAGGTGATGTGGGAGTGTCAGAAATGACAGCAGTATAGAAACTGGGCCATTGTGCTATCAACAGGCTAAGCATGAACTTGAAGAGAAAGAGCAGATTTTGGCAGATGTTAATGCTAATGTCAGATTGGTACTACCCTTATTTCTCAAGTATGAATTATCTTATATTTTAGTAACTTGTTCAGCTTTTCAACATTATCCCCTTACTCAGCTTGTTTCACATAGGAAGTGAAATATACATTGACAATTGGGGATGGGTTTTTTAGACCCACTAAAAATATCCCATTGCTAGAGGGGGGATGACATCTCTCTGAGATCCACCTGGGAGATGATAATATGTAGAATTACTCTGATGTTTATCTCTAATCAATTCCCTTTTCTAAGTATATGAATTAAGCCAATGAAAGTCGATGGTACTTTCATTGAGATAAAGCCCCTAGTGTACCTCTATTATACTTTAAGCATCATTTAATATTTAATATTCAGGCTGTGGTGAGGGCAGTGGGAGGATCAAACAAAATTCTCTGAGAATCTCTCCTTTTGAAGAGCATAATTCTTTTTTTCTATTTTTTTATATTTTTAATATTTATTTTTTAGCTTCTTTTAGGTGGACACAATATCTTTATTTTTTATTTTTATGTGGTGTTGAGGATCAAACCCATATTTTTTTAATTTGTTTTAATTAGTTACACATGACAGTACCGTGACCTTGACATATCATACATTTGAATCACATGGGATACAATGTCTCATTTTTTTCTCATCATTTGATTATTTCAATTTTAAAATGCAACCCCTTGAAATAAAATTAACCAACCAGCATGGTTACTAACAAAGGTCAGCTACAGATATTTTCTCAGGTCAATCAGTCTGTTAGGACCAGTTATTCTGTGTCTCTGTAGTACCCCTCTAGCAGGGTCCTCGGACACCCAAAGGATTGCATAACAGTTTCCTGCCTCCTAGACTCTTCCCTGAGTGCTGGAAGCCATCTCATTGGAGAAATGATGCCTTGGTCTGGTTGGGCCTGGGTTAACAGCACCAGTTTCTGGTGCCAACATCTTTTTATTGTAAACTTTCTATGACAACAGCTACCGTCCAATCACCCCCACCTCTCTCCCCAGGGCAGCAGCCTCTGTGCCCAGGCCAGCCTTCAGGCCTGTCTCTTTCCAAAAACAGGCAGGTGGCCTTTCCCAATTCTTTAATTTTTGTGACCATGTAACTAAAATCTCTCCAAGGATGATGAGGGCGGCAGCTGCATGGTCCTTCCACAGTAACTCCTAACCTTGGTGTTTTGTTGCTGCAACTAACTAATAGCTTGTGAGGAGTATTTCCTACCCCCTGCTCCAAGCAGCTGTCTCTCACAAACTGTTGATTTCCCGATTTCTGATTTTTGCAACCACACGTGTAAGGGTGGCAAGACAGTCTCTGGGATTTCTGTTGTAGAGCTTTCACTTAAAATAAAGCAGCAACTTTCTTCATAATTAAATGAGCAAGCCTGATTTGGGTTTATATTGCAAACACTGCTGGAAGCAGAACTGAGCAGACAAGTGATAAGAACTTACACGGTGATGACTAAAAACAGTGTGCTTGTTGTTTCTCATGTCATTTCATTTTGCTTTCCAATATAATTAAAAGAAAATAACAATGTTCAGAAAATGTTTACATCATCATTAATTATCCCTGTAGTTTTTGTTTTAAAAATCTGATCCCGAGTTTTGAAATTCCTATTTAGTACAGACTTTGGAAGGATATAAAATTTAGGAACTCCGATTGCTGTCACTAAGGCGAGGGCTGTAAAGACTTGTCTCACTGAGCAGCCAGGCCTGCAGAAAGAACCTGCATCCTGCTGTGGACCGTTGTAAAGGAAACTAGCCCCACCTGTTGTTCAGATTAATTTTGTTTGCATACAGGAGGAATCTTTCACTGGAAGCTTCTCTCTGAGTAGGTGTTTTTCCCTTTCTGGGCAGCATCACAAAAATGATCTGGATCCTCTAAGAATCAGTTTAAAGGAATTTGCATCTATAAATATGTAATTTCATTGAACATTGATTAAGGAAGTAGGCTGGGACTGTTGAGTTGTATTCACAAAGCATCGCCAAGTTGGAGGATGTTTGTTTTGCCTTTGTGTTATAATTGCTGCTATCAACACTAAAGAGAAACAGTTTGCTTCCTCATTAATTTCCTATTCATGTTCTAGGGCTTCATTTACTAGCTGTTATCTCATTCAAGGCTCAGTATCCTTATTTGAGGCATTATATTAATAGCAACCTACAGGCTTGCTCTGAGGAGTGATCATATGCTGTATATAAATAACTAGTCTATTTTTTTTCACAAAATGGTATGCATTCAATAGATTTCTAGTCTTCTCCTTTTGGATGACTTAGCCTGTGACTGCTCCTAGCATTGTTCTCAAATGACTTGACTTGAATCATTAGATTTGTTTTATTTCATGGGGCCAATAGAGAAGGAAACAATGAAAACCTTACTGGGTGATGCTTTAGCACACAACCACCCCCAGAGAACTGAAAAAAAAAATGGATACACAGAGGTTTTATTTTTAAAAAATAATTCTCATAGTAAATGAGAATGGTTTCTGTTATTTTCAAAGTTTGTGATGGGGTAGGAGAGGGAGGCACATGATGGATATAGGGGTTTGTGCCAAACCTAGACATTTTAGAAAGTGATTGAATTT
This sequence comes from Spermophilus citellus, assembly GCF_964194105.1. Classification (NCBI taxonomy): domain Eukaryota; kingdom Metazoa; phylum Chordata; class Mammalia; order Rodentia; family Sciuridae; genus Spermophilus; species Spermophilus citellus. Next base: position 27,999,834 of record NC_138196.1, read on the forward strand.
AGCAAATGTTATTGAACACTTCTATGGACCAGGTACTGATTCTCACATGAATTTTCTCATCTCAGGTAAAAAGCAGACTCTTTCTAGATATTATTTTATCCCAGTACCTAGCACCAGGACAAAGACCAGAGTTCATAATTGAGTAACAGAGTATGTTTTTAGAGGAAAATAACATTTTTAAAAAATACTTATCATTATTCTCATTTGTTAATAAATTCTAAGAACTAGCCATAGCTAACTGCAAATTACTTTAGAAGTTCTAGATCCTTAGTTTATTACCTGAGCAGCTCTTGACCTATATTTTTTTTAAATTTAAATTCTTATAAATAGCTATCCAAGTCATAGATTAATTCTTTAGTGAAATTCAAAATACATCATTGTGTTCTAAAAAGATAAATATTGTCAATTTATAATTCAGGAAAGCCTCCACATGTGATTATCTATGTGAATTAAAGATAGTATTTGCTAGGTATAGGGTACCTGCTGTTTCTCTTGTTGCTATGTACTAAATGATAAATTTTAGGCCTGAGTATAAAGAGATTTATTTAGACATGGATTATTTCAGCACTGAATGTGTTTCTAAATCTTTATTAGTGCTAGGCTTTATTTAGAAAACGCTTGGACATAGAGGATGTAGGCAGAGATTTTATTTTCTTGGTGAAATAGAGGAACATTAAAAAGTGAATCCCATTTTGTCTTCTGCCTTTCTTAAATTATTTCTGTATCCACATGAATGATCTTGTTGCAAAATTCCTAGTATCTGTCAATATGTACCATCCTAAATTAACTTCCCAGTGCTAAGAAATAATCTTATAATATGGACAACATAGGTATTTAGCAACTGATCATCCAATTTGTAATTATATTTATAGGAAAAGGATAAATGCAGTGACTGAAGTTGATAAGTGAAAGTTAAAATCAGGTTTTGCATAATATATTTGTCTTTCTTCCTTCTCTTTCTCCACAAACACAACTAATGAACAGCTACATTATTTTTTTCTAATCATTTTTATTATGATATAACCCTATTCAAGACTCTTTGGTGAGGACCAATTTTAGGAAAGATAAACAACTGAAATCTGTCTCATACTTATTATGACTATCAAACTTAGACCAAAATACATGAATTAGGTTTTTAAAGCCTCTAAAAAGTAAATAGTAACAGATGAATCGAGGGAAAATCAGAACTGAAAATAAAGCAAAAGCAATCCTGAGCTTACCATGTTTTTCCTCTGGAGGTATGTGGCCTTGATAGGAAACTCTGAAGTGAACAGTGCTATGGATAGAAAAAACTCTAGGAGAAGCCCTATGGCTGAGTCTCAAAGAGTGGAAAGAGGGTCTCCTGGCATTGATAGCAATGGCAGCAGAGAACTCTCAGGTGCCTAAATCTCTCAAGAAGAGAAACTTGGTCCCAAAAGAAAAGGACTCTTTTCTTTTTCTTTTCCCTCTCTCTGTCTTCGTGTTTGGCCTCAAACATGGCTGTAGTCACGGAGTGTACAGCAAAGAAGAATGAATGAAGCCTTAGCTTTCTGTCTAGGGAATTCAAAAGAGAAGTTTTACATAATAAGAAAAAAGAAAAAAAATACACTAGGTATATTGAAAAGAAAGAGAACTTTAGGAAACCAACCACATAAAGCTTTTTTTTTTTTTTAATGAATGTCTGTGTTCACTCCCAAATTGTATAAGAATATATCATGTATAGCATTCTTAATACTTTTTGAAAGAAACTTTGATATATCACCACTCAGGTTCATACTAGTTATTGGGTACATAGTATAACAAGACTTTCGAAATAGAACTGATGTTAAAGAAGAAAATAGCAAAACAAAATGACACCAACAAAACCCAGAAAGCTGGTTAGAACTTACGGACAAAACTTTCCTGGATTAGTGACCTGGTTTGAAAACAACAACAAAACTGAAACAAGATTTACAGTTTTGTTACAAATCATCATTCAAAATATCTAGGATATAACCCCAAAGTATTCAGTATATGAATACACAAATTTAAACATATAAAAAACACAACATTAATCAACACTGAGGTGACATATTTTGGAAAACTCTAGTACTGATGTTAAAGTAGCTACTATGAAACAGTTCCAATGAGTAGGTACAAATCTCTTGAAATGACTCAAAAAGAAAGATTTCTCAACAAAGAAATAAAAGATATGCTGAAATTTCATGGTAATGTTAGAAATAAAAAGTATAATAACTAAAATAAAAATCCCATTGGAAGACTCCATGGAATGAAAATGACAGGATATGTAAATTTATAAATAGAGTCTCAGTATTGGTCAGTTTTTTGTTTTTTTTATTTTTAACCAGGACAAAATACCTAACAAAAAAGAACAACTCAGAGGAGGAAAAGTTTATGTTGTACTTACAGTTTCAGAGGCTCTGTCCATGGTTGGTCAGTTCCATTGTTCTGGGCTTGAAATGAGGCAGAACATCATGGTAGAAGGGCATAATGGACAAACGCTTCTCAGTTTATGGCAGCCAGGAAATGGGGGTGGGGAGGGAGGGAGGGAGGGAGAGAGAGAGAGAGAGAGAGAGAGAGAGAGAGAGAGAGAGAGAATATGTGCTAGGAGTAAAAAATAAAATATAATTTCCAATGGCATCCCCCTAGTGACCTACTTTCTTCAACCATACCCCACATGCCTATAATTACTACCCAGTAATACATTGAAATTATTAATTCTTCAAATGAATTAATCCATTGATTTTATCATAGCTCTCATGATCTAATTATTTTATCTCTAAATATTCTTGCATTGCCTCATGAGATTTTCAGGGGGTCATCTTGTATCCATACACCAGCAATCAGCATATAGAAGTTATTCCATATGAACAACACATTAAAGCATGATTTGAAGAAATGAGCATGGCAATATAGAAAAGTTTAACGTCCATGTCTTCGAAGATTCAGGATAGTAGAAAAGTGCAGGCACACACACACACACAATTATCCTTATATTTGGGGTAACAAGAACTAAAAACTTCCCAAATTTGCCAAGTTACATAAACGTAGAGATGCAAGATCAACAAACCCCCCAAAAAAATAAAAATGGGGAAATTCATGCCCAGAAACACCATAATCAACTTACTGAAAAGAAAAGACAAAAGAAATATTGAAAGGGAGCTTAGAAAAATGATACATTTCTTGCAAAGTATAAACTATTTAAATAACTGAAAATTTTTTGTCATATCCCACACAGGCCAAAAAGAAGTGGAGCAACATTTTCAAAGTACTGAAAAATAACAACTGTCAAGCAAAATATTACATCCAACAAAAATCTCCTTCAGGAATTAAGGCAAAATAAAGATGTTCTCAGATTTAAAACAAAACAAAACAAACCTGAGACTGTTCTAAAAGAATTGTTGAAGAAATTCTTCTGACATAAGGAACTAAACCAAAGAATAAGTTCCATGGTAGAAAAACAGAAATGGTAACTATCTGAAAAATTATAATTAGTATTATTCCTCTTTTTAGTACTTTAAAATTCATGACATTCAAAAATAAAAATCATGGAATTATCTGATGCAAGTTTCTTGGAATATGGGGATGTAATTCATATGTCCATTATAGATAAAAGAGGAAGGAGAAAGGAACCTACATGTTGATGATAGGGAAGATTTCTACATTCCCTGAAAAGAAAGGATTTTAATTTTAAATATAATATGAAAATTAAGCACCCCCTGGAGCAACTAGCAAATATATTTTATATGTATACAGAGATACATTCAAAAACACAATAGGTGAATTTAAATGTAATACTAAAACAGCATCCAATAATACAGAATGTCTCAGAAAAATCAAAACATAGGAACAAAAATCAGAAAGAATAGAAGCAAATAATGGAATTACAAATTAAACCTAAACATATTAATAATTATATTAAATGTAAATGGTCTAAAACAGCAATTGAGAGACTATCAAACATCAGGCGAATATATCTAATACAACAATCTGCTAGGCACAAGAAACTCACTTTGAAATAATGATGTGTTTATTAAGCAAAAGAAAATTTGGGTTGCTACATCTGTATTAGAATAAGTAGATTTTAGAATAAAGAAGATAAGCAATGTTAAAGGAACAATTTACTTAGAAGACATAAGGATCTTAAGTAGGTCTATAACAGAGCTTCAGATACATAAAAGCTGACAGAACTGAAAGAACAAAGTTGTATTCATAATTGGAATTGAAATATCAGTAGTATTCTCTGATGATTTGACAGACCTAGAAAACATAAAATTTTTACAATGTAGAAGAACTGAAGAAAAAAAACAACCAAGTGAATATAATTGACATTTTTGAACATTCTGTTCCCAAACAATAAAATACACATTCTTTTTAATTGCACATGGAACGTTCATTAGTAGACATCATTCTAATTCATAAAACAAGTTTCATAGAGTTGAAATCACACAAAGTCTGTTCTTCATTCATAATGGTATTAAATTGTGAATCAGTGACATAAAATGCCAGGGGAAACTTTCCAAACACAGTTTGAAATTCAACAGCACACTTCTAAATACTCTATGGTCAAAGAAGATGTACCAAAGAAAATAAATGATTTTGAACTAATAAAAATGAAAATATAACATATCAAATTTGTGTAATCCTTACAAAGAAATACTTAGAGAAAACATACTATGTAATAAATCAACTCCTCAAAGTCAGTAATCTATATCCACTTTAAGAACTTAAAGAAGAACAAGAACCCCAAAACACAAAGCAATCAGAAGAAAAAATAAGCTAGAGTAGAAATCAGTAAAAATTGAAAACAAAAAAAAAAAAAATAGAGAAAAAAATAACAAAACCAAAAGCTGGTTCTTGGAATAGATCAACAAAATTGATAAACCTCTAGCAAGACTGGCTGACATGATGCATTTCTAACTCCTTAGGGTCTCCTTCACTTAGTTTTCTTTATTCCTTGAAGTTCCAAGCGATCATGTATTATCTCACCAGTACTCAGTATTTGAGACCAGCAGTATAATAGAGCTATTACTTGGCAGATGTGATTGGTTACAATTTGACCTTATTCATCAAAGGCACTTTGGGTTTTCTGGGGATCACTGTTTTCATCTGTGAAATTTTGAGACTTCTGTGGGCAAGGAGGAATTTCATCCTATTGACATTTTGAGCAGTTTTCCATGATTCCAGTAACCCTGTGATGACAGCAGCTGGGAGTATTTTATTCCAGAAGAAACATGGTTGAAAGGAGATTAAAATCATTTATATAAATGGTGAACAGTTGTTTGTATCTTACAAAGGATACATGAAAAGGAAATACTCATCAGTTCTACTAAGAATTAAGTAGTACTAAAGAATTTCCTACTGAAATGCATGTTTATTTTGCTGGTCAACTTGGCTGAGGGTAGTAATGGAGACATTCTTTACATCTCTTTAAGAGAAGGATAGTCTTTTTGTTTTTTGATAAACAGATAAGACTGTATGTATTTTCTATGTACAACATGATGCCTTGAAGTATGTATGTATTATGGAATGACTAAAGGTAGGTAACTAACATATAACTTCTCTCACATAGTTAGAATTTTGTGGTTACAATACTTTATATCCATTCCCTAAGAATATATAGTCACCATGTTGTACAATGATCTCTTGAATTTATCCCTCTTATTTGGCTGAAATTTTGTATCACTTGACCAATATCTCCAGCATCTCCTTTCAACCAACCCAGCCCCTGTTAAGCACTATTCTGTTCTCTATTTCTATGAGATCAACTTTTTTAGATTCCACATGAGAGAAGGCAATATTTATCTTTCTCCACCTGGCTGATTTCACTTAACATAAGGTCTTCTGGGTTCATTCCCATTATCTCAAATGACAAGATTTTTCTTCTATTTATGGCCAAATAACATTGCTCTCTATGTGTGTATATGTGTGTATGAGAGAGAGAGAAAATGTAATATATAGAATATGTATATTATATTCATAATCATACACACACATACTACATTTTCATTATCCATTCATCCATCAATGGATACCTACATTGATTAGGTATCTTGGCTATTATGAACAATGTTCAATGAACATGGGATTGCAGATACCTCTTCAACATACTAATGTCATTTCCTTTGGATAAACACCCAGTAGCAGATTGGCTAAATCATGTAGCGGTTCCATTTTTAATTTATTGTGAAACCTCCACACTGTTTGTCTTAATGGCTATAGTAATTTATATTCTCATGAACAGTATTCCAGGTTTCCCTTTTGCCCACATCCTCACCAACTCTTATTATCTTTTCCCTTTCTAATCAGAGTCATTCTTTCAGGTGGGAGGTGATATCTCATTGTGGTTTTTAATTTGCATTCCCCAGGTGATAAGTGATATTGAATATTTTTTCATAAACCTGTTGGCCATCTGTCTTCTTTTGAAGACATGTATGTTCAGGTCTTTTGCCCATTTGTTTTAAATCAGGTTAATTGTTTTCTTGCTATTGAATTGTTTGAGTTCCATATATATTGTGGATATTAACCCTTTATCAGATGTGGATATGCAAATATTTTCTCTCATTGGATAGATTCTTAACTGAAATAGCTTAAGACAGGCTTGACAGAGGTTTGACAGAGTGTTCTGTAGCTCCATTGGGAATTCTGGGTGCTTATTTCAGGATCAGACTGCTTTTCTCCAGGTCAATATTTAAAGAACTTGGTGATGCAAAGCTTTTTCTCTTGAGATGAGAAGCAGCTTCTCTTCCATTAATGATCTGAATTTAACATTGGATCACTTAGGGCAAGATTCATTTGCAAAATATTTGCTCAGCTTTAATGCTACAAAAGTCTCTACAAAGTTAAGGGAACCCTGAGAAATGGATTATTCATGCGACTCTGCAAAGCTTGGTATCAGACATAATCTGTTTTTAATCCTTCCCTAAGCATTGGCATTCTGAACTTATAAAAATTTTGTGACATATATTAAGTATATGCCATGCAATTATGATCAGACTCCAGTCATCTAAGATCCCTGTTCTTTCTATGGGAATTTAAAGACCTGGTAAAAACAAATGGTAAAAAAATGCCCAGAAACCCTAACTCTTCCCCCCCCCCACCTCCCACCCCCATTAAGCTTCTGGCTAATTTCTGACAAGATGTCACAGATTTAATTAGTTTTAGATTAAATAGCAGCTTGAGAAAAAATTATCATATTTTCATTACCATTAGAAAGAAGTCTTCAAACTGAATTTTGACATGAAATGATATTTAATAGCAAGTATTTATAATTGATATATCCTAAATAATTTGGAATAGAAAATTCAATATTTTATTTTCTTTAAAAGGAAATTGGGTGAATGTGTCTAGAATATCAGAAGAAACAAATTCAAGAGGGAGATTCTGAAAGATGGTTTTGGATTCTATATGCCTTTACTAAGATAGAGAAAATTATAATTTATAATCCAAGTCATGAACTATAATGGAGAATTTATGAGATGAAGTGTCATTGCAGACCCTCTAATCAGCTTGCATCTGTCTCTACATCTCTTGTAATCAGCTCTCAGTCTTCTCAGGGCTATATCATATTTACAACAGAGAGAGGTAGCTTGGGATCCAAAGTTTATCAGTTATAATATGAATGAGGTAATGGTAAATGCATCTTAGAGGATTCCTCCATGAAAACCTTATTGGAGAAGAGAGCTTGGATTTAGTTAGGAATATAGATTATATAGATTACAGAGAGTCCCTTTATTGTGAAGCTAAGGTATTATCTAGGTTACCATATATTGTATAAACTAAATAAGGAGTTAGCATATAGTAAACTGTTGTGTGATAATGTGCTTCATAAGGCAGCAAGAAAAGAAATATTTAAGGGAAAAATGAAAAGGCATTAGGTCAGTCAGTACCTGTTTACACTAAGAAAACAAGACAAACAGATAAAATGTGTTTTCCTTGCTGTTGATTTTTTAAAAAAAAAGCATCAAGGAAGTTGCTGGAAGGTAGTATGTCTAACTTCTATGAGATCACTCTTTCAATGAGCTATGATTTTATTATGCCTTAGGAGCCCCACTGCAAAGTGGTATTTTGTCACATCTGATATTCCAGGGATTTCTTTTACTCATATAATACTAACAAGTAGTATTTTAAAATCATAGGGGGTAAGAATGGTGCTTACTGATTGAAAAATGAAACCCAAAGTGGTTAGCAAGTCTATCTTTAACAAGTGTGCTTAGAAATGCCTACAATCTTTCCCTTTCCCCCAAAACACCCCCACAGGTTCTTTTAAACACTTCTTCCACACACACCATACAGTTGAGAGTTGTCTCTTTGCTGAAGAGCAAACTGTGTGCAGACCACATGACCTCAGCCACCTTCATTGTCCCCAATGCTCAAAGCTAATTCTCTAGTGGCCAGTCATTTGTAAGCTTGCCAAGAACTTTTGTCATGGCCTTGTTTGAAAAAGAGAAGATGTTATCTATGGGGAATTTGATGTGGGGTGAACAAAGCAGTGAACAGTGAAGTCAAAAGTGCATGATGCAGGCAGAAACCAAGATAACCATCATGGACCATGAGTTAAGCTGAAATTGTATAAAAGCAGAAACTATGAGTGTGACTTAGAATGGCCAATCTATAATGTAGAGGAAAGCTGTGCAGATTAGAAAATAAGAAAGCCAGAGTAGAGTAGGTTTGAGTATACTTGAGGAGTAGATTAATCCATAAATTCTTTGCCTTTAGTGTTATATTCTAGAGCTTTCATTTAAGAATAAGAAGAAACACACTACAATCTCAACCACATAAAATGGGATATTGTAGAAGTATATGTATATGCACAACCTGGATGCACATATCCAACTAAGCTGCTTGTGACTGGATGATTTTGTTCTTTGCTTGTGTTTTTATTTTTCCTGTAATGCACATATTAGCTTATAAAAATGAAAGCTATTTTAAAAAGCTGTAAAAAATTTATGGGAGATGATGGTTCTGTTGGATAAGTATAATATGGGATTCCTCTGTATTCTCCATTGTGAAATTCTCAAAGCCTCATTACACCTATGAGAAAAGGAGCTGCACTGTGTTTTCATTCACACATTCCTTTTTCTGTTCTCTCTTTTTTAAAAAAAGTAAATGTATTTTCTAGAATGAACATAAAAGAATGCATTTGTTTATATATTAAAATACCTATTGACTACCAATGTAACACTTTCTGTCAGATCTAATGCTAATTCCAGTCTGTCCAGACAGGATTCACGGACCCTACTAGGAACAGTTCACCATCTTGTGGTAGGAGACAGAGAAGTGAACAGAGAATATAGTCTCCAGAGTGTTGCATGCTTTGTTAATGATAAAAGCAGGGTGCTGTGGGAACTTGGTGAAAGGTGTCTAACTCAGTCTAGCAATGGTGGGGAGAAGTAGGTATGGAAGTTTTCTCAAAGAATTGTGCTTGAGCAGAATCATAACTTGTCAGCAAATGGGCAAGGTGAAGGCCAAAGAGAGATGCATATATAAAAGCTCTCAGGGAGAAAGAGAATAAGATTTCAGGAATTGAAAAATTTGTTTCACTTTCCCTGGTCCACAGGATGTGAGAGAAGGAATGATGGGAAATTGGTTGGGAGTAGGAAGAGAGATTCAGAAGCAAGGATCAGGACATAATCTGGACTTGACCTGGGCAGCATAGGATTTTAAGTGAAAGAGAAATACGTTCATATTTGCAGTGGGGAGTTGGAGAAGTAGTCATTCTGGAGAGATATTAAAGAGTAGAATGTACTGGGCTTTGCAAGCTTGGCACCTTGATTTTTGCACTGGCATCTCAGTCAATTGAAGCAGTATGAAACATGGGAAGAAGAGTAATTCTTATCAATAGAATGCAAATGGCTTTCAGGGGTTAAGATGAGGTGTCTGTGAGATAGGCACTTTAGGGACATGGTGTCCTGTTAGGAAGTAGGATACAAATAGGAATGGGACATTGGAGAGAATTCCAGGATAGAATATCAGTTTCCATCCCTGTGGCAGTCATGTCGCTAGTACTATGGTCTGAATATTTGTTTTCCCCCAAATTATATGTTGAAACCTAATCACCAGGTATTAGATAGTTGAGATTTTGGGAGATGAGAATGTACTATTTATGATCTAAGGGGTAGGTCCTTACCAGACATTAAGTTATCCTGTAGCTTCATTTTGGATTTCTCAGGCTCCAGAACTGGAGGCATACATTTTTGTTGTTAATAAGCTACCAAATTGATGGTGTTTCATTCTAACAGCCTAAATGGATTAAGACCATCCTGTATTTGGTTAACTTTGTACTACACACCTAACTCAAGTTCTTTATAGTTTCAAATCTATAAAAAGAGATTAGGAAATATTTACCCAGTATACAGATTTAAGTGTCTATATTCTGGCAAGTTGCATGGTCCAGAAATCTGATTTTGAGTAGGCAAACAGAATTACAGCAAATTCTGTATCATTTGGAAATGTGGAAAATGAGAACACTTTGTTTACTTTGCTTTGGTGCTCAACAGAGAGCATTAACTCTAATAGTTTACTGCAAAAAAAAATGAAAAATCCTAAATCACAGTCAATTTGCCATAACTTTAATAGCTGTGTTCCATCATATTCCTATGGATAGCGTGCTCATTATAAACAGTATGAGACTCAGAAGTTCTCCATACACATTCATATTAAGTGCATATTGATCCCCATATTAGATTTGGTTGATTTAGGTAGCTATAGTTCATGACCCCCCGGCAGTAAACACAGAACAGACTTTCTTAAAAGTAAAACAGTTTGTTTAATGTACATAAGAAAATCATTTAATAATGGAAACATAGGCACTGATAAATGCTAGTTCACTTTAGAGACCACATAAACTGCTAGGGATATGGATTGACTGGTCGACTGAACTGAATATCAAAAAATGATGCTCCGAGGATGCTGATTATACACATTTGACCAAAAGACGTGTGACAGTAGTGTGACTTTTATGCTTGCTTGCTATGAATCCTCAGGGCTGAGCATAATGCCTGGCAGATACACGTTTCACAAACATGTTGAATGAGTAAAAGGGTATTTACACAAGTAGTTAAGTATTAAGGATAAAATTAATAAGAAGAGTTCCAGGAACTGTGGGGGCTCTATTCCCTGTGTGACTCAGTGGCTCAACTTTGTGTAATAATTTCAGCGGTAGAATTGAACTGAACAGCCAGGATGAGGGGGTCATGTTTTAGGGTTCAAGCCTCTTTTCATCATGAAAGCTGCTGGGTGGCCTCTGAGATAATGTGGTTAGTTATCAAACATGTCAGCTAATACCACAGAGAGACCATATGTATTAAAAGTGACAGACATAATAAAGGTCAAAGATTAAAGGTGAATTGCAAAGGGATTTTGACTCCATCTCTGTTGTTTCAGTGGTTTCTGGTAGGTTGTATACATGAACAGAAAGAATTATGAGGAATCATGGTGAGCATAAGGTCTCAGGCTGCCTCCCATTTTTTTCCACATTGAACTAAAAATACTTTAAAAGCTGTGATAAGTTTTTGTATATCTATGTTATTTGTGGGATTGCACAAATAAATTTGAAGTGTTCTCCAGTTTCTTGTTAACTTTTATTTAATCTAATTTGTTTCTGTTTACAAAAATAGTATAGATTCGTGATAGCAAATTAATGAATAAAAACACTAACATAGAAAGTTAAAATACTGTGAAATACCACACCCCAAATATGACCATGTGTGTTATACATTCCCCCACGTATAATTGAAGATGTTTTTAGCCCTTAATCAGATACAAATAACTATTAGAAAACCTCTTTTGTGCCCAGCACTTTATAGTACACCATAGTATATACAGAAATTTCCCGTGTGGCCATGGAAATAGTATATAAACATAAGGAGACTATAGAGGTGCTATTCCATGTCAAGAATTCTAATAAAGTGCTATCCTGTGCAGGGATACTTAGAGCCTATGGTGTGGTTGTGAGTCCTTTGAGTGCAGTGGTCCACATCTTTATCTTTGCATCCCCGAGGATATTAGCTAAAACTTTCAACTAGCACTTTGAATAAATGAATGCTTTTCAAATGAAGGATCAATTGCTTGTGACAATAAATGCAATAAGAATTACTCAAGAGAGGTTCTGGGTGTGACCTGCACTTAGTAATAGAAGCTTTAAGCTCCATGGATGCACAAATCCCTATATCAATAACATTTTGCAAGTCATAAAGATGATGAACTTTGGAAATTACATGCAAAACAAAGTTTGGAAGTTTCATTCTACTCTATGAATTATCTACTGGTTGTGCTATTTGGGGCTTTTGCTGTTGTACAAGTCAATACTACCCTATAGCAACTAACTAACTAATTAAGGGAAAAAGTAATTAGAAACACTCTGACATATCAAGAAATTAGTGTCACCTACCCTGAGGTTTCATTTTTACTTTACTATAATCTCTGTTTCAAGAAGACCTGCACTCAGGTGTTTCCTGGCTCAGAACCACTATTTCCCTTGCAAAGCAGATTTATTTATAAAAGAGGTCTCAGTTCTCATTAGCTTATTGAAATGTTGTTTTTCTTCCTCAAAAGTTTTGTCATAAAGACACAATCCATGATAATTTTGAGGCAAAATTTGTGTTTGTGTAATATTTGAATTCCATCGATTTAAAAAAAAATCTGTCTCTATATATTTCAATATCTATTTAATGCCCTAATTGCAAGAATTTTCTCTTTGACACTGGGGAGCTCAACTCAAAATTAAGTCATTTCCCCTGGGAATAAGTATAATATAACAGGTCTATCATATGCTTAAGGGACTTGACTAAACTCTGTCCCACTCTGTTTCTTTAAATGTAATTCTATTGAAAAGCTAGATGCTGTTTTAGAGATTACAGTAAGGCAAAACATTTCTCAGAAGACAAATATAGAAGAATGTAAAGTTACTCTAACCATATTTGGAAAATTATACAATCTGAGTCTATCATTTTTCTCTTCCCCTTCTCCTCCCTTGTCACAAAACCAATGCTTGTTGCATGCAGGCTACATATTTTGACATGTTTTCCTGCTTAAAAAGCAGTGTACTCATTCATGGGTGTGCTAGAGACTAGGAGATCTGCCTGGGGGATGGCTGCCTAGACAGAGCCTGTAAGGTGGTGTCCTTAGTGATATGATCCAGGACGATGTTCCCTCAGCACACTTCAAGCAGAAAATTGTGACTTTGTTAGCAGACTGCATAAGGGTGGGTCCATCTCTCAGAATCAGATTTATGTTAGCATAGTTCACATATTACACTAAATATCAACCAGAACGCCAAGATTTTTTTGTTTACAATGAGAAATGTAACTGTTAAATAGGCTGTGTGCTCAAGTCAACGACGACTCTCAGAATCCTCCCTCCCCACAGACAAGCAGCATGGGAATCCACATTATAATCAGAATGCCAGATGATCAATTTATAATGAGAAATGCATCTGCCTGATGAGCATATACTGGAGTTAGCCTGACAAATTCATTCTCTCCCTGTAGATTAGTGGCATGGGATGCCAAATGTTCTGAAAGTTGTTAGAGACTATGAATTCAAAACAATGGGAATAAGTTAGTCTTACGTTTTGCTTTCCAACTAAGATGGCTTTGGCATTCTACCTCTACCACAGTGGGCTAGCCAAGAAAACTATATTGCTTAAGTTCAAAGTGGGTAATTCGGTGTTTGCCTTTTCTTTTTCTTTGTTTTTCTTAACCAACCTCTCTCCAAAAAGGGCTTGATACAATCAATTAGGCTTTTGCCTGTCACACTATTGATTCATCCATTCTCAATCATATTTCAGCCCTGAAGCCCCACGATTACTTCCCTATAATCTTTATTGATGTTTAGAGTATTTCCAAATGCTCAAATCAAATATGCTTAGTTTATTGGTCTAACCTACATTTGTTTAATCATATCCTTTACTTTCAAATCCTATAAATCAACTTGTAACAACCCCTGGCTCTGAAAATATCCTTTTTTTTTTTCCTTTTTACTCTGTTTTCCAAATTGGCACAATGATGACTTTCAGGGAAGAGAATAATGTTCTCTGTGCCTAGTATATAGTATAGAAATGAAAGTAGACTTACTTAGAAAAAATACAAAAAGAAATTTCAAAAAAATATTTCAAACTAGATTCTCTTGTCTTAAAGATAATAAAGAGATGGTTGAAGGAACGGGGATATTTTCAGCATTAATGAGTAGAATAACTTCCAACATTGCCTGGGTTTACTTGTGGAATGGGTCTAGAATCTTCTCCTATCTTCTACCACACAACTGGAGACATAAAAATGCTCACCCTATTCTGAGTGCCCACCTCCAGAGATGTCAAATCCTTCACAAATGGTTAACTTTAGGGTAATCACACTCTCTGTCTCATGAGCAAACATGATCAATTTTTTTATAACCCAATGTGACAAATATTTATAACTTGTATGAATATCTCTTTACAGAATATGTATGTTTATGTGCAAAGATTAATATAATGTGGAATTCTGAAGGTGCAGTTGTATAAGAACATTCCCCATACTGGGGCAGGGCCCTGGGGCTTTACATGGAGTCCTGTCTGTTTGAACTTCACAAAAGTTCAAAGGTTTGCACATGGCCTAGAACGGTAAACATTTGTCCTAAAGCCATTTTTCAGTTTCTGACTTCACTTGTGATTTAATTGTCACCTCATTAATATGGGCCACTGGGTACAAATTTGTCAAAACAAATACTTCAAGAGGACTGTGTGAAACGGTTCATGGTTAGGGATTTTTACCACTCCTGTCTCTAACCCCTTCCTCCATGTTTCTTCCAACTTCAAGAGACTGGTTTCATAAACATGCCCTGTCCTCTGGGTCAGTGGGTTAAGGATCAGTTCAGTGCTTTTGAACTTTTCACTTTTTTCTGTGTAAATATAAGCTAAGTACTTACTGGATCTAAAACTAAAAAGTATAGGAAGATAAAGGACCTTGTTGGAATAGTGAAAGGAACAAAGTGTCTTGATGGCTCCTTGATTTGTCTTTCTGGGATTTTTACCTTCCTTTTAGTAAGTAACACCTCACCCTTAGGATTCCACAATTTATGTCCTTTGGAGTTTTTGCATTTAAAAGAAATAAAGACACAGACAATGATTGTACCTAACCCAGACTACTGAATCACTGATCATGAAATTTTATAGGGGAAGAAGAAAAATTTAAGAAACTAAAAATCGTATATAACTCAAGGGAAGTGCCTATGGGTAAAGGACATATGTGTACAAAAGTTTCATGCAGTCTATAAAATAAATAAAAGAGCACTCAATAACTGCTATGAAAAGTATTACATATGCAAATACATGTTGGCTTTTTATCCAGGTGTTCCATAACAATACACACATGAAGTGGTACTTAAGTGTCTGCTGAGGAAAAGCAAGATTCTTCTCCTGCCCCATATGCCTAGAGAAGTCTTGAATTTAATTTTAATTTCTAAAAATCTACTGGTTCTTGTCTAATAGAAAGCTCAATAATTTCTGGCCTTTTTAGATTTAGACAATTCACTCTGCAATGTGAAAGATGGGATTTTGGTCATTTGTATTTGACTACTCTCCTATTAATCTTCTTCTACTAATGTAACTGTAATAGAACTGTAAGCTGTAAGCCATTTTCTTCCTGTTAATATGCAACATTATCTCTTTATTCCCTGCAAGATGAAATGCGGATCTTACTCTCATGAACTTTCCCCAATTTTTCCTCTCTTATTTTAGGTCCTACTCTGCCAACCTGTCTTTTTCTTGTGGATTGTTGATATTAGAAATGTATGCTAAAAATTCAAGTCTTTGCCCAAAGGTTAATTTTAAAAGTAAAGCAATAAATAACATTTACATTATTGTGACTATATAAATATCATTTAATATCAGGTCAAGAAGTTAAGATTACACACACACACACACACACACACACACACACAACACATTAAGGAACCCATGTCATGACCTCTAGTTCACTGAAAAGATTCCTAGCATTCAAGTTCAAATCAGTGACATTGGCTTAAAATTAAATACTTCTAGTCCGTCCCCTCATGAAATCTCTTTCTGAGAGTTTTCCTTTTTTTTCTGGTCCACACGAGACTCATAGATCCTAGATCTGCCCACAGAGCTGACAACCTGGGTTTCATTTTATTCTTCTTGATTAAATCCTGTTTTAATATCTTCCTATTTCTTGGCTTAAACTTTCATTTTATTGTAGTATATCCTATAGTAACTTCCTAAAGAAAAGTAAATAGGAGATAAATGTCCTGGTTCTTGCACTCTCTCAAAGTTCTATGATGCTTTGGCTGAGTATAAAATTCTAGGATTTAGGAGTTTTCCTTTTAGACTTTGGAAGGTCTATTGCATTATTCCATCTTTTCCTTTCCTGTCCTGCCTGGTCCTTCCCTCCTTTCTCTTCTATTCCCTTCCTTTCTTTTTCCCTTTGTGGTGCTAGGAATCCAACCCAAGGCCTCCTTTCTGCTAGGCAAGCACTCTACTACTGATCTACGCTCTAAGCCCCAGACTTGTTTCTTCTTTTTCTCTTGAAAAGCTTTTGGGATCATCTATCATATTAGGTATTTAAATATATTCAGTGATACGCTTGATCTTTGTGTACTTATGATGATCTGTAATCAGTGAGACTTCTTACTCTGTAGATTAGTGGATTCTTTCAGCAAAAACAAGTTTATTTTAATTATTTCTTTAATAATTTCTCCTTCGGTTACACATCACATTTTTACATACTGCCATATTAGTGACTGTTGTATTCTGCTACCTTTCCTATCCTCTACTATCCCCCCTCCTCTCCCCTCCCATCTTCTCTCTCTACCCCATCTACTGTAATTCATTTCCCTCCATGTTTGTTATCCCATTCCCCTCATAACCTCTTATATATAATTTTGTAAAACAATGAGGGTCTCCCTCCATTTCCATGTGATTTCCCTTTTTTTTTTCCCTTTCCCTCCCGCCTCATGTCTCTGTTTAATGTTAAACTTTTCTTCCTGCTCTTCCTCCCTATTCTGTTCTTAGTTGCTCTCATTATATCAAAGAAGACATGTGTAACCGTTGTGATTCTGCAATCTGTATTTGGGGTAAAAATGGGAGTTCATAACCCACTTGATTCTAATGTATGAAATATGATTTGTCAAGAGCTTTGTAATGTTGTGAACATCCAATAATAAAAAAAAAATAAGGATTTTTTTCCTCTTCCCACATTTTTTACTGGCACTTCTAGCTGTAGAGATGAGATTTGTTGTTAAAAATAAATAATAATTCTTAATACTAAAAAAAAAATAATAATAATAATTTCTCCTTCACTTTCTTTCTTCTCTTTCTAAGTTGGACTCCAGAGTTTCCTTTCTCATAATTTCTGTTGTTATATTTTAGTCCATACTTTGGAGAACCCTTTAGATATATCTTTAATTTCTCTACTGTTTATTTTAACAACCATACTTTTAGTTGCCGACTACTCTTTCTTGCTCTTCATTTTCCTTGAAAGGAGTTTTGTTTTACTTTTGGTAGTAATAACTTCTTCAGTATGTTTCAGTTTTTTTCCTGTTTCTTAAATTATCTCTGTTTTGGCCTGCCAATCTTATTCCTAATTCACAACTCTGCTAGATTTCCTAACATATTTGATATGCTTTCAAGTTTCAAGCTTTCTTTCAAGTTTCTGTCCTGAATGGGAATCCTAGGAATAGGGGAAACAGGGGAGGGTGAATACTATCACCTTGTGGTTGTAAGTTGTGATTTGGTGTCAATGGGTACCGTGATTTGGATACAGTGTGAGTATGTCCCCCAGAGATTCATGTGTTGGAAGCTTGGTCCCATTGTGTTGATGTTAGAAGATGAACCTATAAGAGGAAAACCCCAATGGGAAGTTTTTTAGATCATTGGGGGTGTGCACTCAAGAGGAATTAAGGTAGTTCTCATGAGATACAGTTAGTTCTTTTAATAGTGAGTTGTCATAAACAGCAAGCCTTACCCCTGCGTGCTCTCTGGCTTCCTGTCTTACCACCCTATCTCTCTCTCTCACACAAGTTCCTGCCATAATGCTGTCTTCCATGAGTTTATACAGCCCTGGGGGCCCTGTAAGACCCAAGCAGATGTAAACACCATGCTCATGAATTTCCAAAATGGTGAAATAATTAATTTCATGTCTTTATTAAATATCTAGCCTTGAGTCTCTTGGTATAGAAATGGTAAACAACAAATGCAATGAGTCTTTACTATAAGAGAATGTGAAAAATGTTATTCTCATATGCCAACAACTAACTAAAGCTTTTTTTTCCCCCTATGAACTTGTTCAATTTTTAAGGGAAGAACTACCTTTAGTTTTCTGTTTGTTTGAATGGTTGACTACTTGATTGATTTTTGGAATTAGGGCATGGTTTATTATTATTTTCTTGAAACTAGTTCAACTGTTTCCTGAGGTCTAGGATTAAGGCAATGGACTGAATAGGAGAACAGAATATGTAGCTCTTTCATATATGGAACTTACATTTGGTTTTGTCTTCACCCCTTTCACTTCTGTCTTTAGATATCCTGAAGTTGCTTTGTAAAATTCATCAGTTTGGGGGTTACCTTGTAACATATGTTAAACTGTAGATTCTTCTGCCAGTTAACTTTAAAGAAGGCAATAAACAGTATTAACATTATTGTGAGCATACAAATATCATTTAATACTAGGTCAAGAAGTGTGTTAGTAATACTCCCCCACCACCCACTTTTAGGGACTAGCATCATAAACTTCCAGTCTTCTACCTGTATTGCCACCATACCAATACCTACCCTTCTATCCTGTTATGCACTTACTCCTTTCTGTCTTTTATATTTATGCTATTTAAGTAGTACATTTATATACTACTTATATACTATATTTATAATATAATTAGAAATGATATAAGGATTTACTATATACATATTTAGTAGGACACCCGAATGCCTTCTGGAAATACAATTGCTTAGCTAAAGCTAAGTCTATAAATTAATGAAAGGAAACTGCATTGTTAATCTTTGCACATGAGGTGTTCCTCCAAAAACTCATGTGTTATGCAATGCAAAAATGTCCAGAGGTGAAATAATTAGATTATGAGAGCTGTAACTTAATCAGTGGATTAATTCATTAAGCAGATTAATAATTTGAATGGACTGCTGGGTGGTAGCAGGCAGGTGGAGGGTTGCTAGAGGAACTATGTCACGGGGGATGTTCCCTTGGGGATTATATTATCCTGGGCTTCTTGCACGCGAGCTCTCTCTGCTTCCTGGCTGTTATGAACTGAGCGGCTTTTCTCTACCATTCCTTTCCACCATGATGTTCTGCCTCACTTGGGCCAAGAACAATGGAATCAGCTGGCCATGGACTAAGCCTCTGAAACTATGAGCCCAAAATAAACTTTTCCTCCTCCAAGTTGTTCTTGTCGAGTATTTTCATCTCAGTGACAAAAACCTGACTAACACATGCTTCTTTTGGTTTTAAGTGTTTGAAGTACTCTTTAAAGCACCATACCAATAGTTAATTACTACTACATTTACTTCTGATATTGTACTACCTCTGAGGGTATAATAAATTTCTCATTCCTGGAATTCCTCTTGCCTTGCACACCTATTTCCCAACACGTCAGTTTGCTCTCACTTTGGTTTCTGAGCTTTCTTTACCCATCTGACAAGTCCCCATTTTCTCCAAGATACTGCAACAATTGCAGATAATTCCAGGTTTTTCCCCCTTTCTCTTGTAATCTCTGAAAATGTTTATACTGGTTTGTCATATACAGCATTGTGCACCATATACCCTTCCCTGTTGACATTTCAAATTTAGCAGTGTGGATAACCATGCAGTATAGTAGACTTAAGGCTCCCAGTTGGCTTCTGTTTGCTGACTTGCTTTTCTTTTTTTTCTCCTGTCACAACTAAGAAAGCTACCTCTAAATTCATTTGTTTTTGGTGAATGCTCACAGCTAGGTTAGATAAGGAAGGAGTTATAGCAAGTAGATGTTGGCTAGGTAAACTTTTGGAAGAGTCTTACCTTATAGAAGAGGGTATAGAAACTACTTCTGTAGCAAGTTCTCTACCAAGGTATAAATATGAGCCACATTCTGTGTCATTTTAAAATGTAAATTGCAGGGAGAAATTATAAAAAAGTGAAATCTAGCCCAGAGAAAAACAGGAGGAGGTTACAGAGGAGAAGTAGAATTCCTGAAAAATGATGTTACATGACAGACACACAGGTACCCAAGAGGATGTGAAATTCTGAAAGCCTCTTATCCAGGTATAAGGCACGAATTACCCCCTCAGTTCATGCACTTTTGAAGCATGTCACTTGGAAGAAGAGCAAGTGATGGTAGACAGTTTTACTGTTTTGTGCAATGATCTTTTAAGAAGGAAAGGTCTTTTCTGAGATATTTTGTGTTCACTTATGCATTTGTCATAAAATTTGCTTGTCAGGCTGTGTGTGTGTATGTCACCCGAACCTTTCTTTAGAGCAGAGCCTGCTTCACTGTGGGAAGAAAGATACTTTAGGGGTGTCATTCAGATGGACAGAAAGAAGTCTTCCTGGGTTTGTCTTGCTTCTGAGTAGATAGGATCTTCAAAGTTTTGGAAATAAATTAAGAAGTGTTTCTTCAGACTTCAAACGTGGGGGAAACTGATGTTGTCTAAATTTATACAGATTTCCAGGATTATCTGTATAAATCTGCTAGGGATTCCACTCCTTTGAATAATCTCATACCCTCGTGGAGTGTTCAATAGATGGTTATTGCCAGGACTAGTGAGGGCTGTCTGTAATATTCAAGAGTCTATCACATAGAGGGGAGTGTCTTTTTCTTAAAATTCTCTCAAGTATCTACTCCATGAATTCTAGCCAAGGAAAATAAATGCCATTGATCCAGTTCAGAGACACATCTTCTCTGCTGCTCTGGGTCAAGAATGGTGCCTGGCCTGATACCATTCACTTTCCATTTCTCTGAAGCATCCTTGATCTCGGGTTCCCCTCCACACCTCTCTTCCCTCTCCATTGCTGTTGTTTTCCTGGAATCTCCCTTTTATATTACCTCTCCTGTAATGGTTGTGATTGTTTTGCATATCTATCTCCCTGAGGTCTGGAATCATGATTTTTCTCTCTAAACATCCTGATTTCCAAATGGCCAGTACCATACAGATGAGAAGTTCAATTTCAGTTTGGTGCTGTTAAGTGTTGCAGCTTGATTAATCTTAAAAATCTTGTTTTGTAGTCAAAGGGAATAACCTACATTTCTGGAAAATGAGGAAGGCATATGAAAAATGGTGTGATTCTTGTACTGACTTTGAGTGAGTTATAAGAAATAAATTGTGAGCAAATTTTATCAAGCGTACTTGGCTACACCAAGTGTACTTTGTCCTTAATCAATTGTCTGTCTGTTAAAGATAACACTTGGCAGATGGAGCCTATCTGTCTTACAACTTGATGGTTCATCACCTTGAGAGCCCAACAAGTCACTTTATGTCCATCACAGAGGCCATGTGTCCTTGGGGCATGCATGATTCTCTGTGGCACTCAGGTTTCTGAACTAAAGACTGGAGATGGCATCTGTCTCTCAGTTGTATTTGAGAAGAGAAATGTTTTCTTCTGTCAATTTTGGAAGTGCTGATTAAATGGTGATCCCTTTCCTCTCTCACTGCTTGGCTGTATGTCCATCTAAATGATCCCCTCAAATCATTCTTTAGGTTTCATTAAAAGAACTGTGCTGCTTCTTTATATTTAATGCAGACATAATTTGCATTAGTTTCATCTAACTAGTTTGATAACCTCTTTAATGAAAAATTCCTGATTGCAGTTATATTATCTTCTGGAACCCCCCCAGAGCTGAAATTGCTCTAATTTTTGATACTATAAATTAGGCTAAGATGAATTCCTTTGAGAACAGTATTTTTTTATGGAATGTCTGGGGGGAAAAAAACACTATGCCTGAAAGATGTGAGAAAAGAATGCTGTTCTGTATGTAACGGAAGCTATGATTTTTGGCATTTTTTGTTTAGGCAACTGTAAAAATGTAAACATTCTTTAATTATTTTCAGTTGTCAGATTGATGTTTCTTACAAGTGTAATTCCAGGTTGAACCAATTCAAAAGATGAACACCTCTAGGTTGATTATCAATGCCAAAAGTTTTTTTCTTCACATGAGGAAAAGCATCCGAGATGAAAACAAAATTATGTAAGCTTCACTGAGTATCATTGAAGTCAAAAACAGTGATATAAAACACAGAAAAGAATTCCAGAAGAAAACAGCTGCAACTAATGCATCTGGAGAGAGTTCCATAAAAATGATGCTTAGAGAAAGAAAAGACATTTTGAGTGATCAGCTTGGTAGTGTGACCAATGCTTGATGGAAGGATTCCACATTAGTGGTCATTAGTAAGGGGTAAGTTGGACAGTATAAGATATTGTTCAAAGTGGTGCAAATGAAAGGGGGGCATTCTTAACAATTATCCTGGGATAACTGACTTAAAACAGAGACTATCTTGGGAAAACCAGGATGTATGGTCCACTTGGCAATAGTTCAGTCATTATGCATCTGTGTTATAAATGCCAAATAATATCTTCTAATGAAAGGAACATTTAGCTAAGAAAAACTGCACTGAAAATATTTTTAAAAGTTGTGAAGACTCATTAGTCATGTTTTAATTTAGGATATTTAAGGAAGAGAACCTAATCCCTTCAATAATTAAGAGGGACACACAATGGAAACAGAAAGATTCTTATTACTTCCAGTTTTGGGGGGATACATAACATGCCCAGAGGCCACACACAGAGGGTTTGGGATCAGATACAGAGAAATCATGGGCTGGGTACATCTAATTTTTTAAAAAAAAAATATTTTTTAGTTGTTGATGGACCTTTATTTTATTTATTTGTATGTGGTGCTGGGAATCAAACCCAGAGCCTCACACATGCTAAGGAAGCGCTCCACCACTGAACCACAACCCCAGCCCCCCTCCCCCGGCCTCCATCTACTTTTATTGTGAAAAAGGTGGCGAATATAAGGATCAGGGGATCATGGTAGAGATTTAGCAGTTTAAAGTAAACAGGAACAAAATTTGAAACAAACTGACCTGAAACTGACCTGAAAACTCTTGCTAGCAAGGAGGTGTTATCTTGAAATCTGACTGACTCCCAAGGCTAGGTATGAGGGTTTGGGGCCAGAACTACCTGACCTTGACTACAGGGACAGAAATGGGAAATTATCTTCTAAGTTAGATGAACAAACAAAAAGCATGCTGAGGAGACAAAAAACTATGACTCTAGATCAAGGTAGAAAAGATGTTCTGGACAGGTGCAAGAAAGTATTTCTTTGGAGAGAGGGAAATGTGTGGCAAAACACTTTTAAGGTCCAGTGTTTTTCAGGTTCTCTCTGGCTGTTAAAATCATCTGTCCCTTACACTGCCATTGGATTGGTGGCATCAGCTGGCCTCACCTCAGTGATGACTTAGCAGATGACTCTGGAGCCTCACAGTGTTGCTGCTCTTGAGCTGTCCAAGTAGGAGAAATTCAACCACCAGCATGCACAGCAGGCAGCAGATCCCAACCTCATGGAATTTCTTAACTTATTACTGAAATCTGTGATTAATAGTTTGGTAATAGAACACTTATTGACTAACAAATGTGTAGATTATCAAGAAGAATAATTATTTTCTAAGATCGGATTGGAAATGTTCTTAGCCTTTTGGGGGGAGTGGATCACATACATGTAAGGTCCTGCCAGCTTCTCTGTCCTGTGTGTGACAGCTCTTAAACCACTTAAACCACTAGTTTAAGAGCTGTTAATGAAAAAACAACAGTGTAAAATTTTATGCACCTCTTAAATAAGAACCGTATATTAAGCGTACACTTTAAGTACATTTAATATACGGTACTTATTTAAGAGATGCATAAAATTTTACACTGAAACACCACAATAACAGATGGGGAAAACAAAATTCTATGGAAAAAAAATTGACTTGAAAAAATATTTAAAAAGATGTATATAATGTAACCAAAGTTAAGGGGAAAATGAAATTAGGGGTCTTGAGTTTTAATGTTTGTCTTTCTGTTAACTTGCTTTATCACTATGTGCAAGTTAGATGTGCTTGTATTAAGAGAGATGAAAATGCTCATGATTATTCCCAGGCTGCTCCTGCTACTTCAATGATCATTCTCATGAAGCAAAGTGCTTCAGATGAGAAGGGACTCATAGCCACAGACTTTTGGACTCTGAGAGTGAGACTCAACATTGGAGCAGGTTGCCAGGCATTTGACTCTACAAAAGAGTCCTATTTAGATGTGAGGTATCCCCTGCCAAAATGAATTTGTAAGGAAAAGTAAGAAAGTATAGAGATGAAATGGTTGGCTCATGAGAGCATTAACCCTAATCAGTGGATTGATCCATTGATATGGATTAACTGGGTAGCAAGTAGAGGCAGATGAGGAATGGCTGGAGGAGAAATGGGGACATATATTTTGTCCCAGATGTGGAGCTCTCTCTGCTTCCTGTCGTGTCCTGAACTGCTTTCCTCCATCAGGCCCTTCTGCCATAATGTTCTACCTCACTTGGACCCAGGGCACTGTATTCTGCTGTTCATGGACTAAACTTCTCAAGTCGTGAACCCCAAATAAACTTTCCCTCCTTGTTCTTATCATGTCTTTGTCATAGCAATGAAAAATCTGACTGAAACAACTCTTTACATACCTCCACATTCAGAAGGTTGGGATATCTCACTTGAACAAAGATTGATCTTCCAAATATTAAACTATGTCTTCTGTACTACCCATCAAAGATTACTGAGGAAATGTGGAACTTTATTTGTACACTGGTTAAACGACTCTAAAGAGAAAAAATTACATTATCATCTCATCAGGATTTAGTCTGACAAATTTTGCAGAAGCTGTTAAAAATGAAAGCACCTAGATGCATTTCTTTGTACATTGTACCCATTGTCACCTTTTTTTCAATGCTTGTATAGTTTCCCAGAACAAAATCTAACCTTCAAGATGAGTCATTTGTTCCCAAACTTAAATTTTACTGATACACCCTCCTTGGATTCCCTTCCCTTGCTGAACTTGTTTTCTAAGAAGGGGATGGCATGGTTGGTGTAATGATCTTTGTTCTGTGAGTCAGAAAGCCTGGGTTCTAGTCGTTAATTAACTTTGTGGTGTTGTGAAAAATTAACTAACTTCTACAGTTTCATCTTTTAAAAAGTATATAAGATAGGCTTCGAGCTAAAATTTGTTAATACTCCAAGACCTTCAGATATTTTATCTCAGGGTCATCATGGGCATGATAGGACAGATGAATGATTGCAAAGCTAGTTATCATAATGAGGTGAAGGAACATGAACAGGATGTCAGACTTAATGTGGGAAATAAAACCAGAGAATGTATCCCAAATCAGACATTGTGTTAGCATGGGATGAGGTGGCAAGGATGACAGATCCAACAAAGAGTGCACAAGGGGTGCTGGGCTATTCTCAAACAAAAAAGTGGTCTCAGTGAGTAGAAAAGCAGAGGGACTAGCAGAGTGGAGGAGAGGAAGTCATCATATTTCATTGCTAGAGGGAGTCTTTGAGAGGTAGGAACTCTGATGTCTGAATGGCCTTACCCCTCTTGGGGTAAAAGAAATAGTTTTCTGCATAAATTCCACATGCATTCTGCCCTCTATTTGCTTCTTCAAATGGGCTTTGTATCATGTTGGCAGCAGTGGAGGCCTGCCACATTGTTACTGACACCCAGGTGTGCCCTTTAATTGTATCCCTTTAGCTTTAGCTTTAATTGTATTGCTGTAGCTACCAAGGTAGATCCCAGTACTATTGCAGGTCCCATCCAAATGACATCATTGAGAATCTTCTTCATTACTATGGGTTGGGACCCTGATTGAGATCTATTGTAATAATGTACTGTTTGTCTTAGTGCAGGATGCATGTGTGCGATGAACCATGAAGAGGATGGCATTTGTGAGAAATGGTATTGAGAAATCTCTCTAGCTTAATAGGTAGGAAGTAAAGCCAAAGTGCATGTAGACGGTCAGATGTTATTTCCTTAACGAATGGTGAAGGGGTCTTCAGAAACCATCTGACTATAGACATCAGACCTATTACCAGAACTGTGTTTACTGGAATTCTGCAAGAGTTCAAAGTAGATTTGTCTGAGTTTGACACACAATCCCCTGTAGCAAGACAAAGATCTGTAGATGAATCATATGTTTTGGATATCCTGTTGGGAAGGAAGGAGGTGAGAGCCAAATTGGAATAAAGCATATTTTTATGAGCTGATGATGAATATTCTTGCATCTGAATTTTAGGGGACCCAATATGACAGTTGCAGTGAAGCACCTACACAGAATCTGCTTGAAATCTAGAGCTGTGCCTTTGTTTGCATCATCTCCCCGGAGGTAGGGTGTGGAGAAACTTTCTACCCTGAAGGTCTGTGCATAAAATGGAACTATCTAGCATTGATTATTGACCTGGGTATCAGAAATCAAGACTCTGTGGTTGAAATGCTGTAATGTGGGGAAACATTCCTGAAGAAAAGGACACTTTATGGAGCCACCAGGGTAGCCTAAATCCTGACAGTGAACTGGGCCCTTCCTATAAGTGGAAGGATGCTCATGACCTTACAATAAAAGCTAATCCATAAGAAAACATAAGGATGCAGAAACCTTGGATTGGGGTTGTTGTTGAGTGTTGAAAGCAGTACTCAAGCCACCTGGGGAGATCTTTCATCTTAGCATGTCTTTCTTAGGTTCTTCTGCAAGTGGGCTTGAGGATCTCAGTCCTGGTTGATATTCTTGTTATACCTCCTCAATCCTAACAGTATGTTGTGCCCACACATCTTTCTCTACAAAAGATTTAGATATAGGACTATTTCTAGAGCAGTGCATTCATGATAGAGCACTCTGGGTAGTTTCCAGTTGGGCATTAGTAAGACAATCCTATGACTCTACTCAAATACTGTCAGTGCTTAAGATGCCAGATAGAAAGGAATTCACTTGGGAAGCTCTCATAAGCATCAAACCACAGTGGAAATTGCAGATTGTTATTTAGGTAATAAATAGGTAATAAGAACATACCATATGCCAGCTATTGATCTAGATATGGAACTTCAACTGGTAACCAGATAGACACCAAATCCACCATTGGGGAGTTTTAAATCAAGTTTTTCAAAGTCAAACAGTCTGGTTTCTACTGATTTTCACACTGATGCCTTAGAAAAATTACTTGAATTTTTCTGAATGTCAATTTCCTCACATATAAAATGGTCATTATAATCCTGCTCCACAAGACTCCCAATTAGGTGACATAATATCTTTAAAGTATCTGATAAAGTATCTAACAATAGCTGGCAAATGCTTAATCATCAGAGTAATTTTAACTATAGAAATTTGGACTCAATAGAAAAGTACTGTATTGACTTCTCTTCTCCATAAAGGGTATCATTATCCACCCAGTAACTCAATCCTGATTTCAATTCCTCAACTTCTTTTACTTTCTCTCTCCAACCTATCAATAAGTCCTACTATCAACTTCAAATACATCTCAAATCCATTCATCTTTTTCTGTCCCCATCTGTAATGCCCTAACCTGAGCTATAGACTAGTGCAAAAGCCCTGAACTGGTCTCCCTGTCTGTACTCTTGTCTTCTTTATAACACATTCTATGTGAAACAGCAGCCCAAGGGATATTTTTACAGCATACATCATATCACAAGGGCCTCTTGCCTGAAAGTGTCCTTCAACTTAAATCTGAAGTTGACACTGTAGCCAGATCTCTCATTCTCTTCCATTTCTTCTCATACTCACGTGTAAATTCTGCTTCCTCCCACTCACCCAGCCTCACTCTGCCCTCAGTCCCAGCACACACCAAGCTCTGTGCCACCTTGAGGCCATCGCACCTGCTGCTCTCTCTGCCTGTGACTGCTCTCTATACTCTTTGTGACGCCCCTCCTTCTTACCCTTCCACTCTCAGCCTTACCTGAAGCAGCCTACTCTCTGGCCCAGCCTCCTCTATAGCAGTTGTCACCATTTGTTTGCGTTTGTTTACTTGTTTTATCTCATTCATTGGCCACCATGAGGGTAAAATTCTGAACTTTCACATTCATTTTGGAATGCCTGATGCTTGGCTTGTTGGAAGGCATTTATTTATTTTGAAATAAATGATACTTTATAGTAGATAATTGCAGATGACATGATTGGTCACTTTTTAAACTCCACAGTGACATAATATTCATTTTTTTAAAGATTAGCCTTTGATTCATATGTGAAGGAGCTTTCA
Source organism: Spermophilus citellus (assembly GCF_964194105.1). NCBI lineage: Eukaryota > Metazoa > Chordata > Mammalia > Rodentia > Sciuridae > Spermophilus > Spermophilus citellus. Next base: position 28,028,065 of record NC_138196.1, read on the forward strand.
AAATTTGGGGTGATTTTTTCAATTTTATTTTTTCCCTTATTTTTTGTTGCTTCTTTTTAGTTATATATGACAGTAGAATCCATTTTGACCTAATTATAAAAGCATGAGGTATATCTTGTTCTAATTCAGTCTCCAATACCTCCCCTTCACTCACCTCCCTCTACCCTTGCTTCCTTCCCTCTATTCTACTGATCTTTCTGTCATTTACAATTTTGGGGGGAGGGTGTTACCAGGGATTGAACTCAGGGCACTTGATCACTGAGCCACATCCCAAGCCCTATTTCATATTTTATTTAGAGGCAGGTCTTACTGAGTTGCTTAGTGCTTCACTTCTGCTGAGGCTGGCTTGGAACTTGCAATCCTTCTGCCTCAGCCTCCCCAACTCCTGGGATTATAGGCATGTGCCACTGTGCCCGGTCAATTGTATTTTTTTTTAAATTAATTTCTTGTGGATGTACATGATGGTGAAATTCACTGAGGTATATTCATATATGTACACAGGAAAGTTATGTCAGATTCATTCTAGTGTCTTTCCTTTTTCCTATTTCTGCTTTCTTCCCTTTAGTCTCATTTGTTCCTCTGAATTTCTATTCTTTTTTTTATCCCCTTCCCATTATGGATTGGCTTCTACATGGCAGAGAAATCACTTGACCTTTGGCTTTTGGGGGTTGGCTTATTTCACTTAGCTTGTTAGTCTCCAGATTCATCCATTTACAGGCAAATATCATAAAGTCGTTTTTTATGGCTGAATAATACTCCATTATGTATATATACCACATTTTCTTTATCCATCCATGTGTCACAGGGCACCTAAGTTGTGTCATGTGTCACAGGCACCTTAGGTTTTATGAATTGTGCTGCTATAAAAATGAATGAGGCCATGTTACTATAATAAGATGATTTTTAATCCTTTGGGTATATACCAAGGAGTGGGATAACTAGGTCAAATGGCAGTTCCATTCCTAGTTTTTTAAGGAATCTCCATACTGCTTTTGAGGGTGGTTGTACCAAATTGTAGTTCCACCAACAATGTATGAGTGTATCATTTTCCCCACATCCTTTACAACATTGATTGTTTTCTTGTTGAATGCTCTAGTTCTAAAGACCTCCCAAGGGAAGTCCTGGCATCTCTCTGTGAAATGATGCTGTATTGTCAGTCCTGCACATCTGCATTCTGGATTAGCATGTTCCTTCCTTCTGTGCCACTAATGAGGTGGTTTAAAGCAATTTGCAACATGTCATTATGAGTTAATATTCCTCATATAGCAAGGGAAGTGTGGGTAGTAGAATCAGGAAGTCTCAGTTTTTTTTTCATGATAATACCTCTTGAAAAATATGCACAGGGAAAAAGCATTCTTGAGCAATACTGTTTGAGCTCAGCTCTGCACTTGATGTGACTTGGCTATTTAAACTCTGATCTCTGAAGTAGTTTGGCAATTTCATTTGGTCATTCATGTAATATGAGTCTTTAATAAATGGCAACTAGTTAAATTTCAGGTAAACACCAGGTGGTTAGTTAGGTGATAGAAGGTCTATAAGGGCATGGCTAGCTTCACCTAAGATTCTTTGAGGGTAAAGAGAATGAGAGGAAAACCAGAGTCCTTTCTTTGCCAAGTTCTTACACCTTCTTTTCTCAGGTAAAAGGTATGCCACATGCAAATAATTTATCCTGCAATTAAACAGTAAGTAGAATGTGGCTTTCACCAATGAATAAACTCCATCCAGGTGCCATAAGACTGAAGAAATCATAAAATTTATTTATTTATTTATTTATTTAATACATGACAATAATGGAATGCATTACATTCATAATTATCCATTCACTGCACAATTTTTCATAACTCTGTACGTAAAGTATGTTCATGGCAAATTATGCCATTATACATAAGCTCTCTTCTTGATTTTTTTTTTGCATTACAGTTCTTTGAGATCATGAGTTAGCACTTTTCAATAAAGAATTGCCAAAATACAAAAGAACACCAGATAACCAATTAAGCTCCTGATGAAAGAAAGGCCCTTCATGGTTCCGTTTCATTTGGGGTGTCTTTAGTTTCTTTGGGGAAAATAAAGTTCTAAACTACTCTGGAAGTTTAATGTAGGGTGATGCCAAGGTAATTACCCACCTCAGCCCCATTTCTAGAAGCATTCTTTATCACCCTGTGGCCCTAATGAAAGAAAAGCAAATGTTTCAGCTTCCTGGTGTTGTATCTTTTCACTTGAAATTGTAAAGTACCTTTCTTCAAACTCCTTTAATTGTTCTTACAAAGGATTGGTGTGAAAACCATAGGTTAAAATTATTTACTAATAATCATCAGAATACCTAACTTGTTTTAAACTATTCTTTCAGATTTCAACTGGCAACATGTCTAAGTGAGAGGGCAAATAATGTAATTGCTAATTTGGGAGATTTATTTTAAAGTGAGTCCAAATTTCAATTTCTCAATACCCTATTGGCTTAGTGGAAAATAAATACTTTTTAACTGACCATGCTGTTTTCAGAAAACTAAGTAGCTCCCTATTGACAATGATGACAATCTACATAGCTCTGTCCCCTCCACTTACTGTAATTTCAAAATGTTTGCCGATGTTTTCTGGTCCTTGTTCATTTCTATTACTAACATCTGTTGCTGTGTGAAGGGAAATTTTGAATGAACAGATGAAACCTTCCTAAACTAGCTATTGTCCTAAATATGATGTCTGACATTGGGTCTGGAAAACAATTCAGTCAAAGGGATAGCCTGAGGATATTTTTAGGAAGTTGGACCTTTAGGGAAATTAATACTAAGGCAGTTCTGCTTTCCATCTCTGTAAATATTCATTTAAGAGACACATGCATCTATTTAGCATCTCTTTTTTCCACTCCTACCCCTCGAGTGTGCCACATCATTCCATATCTTGTCCATGGAGCATTATGCAGAAGCTGGAGGCAAAAGATCACTAATGCAACCTTTCCATTTGGTCCTGTAATTTTTATGCACAGAGCTTCACAGAATTTCATTTCAGGTTAATAAGAGGAATTTAGAACTGAGGAGAAAGCTTAAGCTCTGCCAAAATATACCAAGGATTACTAAACTTGGATGTAGAAAATAGAACACAAATATAAAAATGGAAAAGTCCTGCCGGATTTCTCAGTAGCAGACTTCATCCTTCAAAAGCAGAATCCCATCCCTCTCTTCTTAATGGCATAATTCCTTATCATGTCATTATAACATAAATGCTCCATTTTTACGCATCTCTCTGCTGAAGCCTAATTGAGTGTCTGGAAGGCAGATGATACGTCTAATACCATCTTTGTTTCAGAGAAGAGAAATCAGAGACAGAAAACTATAGCTACTCTCTAGAGAAAACATATCTAAGCATTTGCTAGCAGTTATTTAGGCTGCATCTATGTAATTCCACACATAAGGATAAATGTCAGCTGTTCATTGAATGATCCAGGTGTTTCCAATACACAGTTGGTTATTTTTGGTATATAATACATTCAGATAATTTAAATTTAAATTTTTCATTTGGAGTTTTATCACTATGCAGGAAATCATAGATTAGAAAGATTTTCCTTTTTCATGTCCTGCCTATTTCATTCATCAGGTTCTTTTACATACTGTTGTGCACATTTGGAATAAATAATATTTCATCCCAAATCAAGGTGGATGACTTATTAAATAGAAGATATTACAAAAAAGCTTAAAACATTGCACAAATCTCACCAAAGACATCCTTCAGAAAGTGAAGTAAGACAACCAAGGTTCTCAACTAAAGTCACCAAAATGTTATTGTTAAGAATAAGTTAATAATAACTCCACAGTTATTACTGTAGCTCTTCTGAGAGGCATTACACTGGACCAGAGATGCTGGGTATGAAGTAATACTTTATTTGATGGCCTCTCGGGGTCCTCAATATGGGCCTGCATTCTTTCCTGTAATAGACAGATATTATCTACTTTTGAGGGATTTTGTATTCTTTCCAACAGTCAGATGTCATCTTATAGAAGTTTGAGTCTCATGTTTAAAGAAGAATCCATAAGATTCTAATTGCAGACCAAAAGATACAGCTTTAATAAAATGGCTGTTATGCTTTGGATCTGGAATGCCCCCGAAAAGCTCATGTGTTAGGCAGCATATCAGTGTTAAGAGGTGGAATGACTGGATCACCAGGGCTGCAAGCTCATCAGTAGATTAATCCTTTTGATGGATTCATAATTTGAATGGAATACTGGGTGGTAACTATAGGGACATGGGGTAAGGCTGGAGAAAGTAGGTCACTGGGGGCATGACCTTGGGAACTATATCTGTGCCTGGCTCCCCTCCACCCCTTCTCTTTCCTTCCCAGCTGCTATGAGCTAACATCTTTCCTCTGCCATACCCTTCTGCCCAGATGTTTGTGGCTCGGAGCCAACTAACTATGGACTGAACTTCTTAAACCAAGAGCCCAAACTCAATGTTTCCTACTCTAAGTTGTTTTTGTCAGGTATTTTGTTTAGAGCAATGAAAAGCTGACTAACACAGTGGTCCCATGAATCTTGTATAGATTTTCCTTTTGTCTTTCTGTAAATAGAATTGTGTTCTTGAAGGCCTCTAAGTCTTTGTTGTCTTGCTCATGAGACACAGGACTGTGGGTGTGTGTCAGGGTAGGTCTGTCTGAGAATTATGGTATTGAGTTTATTAGCCATATGCCTTTCTTCTGTCTGGTTTATTGATAAATGAAAAGTAATTCAGGACATGTAATCTCATGATAGAAATGGTAGTAGGGAGATGGGAATAAACATTGTAGATTTCTTTCACTGTCATATTTGTAAACATGCTTAATGGTATTTATGAACAAATTATTGATTGCCATTCATCAAACTCTTTTTCCTCATAATAAATATGAACTATCACGAGATACAATAGTTATAATTTTTTAAATATTTGAAAGGCATAGGTAGGTAGTAGGTAAAACAACGTCTCTAGATTCAAATGGCTGAAGTTCTGGTTTGAAATGTGTTACTTTGTACTGTGTCTCTAATGAAATTCCTTTTGTTTCTTCATCTATAAAACAGGGGTGATAATACTAACTACCTCTTGGAGTTGTTGTGAGTCATTCAAATGAGTTACCATATGTAATATGCTAGAAAGCTCCTAGCTGAAGTAAGTTCCATGTGTTAAGTCTTTGAATAAAATCAGAGCTCTGGAAGAGATACTCTGTAAAGACAACCTTAAACATTGATATCCTTTTGTATAGTTCAAGTTAAGTGTTTTTGTCCACATGTTTGTTTGCTTGTGACACATTTAAGATAAAATTAGATCATTTAGGTAAAATACTTCCAGGAACAACCATGTGGATGGGAAGTCTACCTGTGTCTTGTACCAAATTGTTACGACAGAAACCCTAAGACTGATTTGAAAAACATTCTGAGTATTATTTGAATAATTTGCTTTGCAAAGAAATACATATATTGGTTTCTGGTGGTAAAATTAATAGAATATTACATATAGATGGTACTAAAGAGTAAAAAATACTTATGCAATTTGTCCTAGGTGAACCTATGAAATTGTCTAGAACCTAGGCCTAGGTTCTGATCTTATTGTAACATTCTTTCCATAATATTGTAGTTGAACTTAATGAATAGAAGTAAATACGCACTCTTTTAAATTTTTCCAGGTATATAACAAGCATAAATGTTAATATCCACTTACCTAAGTTAGATGATAGATATTAACAGTACTTAATAGATAGATATTAACAGTACCTAAGTTAGATGATAGATATTACAGTCCCTGGCACATAGTAGGAGCAATAAATACAATAACTAAAGATTAATTGAATTAATCATATGATTGCAAATAACTTTCATTTTCTTATTTTAAGGCATTTTAAACCTTTCTTTTAGGCGCATATGAATTTTTATGCTGATCACATATTACTTATGAAATAAAAAATGAACCCAGTAAAATAAAATACAAGAACTAACATTAAAATATCCCATAAAGTAGCTTTGAAAAGGTAGTTTTACATGGAGTGTAAAACTTTTTTCTTTCCTTTCTTTTTGGTACTGGGGATTATTGAACCTAGGGCACTTAACCACTGAACCACATCACCAACCGTTTTTAGTATTTTACTTAGAGACAGGGACTTGTTGAGTTGCTTAGGGCCTCACTAAGTTGCTGAGGCTGGCTTTGAACTTGCAATCCTCCTGCTTCAGACTCCAAAGCTGCTGGGATAACAGGTGTGTACCATACCACCTGGCTAAAACTTCTGATATTAAGAACTTTGAGGAGCCAAATGCAGATGTAATATGCTAGATGAAGTGAACAAACTTAAGCTTTTGATGAAAGCAAATCCAAATGCTCAGGTTTCTCTATTAAAATTGGTAAGCAGTTTGATGTATAACGAGGGGGAGCTGAACGAGGAACATTGTGAGGCTTGGCTCATGTGGATATAGAACCAGTTCCTTTCTATGGGGACTGAGTGCTTTTAGGTTCTGTCAAAGAGCCTGATGGGAAACAATAATGGAGCTCTTCCAACTCATTCAGAAATCACTAGAACACTTTCCACTTCAGTCTGAATTGGTTATGCTATTCTGATCCTCGTCTCTGTTACCAATGAGAAAACAGCAATAGCAAAAAAAAAAAAAAATATATATCCCTTCTAAGCAAGCAATAGATAAGACTCTGGGAGGACCCAATTTGACATATGCAATTGCTATGAGGCATCCCTAATATTTATAGAAGAATCTAATGCTCAGTTCTGCCAGCTCTAATGTAACTGGACCATGTGAAACAGAACCTTTCTAAATTTATGAATGTATTAATTTTACCAGACTGAGCCTTCTTTATTAACTTTTTTCCACTTCTAAGGAAAAGGAAAGAAAACACACTCCAATTTTTTTCTACCTCCATCCCACTCTTCTCACCGATATAACCTCCCTTATGTTTAATTCTGTGAATTACATTCCAACTCGCCAAAACTAAGAAAGTGAATTAATATTAACTTGTTCCGTTCAGCTGAGGGCTTCCTCCAGCTGGCTAAGGCTATCCTGCATGTATGGATTCTGTCAGCAGGGTTGAAACAAGATATTAACTGGCAGTTATTCATTAATTTCCAACAAGAACAATGACTTGACTATGTGTCAACCATTTCTGAAACATTTTGACTCACATTTTTTACGTTGATTAGAGCTAGGCTTAAAAACCGGGACAAACACATGGGAGGAAGCAAGAAGTACCAGTTATGCTGATTAGTGTTGTACGGCTAAAACTAAAACTAATGGATTCAACACAGAATGTTTATGCATGTGGAATGAAACACACACCCACACCCCTACACACACATGCAGCTAAGCATACTCAACATTTGCATTTCCTTCTAAAGCTACCTCTAAGAGTATTTGTGGTTATTGTTATCTTTATCTCCTCATAATTTGCTTAAAAAGTAATGCTGATATTACAATTATTCTCTTTGCAGAAGAGAATGAGTAAAACAATAATTAACTGAACAAAAGCAACATCTAGGTACTGCAAAATTTCATAAAAAAATATTTCTGTTAATTTTCACAGCAACTCTTATGAAGTAAATAATATTATCTCAATGTACAGATGTGGAAAGTAAGACTAATTAACCTGCCTAAATCAAAGTGGCAGAGCTAAGACAAGAATTCAAGTTCCCTTTTCTCCAATTTAGTATACTTTCCTGAGCAAATGTAAATGTTCTTAAAAAATAATGAATACATAATGGCAGGATTCATATCCATTGGACCGAAATTTGTGCCAGAATTACAGTGTTTACCTGAAGTAAAATATGCTCATAAACAGAATGGGAAGTGCAGCTGGTGCTTACATCTGGGATGATTAACTGGCATATACAGTATTTTCTCCCGATTGCATTGCAAAATGAATGCAGCAAAACCTCAGAGCAATGGGTTTGTTCCCACGTGGGACAAAGTGATCAGAATGATAGAGCAGGGAAATGCGGCATGTGGGAATAATGTGTCACAAGTTCATTATATATTTATGGTAATTCTTGAGAAAATTTTCAGTGTCTACACAGTTCAACATTTGAGAAGCTCTATGTTGCATGCATACAAACCTATATATAAATATATACTTCAATGAAAAAATATATAGTTTTAATGGAACAAACACAGCAAAGGGGACAAGATTCAGGGCTGAGAGAAAAACACATGGAAACAAAAAAGAATGAAATACCTACATTTCTTGAACAAGTGCAAAACGCATCTACTTGGCAATGGCTACAACCGCTTTTTTAAAACCACTACTATAGAGCATGCTCTGCAATGTTTCTCCTACTTGTAAAAAAAGAATTTTCTCTCTTATTTGTCCAGTCTTAGTGGGGAATAAAAGAATTTTCAACATGATGATGAGTTTCACATCTGACTCTTAAGATTCTGTTGAAAGAAAGGATCTCAGAAGCAAGATGTTAAAAAAAAAGAGCATCCCTAACCATCCTCCAAGGAAAAGCTGAAGCTACAGAGCAGGAGGGCCCCAGGTCATGTCTTTTCATTTAGATCAGCCTTTACCAGAAGCAGAGTTACTGTACCTAAGCTCAGATTATGATAGTCATGCTAGAAGAGACTTATAGAAATAGTCATAGAAATGAGTGTGGGGTATTAGGATAGATTCAGTTTTTAATTACATAAATGTGAACTAATCTTCCCACTTAACCATCCTTATAGAGTAGGTTCCACAAAATCAAGTACAACAGCAAAGATCCCAAGGGTTGTTTCTATAATCAGTAGATAAGAATGGAGGCACTACCATGGTCTATGATAGGACACATTAATCAGGGTTCTTGAGAGAAACAGAACCAGTTATATGTTTATATATGTATGAATGATTTATTTTAAGGAACTGACTTGCATAGTAATGACAAGTCCAAAATCTACAGCGTGGGCAGGTTGGGGACTCCGGGAAGATCTAGCATTGCAATTCAAGTTTGTAGACTTTCTACTGGCAGAATTCCCTTTTGTTTCAGGGGAGGTCAGTTTTTTTGTGTTATTTGTGCCTTCTACTTATTGAATGAGGCCCACCACACCAGAGAAAACAATCCGATCTACTTTAAGTTCACTGATTTAAAAGTAAATATCAACATCCTCACAGAAACACTCAGAATGTTTGATGAAATTTCTAGGCACTGTGACCCAGCCAGGTTAGCACATAACAGTGACCATCATACATTCACTTGCCAGTATGTCTCTTTTTCCACCATTCCTAATTTCCAAATGCAGGCATATTCTGAGGAACTGATGGTTAGCATTTCAACATATATATTTTGGGGATACACAGTTCGGTGCACACCTTGTGGGCTTTCCTTTTCCATTTGGCAAAGATAATTGGAAAAAGAGGGAAGTTCTCTTTTGTTTATTTCAATCTCCCACACATCTAACCTTTAATAAGAGAAGAGGATGAGGCTCAGAATAAGGACTGAGGGTGCTCCACATGATCCAAATAGCTCCAGAACTGGACAAGGGAAAGCATAGCTTAGTGGAGTAGAAAGTTAACAGTAAATACTTTAAGTTTATGGCTGGGACATCTTTCTTGGGGGTACAGAGTTGAATCAGCAGGAAGAGCTGTGGTTTCAGTCTTAGGAATATGGCATGCCACTCAGAAACGAATACAGATATTCATAACTGCATGCTATTATCTATTGAAATGCAGTATATTCTTGGTTTCTTAGGATTAGACTATTTCTACCTAAGGCAACATAGACACCATACCATCTGAGAGCCTCTCGCAAATCTGACTTGGAACCACAGATATCTCTTATACTTCAATGAGCAAGATCTAGGCTGGGCTCTGACAAAGGATATAGAGCTGGTGGCAGAAGCAATCTCTCTTGCAAAGAATGTAGATTACAGCAAGAGACACACATCAATGAATTAAAATCCTAGTGAAGATTCTCAAATACAATTTGAGCTTGTTGAAAAAAAAAAAACATGCTTAAGATGAGGGAAGCTGATCATCAGGACATGGCCTATCTCTTTGTACAGGTATGCCTTCAAATGGGGAATTCATATTTTCATGTCTTTTCTTAAAGAGCTACAGGGAGCTAAACCATCATCCTAGCATGTGTCTCTAGGACTTGAGGTCCAAATAGGAGCACAGGAAAGTAGCAGAAGACCACACGCCAAATATTCTTTTCCTGCTGTCAATCCTCAATCTTCCAGGAAAGTTGCTACTGCCTGGTCACACTCAGGTGCTTTTCAAATCCAAATTTAAGATCTGTTTGAAGATTCAACTTAACAGATAGAATATGGAGGATAAAATAAGCTTGCTTCCCCAGAAATCAGTTTCCCCGATGGTTCTGCATATAGTCACATTGCATATTATAAAGTCTATGTTTAACTGACACGTGAAAAAAAATTTCAATTTTCTAAAACTCAAACTGCATGCTTATCATCATTCTAGATAAATACATATGTCAACATTACCCTATCCCCAATTTCTCTTCCACTAAAAACTGAATAAAGGGCAAGTGAGTAAATAAATAAAATTGTTCAAACTGCTGACCCCCTGTCAACAAAGGTGATGTGAATTACATAAATCTGTTTTCCAGCTAGAAACATGGGCACAGAGAAGAGTATGCCTATATCATTAACACCGCTAAACCCAACATACTCAAAAACAACAGCTGTTGAAAATGCCTGGTATTGTGTATTTATGAGGACTTTTGAAAGCATACATATGCACAAAGCTGAATTACTAATACCAGGTGATGGGCAGGAAATGGAAAAGTCCAAAAGCCATGTTCTTTTCCCTAAAGCAAAGAAATGAAAACATGGCTTTACTAAAATAGAGAGGTAAAAAGGCTTCAACCAAATATCTTCAGTTAGGCTCACAATGCTACTTCTGTTGCACATTTGGAAATATATCTGGTTTGTTCCAAATTTTATATTAGAACTATATATACAATGCACTAAAAATAGAAATAAAATGCCATATACATTATAGTTCAATCAGATATTTAGAGTTGACTCTTTCCCAGTAGCCCATAATGATAACAACAAAGAAATCTCATCAACTTTTGAAGGAAATGTCTCCCAGAAAAATGACTGGGAGAATTTTTTCAAAGTGATAGAAAAAACCGAGGCATGAAAGTTACCCCCAAAGAGTACTGTGGGTGTGAGACAATATAATTGCTTTACTTTTCTTTGCATCCCTTCTCTGGAATTTCCCCCTTACCTTTTAACACATAGATAGTCCACAAAAGAAGAAAAAAAATTAAATTAAGACAAATGTGAAGTGTTCTGCCAATATAATGTCATTATTCTCATTATCCTTATAGAAACTAAAAATGGAGTACTCAGATTTTGTACTGTAACTTCCTGCTACTTACATGAGGGGACTATTTTTAGATCCATCACCCTTATTAAAGACATTCATTATGAAACTATTATCTTAGAGTTTTGGGGGAAGACTTTTCTGAGATTTCAAATGAGGTCTCAAAAGCATGATTAGAACATAGTCATTTAGTTTCCCAGTAAATGCTGATCCTTTCCAGGAATATTCTATAAATAAAGAAGCAAAGCTGGTTGTCAGTGATGTGAAGTAGCTGGGTTGGATTGTGAATATTAATGTATAAATTACAGCTTGTTTCAGTTATATACAACCAAGGCTTATGCATATTTTCCAGTGGTTTATTTGGGATACCATTTTGCATACAAACACTGGCCTAATTGAGTTTGCAAAAAAAAAAAAAAAAAACTTAAAAGATATCATTTGTTACTTCAATTGTTTTGTCTTGAGACATTAAGAGATCTTGGTAAGATCTACCAAGAGTAAATTTCTAGTTTACTTGTACCATTTGTGGAAAACCTTCTTTTCTCAATAATTCTAAGTCAAAGTGATAGGTAAGCTAAAGGTCACCAAATCCAGCATTAAAAGGACCAACTTGGAATATGTCTGAGAAGACGGTGGAATGCTTATAGCACTCTCAGATGAGAGATCTGAATGAGAGCTGGGCCATGGGGTTGAGGAGCCTTCAGGGTGCAAAGACAAGGTCAGAACAGGAGTTGGCCACTGTTCTTTAAAAAGTAGTGAATATATATTTGAAGGAATGCCTTTAATTCAGAACTATGTTAAAATAGTAAAAGTTAATTCATAGAGATGAATTAATTCCAGGCTACATAATCAACTACATTTTCTTTACCATCAAGCACCAGTAAAACTTCAGGGACATGATATTCTGGAGTTACTCACAAACCCCTGGGTCACTAGTCTATTGATAAAAACTCTTATCTTGAAGGAGATAGGAATTTTCTGTGCAATCGCTGCACTGAATCCTTTAATTTTAACCTGATTGATTCTATGGCATTAAAAAGCTATGTGTATGAGTCCATAGAAATCTTTCTGTCCTCTTTTACTGGTCATTTTCTTGTGTAAGAACAAGTCTGCTAATTGAAGAAAATCTTCAGTGTCTTTCCTCACTGTCTCTCTGGGACAGAACATTTGTCCCTTGTGCTGGAGGTATTTTAGGTTGTGATGTTTTCATTGAATTTGTTTTATATTTTAATTATGCTATTTGATGGCAATGCTAGAAGTTCTATAGTTCTTCCCTTAAGATGAATGTTGTCTTATAAATGCCTTTAGGAAAAAAGTGCTCATAATTCCTTCCTTTAAAAATGTGCAAGAGTTTTCTAGACCTTCTTTTTTCTAGATAGAAAGAGTTTTCTAGACCTTCTTTTTTCCTAGATGGAGAGATATTGATCATCAAACTGAGTGTTCACTGCAGGATTTATCTGTCATTTATTCCAAAGGTAATGATTCTACATATGTTGATGTCTCGCACAGTTAAATATACCTCTAACTGCAATTTGTAATTAAAATTAGTATCTAATGTGAGGTTATATGGATTATTTCCAATTTAGCTATTTCTGAAATTTGAGTTGGTATTCAGAATTTAAGGAAAACCCAATGCCTAGGCTAGGCATGAGTAGTTCAGGACAGACTCTGAAGCTATCAGCGGGGGAATCTATTGACTTGAAGTGATATGTATGCTGCACCCAAAGTTAGACAGGAGGCTACAACCAGGTGTGATGCTCGGTGCTCTGCCTCTTAGCTACTTCTTATACCATCTCATACACCATGTTCCTCAATAGAAGAGAGGACACTTCCGTCAGAGTCCTGTGAAGTCCTCATAAGGCACAGCAAGATTTATTGGCATTTTGAAGAGTCACAAGTTTTGCACGACAGAGAAATGATGTTCTCACAACATTTTCATGATACTAGGTATATGGAACTCTCTTGAAAATGAGCATCTTGTTAATGGGGATATTTTATTATAGCAATTTAAAGGGTATAATCTAGCATATATATACCTTTGATGTTTTATTTATTTTTAAGAGAGAGAGAGGAGAATTTTCTTAATATTTATTTTTCAGTTTTTGGTGGACACAACATCTTTTTATTTATTTATTTTTTGTTTTTATGTGATGCTGAGGATCAAACCCAGCGCCTCGAGAATGCCAGGCAAGCGCGTTACCCCTGGAGCCACATCCCCAGCCCTCCTTTGATGTTTTAGAATGAGCATTATAAAAATTGAAGAAAAGCAAGGGACTTTCTTAGCTTAGTTAAAACATGTATTTTTGGCCTATACCAATCACTTCACTCAAATAATTCAGGCAGTTTGCCAATAAAAAAAAAAAAAAGCAAGACAAAGTGTTTCTTTCTTTCTTTTTTCTTTTGTTTTTTTTTTAATTGCATACCACATGTATTGTAAATACAAGGGGTGGAATGGTAATTATTTTGGATGCAAATAAAGCATATATAATTAAAATTTCTAAAATGCATTGTCCTAAATGACCAGCCTCCTGCAGTTATCTTGAAGACAAAGTGTTTCTGAGTGTATCAGTGCATTTTTATAGACTTTGTACTTCCATACATAGGTTCATCTATGTTTTCACCTTTTACTAAAGTTTTAACTAAAGTAGTTTGGTGACCAAGACTTAGCTGAAGTCAAATAGGCTGTTCTCATTACTTCCCTTATAGTTCTTACCTCCTTAACTTCACTATGTCCACTTTCCATTTCCATCCTAGCCTTCAAGGTAGTAAGTATTCTAACCACCCTTCAAGACCCTCTTCACAGGTTAGCTCCTCTAGGACTCCATCCTTTTGCTTTGAGGCAGAATTCAATCCTACCTCATCTGAAAACCAGTAGCCCTTTGCAATATCCCTAATAGCACTTCACAGCACCATGTATAAAGACTGAGTGTGAATAGTCTATCTCAAAATTCTACTGCTAGGAGTGAAAGCCTCTGAAGGTGAGGGTCAAGGTCTTCCTCATTCCTGAATCTTCCACTGGGCCTTAGAGTTAAAGATTTAATGAATATGCAATAAGTATCTGTTGATCAATAAATAGTCATGTAAAATAAGTTCCAGACTAGATCTGAAAAAAGTAAACATTGTGGAAAGGAAACTCTCAGACCTCTTAACTGGTTAAATACAGACTAGAATAGTGAATGGCTCCCTAAACAAGGGATACCTTTTCTAGTCTATTTCTTGATTTCATAGAAATTTGAGTGTGGAAGGAAATTTAGAGGTCATTAAATTTAACCTCTTAGTACCTCATATTAGAAAACATGGATCCAAAGAATGAAATGACTTCCTAAATGCTAAACAAAGAGTGGCTGAAATAGGACTAGAACCTGAATTTCTAAAACCTATTTTAGATTTAGTTGTAGGAAGCTGGATTACCTCCCACACACTACCTATTTTGGTCTCTAAACTGTCAGGAAAACAGATGCTAGGTCCATGTCAAGACGTTTGTAATTTTCTGGGTGCGAAGAAGTGTATGTGTATTTGTGCATTTGTGTCTGTGTTGTGCGCAGGAGTGCCTGCTGGAGGTGGGGGAAAGGCACTTAGAAGCTGTGGACTCCCCAGCTGCAGCCTGTGCACTCGCCTCTGGCTTATGCACACTCCACAGCAATGGTGCAACTGCTGGAAAGTGGTGACACACTCCTTTCATCTTGGGTGCATATTTTATATCAGGCTCTTGACAATGACAAGAATGTACTCCTGCAAAGAAGGCCTTCCTGACCCTGTGGTGTGACCCACACTTAGCAGACAGAAACGATTAATGTGCTTAAAAAGCAGGTTTCCGCCAGGCAGTTAAGCATGCAGTGTTTGCATATTAAACATGAGTGTTTTGTTTTCTGCTGTACAAAACAGTAATATGCTACCACTTTGATTAGGAGTAGTGGATAAAATATTTTTTTTTGTATTGTTTTCAAAAAAAATATGAAAATGCCAATTTTTTCTCTAGGATAACTCTCATTTTGCATATCTTTTAATTCAAACTAAAAACCTCTAGCAGAATAAAGGTAAAATTCCTTTTTGCAACATAACATTATGTGTGTTAAGCAAATGAACATGCATTAAAAGCTAAAAATTGGACCTCAGTGATGATAGGCAGCAAACATTCAGAAAAGAAGGGGCAGGCACTTTGGGTGAGGACAACTGTAGGAAAGAATGAGAAGGGAAGAGAAGAGGATGAATTTGATAGGAAGCTGCAAGAATTTCACTTTGGGGGAAAAAAAAACTTTCTGGGGATAAAAGCAATGGTACATTTTCTGTTATTTATGTTCCAAGTAATATAATTATTTTTTATTATTTATCTGTTTACCTGGCTTAATCATATATGTTGTGAAGCAGAAGTCCTTTATTAGTTTTCCTAGTAGCTATATTTGTCAGTCTTTTTTAGAAAATTATAAAAGGTCTATTAGTCAACTTTTCAGTGCTGTGACCAAAATATCTGACATAAACAACTTAAAAGAGGAAAGGTTTATTTGGGCTGAAAGCTTTAGAGGTTTCATTCCATGGTCTGCTGCCTTCATTGTTCTAGGCTTGAGCTGATACAGAGTATCATGGCAGAAGGGCATGGAGGAGGCAAGGTGCCCTACCCATTCCCTGTGTTCCATTCAAGTTACTAATTCATCAAATGGATTAATCCACCGATGAGGTTACAGTGTCATAATCCAATCATGTCTTAAAAAGCCCACCTCTGGACATTGCTGCAATAGGGACATTCAACACCTAATCTTATGGGGGACATTCCAGATCCAAACCATAAGAGGAAACTCTTCTATATTGATCATTGAAAAAGTCTATCAACAGCAGGTTCATATCTGGTATACCTTTTAAAAGGTTGTAAGACAAGTGATATAATCATACTTTCTATAGATCGGAAACAAATAAAAATAGCTGAGAGCCTTAGAAAATTTTAGCATAATATGCAAGCAATGTGTATTATTAACTTTGATTTTGCTTCGAGAATTAGTAAATTATGTGTAGCTTGAAATACATTGAGTCATAGTCATGAACAAGATCTTAAGAAGTCTTAGTAGGAGGTTATTTTTGAAACCATGAGCTTATCATAAAGACACTTGAACTTCAGAAGGCAAGAGACATTCAAGTTCTTCTGAACCAACTCTTTCATTTTACTACCAACATTGGAGGGAAATGACTTGTATATGTAACACGACTAAGGAGAAGTAGGAGCAGATTTGGGGTTAGATCTTCTTAATTAAGTCTAGGGACTTCTCCATCATACTCTTCATTTGTTTTTACCACTTCCATCCCCATCATCATTATTATAACAAAAAAAATGTAATTAAAAGTATTTATATTTTTATGATACAGATAAGGCAGCTCACATTTACTTTCTCTTTTGTCAAGTGAAGGAATTGAATCAGGTGATTCACTGAGTTCCTATAATCTCTAAATGCTAATAAAATAATATTTTCAATGGCATACACAGAGGTCATGGTAGCAAGAGGGGAGAGAAAAAAGCCTTTTTTTTCAAAAGAATGATAAAAAGACTTAACTAAGAAGGTAGATCTATGTGTTGACGTTATGAACTTGAAATTTTAACCTCTGATTTGAATCACTATAAAGGAGCTGAAATAAGATTCAGTAAACAATAGGCTTCATCACCGTTATGCCAACCATCTTACTTTCACACTGCTGCACCACATCACTGCCGGTGTGGGACTAACAAAGGCCAGACTGGATTAGAAGCCAAAGTCAGGTTCCAGGGTTAGATGGGATGCACCAAAGCTCCTAAAGAAAGGGATTTGGGAACAGCTGAAACAGAGAGGGGACAAGAGTTGCTAAGATGTAGAAGCAAGTTGCCAGACATTCTGAGATGATAATGTAAAATTGAACCATCTAGATGAGGGCCAGCCAGGGCTGGTGAAGAGCCAGAGCAGGGAAACCAGACAGCAAAGGTGAGATTCTTGACCCAAGTGGTGAGGGCTGGTTTATGAGAGTCTTTTGGGAGGATTATGACTTTGATCTAATCAGTTTTCTGTTCCTAATGTTCCTACCAATATGTAGTTTGAAGCTTTATGTCTGACTTATAAGGACAGAGATAGAAAGTGAATGTGTATTTTGAAAACAAAAACACCAATACCTTTATAAAAAATTTAAGAGGAAGTTTATAAAAAAATTTAAAGCAAAATTTTAAAAAATGCCATTTCCCAAAATATGTAAAACCTTTTAAATACTCTGACATTCTAACATGTCTCTAGGTGTCAGAAAATGAATAGTGTATATTGATAAGAAGCTTAGTGAAGAACATTAAAGATATTTTCTTATTTCCTGATTTAGAATTACTTTGCCAATAGGGATAAAAAATTAGTTTTATAGTGAAACCATTAGGTATTTTACTCCCAATTTCTGAGGCGCTTCTTCAAGAATTCTAGCCAAGTGTTTGTCTCCTACCTTTTAGTTTGGTTCTATCACCTCAGGACTAACACCTTGACATGGTGTTTATCTTCTTTTTACCCAGAAGAAAAAAAAATAGTTTTCAATTTTAATAAAATACTGGCTGTAAATACCTTTGGATACCAACCACAACTACAATTATTTAAAATATTTAAGCATAACATTAAATTCCTTTTGCTTATACATTTGATTTCTGATCTTTATTTTCAATGCAGAATTCTTCAATGTCAGCTTATGGATTCATTGTTTTAAATATAGCCTGAAAAGGAGGTATAAGTAGGATTGAGAAAGATGCCTGGGCTCTTTGACAGTGTCTCATGGCATTTGATCATGGTGTCTCATCAGGCAGTTCCCACATCCTCTGGATTGATGCCTCTGTAACTCTAAAATATTTGCATAAACATAAAATATGCAGCCACTTAGATATTTTTACTACATGATACTGTTTACTGAAATGCTTCTAAATTCTTTTTAACAGTGATTGAGCAAGAAGTACTGACTTGTAGTAATGTCAGAAGACATAGTATGATGTGCATTTATAGAATATCTTTTTAATTTTCCAGACAGGAAAAATAACATCTCACTAGATCTGTTCTAGAAGAGCTTTGTACAGAATACATAACCCTAAGCCTTATGACTGTCTTGATAACTTCTGTTTATAGCTCTGTTCTGGGCAAAGAACATCACAACAGGATGAATTAATTGTTGTGCATGCCATTATGTCTTGAATATTGAAAGATCAACATTTATAAAAATATCAACTCAGTATGATAAAAAATAGAAAGTGATTTCCCTTTTATGTCTCCAAAGAAGGAAAAATATCATAGACCTGAACCTTCTTCCACTGACTGAGAGGATGCAGAATCTTATAGATCTAAAAACATAGGGAGGTAAGATGGTAGAAAGTGACGGGGGCTGCTTTAGGTTGCTTCTCCAGCAAAGGCCTGTCCGAGAAGGAGATCTTTGACAGCTTGGATACCTGAGTCACTGGAAAGAGCCAACCATACTGGGACAAGTATTCTAGGCAGAGGGAACAGCAAGTGGAAAGGCTCACAGGTGACAATGACTCTGACCAGTATAGCCAGAGTTCATTGTACAAGGGTAGTAATGGAGTAGTTGAAAGGAGTTTGTATTTTATTTGAAGTTCCACTGCCAACTAATAGATAGTATTGAGCAAGAAGTGGCCTCATGAGGTGATCCCATTTTAAAAGATCACACTGGTTGTTCTGTAGGAAGACAAAAGAAGCAAAGAGACCAGATAGGGACTATTTGAGTACTCTGGAAAAGAAATGATATTGCATTAGATTGGAGTGGAAGTAGTAGATGAGTGCAAAAGATGAGAAATTGGAATTTACTTTGGAGGTAGAGTCAACAGAGCTTACCAAAGAATTTGAGGTAATTAGGGAAGGAAGGAAAGCAATTAAGATTAATACCTTGGGGCTTCTAAGTAACTGGATGAATGGTAGTGGCACAATATAAGATAGGGAATATTGAGGAAATAAAACTTTCATTAATTTAAGATATTTATATATCCAATTAAAGATATAAGTGATTTCCTAGAAAAGTCTGAAATTCAATGAGGTCAGGCTAGAGATAAAAATTCAGAAGTAATTGGAATATATTTAAAGCTAATTGGCTGGATGACATCATCTACACAGAGAATATGGACAGAAGAGTCCTGAACACAGCCTGGGGAACTCCAGTGTTAAGAGGTGGTAAAGGAAAAAACCAACAAAGACTGTGAAGAGTCAGTCGGTAAGGTGGGAGAAAAGTTGATAGTTCAAGGACTAGTGTCTTGAAGGCATCTGAGGATGGAGGAAGTGATAATTGAGGAGGTGACAAGAAGGTTTCTATTGGCTTTGGCAATGAATTGGTTGGTCGCATGTGTGATCTGGGATGATGTAGTTTTGGAGAGCAATGCATTTAAATTGTACATCAAACTAAAAGACATGGATTCTGGCCAAAGGAAGAGACACAGAAATTGGCACACCTTGTGTCTCACACATGTTTCGGTTTTGTCCTTCGGATTCTCCTGTCAGATAGACATTGCTGTTACGTAGAATCTCAGAAATGATGCCTCGACACTGAATCTTTCTGACAGGATCCAAGAAATCCCAGAGTGTTAAACACCTCAGATTGATTGTTAGTTCTTGTTTCCTGAACGTGTTTGAAGCCTTGACTCTATTAGGTAAAAATATGACTTCATTAAATTGTCTGACTCCAATACTTTAATTTAGTGCCAGGGACCACTTTTAGTGTAAAACTTTTTGGCACAGGGATCCTTTTTAAACTGCTTGGCTTTTTATCATTCTGCATTCTGCCTTGCAAGCCTTTTCACCAGTATAACTCTCCTTTTGTGTCTTGCCGGATGATAGTGGAGAAATAAAGGCACCTGAATTTTAAATGGCAAGCACAAAACATTTAAAGTTGTTCGAGAAAATGATAAGCTAAAAACACATCAGAATGTGGGTACACATCATAAATAAACACAAACATACTGATTAAAAACTAAAAAAATAAAATAATATTAAAAACTACTCAACATTTACCAAAAATAAATAAATAAAACTGAATCTCCTTGCAGGTGTTTCTTTCTGACCCTTTGCATTGCTGTGGTCAGCAATAGAACCTCTTTAGCCTTCAGTCTTCACATTTGTAAACTGCCTAGATATGGACCAGGAATTACATCCTTAAACATGTCTTACAGGAGCCCTGGTATTTTAAAGTATGTAGTGACAGGCTGTGGGAAGTTGGTTTGAATGTTCTTACTCCCAAAGAACATGCCTGGACGCAGAAGCTGGGCAGCACCATCTGGTCAAAGAAGATGAATGGCCTCACATTAGGCTGAGAAGGCTGGAGAGGATAGAAAGAAAGACAGGACTGGGG
Source organism: Spermophilus citellus (assembly GCF_964194105.1). Classification (NCBI taxonomy): domain Eukaryota; kingdom Metazoa; phylum Chordata; class Mammalia; order Rodentia; family Sciuridae; genus Spermophilus; species Spermophilus citellus. The sequence continues at coordinate 28,048,669 of NC_138196.1, forward strand.
CAGGAATAGAGGGATGTATGGTGGAAGGGGAATGTTCCCACAGTGAAGCAATCTGAGATGGAGAGTCTGTAGACCAAGACTTTAAACTAGTTATTGGAGGTCGCAGGCTAGGCAGGACCGCAAGGGATAAAGGGGAACAAAGACGAGGCTCATTTGGGCTTGGATAGAAATGGTTAAAGAGTGGGAAGGTTATAGCTATACTTTAGCAGAACTGAAAAAATAATGAAAAATGCAAAGGCCACTATGTGTAGTACTAGAAAGAAGCAGTCTCCTCCTGTCACAGATATTTGAGTTAGAGCCAACACCGTAGTTGAAAGTAGCTGAAGGTAGTGTATGGATGCTTGAATGTGGGGTTGACAGAGTGTATAGGTGTTGGGGAGTGGAGCAAACACAAGACCCTGAGTCTATGCCTGGGAGGTGTTTAGCTCAGACCTTCCCTATCTTTGTCTCCTCTTCCCTTTCTCTTCTATCTCCCCGTCCACTGCTCTTCTCCCTCATTCCTTCCCCTCTCCTCAGTGCCTCTCCCTCCATCTGCTTCCCCTCTCAGTTCCCCACTCTTTCCTCCTCTTCTTGGCTCCTTTTCCCCTCACCTCCCCCTTACTCCTCTTTCCTTTCTCCATCAATCCTTGTTAAAACCCATGCTGATAGGAACAGCAGCCCTCCTACAAGGAACAGTGGGTACGATTTTAAGTGGGGGTAAACTCAAAATAACATTTCTATTGCACTTTGCAACACATAAACCCCTTTAATGTAATTAACTCCTTCGATTTGATCATCACCATAATGCCTGGAGTTGATAGTTATAAAACCATTGTTATAGATGAAGAAGCCAAAATTATTATCAGCTAAGTTTGTTGCCAGAGGCTTAGTGATTGGTGATGTATGCCAAGCCTGTCTCCAGAGCCTGTGGTCCTCTGGTTCCAAATGCCATGCTCTTTTCAGTGTACAGAACAATCTTATTTGTATAAAATTGGAATTTTTTTCTTTCTTTTCATGGTTTTAGATATCAAACAAAATTTATTTTTTTATTAGATATAAGAAAATGGGGCAAATTTGGGTCCTTTTCTCATTCTTAATGAGGATGCCAAGGACCAAGAGGCATTTGGCCAATGACAGGAGAACCAAAGAGGCTGAATAATTATTAGGGTATATTCTAAATCCAGAGGCTGTCAAAGCAGGCAATGTCAGACATGCTGGAGTTGCCTGGTTGTTCAGGACACCTAATGATACGGGGTCTCAGTAATAAAAACTTTAGGGGATCTGAAAAAAATAATTTTTGGGTTATTTTTAGTTTATCACAAGTGACAATCTCCAGTTTCATCAGATGATTACAAATGACATATTTTAGGGAACAAATAAGCAATGAAATGGACAAATCTGTTTATTAACTGCACAATATGTATTTCTCCCACGTATTGGTTTTATTTGGGCTTGCTTTTTCTGGTATCTCAATTCTGATGATTAAATTATACCCTAAATAGAATATGCAACTCTATGTAACCAACCCATTCTGGTTGATATTAAGTACAGCATAAATGGAAGCTGAAAAATAATCAGAAGCATTTAGATTTCTGGTCTCATTCATCTAATCTGTTTTTACTGGGATGGAAGTGATTCTGAGCCTCTTGCCATAGTTACACCTTTTCTGGGCCTCAGGACCCTGGATTCACATTCTCAGTGAAAAGAGTTCCAGGGTAATCTCCACCTGTGACTGTTTATGTGTTACACACACACAAAGCAGGCAGGGCTGCTCAAAACAGAGGAAACAATGATCCAGGATAAAGAGAAAGCCTATACCCTTCAAAGAGCAGGAAGGCAGTCAGCAGTCTTCCATACCCCCTTATTTGTGGAAAACAAAACTTTTTCATATTTTGAGTGAAAGCAGATTTGGAGCATGAAAAAAAAATGACCTAGATTATGTTGATTTCTTTTATTTTATATACAAATAGTTCAGCTGAAGTGAGTTTTTTAGTTAACTCTAAAAGGTAAACTTGATTAGTCACAAAGAAAGCCATAAGTGCAATATTGGGAGCAAAGACAAGGTTAAAATATGTCATCCCCTCCCCAATAACAGGCTGGGTAGGTTGTGTTTAATGTGGAGCACAAATTAAAGCCAAAAACCCCTGAAGCCCCACAAGTTCCATGTATTCCCCTCCATAGTTACAGAATCTAGAACTGTCTTATATGTATCTTTTCTTCCCAACTGCACTGAAATTTTGGATTTTTAAATTTTTGTACTAAGGGGCTGGGAATGCGGCTCAAGTGGTAATGCGCTTGCCTGGCATGTGTGGGGCGCTGGATTTGATCCTCAGCACCACATAAAATAAAATAACTATGTTGTGTCCTCCGAAAACTAAAAAATAAATATAAAAAAATATCTCTCTCTCTCTCTCTCTCTCTCTCTCTCTCTCTCTCTCTCTCTTTAAAATTTTTTTGTACTAATATGTCTCTATGTTAGATATAGGTTTTTGAAGCTTTCTGGCTATATAAAGCATATGAAATGACTTTTCAGTCAATATAGGCTTTTTTATTTCCAGTTAGTCATTTTTAATGTTCTAGAATATCTTTAGACAAGGGCTTTGCATTTAAATTTGGGCAGTTTAGTAGGTTTCATCACAGGGTGGACTGGGGGTTGTATCTACTTGGGATGCTTTCTTTTCATAAAAGGTCTTGGAGAAAAAGCATTGTTGCTTCCAAATACACTTTCAACAATATTCAAGCATTTGAAAAAGAATTGAGGACTTCTGACTTCTGCATGTTAGACACCAGGGAGTAAAAAAAAAAAAAAAAAAAAAAAAAAAAAAAAAGACACTATTTCTGTCCTCCAGAAATTTATACTCTAGGGAGGGAGACCTAATATAAACAAACACCCTGATAAATAAATAATTGTAAATTGTTCCAAGTGCCAATGTAGAGAATAACAGACAGGCATGCTTTCAGAAAGCATCTGGCTCAGGACGGTCATCAAGTGTCTTCCAGGTACACCAAGCATACAGAATTTAAAGTCAGATGACCTGGATTCAAGCACGGCCCTTTACTAGCTGGGTGTCTCTGGGCTTCTGTTTCCTCTTATACACTAAGGGTATTACATCAGTGCCCTCCAAGATCCTTTCTGGCTTCAACCCCCATTATAATATCTTGATGTCATTAGAGAACTTCATCTTGGGGGAGCCACAGGGAAATTTTGAAAAAGGTGAGAAGATAGAAGCTTGGTGCAATGCAGTGTTTTTCAAGCCACAGGAGTCTAGAGAGGCATCTGCAGAGCTGTGGAGGAGAGAGGGATAAGTAGGGGTGGAACTAGGGGCTCAGGATGTTTCCCACCCCAGCATCTCTCAGACATGCCCTGCTTTTATCTGTGGATTGTACCAGCCTTCTGAGGAAGATGTCATCTAAGGAATTCTCCTGCTAAAAGAAGAAAGCCTTTAAAAATTACCGTGGTGGCCCTAATAGATTAGTCTTCGGAAACTAGACAATTGTAAATTCCAAATAGTGCTATAGCACTTCAGTGGGTTTTTATAAACCCCTTGAGTCTTCATCTCATTATCTATAAAATGACACTCAAACCTATTCTGTGGAATCTCACAAGGCTTATAAATACTGCCTGAGAAAGAATTTACTAAGCAATGCAACACAACTCTTAATGTTCTAATTATTTATATTTCTAATTAATGCACACAAATTTTGAATGCATTATCATTAATGATATTTTTTCAAAATGTGTTGTGATGATAAAATAAAACTCTCTGGTGAATTGGAACAGTACCGCTTCACATAACAATTTCCATGATTCTATTTCTTTTACACCCAGGATTTTTTTTTTTTGAATAGTAGAAATTCATAGGAAAACTTAATCCTATCCCACTACAGAGAGCAGTTCTTGATGTGCCACTAATTTTTCCAAATGGACAGACTTGATAGCTTTCTTAGGATATAGAATCATATAATGGAAAGTAGAGTTGAGAATGGAAAGGCACAAAAGTTGTATGTAAATATGGAGATCAGAGAGCTGCTTCAGACATATTTGGTCTGTAAATACCTGTGGGAACTTACATATATCTCTTTAGATTTTCCAGATTTTGGTCATGGGAGAGACACTTATTTTGTTCTTTGAACTTAACCATTATACTCTAACATACATGCACATTTAATCATACTGGTCAGAATTTCTTTTTATAACAACTAGACTCCTCATGCATATAGCTACATGAGGTTTTATTTTGTGGCCAACTGGCCACCATATTAAATGTATTTTGATTTTAGAACTCTCTGCACATAGGCAAATCATCTTAGGGAAGGTCAGGTAGCATAGTGATGCGCATTTTCAGTTTAAGATTACAGGAAAGACATGAATATGGTAGTTTGGCACTTATGGACTTCTTTTGTTTTCTCTGAGAAAGGTCCATAGAGTTTCATTTAAAGTTTTAGCTTACCTTTTTTTGGGGGGGGATAGTACCAGGGATAAAATTTAGGGGCACTCTACCATTGAGCCACATCCCCAGCCTATTTTGTATTTTATTTAGAAACAGGGTCTCACTGAGTTGCTTAGTGCCTCACTTTTGCTGAGGCTGGCTTAGAACTGGAGATCCTCCTGCCTGGGCCTCCCGAACCACTGGGATTAAAAGTGTGGGCTACCATACCCGGCTAGTTTACCTTTATATTAATGATGAGATAATCAAAATGTGTGCACTCCAACTTTCTTTAGATGTCATGGTTAATGTCACAGAGATCTCTTCTGTCACTTGACTACTTTAATAACACATTCGTCATGAAAACATATAGAAAAGATAAGCTGATGAAAGAATTAGTAGTCAAAGTTGAAAATGCATATATAATTATTTCTTTCTTAAGAATTCGAACTGAGTTATTCTATTATACATACACTTCTGTCAGAAAAATCAGATTGAGGGAAGAATAAAAATTGCTTTTTCCTCCTGTAATACTCATACCTGTAAATATTATTTTAAGGGCTATTTACAATCTAAAAATCAGATTGAAATATAATTACATGTTGTATTAAAATGCTAAAATTTAGGGCTAGAGTGATGGCTTAATGGTACAGAACTTGCCTAGCACCTGTGCTCGATTCTCAGCACCACATATAAATAAAGTAATTAAATAAAGGCCTATCAACATCAAAACAAATGCTAAAATTTATACTGGGAATAAATCAGGATTTGTTTGTAGGTGCAAAATTAGGCATATAAAAATAATAGATAGTAATTTTTTAGGTGCCATTAGGTTTTTGTTTCTCATTTTGGCATTTGCTTTCAGTTGACCTAACATGAAGATAAAAAATGACAGCTATTTCTCAGTTGGCATTTGAAAGACAAGAGCAATAAGAAACCCAGCAGAACTTCTGGAGAATTTTCATAGGGAAAATAAGCATATGGACATTCTTTGACTTTTGTATATTGATTTTTGGCTCCAGTGGCTTCAAAGCCATCAAGAGTTAGAGTTACTCATTCTTGATTTTTTTTTATTGTCAGTTCTTTATTCATAATGCTGAATAATCGCAGGACTACTTAACTTTATTTATGCTCACACTCAGTGTTATGGTAAAATATTCACAAGGTAGCCCGCTGAAATTCTCTGGCAGGTAACTGATAAAATATGTGGGTTTTAATAGACCACATTTCCTATGTTGATTAATTTAGCAGATTGATATTCTCATAAAAGAGTAAATCTTGTGAGTTTCAGTGGTGGTCCCAGGCTGGTCTTAAACAACTACTGTGTTAAAAATAACAGTATCTCTGTCCTATAAAGACAACCTGAAGGCTCTAGAAATATGTACAGGTTCTTAATTTTTGTTTAACTTATTGATGAAGTCAGCTTAATTAGCTATGAAAAGAATGACTCTATATTATTGTGGTAGTATAGAGTTTCACTGCAAGCTTATAAAAGGTTCTTGATAGAGACTGATGTATCTTATAAGTTCTCCCACTGTAGATTCATAAAGAGTTATGAATATATAACTAAATGGAGACAAAGAGAGATATGTGAATATAGAATCATATCAAAATTTTAAACCCCGAAAAAAAATTGGGTAGTGTTGTATGCAAACCAATGATGACCTAAGATGTCCATGACCTAATCCCTGAAATCTGTAAATATACCACATGACAAAGGGGAATTGAACTATTGATTGAAATTAACACTAATGTCTTAGTTCATTTGCATGACTATATCAAAATACATGAGACTGAGTTATTTATAAAGAATTAAAAATATATTTTCTTGCAATTCTGGCGGTTGGGAAGTCCAAGACCAGGGCATGAAAATATTTAATTGTCTGATCATGACTGCATCTTCCAGAAGGAAGGGACACTGTGTCCTCACCTGGCAGAAGAGCAAGCTACCAAATGCTGCATGAAGCCTTTTGGAAAGGCCTTAATCCCATTCACAAGGGAGCTACTTTATGACCTAATCACTTCTTAAAGGCTTCCCCCTTTAATCCTATCACTTTGGTAATTCCTGAATTTTGGACAGGACACATTAAAGCCATAGTCATTACTAATAAATTGACCTTAAAATAAAACCTAATCCTAGATTACCCAGGTAAGACCCATGAAATCATTACCGATTCCCTTAAAAGTGGAAGAAGACAAAAGACCAGGTGCATGGACTGTCCTGCTCTTGGTGGCCCTGAGATGGAGAAAGGAATTTCATAAGCCAAGGAACGTGGGCAATTCTAAAACCTGGGAAAGGCAAATAATCCAACATGAGCCTCTAGGAAGGAACACAGCAGCCCCACAAGGCCAGTCCCAGCCTGCGAATCCACAGAGCTGCAAGGCAGAACAGGCACTGTTGTAAGGCACCAAGTTTGTGATGATCTGTCACAGCAGCAATAAAACCTAATTCAGCTATCATGAGACAATAATGTGGGGTTAGACAGCTTTCTGTCACTGAGACAAAGTACATGGGAAAAAAAAAATCAACCTTTAAGCAGGAAAGACTTATTTTAGCTCACAAGTTTCAGAGTTCTCAGTGTGTGGTTGCTTGGCCTCTTTGCCTTTGGGACTGTGGCAAGGCAGAACATCATAGTGGAAGCATGTGGTACAGGAAACGGTTTACTTCAGGGCAGTGGGAAAGCAAATGAGAGAGAGAGAGAGAGAGAGAGAGAGAGAGAGAGAGAGAGAGAGAGAAAGGGGTCTTGGTATTCCCTTCAAGGGAATGCCCCTAATGATCTTACTTTCCACCACAGGCCCCACCACCTAAACATTCTACCACTTCTTAGTAGTGCCAAAGGATGGTAACCAAGCCTTTAAAGCACATGAGCCTTTGGGGAACAATTAAGATCAAAATCATGTAATGTGTACTAAAAAAGCACATGGTCAAGGAACATCTATTAAATACGTTTATTAAATACAGCTTGCTTTCTACTGTGGCATCTTTGATGTAATTAAAGCATCCTTCATGAATCAGAGTGAGAATTATACTTAGGTGTCTGTCAATCGCCATGATAAGAGCAAGGCTTGTGGTTTCTTTACTAATTGTCTAGGGAGCTGGGGCTTAATGAAAAGAGCAGTGTGGTGGAAACCCAAGCATCAACCCACGCACACCTACATCATTCATTCTCTACCTTGTTCCAAAAGTTCTCCATTAGTGTGAAGGGATACTGCATCTTGACTAGCCCCAGGCACAAACACAGTTATGCTGCTTGAACAGGTTGATTTGGAAGTCCAGAAAAAAAAACTTATTAAATATATTTTAGGAGAATTAGAAGGAATTTTTGAGACCATCTAGTCCAAAACCATGAATGAAAAAATTCAGGCCCAGGGTCACTCAGTGTTCCGTTTCTAGCTGTGTTGTTTCTCTTGCATAATGAACTCCAACTAGAGCTATACATTCCATCCCCAGATGGTACACAATTAGAAGCACCACCCAAATATAAGTGAGCCATTATGTCCAGGCCGCCAATGTTCCCTAAACCTTTACCATTGACACCAAGAAATTCAAGGGGAAAATGAAAGTTCCATGTTCAAGAGTAATTGAAACCAACATCATCCACAGATGTTAATAATATGACCCTTTTTTACCATAAGAATCATCAAATCATTGTCAAAAAGAATAATGAGGGTGTATATTACCTCCTTTGCTAGCTGCAATCTCTACTACTGAATTGTTAAAAAGCTGTGAGTTCCTTTCAATGATAATATGGCCCAAACTATTTTTTTTTTAACTTTCTAGTTATGGTGTTTTAGGTAAACTATTCATCTTCCCTGAGTCTAGCTTCGGCTTCCTCTGTACAATGGAACTGACTACACTATGTCATAGAATTAATGTAAGGATGAAAGGAACTAATATTTGCAAATTCCATAGTATTATTTGGAGCATAATAGGTACTGAATAAATAAATAGTAGCTATCTCATTGTTAGGCTTTTTTTTTTCCTGAACCTTGCTAGAAATTCTGAAGACCATGACTATTTAAATGGAAAAGAAAAACTTAAGTAAGATTCTCAGGATCTTGAAAAGGAGAAACAGAGAAATGAAGGTTTTTACATAAAAGGGGAGGAACTTCAAGGGCCCGTGAGTCAAAGGAGAAGCTAGGAAAAATGTCAGAGAAGGAATGTCCAGCAGAAGGTCAAAGGAAAGGAAAGGCGGAGAGAACGGGAGTAGAGAAGCCACATTGTTTTATAAAGGGGATAATTGAGGAAGATGTGAAGGGAGGAAGAAAAGAACACAGTGAGTGGTTGAAATCACCTGTATTTTCCTCTGATTCATCTCTTAAAGGAAATACTTTCTAAGAGTGATCTTTGCTCTTTTGTGTGCTACTGAAATAAGGTGAAAAATCTCTCTTCCCTTTTTCTAATGGTGACCCTGAACAAGGGCATGCTCTCTTTTGAAAAATCCCTTCTGTCTGAAGTGATATTACAATATGATCAAATAGGGCCTCCTCAGTTTATGTGACTGAGAGAAATTGAATGATGTACTTGACAGATCTTTTTGAACTACCCCATCTGGGAACTGGACCAAAGACTCTCTGATCCCAAATCACTGTGCTTTCAATAGCTTTTACTGTTTCCACAGTTCCCTCATTCACTACCCCAAAACATGAGATCTGTCTCATGAGATGTGGATGAAGTAGAATAATGAAGTATTTCCCAGACTCACCTGGTGATGCAAATACCCAGAAGCATGACTGTCTGAAGATTCTGATTCTTACTTCTAGGTCATTCTTCTAATTAGAAACTGAAACCTGAAGAAATGCAGAAATTTCACAGGGAAGCAAGTTATTCCAGTGACCAGGCAGTTCCAAGTATTGTACCATGATTTCCCCAACAACAGAAGTGGACAATTTGACAAACAGGCTTAGGGTCCATCTTTGTACAAATATTATCTCTGGTTTTGCTTAGCTGTCTTATTGCTGAGAGTGATGGGAATTTTATGGATGACCCTTTTGTTAGTACTCTAGAGGCTTCTCTCCTCTGCAACATCTTCAATGTGCCTTCCTATCCAACCTGCTATTATTCCTTCCCTCTTCCACGTCATGCCTGGAAATATGAATCGCAGTAACACCGTGTGACAATTAATTGTTTAATATTCATCATGACCCCATGCCCTTTAAGACATATGAATATGTCTTATTCATCTTTGAGTCCTCAGTACTTCACCAGCCTGTCAAATAGTAAACAATAAATACTTATTCAGTGACTACATAATGTAGATTGTTATGAAGATGCACATGGGGAATCAGAAAGCTTATCTTATCCCAGGAAAAGAACAGGAAATGAAGGGGAGAGATGTGCCTAAGATCACCCTTACATTCCATCTTCACGTATGTTTCCTTATCTGTCTAGAACTGGTGTAGAATTGACAGCAGATATCAATTTGACCTTTAGTATGCCATATATGAACCTTTGATACTTAGAATTTCGGTTTGTGCTCAGATCACCAGGAATACTAAAAAGATGAAATGGAAAAACAGGTAGTAATAATGATGATTAATTAGTAACATTTTATTTTGTGACATGAAGTTGAGCAATAATAGTATTTTGTCAATTTGAGTACTGTAGCATTAAATTGCTGCCTCAGGTGTCATAAGCAATACATAAAGCAATACAATACATAAAGCAATACATCATTTGTGAGCTCCTCTACGTAATAGCAAAACATCAATAGGATGTTAGAATACAGAATTTACAGTAATTTCATTAATGACCCCTTTTAGTTAAGTATTATTCTCTCTGAGAAGATTCCTGCCAAATTGTTTGGCTTCCTTCCTTATTTAATTATTGGTAAAATGAGAATTTACCAGAAAGTGAATCTATGAAGTTTTTATTATAGGAAAATCTTAGGTCTAAAACTCGGGACCAAGAATTGGTTGGGGAGGAGCAGAATTCAGCTCCGGCTGCTTCCATTCATTCAAAGAGTAGATAAGGGAATTGACCATTGAAATCAAGTCTACACCTTTTTATGTTTTCTCCATCCATCTTGCAAAGCAGATTTTGAAGAGAAAATGGGTGTTGCATTCTCTATGATGAATTTATCCACTTTTTCAGCAGGAGGAACAGGAGAAATTTTATTTTCATCCTTTTAGCTATCTTAACAACCCCCAACCCAAGACTAAGTTAATGTTTATTTATGGCCTTGAGCAGCCAAAAGAGAGTAACAGGAAGTACTTTAGGGTAGTTGTGGTGGAGAACAAGAGTCCCTTCCTCTATAAACCTGAAGAGATTTGCCTGCAAAATTCTCCTCTCTGCCATTTAGTACAGTTAAAGAGATGGAAGGCACCCATGGCTTACTAGAAAAAGCATGGGATTTTTGCCTCAGATACGCCAGGCTGGTTTCAAATTGCACTTTATCCGCTTTTATGAAACTCACATAAGGCACTTCAATTCTCTGAGCCAGGTTATACTCCTCTGAACAATTGTAATAACAGTGCTATGCTCTGGAACACCTAGGTAACTTGTGGAGCCCCATGCAAAATGAATATGCCTCTTTGTTCAAAACTCATGGAGAGCTTCAGGACTGTGATACAGAGCAATTAAATCAGGCATGGGATCCCATCAGAGCATGGGTCGTAGGTGACCAGGCAGGTAATACATCCAGGAAATTGTCTCTACCTGTTCAAGGGGCTCTCAGATATTGTCTTCTGTTTATCATGGTATCCCTGAAAAGCACTTTCCCACTTGCTGTGGGATAGATTTAACCAGTCTCCTTGGTTAGGAGACTGAAGTGTGGGAGAGAGGGAAAACAACAAGCTACTCCCTTCTTTCCCCATCTCCCTTTCTCTGCATTTCCCTCTGAGAAGTATCAAAGTATCTCCAGTTGTGACTGCTCTCCTGTCTGTGCCCCAGCTTCCTTGGGAGACCCAATTTCTGGATTCTCATTTTTCCTGCTGGGCAGTCTGCTGAAGGTAGCTGGGCTTCTGTATTCTGATACCACCAACTTTTATCTCAATTTCTCTAGTATTCCCAGTGATAGCTCCTTCCTGAATTCCTCACTGTTCCCTATTTGGCATTTCAGCCACCCCAAGACCTTTTAAAAGAGTACTCACCACTATTAAATATGCCATATGCTGCATGGAATATGATACAAAAATCTATCTTGAAAGGTTATTACAAAGAACACATTTGAGAAAGTTTTCAAAGCATTTATGAGTGATGAAATCGATGTCATGGGTCAAAACCAGCATTTTAGAACATAGAATAATGCAGAGTAGAACAGAAAAATTGTGGTGCATTGTATGAATTAAGGAATTAAGTATGGTTTCATAAAACTCAGAGTTGTCTGTATGCATATGTGTGGTGTGTCCCAGTTCGTTATTACTTTCTTGCAGCTGGGATCAAAAAAAAAAAAAAAAAGCCCATGGTCTAAGGTTTCTGGCACATAATAAGTACTCAATAAATTGTAGCGACTGTTATTGCTATCCAAGAGCATGTCATATAAACACAATCCAGTCAAATAGTTCAAAGATTTACCATTCCAACTCACTTTAGCTCATTAGGATCATTCCATGTAGTTAGGCCAGGATGTACTGAAATGCCCAAAGCACTGACTTACATTTGTTTGATTATACCTAGCCAGGCCCAGCCTGAGTCACCAGCCTCGGCTAAAAGAAAAGCTAGCCAGTTCCAAAGAACAGAATCAGTTTTAAAATAACATTTTATTTTCCTATGAGTCATCACAAATCTGTCCCTGCAACGCCTTTCTCCTGCAGCTGAATCTTTTAAAATGGGCAGGTCTCACTCAAGAAAGTGGAAATTGGCAGGAAGTGATAGGATAGAGCAGCTTCCCCCCCAATCAGCATGTTACTAAGAGTACAACTTCGGCATTTTTCTCTTTCAAAAGTGTCACAAGACTATGGTGATAACTGTCGCCAGACAGCCATGAGATTGATAATTGGCAAATATTATCAACATACCTATCAACATACCAGCACCTGCTAAGTGAATACAAAAACAAACAAACAAAAAAATACTGGTTACTTTATTCTGTCATAGCCATTCCAATTGTAAATGGGTATTGTTAGGTCTAGTGAAGGAGTTTTTGCCTCTTGTCTACATCTTGTCTACTTCATCAGATAAGGAAATTTCAACTTGAATCCATCAAACTCCAGAGAACCATGGATCTGAGGGTTATGTTTTGTGTTAGATTTTTCATCACTATGACCAAAAAATCTGAGAATGACTTAGAGGAGAAAAGTTTATTTGGGGCTCACAGTTTCAGAGATTTCAGTCCACATATGGCAGACTCTGTTGCTGTGAGGGTAAAGGCAAGGCATAGTATCAGGGCAGAATGATGTGGTGCAGGAGGGCAGTTTAGCTCAGGGAAGCCTGGAAACAGCAAGAGAGAAAGGGAGGAAGGAACCAGGAACAAGATATAGTCCCCCAGGCCAAGTTACCAATGATCTCCTTCCTCTAGCCATGCCCCACCTGCCTACAGTTACCACCCAGTAATCCATTCAAATTGTTAATCCGTCAAATGGATTAATCCATGGATGAGATTATAGCTCTCATAATCCAGTCTATTCACCTCTAAATAGTACTACATTTCCTAACACATGAGCTCTTTGGCAGATACCTTTAGATCCAAACATTAACATGGTTGGAATCTCTCATGTCCCCAAAGGCTCATGTGTTGAAGGCTTAGTCCCCAGTGCAGCAACATTCACAGGTGGGGCTTTTAGGAAATGATGAGATCATGAGGGCCCTAACTTCATCAGTGGATTAATCCATTAGTGTATTCATAATTTGAGGGGACTCATTTGGAAGTGATAGAACCTATAGGAGGTAGGTAGAAGACCAGGGGGCCCTTGATGGCATACCTTTGGAGACTATATCTTGTCCCTGGCCCCTCCCTGCCATGCTTTCTGGATACCATAGGATTAAGTGACTTAGCTCCACAAGACCTCCCTGCCATGATGTTCTCCCTCATCATAGGCTCAGAGTCCACAGAAGCAGCCAACCATGGACTGAAATCTCCAAAATTGCGAGCCCAAATAAATCTTTCTTCCTTTTGTGTTGTTTTTCTCACAAACAACAGTGACAAAAAGCTGACTAACACTGAGAAACAGCAAAGAGCTATAGGAAAGGTAGACTTCCCTGAGACTACCCAGAAATACTCCCAGGACTATAGCAGCCCTTATTAATGAGCTGCTTATTAATGCTGGTTTGATAGCATGGCCACCTCACTTGTATTGTTGCTAGTCTTGAATATCTATAGAGACCAGCAAATATTTGTATCTATTACTGCAGGACGTAGTGTCTGCCAACTCGGGGAAGGAGAAACGGAATAGAAACTACTCACACTTATATAGGTCTTACGTGGTGCCAATGCTATATGGAGTACTTTACACATAAAAATTTATTTAATCCTTGTGACAACACCATGGGGAGGTACTATTATTTTCCTCAATTCCCAGCTGGGAAGACAAATAAAGATGTCATATAACTTGCTCAAATTCACACAACCAATTAATAGTAGAGCCAAAGATCAAACAAGGCAATGAGGTTGCTAAGCAATTTCTCTTTACGGCTATGAATGGGGAGGTAGAAAGTGTGATGACCAGCTCATCTGGAGGGTTGGGGGGATCAACCCATCTCAGTATTCTTTCCTCATCTATAAAGAAATTGGTCAAGGTTATTCAATCCCTTCTAGCGGCATGTTCCATATTTCTTTGAGCTTTAGTGCTAAGGATTATAATTGCTTAATCCAATATAGTCTGTTGATTTAAAATATTTCAATCAGTCACTAACAATTCAGATATAGATTTTTTTTCTACTTATCCATTCCCTTGCCAAATGTGAAGAGGCCTCGTTTTCTGGGACTGAATATCCGTCTCCTACTTTCTCTTCCTACTGAGCTCAAACTGCCTTTTGTCTTTTGGCACTTAGGGAATAGCCCCAGGAAGTAGTGCTGAATTAAAGGGTATAACTGGTCTGAGGGGACTCACATATTACAGTGGACCACTGAGGAGACACTTGAAGAAGAAAGAGATGGAGGAGACCCAGCACTAAACAATGTTTCCAATTAAGAGAAGTGGAAGGTCAGAGAGAACCACCCTCCTGGAGGGAGCTGTCTACCACCTGATGAGCTGATTAAATATCATGCAGCAAAAAGTAAATGTTTACTCCAAGCCAGGTGCTTGGACCATACAGAACTATATTAAAGCATGAGTAAGTGGTTTAATTGATTCACCTTTCTTCCACTGTTAGTGTGTTTTTCCTAAGTGGCTGACAGAGAAAATCTTTTGTGATTCCCTTCTAACAGCTGGCTCATGAAAGCATAAACTCAGACTATTTTGTCTTTAGTTTCTACTTTCTTTCCTCAGATTTGTATTAAAATGATAGTAGAAAACAGAGTTAAAGCATACTGTTCTAGCTGGTTGTTTTATCAAAATTAATGGAACTATGTTTTGTTATTTGTTCTGCGGTTTTGAGTGTTGTTTCTTGAAGATAGAATCCTAGCTAAACACCATGGACTTAGTATAATCTGTGAAATCAACCAAAAGTATGTCTCAAAGGGAGATTCATAGTGGATAGCATGATTATCTCACACAGATATTTCTTTTTGTAATTTCCAAATTATTTTATTTTTATTGGTACATATTAATTATACTGAATGATAGTAGATTTCTTTGTGGCATATTCATACATCCATGAAAACATGATTTGATCAGTTTCATTCCTTCATCTTCCCCTGATCTCCGTCCTCCACCTTAATGATCTTCCTTCTACTTTCATAGAATCCCTTTTTTCTCCTGTTTTTTCCCTCTAGCTTCCACAAGTGATAGGAAATATCTAATACTTTTCTAAGAGTCTGACTTATTTTGCTCAACATTATGCACTCTCTGATTCCCTCCATTTTCCTATAAATAACATAATTTCATTGCTCTTTGTGGCTAAGTCATTGTGTATTTATATCATCTTTTCTTTGTCTATTCATCTGTTGGCACATACCTAGACTGATTGCATGACTTAGTTATTGGGAATTGCGATGAGCATGATTATGCCTGTACCTTAAGGTATGCTGACTTTAATACATTTGGATAGATACCAGGAGTGGTATAGCTGCATAATATTATACGTAGTTCTACTGTTAGCTATTTGAAGAATCTGTATACTATTGTTGGCCATTTGTACTTATTTTGAAAAGCATCTGTTTCATTGATTTTCCTGTTTTTTTTTTTTTAACATTGAGGTTATTTGAGTTCTTTCTATATTCTGGATATTAATTCTCTGCCAGAAGTATAGCTGAAAAAGATTTTCTCCCAATCTGTCAATTGTCTCTTGCCTCTGTTGTTTCCTTTTCTATCTGTAATTCAGTGCCATGCCATTTATTGATTCTTATTGACTTCCCAGCTATGGGGGCAATATTCAGAAAGTCATTGCCTGCTCCTATCTGTTAAAATGTTTTCCCTATCTTTTCTTCTAACAATTGCAAAGTTTCTAGTCTTATACTTAGGTCTTTGGTCAATTTTGAGTTGACTTTTGTACAGAGAGAAAGAGATCTAATTTCATTCTTCTACATATGGATAACCAGTTTTGCCAGCACCATTTGATAGAGTCTTTCTTTTCCCTAATGTATGTTTTTGGTACCTTTGTCAAGAATCAGATGACAGTAGCTCTGTGGCTTTGTGTCTGTGTCTTCTATGTCATTTGTCTACATGTTAGTTTTCATGAGTGTACCATGCTGTTTTTGTTACTATGGCTCTGGAGTATAATTTAAAATCTGGTATAATGATCTATCCAGCATTTCCCTTATAGCTCAGGCTTGGTGTGACTATACTCACACAGGTATTTCTCATTTATTCTATAGTCTGTGTTACCTATGACATGTTAACCGGGGTTGACTGCATGCTTCTTTCATTTTAGGGTTTTTTTTTCCAATCACACAAGAGTCTTTATTTCAAGCTCGAACCTGGACTCACAACTGTTTCCAACGCAGTGGTCCCGAGGAGTTAGTCCCCACCCTTACTTCACTGAGGATTTATAGGATTTTTTTCAGATACTCTATGTATCACAACATCACACAGCAAATCATTTCACACCACAGGAAAATCAAACAACAACTCTTAACATTGATTATCACATTCATTGGCGGGAACAAGTCAGGTAAGGGTGATTGGTTATTTCAAGTGGTGGATTGGTTTAGGCCCTGAGAGGTTGCAAGAGTGTATATGCTAAACTGCAGGGTTTCCTAATAATGTTATCAATCATCTAAACTACTGGGAGGGTCGCCTGGTATTTCAGGTGTCTTCTCTGTCTCACTCTAGTTGGTTGTTGCTATGGTCAGAAATTTGGTTTAAACCCCAGGCATTCTTTGGTCTTTCCAGGAACTTGTATTGCTGAGTCAAGGACATCTGGTCACTGCAATTATTTTAGGGTTTTGCTGCTGTTGAATTTACTTTCCTGGCATTTTTTTCAGACATGTAATTATTAATGTATTTATTTAGAATGGTTTGCATGAAAAAATATATTAAGGTCTCAGACATGTTTTCCATCAAAGTCAGAATGGAACCTACCTTGATTCAAATGTATGATATGTCAAGGTCGTTGTACTGTCATGTGTAACTAATTAAAATAAAAAAAATAAAAAAATAAAGAATGGAACCCACCCCACTAGTTTCCTTTTTCTTTCTCCATTTCTGACTTTCTACTTACTACCTTTGTGATTCACTAGGAAATACATTAATTTCCTTTGAAATTCATGGGTAACCCAGAAGTTATTATAGCTAATTTGTTTTGAGGGTGGAATGAGGAATATAGAGACAGTTTTTAATCATAATAATTACGAATTAGTTTTCTATTGTACTCAAGTGCCGTACACATAAATATAAGGTGTTTATTCAGAATAATCTGAATATGATTCTCTGAGAATTTGTGAAGTTCATTTTATAGTTAGATATAATTCCTCAGAGTTTACCATTTTCACCAATATGCATCTTGGAAAACTTGTCATGGTCTAATAACTGCAGGAAACCCTGCAAACTCTTTTCTTCTCTTTGAGAGTAAGAATTAGCACTAGCAGACTTAGCATTAAGAACTCCTACAGAAGAGTAACTTGTTTACTTTTTATCTAGTATTCCTTTTCCAGAGTTATTAGACCCCATCCACATAAATCCTTACTTTTAGTCTGAGAATTATTACTTCTTATCATCATAAGTCAGCTTATCTTGGAATATACTTGGGAAATGGATTCTTTATGGAATATTGATAGTAGTTATTTTGTTGGGCACTTACTTTGTGCCAGGAACTGTGATAGGTACTTCAATGTTGTGACAGCTATGTATTTATTTGGGTGCTTTTACAAGGACTTAAATGACTGCTTTAAAGAAAAGAGAAAATTTCTCTCACACAAAGAACTCTGAAATGCCAGTGAGGTGTCAGCCAGTGAAGTGAATCAGGGCAGCCGTCTATGACGAGGGCCTCTAAAGGCACAGATACTTTCTGTGGAATGACTTCACATCCTTCAAAATGTCCCCTTCTCTCTAGGACTGAAACTAGCTCATTACATCTCACCTAAACCCCTTCCCTCAGAAAAGATACACCCTGACAAAAGAGAAAACAGAGGGCAAACAGCTTTCTGTCAGGGGTCTGATGGGTATTATGTTGGTATCCCATTGCCTTTAACTTACTGACATGGCCATACCCAGTCTACAAGGAATTCTGGGAAGTGTATAGATGCTCTTCTTGAGAAGCATCTATGCACCTTTAACTTAGGAGATTCCGTTATCTAAAGAGAAAAAGGAAAGAATGAATATTATGAAGCAATTAATTTTTCCTATTGTGCTTATACCTCATTAAATCCTACAATCAAGCCCATGAAATAAGTATTTCTGTCTCCAACTTAATAATGAGAAAACTAAAATACAGAGAGGGGAAGACTAAAGTCACATAGTAATTAGGGGCTTAGTCTTGGATACCAAGGTACCTAATTCCACAGTCTGGGTTCTTAAGTAATATACACAGTGTCAGTG
The DNA here is from genome assembly GCF_964194105.1 of Spermophilus citellus. Taxonomy (NCBI): domain Eukaryota; kingdom Metazoa; phylum Chordata; class Mammalia; order Rodentia; family Sciuridae; genus Spermophilus; species Spermophilus citellus. Next base: position 28,067,091 of record NC_138196.1, read on the forward strand.
CTTTCTCAAAACAGATTTCTAGAAGTTTCCTTCATTCCTGGGCCTATTCTTTTATAGTTTCATTTTCTAAGTCAGTATGGCAGAGGTTCTTCACCCAAATTATGTCCCCTTTTCTTTCTAGGCACCTGTCTAAATTCTATATCTGAATCTCTGGTAGATGTGGCTGTATGAGGTCTAGCCAATGGAATATGATATCTGATGTGCATCTCCTGCAGCCTGGCCTGTAGAAACCTCCCACGCTCCTCTTCCATGTCCCTTCCCTGCTAGCTAGCTGAGTTGGAAATGACACCCGGACAACTAGAAGGCCACAAGTCAAAGATGCCCAAGCCTTGTTCAGCCTGAGGTCTTTATGAGGAAGAGAGCTACCTCAACAATGTTTTCCTTTCCAAGCACTGTAATGTTAGCAGAGCATAAACTTCTGTTGAGTTTGATACATTTAAAGTTTTTGAGCCATTTCTTCTAGTGGCTAGCCTATTCTACAGAGTGTAGTCACTATGAGGTAGTGACAAGTGAACGACCTGGGTTAAAATGATGTACTTGCCATTTTCTCCTGATGTGACCCTGGACAATTTACTGAATTTCTCTGAACCTCAGTTTTCTCAACTTTAAAATAATATTCAATTATAGAATTATTGTAAGAAATAAAATAATCTCTTCAAAAAACCTTATTTCCTGTTACTTATCCCATTCCAGTAATCAACTTGTGCTTGTTCCAGTTGCTGCACAGCTTAAAATAAGTACGCCATAGTATGAAGAAACTATTTTTAAAGATATGTGTCCTAGGCTTCTGTATTGACATAAGAGAAATTTAAAATTTATATTTTGTTTCTTTAAAAAAAGTCTCTCAGTGAAATGAGAATGTCAGTTTAGAAATCAGTTGATAAACCTCAATAAAAATACCTGGGCGACCATTCACTAGTGGTAGCACATCTCTGAGACTTAGATTCGACATCAGTAATTTTGAAATAATACTAGTTCTTTTAGGGTTGTTAGAACTAAATAAACTTCTAGAAGTCTATGAAATCTCCTTGCGCACTGATGATTTCCTTTTTTTCTCTAAATAAATTTCCCTAAGAAACATTGTGACAAAGTACCTGAGAAAATCAACTTATAAGGAGGAAAGACTTATTTTGGCGCACACTTTTAGAGCTTTTAGTGCATGGTGCATGATCACTTGGGCCTGTAGTGGGAGAGTGCATTGTAGCAGGTGCACTGAAAGAAAAGTTGCTCACATCATGGATTCAGGAAGCAAAGAGAGAGGGAGGAGAGGCAGGGTTCAAACAAGTCCTTCAAGGGCACACCCTTCCACTTGGCCTCTTCTTCCAAAGGCACTGTCACCTTCCAAAAACACCACAGGCTGGGGATGAAGTTATCAACATATGGGTCCTTGGGGATTCAGGATCCAAATAATAGCAGGTCCTTTTAAGTTTTATTCACTGGTGGAAATCACCTTTCTTTGCCCCAATGCTAGAAGTGATTAGTAGTAACTAGCAATTTGAAGTCTCTAGGAAGCAGATGTGGTTTTCTGATTGTAATTCTGAGTTGCAGCTGATTCTTCCAACAAGCCTATGGATTGGAGGGGTTTTATGAAGGAGGAAATTAGCCCACTGCTGTATTAGCAGAGAAAGACGACAATTGTTGGTTGCATCACTGCCTAACCAGACAAGTGATGGTCACAGAGGGTGTTTATCTCACCAGAGAACACAGATTTTGTTGAGGGATAGAAATGTTGTAGGTGGTCTAATTGTCTCTAGCACAGTGTGCGTTTGAAGGCTTTGCCTCAAGGAGGACATGATATAAACTCTGGAAGAGTGGATTTTCATCTAAATGACACGTGGGCGAACTCAGGCTCCATACTTTACCTGCTGAGGTTGCTAAAGATTATGCGCTTCTCGTGGCACTCATGTCATAGAAAGGATGCAGTAGTTATAAACTGCATGAATTATTTACACATAGGCTTAGCCTCTTACTGAATAAAAACGCACAAAGACTGTTCATCCTTGCATTGCCTTTTTAATAGAAAAGCAAAATCATTGGAAACATCGAGTAAACTTGTGTTCAGAGTGAAGTGTTCATGTGTGTGTGTCTCCACTCCATAGCAGTGTCCATAAAGTTAATATATTTTGACTCAACTGAGTAGCAAACAACAAATCACATTGGATGCATGATGAACATTGGGGTATAGGGCTTAGTTTATTGCTGGGCACTGTCTTTGAAACTCCGTGTAGACTGGTAATTGAACTGGGAAGCTTTCTTGAGTTATTTTTTTTGCTGTTGTTTGTTTTGTTTTGTTTTAACCTTACCTTTGCAGGTGTGTTTCACTTAATCTCCTTATTATTGAATGTCACTTTGAATTCTGTATGTCATTTAAACTTTGTAGTGAAAAATCATTCTAGACACTCCTGAGCCACTTTTCTGCTTTATTAAGAAAAAAAAAACATATTAGGTTAAATCTAATTCTTAGTGGTCAAAGATTTTAGAGAATTATTTTGTTTGTGTTATATATATTTGGTACAGAATCTATTTTGAGAATATAATAAGGGCTCTGAGTAATCTTTTCACAAATGAGAAAGAATCAGAGAATTTTGCATACAATTTCTAGATCCCTAAATCCCACCTTTGAATCCTTGAAAACAGACCTCAGGTTAAGAATCTGTGGCATAGAATTTTTTTTGACATTCTCATTCTATGCATGTGCTCTTATTGTAATAAAAATACAAAGAAAGGGATATTTAGCAAAATATTCATTTACTCTTAAAAAATTCAGCATACATTAAAATCATGACAATCTTTTATTTACTTATTAATTATTTCCTTTATCTGAATCTATCTTATTGATTTGCTTTCTTTTTCTTTTAAAATCAGAGTATTAAAAGAGTAAGTCTGATTAACCAAGAGAGTTCTAGGGAGTTGATTTAAAGAGGCAAGCTGTATTTTAAGAGCTCTTCTTAATACCCTTTGAACTCACCTTGTGGAAATAAATCCCAGCAGTCTTCCTTATTTTCACCAAAACAAATATAAACACTTTTAAGACAAACAACATCACCCAACCCCAGATGCCCTTTATTTCCAGCCGGGTCAAAGTGCATTCTCTGCTCTCTTTCTCTGTGCCACTGGTCCTTAGTGGCAGTGGTTCTGTTCCCAGAGGGGAAGCTTTGGAGACTTGTGGGATGTTTGCAGTTGTCACAAGGTCAGGAAGGGCTATAACAGTTGGCAGAATTAGAGATGCCCCAACAAGACTTTTTCTTTTCTATTTTTGTCCTCATCCCTCCTGAATTTTTCATCTCCCCCTGGACACACATGTAGGTGGAAATTCCATTCTTATTTTTTTATCCTTTATTTTGTTTTTTTATTGGTTCTTTTTAGGTATACATGACAGTAGAATTCATTTTGATATAATTATACAAGCCTGGAATAGATCTTATTCTAATTAGGATTCCTAGATTAGAACTCCATTGTACAAACAAACACACACAAAAAAATGTTAATGATTTTAATGCATTCTGAATTTTGGAAGAGTGTATACAACCACTTGAGTATATTGAGGGAAGATTATTGTCTGATTTTGCTGAGAACTTGATAAGTTTTTTTTTTCCATTTTTGGAAAATCATGAGGGAGACAACAATGCTGTTTATGGTATTTGAGAGCACACGTGTATCAGCATACCTGTGTAACTATCAAAGTCACAGCGATTCCATATATAGGTGTATTTTCACTACTTGCTAAGGAAAATTTATTCACATTAATTCTAGATTTTTCTAAGTTCTTCAGAGCCATTTTGTTAAAGTGACAAGTGAATTACAACCTTCTGAGAGCTGAACTCAAGGGGGAAGTTTGACTATTGACTGCCAAAATAAAATACTGGAAATTTATTTCTTCTGTTCTCAATACAATTACCTGTGAAACATCTCCAAAGTAAAGAAATGAAGTTATTTATGAACAGAATATGGAACATTTAAATTCATTTTCTCCCCCTTTTTCTTCATAATGCAAGCATGGATACAATGAAATTTTGCCAAAGTGACATGTGGCAACCTAATTTAGTATGAACTAGGGAACCTAGTAATACTTAACTTCAGTGCTCTTGCTTTTTATTCCTTCATTATTTTTCTTCCTTTCAAAGCACTTTTTTTTTTGTTTTGTTTTGCCATGGACCAAGTTTGAACAATGGCAAATCAGAATCCAAAATACTATTTCCATATTTCCATCCAAATTAATTGGTGCTTCCTGGTGAGCATCCAGTGTTCTCAATGCTGTCATAAAAGGTTCTCAAAGCCTGACACTGGACTAAGTCTGAGTTCATCCAGGCCTCTACTGATACCCACTTAGGTTGCTATATCTATAAAGTGGAACCTGTGCCCTTAGTTTCAGTCACCCTATCCAATATACATTTCCATTCCAATAAACTACTCCAAGCCCTTCCTGTTTCAAAAGCAACAACTATTAATACTAATAGTAAAAATAATTAATATTTCTTGAATGCTTACAACATGATAAACTAGCAAAATGCTTTACCTTCATTATCTCATTTAATTCTCTTATGAGATAAGTTCTATTATTGTTTCTATTGTACAGATGAGAAAGCAGGCAATACTTTGGTTTGAATATGTCCCCTCCAAAACTCATAATACTTAATCCATCTTGTAGTGGTATTAAGAGATGCAGTCACAAGGGCTCTGCCTTCATGGAAGAGTTTGCCTACTAGCAAAGTACTGGAAAAGACTAGCTTGGGCCCCTTTTGCCCTCCCTCCTTATACCTTGTGAGGATTACAACATTAAAACCTTCACTAAACACCAGCCTATTGGTGTCTTGATCTTAGACTCCACAGGCTCCAGGGCTGTGAGACATAAGTTTCTATTATTTATGAATTACCTAATTGTTGGTATTTTGTTACAGCAGCACACATGGACTAAGACAAACACTATGTAATTCCCAAGCCTTCTTTACCATCATGCCTCCCTGCCTTTTAACATTACACACTTGGATTGCTGAGTCATTTTTCCATGGGGCATTGCTGCCTGCAGTCTCAGACTTTAGGGATAAGTTCTGTATTCTGTTAACAGATTATGCATAGATCAAAGAAGTTTTCCAAACTAACTCCAGAGTTGACATCACTTGCCTATTCAAAAATCTACCATGAAATATGGAGTCCCAACTTCTTAGTCTGACATTAAACAACCACCATACTCTGATCCACTCCAGCCTCTTCATTTCTGCCTGTTTTACTTATCTATAAGTTGATTCTTATTTAGTTGTTTCCTAGATGTAATGATCTTACCTCCCACTCACACCATCCATTGTTTCTGCTGTTCACAAGTTACCATTCCCCCAAGACCTGTGATGGCAGGGAACTCATTTTTACCACCGTTGACCCATCTTCCCCTCTTCATCATAGCTTCCTGCAATGTGATTGTACTATGACTTCGTTTCTGTGTTTTCTCTTCTCAGCTTGCATGTTGCATTCTCCATTTTGTTGGGAAGATTCAAATCCCTTCTCTCTGCTTCCGCTCGCCCAAGACATACCTCTACTAGAGCTCTTTTTAATTCTCTATGTGCTTATCTCTGTGGAACTACAAACTCTCAGAAGAAGAACTATTAGGTATTCTAGGACTATTTTTTGAATGAATGAAGAAAATGCTGGGAAACAAACTTCAGGAATATTTTGTTTTTCTATACCTTTGCCTTGGACCTTCCATACAATAATGGGTATTAATGAATGAATACCCCCAATCCTGTTGAAAGATATGATAGGCTTAATCCATCTTAAACTAGGACTAGGTAACAACAATGCCTTGAGTCTAGGGCCTGGAAAGCAAACAGTATGTAATGTCTAGTCACCAGTCACCGTTCCCAGAGGCAGAGAGGGCAGAATAAGGAAGAAGATTACAGTAAAATGAGATTTGGCCACAATACAAGGTTAATGTCTCCTCACCTCCCAAAAGTACTGACCATTCATCATCACAGCTCTTGGAGGTTGGAGATTTCTTCTCTTCCAAATGAGTGCATTCACAAAAGGCTGATCCCCTGTGCTGCCCTGTATGCACAGGTGAGACTTGCCCTGGCTGTTCTATCCAAGTAGTAACATAAGCCCACCTTCATTTTTGCAAACAAGGACCCAGCCCACAGTGGCACTGATTCTGGAAACTGAAAACTTGGAAAAGGAGCTTGGTTTTCATTTGCACTGATTGTTGTTTTCAGTAAGATGTTTACCTCTTCAGTTTTCTCTCTGCCAAGTACAAATCAGTGTATTTCCAACATCCCAGAGTCTTAACTGTATCGTGCCAGCTTCTACTGCTTCTATTAAATTAATGAGCAGCTACAGAACAGCTTTACTACTGACGTGGAATAAAAATCTCTAAGGAGATGAACTGCATCCCACATCCCTGAATCCTCTACCAACTATCTCCTATTAGGTGAATAATCTATGGAGAATTGGATTGGTCCCAATCATGTACATAGTTTCCTTCCTAGCAAACAGATAAAAACCCTTTAAACTTTATTGAGGATTCCTTTGTCTCCTTATTTGAAAGCTTAAAGTGAAGGACAAATGAGTAACTTGATTTTAGACCTTTTTTCCCTAGTTGAGCAACTGGACCACCTTGGCCTGCTGGATTTTATTTCCACAACTTAAACCAGAATAAACCAAAGGTTTAGGGTATTCAAGCCTAAACTGAGCCCTCTGTATCTTCATATGTTGTGGCCACAGCACTAGGGCTACTTACTACATTTGCCAAGGGACCTCTTAAGACAAGGGTAATTTGGGGCCTTTGTCCCCATGCCATAAACCTGAGGAGAGGAAATACCCACAGTAAGTTTAGCAAAAAATAATAGAAAAAAGAATTTTACCTCTTTCCATCTATCTACCCCATCCATAGACTATGGGTCCTTAATGCATTTTTTTTAACTCTTCCCTTTGGATGGAAGGGGTGTGTGTGTGTGTGTGTGTGTGTGTTAAAAATTCATAAGCATGAGGAGACCCTGGGATGCCCATAGCCTAGAATGTCCCATTTACAGTCTTTTTTTTTTTTTTTCCACAGAAGGTTAAGGCTTCTATGGTTCCACATCTTCCCCTCTGGACAAAATGCATGAACATAAAAAAAAAGTCTGATTAAGATGAAAGCAAAGGGATTCTCTCCCTTTGTTTTTCCTGCTTAGTGGCTCTGCATTGAAGCTAACCTCACCATCAGTGGGACAATGAAACATGATTGAGGAATATCCCCTCTCCCTTTCTCTCCTCCTCCCCCAGTAATTTTTGTTGGCCCATCTAATAAAGTAGATATATTTCACAGTCATATAATGGAAGGTAATGACATGATGAGATTATTCTTTTTCCCCCTTCCCTGCTCTGGTTTTTGGCTGAGTAGATAGATCTAGTAACTTCCTCCCTAAGCCCAGCAGCTAACATGAGGTATTTTCCTCCACTTGGTGGAGCTCTGCACATATGCGCTTGGGGAAAGAGACAGAAGTCCCTCTGGATTCTTCCTCCAGCTGTTCAGGATTGAAAGATCTTTCCAGTGCATCATCCTGGCTTTATGCAACGATGACTTCCCCCTGATGGCAGTAAAATTTTAATTAGTGGGCAATGTGCATTCCTCTATAATGTAGTGCACACATGGCAGGAAGTTAAGAGGACACGTTTGCAATCCCAGTTTCATTGTCAAACAGCTGTGGGATTCTGGGAAAATTGCTTTATTTCGCTGTGCCACTGTTCTTGACTAGGTAGAATGGGATGTAATTTTTGGTCTATTTCTCTCTTAAATTTGGTGGATATTTAATGTAAAATTATATATGCAAGTGCTTTGGGTAAATGCAAGTCAAAATGCTTGTTGAATGCAACCAGAATTCCCAATGTCCAGGCTTCCTGTGTTCAGCCTTTTTCATTTTCCAACCTATTTTCCACACTGTAACTAGAATAGATTTTCTCAAGGCAAATCAGATACAGATATGCTGTTTATATCTAAATGTCTTCTCCTTCTTGAAGAATAATAATCTCAACTCCTTTCTTGGCCTTCAAAAACCTTCATCATGGATGCCCTTCATCTAGGGCCAGTTCCATCTTTCTTTCTTACACTCTCAAAGTGCAGTGAATGTCAAAGCCTTTACTCTTACTTTTCAGAAGTTGTCCACGTGGTTCTTTGTGCTTCAAACCGTCTTCTTCCTTCTTCTCTAAGGTGACTTCTATTCATTTTGCAAATTTCAGCAGTCTCGCTTAGGTGGGAAAGCTTCCCTGGTTCTCTATTAGCAGTCCCTCATTTGTACTCCCACAGCTACCTTACTGCTCCCAAACAAGATTCTGTCAGATTGTTTCTTCTCCACAAAAGCACAGTCATCCTCGGCATAACTCAATATTGGATCTCTGGCACTGGCGCATTCTCAGGCTTAGAAAAAGTACATAAGAAATATTTGCTCCACGAACAACTGGATGGTGTATTTTCCTAGGGCTGTCATAACAAAATGCCACAAGCCAGCTGCCTTAGGACAGGAGGAAACATATTCTTTTCTAGTTCTAGAAGCTAGAAGTCTGAAGTCATCATGTCAGCCTGGCTGCGCTCTAGATGGAATCCTCCCTTGTCTCTTCCCAGCATTCTGTGGCTCATACTTGCTGTCCTTCTAATTCCTGCCTCTGTTGTCGTATGCTGTTTACTCTGTGTGTCTCTGTTTTCATATGTTTTCCCCTTCCTATAAGAACACCAACCTTTGAATGAGAGTCTACTATAGAGACTCCATCTTAACTCGATTGTATCAGCAAAACCTGATTTCCAAATGAGGCTACATTAACAGGCACTCCAAGTTATTTCAACATATCTCTCTTTTAGGAGGAAAGGGGAGCATGATTCAGCCTATGATATTTGTCAATATATTGACAAAACAAATTGTTTGATACCTTATGAATGAAAAAGGTCTATATGCACAATGTATGTGTGCAATGTCTCTGTATATTATTTATTTTTTGTTGTGCAAAAACCCCAAAGGTTAATTAACATAAATAGGAAAGATTGTTTGGTTTGTCTAAAGCACTTTAAAGACATCTGTGTGTTTTAAATATAAGTTTTTGAATGACAAGAAATCATTTCTTTGCCAACTTGCAGAACACTAATGATAATCTCTCACCAAGTGAACTCTGTGCTTTTATCATTTAAAATTTAAGATGACTGAGGATAATAGTAGTTTTAGTCATGTTTGAAAGACATCTTTTAATAGATTTCCTAATTAAGGAGATCTCTGTGTTAGATGTTCTCTTCTTTATCACCTTCCTTTCCTTCAGGCCTATCATCTGTCTTGTACTATGCTTGTCTTCCAAATGATTCATGCATGCTAGGTCTTTTCTCTAAGTCTCCGATTATGAAAAGCAAAGTTAGATTTCAAAGAAGCAAATTATCTGCTATATTGTTCCCTAATTTGTAGCAAGTAGCATTGTTGAAACCAAGTAGAAAGTCTCACAAAAATCTCAGGTAAAGAATTTTTTTTTTTACTAATTAACATTAGGTAAAAGGGATCAAGATAGAAATTTCTTTTTGCTTTAATTAAAAATTTTGAAAGTGGCCCATTTGATAATCTATTAAGTAAATTACTCCTCTCATCTAATTTTCATTGTAATTAGTGGGAATATTGGAGTCAGCATTTGGCTCCAAAGACTACCTCAAAAGTCCATGTTTGCCTTGTTTCAGGGCTTAAGCAGCTAAAGCAATCGCTATACAAAGCCAGGCATGAAAAATCTTTGGGATTCAGAATCTACACTTTGTAAACATACCTTACTGGGAAAGATATTTTAGAGAATGTGAATCTTTATTTCATAGAAAGAAGATTATAGGTTCATAATTGACCAATGCACTTTTTCAAATCCCATTCCTTTGGGTTCTCTTAGAGTTTCAGATTAATTTGACCAAATACCAGGTTTATCCTTTCCTTACTTTCCCTAAATATTTGTGGATGAATAAACTTTCAGTGTTAGGAATAGAAAAGACTTTGAGAGAGAGAAAAGAGGGTTGAAGGAGAATGGGTTTCAGATCACTGCATTGTTTAATGGCAGTTTACATATTGCTTTCTTGTTGCCAAAGTCTAAATTGGAGTCCTCTAACATGTATTATTGTGTGTGTGTGTGTGTGTGTGTGTGTGTGTACTCAAACACACCACCATATGGCAAGAGGCAGAGTTGCTAAGACTGCATTTAGCAAAGAAAGTGGTTACTGAATTCTATTCAAGGTGCTAACGATAACTTAATTTCTAGATTCATTTGTTATCAAAAAAATTTTCTGCCTTGATAAAGCTGTTGGAATCTACAAGCACATTTGCTGGGCATGGTTCCAGTTATGAAATATTCATACCTTAAAAAATAAAATGCACTGATGAAAATGCAGTTATGCTCTCATTTTTTGAAGGAATAAATATAGAAATGCTTAAACAACTGGAAATTGGTAATAAACAAAAGTAGACTGCACTTTTATCTCTTCATGTTCTATTCCAGCAAAAGCACCTGTTCTCCTAATTTACCTTCCCTAAACTGCAGGGGCAGAAAGCTGCATTTTTAATCTCAGTGTTGCATAAAGTATCCATAAAGTCTAATATCCAGTAACCACTCAAGGCTCATGAAAATAAAGGAATTTCAGAAAAGAATCTCCAGTTTGACTGAATCTCACTGTCTCTGTAATAAGACATCTGTTTCCATACTAGTGGTGATATAAACCTGTGGGTAATTATATTTTCATTACTTCTAAAAATATGTGAGAAGCACTTAAAATCACTAAGAGAAAGGTATGGAAGTAAATAAAAGGTGTGTGTCATTTATATTAATGCCTTTGTGGCTGTTACTATTATTGTCTTATTCCCATGGGTATTGGAGGGTAGAATTTAAATAATGATAAAGCACCAACTGAGCAACCTGTGTGCTAAAAATAGTTATAGAATGATAACTATCTCCTCCTTTGTGTATCATTACTGAGGTTGTCACTGTGAACTCTAAACTTTATTATTCTGTAGCTATCTTAATAAAAAGTCTTCTGAATTTTTTTCCTATTGGGCAAAAACACGCACACAAATATGATGCTGAACAGGCAATGAAAGGGAAATTTAAAAGGCAGAATTCTTGTGTTGGTTCTCATTCATATGTATATGTCTCTTGGGGTTTTGGGGGCTTTGGGTTTATTTATTTTTGGTTTGAGTTTTGTGAATAACCAGCTGCACATTGAATAATGATATTAAAATTAGATTATTCTTTTGGGCAATTTGAGTATTTCCATGGTTGGACTAAAGTCGTTGTTTTCTTATCATAAGAAATCAAGGATTTCTCCCTCATTTGAGAGAAGAAATAAAAGTGAAGAAAGAGAGAGGTGTAGGACTGTCATGGAAGGCTCTTTATGGACCATGTGCACCCCTTCTGTGTGCACTGTTTCCAAGATAACTTTGGAAGGTAGTTTTATGACTCTCAACTGAAGGATAAGAATGTCTTAGACCAAGTGCCTCACTTTCTGATGCCATCCAACTCCTGAAACAGGCAACATTGCAACACAACCTGTGGACTCTTGGCTGCCTAAGGCTGAGCTCTTTTCCTCATACCATGCTAATGACTAAAAAGGCATGAGATTGACATGTGAGACTGATACCTTCTCATAAATGCAAATGCAGAAAACCAGAGGAAAGAATGCTTGCCAGCTCTGGCAGAGACAGAGGAAGAACAAAGTGACAGATTTATTTTGGCCATGCACTTAAGTGGTGCTGTAATTTTAACACAATAAATATTTAGATTCGCTTTTGTTTTCTATCCACCAAGTTCTGTCCCAATTCTCTGGCTAATGGGTGTATGGGAGAAGCTCTTCATAATAAATTATGGTGTTTGTGTGTGAATGGATGGAAGGACACATCAGAGATAATGTAGTGTTTACTGCTTTGCTATTAGCACAATAGGCTGTCTTTATGGAGTATAATATTCAAATCTATGCACCAGTGCACTTTCAAATAGAGAATTTGCTTCCTAGTTTCACTTAAAACTATCTTTTATTTTAATTAACAGGAATGCAGTTTAATCATCCATCTTTATAGTTAAAGGAGTTTTACAGGCTTATAATACTGTCAGATTCTAGGGTATATAAGCAAGAAATAGAAAGACAAATTTTAGAGAAGAAATGGGCTTTCTTTCTCTCCCCCCTCCCTCTCCTTTCTCTTCTGTTCTCTCCTTCTCTGAAGAAACTAGCCTACAAGCTAGGTAGTTTCATTGATGGTGTATGATTTCACTAGCTGGATTGCATCTCAGAACATCTGTCAAATTCAGACCTGTCTGAAGCTTCATTCCAACATCATTACCACAGGGGTTATCTGGAATGTGAGCACTTTATTTTTTTTTTTATAGTGGTAAGAGAAGGAATTTGTAGTATCTATGGGTTAGAATCAGAGGTGAGCTGGTTTAACAACCAGCTCTTCAGGAGTTTCAGCAGGGAGTGCAGAAGGAATGTGGGTAGGGAAGGCTCTGAATTATAGTGTTTACCAAATTCCGTGGTGTAAATATTCCCACCATGGCCAATTTGTTCCCCTTCTGTTTCACTAGGGCTATTCAAGATGTTATAAGAAAGCAACAGTAATAGAATCTCATGTGGTTCAACTGATACTCACTTGTAAGTTGAGGTAGCATTTCATTCATGTCAAATAGCAATTAGTTTGGATACCTTAGTGTTATTTCCTCAAGAACTGTTTCATTCTTTCCTACAGAGATAATAATAGACATTCATGACGTAATTCAGGAGATAGTTTTTGTGTGTTTTATCGTGCATCTCATCATTAATACTTTGTATAAAACTAGATTTATGAAAAGACCCAGGGATTTCACATTATTGTATCATCTCCTGTTGGTTTGAAAATGAGATGTTTATTTTCTTAATATGTTTTCCTGATTAAGAAATTGAAACAGCAGGCTATTAAAAGTTTTTTCTTAAGGCAATACAATGGTAGACTGGAAATTGTCAAATTAAAGAGCAATATTTTTATTATAAAATTTTAATCATAATTATAAAGAATTCTTAACTCCATAGAAAATCGTTGACAGTCCTCATAATATACTCATAGAATTTTTTTCCAGAGAGATTAGAATTATCCCACTGGGAATTTATTTATAAATATTTTTAGTATTTGATTAACATATAAGGATTGTGCATGTTAATGGGGTACACTGTGGTTTTATATGGAGTGCAGTAAATGTATACAACATGTACTGATCAAATAAAGGCAATCAACATTTTTATCTCCTTATCATTACTTTGTGTTTGGAGTCTTCAAGCTCCTCTCTTCTAGTTCTTTATAAAATATAATAGGTTATTGTGAACTACAGTCAGTTCACTGTGCTGTGGATCACCAGAACTTTTTCCTTTGATCTGTGTTTTTGTACTCATTATACAAAGCCCCTGTAGGTCCCCTATCCCCCTCCCTTACATTCAAATTGAATTTTCTTTTAGGTTCCATATATAAGCTAGAATATTGCATTATTTGGCTTGACTTTCTATATCTGGCTTATTTCACTTTATATAATGTCTTCCAGTTTCATCTATTTCACTGAAAATGATAGGATTTCTTTCTTTTTATAGCTGAATAAGTATGTGTGTGTGTATGTGTGTGTGTGTGTGTGTGTGTGTGTGTGTGAGACATCTTCTGCATCCATTCATCTAAAGATGGACATCAAAGTAGATTCCATATCTTTACCATTGTGAATAATGCTGCAAGAAACTTTGGCATCCAGGTATCTCTTCATTATGCTTACTTCATTTCCTTTAGGTAAATACCTAGAGGTTGGATAGCTGGATCACATGGGAGATCTAGTTTTAATTTTCTTTTGGAACTTTCAAACTGTTCCCTATAATAGCTGTACTATTTTCTATTCCCAATAACAGTATATGAGAGATTCCTTTTCTCTACATAATCTCCAGCATTTGTTAATTATTGTCTTTTTGGTAGCATTTGTTATTTATTGTCCGTTTGTTCATTTTAACTAAAGCAAAATATCTCATTGTGGTTTTGATTTACATTTCCCAAATGGCTAATGATATTGAGCATCTTTTTTCACATATATGCTGGCATTCTGTATTTTTCCCCGTTGCATAAACATGACAGCAAATTTATAATTTATTTTAAACCACAATTCTTTCAAATTGTGAAAGAAACTATTCCATTTTAAGTTCAAAGACAAAGTTCCTTTTTTAAAAAAATTTTAATTATATATGACAGTAGAATGTAATTTGGCAGAATATACAAATATAGAGTATAACTTATTCTGTTAGGTTTCCACTCTTGTGGTTGTGCATAATGTGATGTTACCCTGATCATGTATACAAATATAAGGCTAGGAAAGTTATGACAAATCAAGTCTACTGTCCTTCCTATTCCCCTCCCTGATCCCCTCCCTCCATAATCCCCCTTCCCCTCTGTCTAGTCCAATCTATCTACTACTAGCCTCAACCTCCCCTATTTGGGGTAAGCATCCACAAATCAGAGAAAACTTTCCACCTTTGTTTCGTGGGGGATTGGTTTATTTCACTTAGCATTATATTCTCCAGTTCCATCCATTTGCCAGCAAATGCCATAATGCCATTACTTTTGGCTGAGTACTATTCCATTGTGTATATATACCACATTTTCTTTATCCATTCATCCATTGAAGGACACCTAGATTGTTTCCATGACTTGGGTATTGTGAGTTGAGCTGCTGTAGACATGGGTGTAGCTGTATCACTGTATTATGCTGTTTTTAAGTCCTTTGGGTATAGACTAGGAATGGGATAACTGAGTCAAATGGTGGTTCCATTCCAAGTTTTCTAAAGAAACTCCATACTGCTTTCCATAGTGGTTGCACCAATTTGCAGTCCCACCAACAAAGTTTAAGAAGAGTACCTTTCTCCCTACATCATCACCAACATTTATTATCACCTGTATTCTTTATAACTGCCATTCTGACTGAAATGAGATGGAATCTCAGTGTAGTTTCTATTTGCATTTCTCTAATTGCTAGAGATATTGAACATTTTTTAATTTAGTTTTTGACCATTCATATTTCTTCTTCTGTGAAGTATTTGTTCAGTTCCTTTGTGCATTTATGGAATGATGCTGGGGAAACTGGAAATCCATATGTAATAGAATGAAATTGAACCTCTATATCTCATCCTGCAGAAAACTCAACTCTAGACCCTGAACTTCTAGAAGAAAAAGTAGGCCCAACTCTCCAACATGTTGGCCTGGGGACCACGTTCCTCAAAAGAATCCTAAAGTGCAAGAAGTAAAATCAAGAATCAATAAATGGGATGATATCAAACCAAAAAGCTTCTTCATAGCAAAAGAAAATATCAAGAACATGTACTAAGCTCCTACAGATTAGGAGAAAATCTTCACTATCATACCTCAGCTAAGACATTAATTTCCAGGATATACAAGGAACTCAAAAAACTTAACACCAGAAAAATTTTGTATTCTTTCGAGAAATATTTGTTCACAGCATTTGCTTATTTTTAAATTGGATTATTTGGGTTTTTGTTGGGGTGTTTTTGAGTTTTTTTATATAGTCTGGATATTAATCTGTTGTCAGAAGAATATTTAGAAAATATTTTCTCACATTCTATAGATTTTCTCTTCATCCTCTTTTGCTGTTCAGAAACTTATTAGTTTTATCTAATCCTATTTGCTTAGTTTTCCTATTCTTACTTATGCTTTTCTGGTCTGTGCACTGCCCAGTGTTCAAGTCTCTACATGGTGACTACTCATAAAAGACACTAAAAAATATTTTTTAAAAAAAATTAATTAATTTAAATGATAACAAAGTAATCATATTATTTAATTTTAAATATAAATGCTTACTTAGTAGGGGACTCAGAAACTTATGCTTACCTGAAAGTGATTTAAAAAAATCTCTCTCTGTATCTAAAAGTATAATTTGAAGTAATTCATGTTCAAATTAAAGCTTTCAGATGGCTGAATACCTTTTATGTACATGGGTCAATCAGACTGTGCCAAAATATAAGAAAAAAGAACCCTATTGTTTTAATTACTTCTGTTCTCCAAAAGCCTCCACCCTGGCATTTCTTTCAAATGTTATTAATTCACTTATTCATTCATCCATCCATTTATTGAAGACACATCAATTGTGCCAGGAGCTGCTTAGACAGTGAAGGTGCCAAAGTGATGGAGACACATACAGGGAGCCATTGTTCTCAGAAGTTCACATTCATGAGAGCTTCAGTTCATAAAAAAAAAATTATGCCAGATATTGATGAGTATTACTCATAAAATTAAAAAAGGATGATGTGTCCTGACAATAAGTAGGTGATGCTTGTAGATTATGTATTCGTGAATAAAATAACACTTCAAATGAGACCTGGATGACAAGAAAGAGCCACACATTCGAGATTCAGAGGGGTTGAATTTCAGGGATGGCAAGTGTTTAATATGATGAACCTGAGGCTGGCGTAAGTTTTCTTTTTCTTCACCAGACCACAGGTTGGAGAATAAAGGGTGTGAAGAAAGCTGGTAAAAAAAAGATAAGGACAGTGAGGGAGGCAGTTTTCAAATCATATGGGCTTTATAACAGACAAAAAAAATTCACATTTAATTCTCTAAGGGGACAGAACATATTGGAAGGGGTTACTCTGTGGCACGATGTAATTTGATTTACATTTTGAAAGATCTTCTGACTGTTGTGTAGAAAATAGATTCTATATGACAGGACAGAAACCAGTTGGAGAGGCTAGTTAGAAGATGATTTAGGGATTCTGGTGGAAAGCAATGGTGATTTGGTCTGGGATACCAGTAGTAGAGATGCAAAGTAGATTATAAACGTGTTTTGGAAATGGAAGAGTAAATATGTGCTAAGGAATTGGCTTATGGGGATGGGAACAAAGAAAACAAAATTAAAAAGCTAACTCTAAAATTTTCAGTCACTGGATAAATTATGCTGGCATTTAATAAGATAGGTAATATGAAAAGAAGAGTGAACTTGGGAGGCAAAAATTCATTCTTTTATATTGGCCATATTCATTTTTTGATATGTCTATCAAATATCTAAGTGGAAATGTCATGTAGACAGTTTGTTCTATAAGTTTTTAGTTCATGGGAGAAATACAGAATGGAGGTGAATTTTGTGAGCCTAACAGTTTGTGTTAACATAGACAATACATACAGATGGGAAAGAGAAAGGAGCCCAGGACAGAGCTCAAGGGCATTCTGACATTTACATATGAGACTACAAAAAAAAAAGACATCAAAATAAATTAGGATGGGGCAAAAATAAAGTAGAAGAAAACTAAAGGATGTGGAGGAAGGCACATGGGTGTGGTGTTTAGAATATTTAAATGGGGAGGAGAAATGGTCATTTAAAAGAGTGATGAAATTATTGTTGTTTGACTTCATAATGGCTGCCAATCTTACTGGAGTGAGATGGTATCTTAGGGTGGTTTTGATTTGCATTTCTCTGATTGCTAGAGATGGTGAGCATTTTTTCATGTACTTGTTGATTGATTGTATGTCCTCCTCTGAGAAGTGTCTGTTCAGGTCCTTGGCCCATTTGTTATCTTATTGTTTAATTTTTTGAGTTCTTTGTACATTCTGGATATTAGGGCTCTATCTGAGGTGTGTGGGGTAAAAATTTGTTCCCAGGATGTAGGCTCTCTATTTACCTCTTTTATTGTTTCTCTAGCTGAGAAAAAAACTTTTTAGTTTAAGTAAGTCCCATTTGTTTATTCTTGTTATTAACTCTTGGGCTATGGGTGTCCTATTAAGGAATTTGGAGCCCGACCCCACAATATGTAGATCGTAGCCAACTTTTTCTTCTATCAGACGCAGTGTCTCTGATTTGATATCTAGCTCCCTGATCCATTTTGAGTTAATTTTTGTGGATGACGAGAGAAAGGGATTCAATTTCCTTTTGTTGCATATGGATTTCCAATTTTCCCAGCACCATTTGTTGAAGATGCTATCCTTCCTCCATTGCATGCTTTTAGCCCCTTTATCAAATATAAGATAGTTGTAACTTTGTGGATTAGTCTCTGTGTCCTCTATTCTGTACCATTGGTCCACCTGCCTGTTTTGGTACCAGTACCATGCTGTTTTTGTTACTATTGCTTTGTAGTACAGTTTGACCTCTGGTATCGCTATACCTCCAGATTCACACTTCCTGTTTAGAATTGCTTTTGCTATTCTGGGTCTTTTGTTTTTCCATATGAATTTCATGATTGCTTTGTCTATTTCTACAAGAAATGCCGTTGGGATTTTGAATGGCATCGCATGCTTTGATATAAAGAGAGCAACTAAGAACAGAACAGGAAGGAAGAGCATGAGGAAAAGACTACAGTAAACAAAGACGAATGGGGGGAGAGAAAGGGCGAGAGAAGGGAAAGCATATGGAAATGGTAGGAGACCTTCAATGATACATAAAATTATAAGAGGTCATGAGGGGCAAGGGGGAGGGGAAAAAAAGGGAGAGAATTGAACAACAGCAGGGGAGGTAGAGAGGGAAGATGGGAGGGGAGGGGAGGGGAGGGGGGATAGTAGGGGATAGGAAAGGTAGCAGAATACAACAGTCACTAATATGGCATTATGTAAAAATGTGAATATGTAACAGATGTGATTCTGCAATCTGTATTTGGGGTGAAAATGGGAGTTCAAAACACAATTTGAGTCAAAGGTATGAAAGATGATATATCATGAGCTATGTAATGCTTTAAATAATCAATAAAAAAATAATAATAATAGCACAGAACAATATATAGAGGGGCTGGGGGCTGGGATGTGGCTCAAGCGGTAGCGCGCCCACCTGGCAAGCGTGAGGCCCAGGTTCGATCCTCAGCACCACATACAAACAAAGATGTTGTGTCCGCTGAGAACTAAAAAAAATAAATATTAAAAATTCAAAAAAAAGTTAATCTAAAATAGTGATGAAATTAAACACAACACAGAATAGAAAAATATAAATAAAATAAAAAAAATTTTAAGACAATTTATGAGTCTTTTCACATCTTTTTCTGATCTTAAAATCAGAGTTTTTGACTCCTTTTCAATGCTATATAGTGAACAGCTTTGAGAAATGTAAGGTACTCCTCCAGAGCAAGAGAAAAGGTGCATTGGGTATTAAGTACAATAAAGATAATATGTTCCTCTGGAGCAAAGACCAGACAGGCTTACTGCCCATTATAAAATATTCAGGTTCCTAAGCACATGGTTTCTATTCCAAAATGTGTGGTCTTCTCCATATTTCCAAGAGAGAAATGGGACTCAGGGAGCCAGAACAAATGCTAACGCTCTGACTGCTGCTTTTGTTATAATACAAAGTATTTGATCTCTAACCCAAAACTTTCATATCCTCTGCTGGCATCCATGAAACAGTGGCAGGTTAACTTTGCAAGTAGAATAGGCTAAGATCTCACATTCTCCACTGTTCTACACAGATGACAGACAGTTTTGATGGTTCCCCTGAGATCTGTGGTCATAATGACCTTTTTTTCTGCAGCAGTATTCACTGGCTCTGAGGCAGACATAGTGCAGGTAGGTGAATTTATGGCTTAGATCTTTAGTATGAATGGCTTACTGAATGATCACACAGCTCCTTTGACATAATGATTGTGTCCTAACACCGGAATGTGCAGTACCAAGAAGACCAGTATTCAGACACTGGTGGATAGTATGGTAATAAATATGCCAGCACATTTAGATATTTCCAGAAGTTACTAAAATATCAAATACTCACTTGTTACAACCTAATTTTATATTCTTATACTTCGATGGCATAATTCATATTAAAGCATTGGGCCTTATGTGATACCCTAATATTAGTAGTACTTCACTGAACCAAAGACTATGACCTACATTTAATTAAAAGTAATAATTCATAAATTATGATACATTTTTAGGGCATACAGGGAAGTAATTACATATTACAGAGGAATACACTCTATATCTGATTTATTAGGTTGAAAATCAATAAACATGTTTTTCTTTTTTTCATAAAGATGATTTAATTCATGAAATTTAATTGAGTTGAGGGAAGTTCCTTTGTCACCTGGTTGCCAGTGTCTCTCTGTATAAGACTATTATTCCTAAAAGGCAGTTAAGTAGATATTGTCTATAAAGCAATTTAGTGAAAATAACATTGTCTCTACATAGGTGCAGTGCATACAGATATAAGGTACTGTGGGATTCTGAGTATTTGACAATCTGCTGTGCCTGCCATGAATTGTACAAAGGGAGAGCCATGTGTGAATCCAGTCTTGCTTCTTAGTTTATACTTCCTCCCCTACACTTCCTCTTTCCATTATTGCCTCTGATATATACAGGCACCCTAATCTCTCACGTTCTGGTTGGCTTGTCTCCATTTGCGTACCAGAAAATTGCCTTCCCTCCCTTCCGTGTGCTGCTGCAGGCCAGTTAGTATTTATTCACTTCTAGTCTGAATCCCCTCACTCATTCCTAAGTATCTGTTTTGTATGTAGTTTCTTTGCCAGAAGCGGCCTTTTATTAAGATTGAAATTTCCCTAAGTTTTTCAGACACGTAATATTTATCTTGTGTCTGCTTGGATTTTTTCATTGTTGAAGGGTCTAGGAATAGACAGTGGATGATTTTGATATTGTGGAATTATATCTTATGTCCTTGTTGGAGAAGAGAGGAGGGTCAGTAAACCCCATCAAAATCCTCTGCTTCCCATTCCTCCTGCTTTTCTCTTCTACCATATCCAGCAATTCTGCCCCAGTTGGCAGAGCCAAATAGCAGTGACACAACCTCAGTTATGACAGTAGTATATGGATTTAAACTTCAGGAGCAATATACACTAGTGGAATAGATTAAATATCTAATTATTACGCTGAGGACAGAATGTGTCTTTGTTCTCTACCGGGGTCCTCATTTAAGCTCAATACTCAAGACAAACATCTGAAGTTCACTGAGGCAAGGGGATACAAGCAAATTTAGGATTTTTCCTCCAAGATATGCTGCCAACCAGAAGATGGCTTTCCCCAGCCAGGTGCCTGAAATGGTAACCAGAGTCTATTGGTCTATGCAATTCTGCTGGTGCAAGAGCACATGTAAGTTCCTAGGCCATGTAGGTGGGAGAATCACAACTTTTTTTTAAGTACTGTGGATCCATCCAAGGGTCTTATGCATTGTAAGTTAAGTGCTGTACTGCTGAAACATATCCCCAGTGCCTCACAACAATTTTTAAAGTAAGAAAGACTGAATCTTGTCTTCCTTAAGCCCTGGCCATATAGTTTTTCAAAAGAACAAATGGATGAGTGAGTGAATGAATGAATGAATCAACCAATCAATGGTTACCTTATTATGACAAAAGAGTCCTTTTTTTATGTTATACTTCATGTATGTATACCTTTATTTTATTTATTCATTTTTTATGTGGTGCTGAGGATCAAACCCAGTGCCTCACATATGCTAGGCAAGCGCTCTACCACTGAGCCACAACCTCAGGGGCCCCCCACCCAGTCCATGATATTTTGACCTCAGGCAACCTTTTTGGCCACATCTTCCATTTGCCACTTGCTCGGTAACCAGGCACAGCCAAAGAGTTGAATTTTCTACAGTATCACTCCTTCTCATAATTGCATGTGTTGGTATAAAATGTTCCCTCTGTTATGCCCATTTCCAGCACATGAAATTTCATTCATCATTGAAGGTCAAGTTCAATTATCTCTTTGAGGAAATTCCTACATACCCTCATTTTCCCCTCTACTACTTATACTTTCCAGTGTTTCAGCTGTCAGAATGAATAAACCTAGGGGAGAAGATCTGCTTAACAGCCTGGTGGATGACAGAGAATGGAACAGAAAGGAGAATCACATAGCAATTCTTTCTACTGGCACAGTCGTGAAACCAAGATGAAAAGGCTCCTGGGTTTTATTTGAGCAATTATAAATTGTCATGAAACAAAACGAGATATTATGACCCTTTCAACCCTGGTAAAGTAAAAAAAAATGTTGGAAGAAATATCACTGTTACATAGATACAGATTTTAGAAATATCCGAGGCATATTTTTTAAATGTAGAGGCCAATTATAGTAGGCGTGTTGATATGTCAGTGAGAATTTTAAGAAGTGTAAAATGTATACACTTAGCTTTACAAAGGTAAGAGTTGTACGTGGCAGGTTGAGGATGTATGTTTATGTCATGTACACAATGTATGATAAACTCTTAACAAGAATCACATAGCTTACTGTTGGTGACACTAAATGTCTCCTGAGTGTCATCATTAATTCTCCCTGTCTGAGGTGACCATGTAAGGTGTTTGTATGTAGCTGGAATGCATTGTATCCAGGGTTCCTAAGATTCAGTGGCTCTAAGTTTTGTGGCCACAAATGCAATGGGATGTTGATACTCCTGCCCCTGTTTAGTACCATGACAGATAATGACAAGTACCCTAAAGACTAGTGGGTGTGGGTATTCACGTCAGGAACTAGTCCTTTTCCTTAGAAAGGAATTACTTGAACACTGTAGTTCTTAAGTTTTTAGCAAGAACCCTGAAGGTTGGGGCAGTGTTTCATGGAGATGGATTTCTTTCAGCCCTACTTAAGACATTCATTTAATGTCTGTGATGTCATCAGGCAGCGGTGTATCATTTGTTTTCCTGCATGCAAGGATTCCGCTGACACTTAAAGTCTATAATAATCTGAATCTTTCCTGCCTCTCCAACTTTCATATTCCTGTTCAGTAACATAAGTGCTCTGTTTCAGTCAGGGAACTATTCTTCCTGTCATACCAATTTCTCTTCATTGTCCATGTTTTTCCTACCTCCTGACATGCTCTCTCTCCTCCTTTCTGGCTATCAAGTACTTCCAGGCACAGCCTGAGCACCCACAGTCCTCACCTGCATTGACATCTCCGGAGCACTTCAGCACTCTTGTCCTTTCTCTGATCTTGATTATAACTTACATTCTGATCTATCTCGAGTCTAGGTTCCATTTCTTTGTGTCTCTCTTTTTCGATTATTTTTTATTCCAGTAGTTAGTACTTATGAGTAAGTCTTATTAGCATCCCAAACTCTTTCAAAACAGGAAATTTGTGTTTTGACTCTCATGTGATTCTTAAGAAACTTTACATAGGGATAACAATTACATAGTAATAGATGGATTTGTAAATAAGTTAAAAAGGAAATTAAGGCCAATGGGCCATTCCACAACATGATCAAGAAAAGTGATACAGGCTGCCAAGGGATTATAAAGTAGTCACTCTATATAACTAAGGTTTTAGACTCAGTACAGATTTGCCACTAGCTTTTCAGCATTATTAGCATCCATTATAGAAATGTTAATGTAATCTTCACTAAAAACTGCTCAGACTTTAAAGAGACACAAATTATGTTTTCATGTTTTCTTTTTCCTTTTGTGTGTGTGTGTGTGTGTGTATATATGTGTGTGTGTATATATATATATATATACACACACACATATGTATTTTATATATATGTATGTATATATACACATATACATGTACACATATATGTATATACATATATATACACATACATATATGTGTGTGTGTGTATATATATATATATATATATATTTTTTTTTTTTTTTTTTTTTTTTTTTTTTTGCCAGAGAAGCATTTTACAAAACCCCCCTGTTGGTGGAATTATCTACCAGCCTATTTCAACCAATATGGTGTTTGTCAGATATGAGGAATTTGTAGAGTGTAGTGTGCATATATTTACATATCCAAAATATTCATGACTTTTCCACTAATACTAAACAACATTTTAAAAATTTATAACTGTCTCTTCTGGCTAACAGTCAGTATAGACATTTCATTTGTTCTGTGGAAACTTGTTTCAAAATCTTTTCTAGCTCAAGATGTGCTGCACAGTAAACAATAAGAAACTTTGATAATGCCAGCTAATACAACTCATTGCTTTTCCAGTGTAAGTTAAGGATGGCTGCTTGATTTCCATGCTTGATTTTCCCAACACTGTGAACTCTGTTCGGGGAAGTTCCCACTGCTGGAGTTTTGCCAGTAATCTCCAGCAAACTCCAGTGGAGCCTCTGGACTCTGTGGCCATCCCTGAAAGTGGCTGTTCTCTTCCATCAGTTTCCTGGGCAGACCATCAAGCCAGCTATTAGGGTCTGTTTGCACTGCATGAAAACAAACTTTAATGTGAAGAGATTTACGGCCTCCCAAATTAAATCCCCAGGAGTCTCATTCCGCCTGACCCCAGGAGTTTTTGAACTGATAGGGGAATGGACACCCAGTGGGTCTGTTAGAACAGATCATTTTAGCATGCTGAATGTCCATGGACCGAGGATGATGATGGTAACTTTATGTGTGTGTATTCTCCTGTGTTTTCACTATTTCCCTTCATGGGCCATATAGGAGAAATTGTCTATCCTTGTGCATGTGAGAGTTAATTCTTAGACTTCCTAAGATGTATAATCTTTCTGAAGAGCACAAGAGAGCTTTGCTTTGGAAAATCAATATTTAGCCTGATAATTTCTACCCTCACATGTTGTTAACCTTAAAAGCGCAAATGTAGACCAAATCTACATGCATCAAGTTACCAAGCATATGATTAGTAGGGAGAATTCTCTTTCCTGACTAAGGATTGTCAGCTGTTGGTGCAGAGTATATCTGCCTACCAAATTAGAAGGGCCAGAGTCTTAACTACTATTGAAAACCACTAGCAACTCTTATTTTTTTTTTTCTTACAGACAGGATTGGAACACAGAACAAAAGAAAACCTCAGTTTGGGGGTGTTTTTGTTTCCTTGTACTTATAAATTGTTCATTAGGCCAATGACATAGTATAAAATTTGTTCTCTGACAAAGAAACAAATATTTTTAAAATGATAAGAACCTATATACTAACACATACACACAAATAGAGAATTATGTTGTCAGGCATGTATTTTGTAAACTGTTGATTTCAATGGAGAGGATGCCTGTTAGAATATGGATTAGGCACCTTAAAGGCATTCTTATATCTGTCTTATGCTTAAAAAAAAAAGAAAGAAAGAAAGCAAAGCTTTCTATGTACTTTGACTTGTCTTAGTATAGTAAACATGAAGGAAAACAAGCTTGTGTTACATCTTCTGTAAAAGTGCCCAGACATAAGTGCTTCACCATTATGTGTAATGTGCAGACTTTGGATGTCAGTTGGTAGTTGAATTCCCGTGCCTCTCCAGCTTCCAAATTGCAGCTCTGGCAGCTTTGGGACAATGAAACCTATGAGACTTGTGTGCTCATGCCTCTGACTGGCAGATCACCATGCAGATGCCCTATAGTAGACACTACTATGACCTTTTTATGGAAGGAAATATTTCTTTGCCTTCAAAATGATTTGCATGTACACCAATATTTCTGGACTTTCGTACTAATAATAAATTGTACAATGTATGAAAAATCAGAGTCATTTAGGATTCTTGATATTGAGTTATTGTGTATCTAAATGATTTCACTAACAGCTACCATACTGCAAGTGTACAGGAAGTGACTGTTCTGCACCACATGACGAGCTCCACAGAGGCAGGGACCTTATTTTCCTGGTTCACTACTATTTCCCAGTATTTCTACCAGGCCTAACACAAACTCTTACTACTCCATCGAATTGAAATGAATTGTAGCAATATAAACTGGGTTCTGCATCAGATACGAGCCCAGCATGTTTCTCAGGGGACTGCTATGGGGTCAACACAAGAACAAAGCGATGAAATGTGAGGACAATTAGGGCAATTTCATGAGCTTGGTCACTGCCTCAAGCTTATACTTCACAAGCATTTCATCCAATAGGGCACCCACCTTCTGTTCTTTCAGAACGAACAGGTCACACCCATTGAGATTAAAGCATGCATGCACACAGACACAGTCACTTTCATGTGGGCTACCTGGAACTCTGCTAGTTGTATCAGAAGCAGTAATAATTTGTTGAGAGTTGCTACATTGGCTTATCAGCATAGGCTTGATCCCATTGTGATTTTCATCTTGTTATGCCAGACTCCATTAGTCTACCTGCTCTTGTGTACGTTATGTTTAATGCTGATTTCCCCTCCCAGGAGTCCATGATCTTCTCTTTGTGGAGCTCCAGTAGGAAAAACAGCTGGAATAGGTAGCCTGGTTTAAGCCTGCTGAGAAGCAAGACAACCAGACCAGACCAATCAGCACTGCAGACTGGGTGGCCCAAATCACACAGAGGCATCTGGAGATGGTGAGAGAAGAAGCAGGGCTGAAAGAAGATCAGGGTCTTCTGGAAGCTTCTTTTGTCATAAAGCAAAAGACAGTCATTCTGAATAACAGTATAGGGGAGAAAAGAAGAGGAAGTAAAAGAAGACAAGGGAGAGAGTGAGTGAGAGAGGGACGAGAGAGGGAGAGAGGAAAAAAGGAAGGAAAATAGTTGGGACCAGAGAAGTCTTTTTAGTAACAGAGATCGGAAAGGGTTGTCACTGCAAGTGGAATTTTTTAATGTAAAAACAGCTGCATTCATTGTGTGTATTTATGGAACTTTGTGTGTATGCACACATGACGCTTGTGTATGTGTGTGTATGTGTGTGGAGGGAAAATTGTGTGCCTGAGTATAGCACTGTGCAGATATTCTTGTTTTAACATCTGGAATCTAGCAGAGATTTGCCTAGATTCTCATCTGTTCAGGACTTCTTCCTTCAAATGAGGCTATCTGTCTTGCCTGACAGGATATCCACTTGTCACTGGGCAGAGAGATTCCATGAGATGTATTCAGGAATTCCCTTCATTGACTCCAAAGGCTGGCACCATTCTTAGGATTCTGCTGTCTGTTTTTAAATATTGGTCTGTATTCTCCTTCAACTATAAAATGCCAAACTGGGCCAAATTGCTCAAGATGCCCACTTCATTAAGCACATTATGCATCAAATTGCTTCATGAGCACAACCAAAAATAATGTGATCATGACAACAGATTCTCGGTCCTATCCTGTGTTGACTTTTCTTTATTCAGTTGTAGTTTCTAAATTTATTGCTAAATTTTCATGAGAGCATGTGTATACATTTGTGAATTTCTGTGTCTTTGTGTGGTTCTTTTCTGAAACAGAATTTTAGTGAAGAGTACTGCCCTGTTCTCCTTGACTTTTAATTTTCCATCTCCCATTTTTCTCCTCTGTTGGCATGCCAGTGACAACAGAGCAAGGCTGCCAAGATCCTATATGGGACTGGTTTTCACAGTCTTTGTGAGACTGTGGGAGATCTTCATCTTCACAAAGGCACCTGGCTTAGCCAACCAGGTAGGAAAATCTGATAGTTTAGACACAACTAAATTCAACTAAGTCCTCAATCTTTCCTTCACTCCTGCTCTTTGCTGTGTCTAACGATTGGGCTGGGAAGGTACAAGGAGATAGATTTCAGGAAATAGATAAAAAAAAAATCAAGGGGAAACAAATTACTTTGTAGTTTTCTGGAGAACTTGAACCAGAATTTACTTGGTATCAACTTCTAATCTCTATGCCCTAATAAGATGGATGTTATTTTTTAGGGGCTTTTTTCTCCCTCAAAATAAAGCAGGTATGTATCTAAACATAACAGGAATATATTTCCCATAATGAAATATTAGTACAGTTTTAGTTAGTCTTGAACCTCAGGTTTGTTTTTTTTTTTCTTTTTTTTCCTCTGTTCAATGCTCAGCCTGGAATACATGACATCGGCCGTAGCATCCCTTGGCCTTTGTAAAGGATTATACTGACTTGTGCACTTGCAAAGTGTCCTGCCAAGGTCTGACATCAGTTTGTGCTCCACTTCTTAAGAATTAGTTCTAGGCATGGGTCTGTGTCCACCCCAGAGGTTATGCCTTTTTCTAATTCTTATAAAGATGCTGTACTGGGCCAGCTCTGAAGGTACATAAATGACCGAATCATCTGAGTTTAGAACATCTCATGTATTAGATCATGAATGCCTCCTTGTACATGCATAGCATTCGAATATTTGTTATCATTAGCAAGACGAGGAATACAGATGCACTGATATGTTTTCTGGTGCCCTCTCTTTCCTAAAAGCTGACTAATTCTCTGCTGGCTTTAGAAAGTTGGAGCATATCCTCCAGTTCTCTGGGCACCTTTGGTAAAGCATTAGGTGCCAGATGCTATCTCCGTGATGATAGTTTTTATGGGAGTCAATACCGACATTAGCAAAGGACTAATGTAAATCTTACCTTGGGTCAAGCAGAGTAGAAACAGTTAGACTGATAATGTCTTGAGTAAAGTTTAAGCACCTAGGAATTTAAGGTGTTTATCAAGGATATATGAGGAAATCTATTCAGTCAGTGCTGCTGGAGCAAAGTGCAAAGTCACAATGTTATTTAGCAGGACATTTGTGAATTCAGCTAGGACAGGGAAGCTCTTTAATTGTATGGGAAATGATCTTCACTTGTTTCTTTGAGTGACTATCATTGATGTCTTTGTAATAAATCTTGTAAAAGGTGGTAAAGAGATTTTGATTTGGAACCTGACCATAAGTTTCTACTGGCTAGCTTAGTTTCTGTTAAGGAAAAAGATAGACCTTGAAAATACTCCCCTGAGGATGCATCCTAGCCATAGGTTCCAAAGCATATCACTCCACTGGTTTACTCTCCTGCTTCCTCCTTATCTACATGAAAATGTTTACAGAAAGGTAAACTCCATAATTATTAGGGATCACCAATGAATTTAAAAATAGCCAATACCTCCTCTAGGCTGTGTTGACTATCAGCAGTGCAGATCTGTACTTAGTAGAAATATTTTCCCTGAAGAGAATTGCCACTTAAGATTTGAAACCTTTAATCAGAAAATTGACCTTTCCTAGAAACTTAATTTTTCATTATCACTATCAAAGGATGGCTGAAAGCATGATTAAGCTTCATGATTTGGTGGAAATAATTTTATTATAGAAAGGATTTTTTGTATTATTACTGTTAATCTAATATATAATTGCTTTCTTAAAAAGGTATCATTTAAGGAAGTCAGATCCTAAGCCGACGTGATGAAGAGTTGGGTCTACTTTTGTTCTATCAGGTGCAGAGTCTCTGTTCGACTGCCTAACTCTTTGATCCACTTGAGTTGAGTTTCAGACATGATGAGGGATAAGGGTTTAATTTCATTTTGTTATGTATGGATTTCCAATTTTCCCAGCACCATTTGTTGAAGAGGCTATCTTTTCTCCAGTGAATGCTTTTGGCACCTTTGTAAAATACGAGAAAACTGTATTTATGTGGGTTTATCTCTGTGACTTCTAGACTGTGCCATTGTCTACATGTCTGTTTTGGTGCCAATACCATGCTGGTTTTGTTACTGGAGCTCTGTGGTACGTTTAAGTTCTGTTATTGTGATGCCTACTGCTTCACTCTTCTTGCTAAGGATTGCTTTTGCTATTCTGGGCCTCATATTTTTCCAAATGAATTTCATGACGGCCTTTTCTAGTACTCTGAATATGTCATTGGGATTTTAATAGGAATTGCACTAAATCTGTATAATGCTTTTGATAGTATGGCCATTTTGACAATATTAATTCTGCCTATCCAGGAGCATGGGAGATCTTTCCATCTTCTAAGGTCTTCTTCAATTTCTTCTTTTAGTGTTCTGTAGTTTTCATTGTAGAGGTCTTTTGCCTCTTTTGATAGGTTGATTTCCAAGTTTTTTTTTTGAGGCTATTGTGAATGGAGTACCTTTCCTAATTTCTCTTTCAGTAGAATCATCAATGATGTATAGGAAGGCATTTAATTTATGGGTATTGATTTATATTCTGCTACTTTGCTAAATTTATTTATTAGTTCTAGAAGTTTTCTGGTGGAATTCTTTTGATCTTCGAAAGATAGAATCATGCCATTGGCAAATAGTGATAGTTTTAGATTTTCTTTTCCTACTCATATCCCTTTAATCTCTTTTTTCCTGTCTAATTACTCTGGCTAGAGTTTCAAAGATGATGTTGAGTAGAAGTGGTGAAAGAGGACATCCTTGCCTTGTTCCAGTGTTTAAAGGGAATGCTTTCAATTTTTCTCCATTTAGAATGACGTTGGTCTCGTGTTGAGCACATATACCTTTTACAATGTTGAGGCATGCTCCTCTTATCCCTATTTTTTTCTAGTGTTTTGAATATTACTCCTAAAGTGAAAGAAGTAAGATCAAGAATCAATAAATGGGATGGATTCAAGCTACAAATGTTCCTCTTAGCAATGAAAGCAATCGATAATGTGAAGAGAGAGCCTACAGAATGGGAGAAAATATTTACCACATGCACCTCAGATAGAGCGGTAATCTCCAGGATATATGAAAAACTCAAAAAACTTAACACCAAAAAAATAAATAACCCAGTCAATAAATGGGCTAAGGAATTGAACAGACACTTCACAGACCAAGAAATATAATTGATCAACAAATAAATGAAAAACTGTTCAACATCTCTAACAATTAGAAAAATGCAAATCAAAACTACTCTAAGATTACATGTCACTCCAATTCAAGCAACAGTAAGTGTTGGCGAGGATGTGATGGAAAAGATACACTAATATATTGTTGGTGGGACTGCAAATTGGTACAAACATTATGGAAAATGGTATGGAGATTCCTCAGAAAACTTGGTATGGAACCAACATTTTTATCCAGTTACCCAAAGGACTTTAAATCAGCATACTACAGAGATGCAGCCACATCAATATTTATAGCAGCTCAGTTCACAATAGGTAAACTATGGACACAACCTAGGTATCCTTCAACAGATGACTGGATAAAGAAAATATGGTATATACATACACAATGGAATATTACTTAGCCATAAAGAAGAATGAAATTATGGCATTTTCCAGTAAATGGATGGAGCTGCAGAATATCATGCTAAGCAAAATAAGCCAATCCAAAAAAACCAAAGGCCAAATGTTTTCTCTGATATGTGGATGCTAATTCACCATATAAGAGAGGAGAGGCCCTATTCGGGACAAGGATACAAGGAAAGAAGTAGAACTGGTGGCCTACACTTTTTGTGAAGAATTTGGATCTCATTCTGGGAAGTGACTAAACCATATGGAACATTCTAGAAGGCTTGGCAGCCTGTGTGCTATATTATGAAACAAGTGGAGATTTCCTGGGATAAATCCTCTCACCTCATCTTTCTGGATCTAATTCTTCCTAGGTGTAAACTCACATGATCTGGCTGAGCTTCCTTTTTTAAGGGTTCTGAGGTGATCCAGTTATGAAATCACTTCACAATGACAGTGCTTTTAATGTGCTTGTTACCATAACAGGTTTTGTTTGGTATTTAAAAAAGGGAATTCCAGATATATATTATTCCCTTAAAAGATAAATTAAAAAAAAAGTGTTTTCAATGGAAAAGCTAGCAAACTGTCTATTTACATTTCTGCCCTGCAAAAACACCAAGTGATTGGTTAGTAACTGTGTCTCTAGGCAATATATTCCAAGTGGAGAATATTGAGAACAATATTAATTGATTCTAAACAGAAGTCTTGAGGTTCAGTTAAGGGAACCCTGCTGCATTCGGGCTAATCAAGGGCAGGTACTGCTGGACTCTTGGAGGCAGGTGAACATCCTAATAGCCCCACAAAGAACTTTCACTTCAAGTAGCCTTTCTCCAGTTTCTAACTCATAAATGAAGATAACATTTAGATAATTCTGTTTCAGAAAACTTTCTGAAAGTTGTTTTATTTACGATGCCAACTTTTAAAAGCCCACTAAAGGCAACTGGAGAGTAAACTAGGCAGAAATTGCTTTATAAAAAGAAGAAATGCTCAAAATGCCACTTTCTTTGGAAAAACCCATGGTTCAGTTTTATTCAGGGTAAAGATAAAGGAAACTTTCACTCACATTAGGAGAATCTCAGCCATAGAGTTGGATTCTATAGTCAATCTAGGTGCAATGAGGATGAGTATTAGATTAACACAATTGATTTGCTGCTGCACTTGTTTATTGTCTGTCTAATATTGACAATTATATACAGAGCAGGGCAATTAGTATCCAGAACAGTCCTCACAGTGTTGCAGTGTTGAGCACAATGATTTGCATCGCTGGACACCACTAGTTCTCTTTGTGTATGTGGGATTCCTCCTCTTTAGTAAAGTTGTTTTGGATATCAGAGGTCTTGTCAATCTCCCCAGGAGTTTTCTCTTGATCATGGTGACAAGGGTCTTGCCTGTAACATCAAGCAAACCTGTGATGTCTGAGTAGTTTGCAGCCAGAATAAGTTCAGAAAGTATTCCTCCTTCAACTTTCAGGAATTCTTGATCTCAAACAGGGATCCCATCTGTTAGTTTTTCTTTGTTCTCATCATCCTCAGGAGGAGGTGCGTCATTCTTATGGTGGGTGGAACACTGAGTGGCCTTTTAAAATATTGCTGCATTAACATTTGGTAAAGAAATTCCTTCCTCATCCTTTCCCGTCCCTTCCAACCTCATGTCAGTAGTCAACAGGTGTTTTTTGACTATTTCTACATCAACTTCAAATATTCTCTCCATCAGAACTCTGCCACTTAATGGAAGCCATGGTGTTCAGTCTCAGGAAGGAGCTGACAAGAACAGGGTGGTATCTACACAAGGATGAGAGAAATACAGATGCAATGCCACTAAAAATATAAGTTTTTTTTTTTTTGCTAGGGATACCAGGGATTGAACTCAGGGGCACTGGACCACTGAGCCACATCAGCAGCCCTATTTCATATTATATTTAGAGACAGGGTCTCACTGAATTGCTTAGCACCTCGCTTTTGCTGAGGCTGGCTTTGAAATGAAGACCTTCCTGCCTCAGCCTCCTGAGCCCCTGAGATTACAGACATGGCTCACCACATCTGGCTGAAAAAAATGTTTTGATAGAGATTTCAGTGCAAAGAGCCAGAAGAAGATGACACATGTTTGAATGACAGGCTATTCATGCTGACCCTTAAATAAAGATCATTCCATTGGGCTCTTTATTAAAGGATTTTCAGCTTGCCTGAGTTATTTATTCTTAATTTCAGGTGTAGGGCTGAGACCTAAGATGTGCTACTTATGAAGGGTTTGGATTTCTTATTTACTTTTTGACCTTTTGAGGGATGTTGCATAAAAATTGAAAATTAATTGGTAAAAATTGTAAATTAAGTAAAACAAGCATGGTGCCAATGAGAAAACCTTAATTTCCACATTTCACTACTCTATATGATATTATGTTATTTACTTTTCTAAAACTTCATCATCTATTTTTTCAAACAGAATGTTAAAAGAAAAAAAAATAAAATATTGCTATTGAGAGGGTAAATGGCTACTGATGAATGGCCACTCTTATTCTGTTGGTAGAAGTATGAATGGGTATGGTTTTATGGAGCAAAATTTAGCAATGTATATCAAAATAACACACTTTGGCCAAGTACTTTCCCCTTCCTGGAATCTTGTTTTATCCAGCTATTTTGATGCTTTGACCAAAAGATCTGACAAGAACAATTAGAGGAGGAAAAGTTTATTTAGGGGTTTCAGAGGTCTCCGTCCATAGATGGCTGACCTATCTATATTCTTCAGGGCTCAAGGTGAGACAGAACCTGATGGCAGAAGAATGTGGTGGAGAAAAACAGCTCAGGACATGATGATAAATGATGTTCAAGAAGTGGGATGGGGGGAGGGAGGAGAGAGAGAGAGAGAGAGAGAGAGAGAGAGAGAGAGAGAGAGAGAGAGAGAGAGAGATTGACTCTACTAGCCAAGACAAAATATATATTCCAAAGGCATGACCCCAGGGACCCAACTCCTGCAGCTACACATGGCCAGCCTTCAGCTACCACTCAGTTCATCCCAATGAAGGTATTAATTCACTTATTGGATTCCAGCTCTTATAACTCAAAACACTTCACTGATGAACCTTCTTGCATTGTCTCACATATGGGCTTTAAGAGGACACATAACAAATGTATTCTAAGTACTTGATTGAATAAGTGAAAAAAAATGTCTTCTTGAAGATATCCACTACAACTTTGTTGAAAATTGTGAAAAATATAGAGACGACCCATATGTGTCAATACAGAAATAAACTAAATTGCATATGAAACTATACATCTAAGAAAAGACAATGCCATCATTGAAAAGTGATAATGTACTGGTAATTGATTGGTAGAAAATTACCATATTGTATTAATGAATGAATTAAAAAAAATGTAGAATGGTGTTGTTCTACTAAATAAATGCCCCACCAACCAATCCTATTATACTAAGCAAAACTTGTATCTCTGTCACCCCAATCTTCCTCATCTCCTGTACCTAAGCAATCATGAAGTCCTTTTTACTCCTAGTGTCTTTCAAACCATCCATGTCCCCCTAGTTCTACCTCTATTCCCTGATCCAAGCTTGGAATTCTCTTAATACTTGTTAAATAGGCATTTAATATGGTCCCACCCATAACAAAACTTTCTATACATATGCCTTCCCCTCCCTCAGGAAGAGACAGGTGCTGGAGGGAGATTTATCAAATTGCTAACTGTGGTTTCCTTTTAGGAATAATTTACCCCTCTCCAGAAATAAAACTATCAAGAAATGGGGATAATAATCATTATTCAACCATTCTCACTGGATAAAATAATGCTCTAATAAATGATTGTGACTGTGAATTGTAATGTGAAAGCAAAGTTGTTTTGCTCATTGTGGGCAATAATAATGTATAAATAACCATGTCTGCTAAAATTTCTTGAATACATAGCACAGTGTTTGGGTACCTTAATATGCTCAGAGTTTGGAATAACCCTATAATACTATCATTAATATTACTATTTACTTAGATAATAATAATATTATAATATTACCAAATATACTATATTGGCATTCCCATTTCAGAGTTGGAGAAACAGAGGCACAGGTGGATGAAATTGTTTATCCAGGTGGACACTGATAATGGAGCTGAACCAGGATTCAAACCCAAACAGTCTGTGCCCAGGGTGTGAACCTTACTGCTCTGCCACAATCCTATCACTCTGAGAAGTGGCAGAGGTAGAACTTAGCTCCCCACATCAGACTCTTCCAACTGTGAAGCCCTCAAGGGAGTTTCATAGAGATCTCTTTACCACCTCCATTAACTTGGATTTTCAAGCATTGCTGAATGATTTGGGGACTTAGATCGAGCCATGTGATCACTGTTGGAAGAAATTTAGTAGATTATGCCTTTAAATCTTAGAGGTGGAGGACATGGGGAGAAAGGACTAGGTAATATAGAGATACCGTTTCATTGATTCTTCACAGCACTCCAGGAGGTGTTACTATTTTCAATTGTGATCATAGATAAGGAAACTCAGATGGGGATTTATTAAGTAATTTGCCCAGGTGTTGACAGCCGTTAAGTCGTAGAGTCCAGAACCATAGCCCAGAAGCTCTGTGTTGTATAGCATAGTAATTAAGAGAAAAGACTTGGAAAAGATAAATATTTGGGGACTGATCACAGAGTTAGGTGGAAGAGTTATATTGATGTAAATCAAATGACATCATGAACCTCTGTTTTCTCATCAAGATGAGAGTGACAAAAATTTTCCTGCTTTTAAAGATAAGAATTTTAGTCACTCTGTGTGTTCAGTGTTGCAAAAGCATCATAAGCAGTTATAAAAAATTACAAACAATAAGATAAGGCTTAATCTTTAAGAAGCTTGGACTACACATTTCTCAGAACTCAATCACCTGTTTTATGTTTGATTTACAATGTTAGAATAAATGCTGACAATTTCTTTCCCATCTCAGTTAGTACCTTCCCTGTCTTCTGAATAAAACATGTGCACTGGGGCATCTGGCCTATGCTCCTGTAGGCCTCCTGGTCTGGAATGCCTTCCCAAACTAAATCAGCTTCAAAGTGCGACTTCTCTGACCACTTCAACCTGAAGGCATGCCCTTCTGGTCCCAATGTCTGTAGTACTGAACAGGTCATTTAATACAGATTCTCTTGGAGTTTCTGAAACTCAGTGCCTCACTCATGCCGGCCAGCATTCTACCTCTGAGCTAAATCCCCAGCCTCACTTGAAGTTTCTTTATAGGATATATGTATTTTCTTTAAAAAGTTAAGTTATAAAGTCTTTAATGCTCAGATATTTGTTTGTATCCTCATAGCTCATAGTACAGGAGACAGTTCATATCTGCTGATGGTTTTGATTTTAGAGGAAAAAGGAGCAAGAATAAGGTAAATGGACATCACTTAACAAGAACTTCATATAATTATCTTACTGCAAAAATGAATTAAAACAATTTTCTTCGGTCAGTTGGAATAGAAGAAATTTACCTTCCCTATATCTCAGTGTCACAATTTGGAAAATAGAATTTGGCCATATATTTTGTCTACCAGGGTTGACATACAGAAACATGACGAACAGTTGTAACCTCTTTGGAAACATAAAATTCAAGGGGAATACTAAGTAAAAGGACTGATCAATATGGAGCTCAGCTTTAAAATTCTTTCATCTACTAGTACTGGATTTCTTGGCAGTACCAGCAAGAACGAGATTTTGAAAAACAAAATCTTATACATGTATTGATTGAATTTATTAAAATGCTTTATTACCATATCAATTTAATTATAAGAAGGCATTCTTATATGTCAAATATAAGTCTCAAAACAAATGACAATAATGCAGAGTAACAAAGACTGCACAGCATTTGCAGACAACATCTCTATTCATTTTTATGCACACAAAAGAAACAAACAAAAGGTTGAAAGCCTTTTAGAGTGATAAATGCCACAATTCAGTGGAAAACACACATTTTAATTTGAAAACATCTCTCACTGAGAGTAAGTTTGGCAAGAGGGGAAAGAACCTTGGTGC
This sequence comes from Spermophilus citellus, assembly GCF_964194105.1. NCBI lineage: Eukaryota > Metazoa > Chordata > Mammalia > Rodentia > Sciuridae > Spermophilus > Spermophilus citellus. Next base: position 28,103,794 of record NC_138196.1, read on the forward strand.
TATAATCTGAAAGTATGTGTCCCTCCAATATTAATATGTGTGAATGCCAATGCCAATACGTGGCATTACAGCACTAAGATACGGGGCCTTTGGGAAGTCACTAAGTCATGGGGCCTCTGTTCTCGTGAATGGATTAGTGCTCCTATAAAAGAGGTTGAAAGGAGCACCTGAGTGTCTTTTGCTTTTGTGCCAATTGTCATATGAGCCATTATGAAGCAGAGAGAAAGCCTTTACCAGACACTGAATCTGATGGTACCTTGACCTTGAACTTCTCAGCCTTCATAACTGAGTGAAAAGAACTTCTATTACGTAGAAATTACCCAATCTAGGGTCTTTTGGTAAAGCAGCACAAATAGACTTATGTACATGGCCTGCCGGCTCCGTAGTATCTCAGTATCTTTGAGGTTATATAGGACCTAGACCTTCAGATTCAGTGTATGTTAAATTAAAAGGGACAGGTATGTATAAAGAAATGCCCCACCCTCTCTTTATTGAAAATTGTCCTCTAAATTGTTTTCTGATAGTAAAAATGAAACAAGTTAGAATTTTTTTGTGTGTACTTTCAAAGTGCCACTCGTTGTCGACCTACTTTGGCGATTTGTGTTAATGTGGAAGATGGGATATACTGTGTTATCTTTGTCATTTTTCCAGCTGTAAACTTCATGGGGGCCAGAAATAGAAAAAAAATAAAATAAACTGGGAACTTGCTAGGAAGTATAGTCCCTTAGCTTAGTAATAGGTAAGGGGTGAATATATGAAAGGGAATGCATGTCAACCAGCATCAAGACAGCTGGTGCAGAAGTCAAAGTCGACCTGAAAAGAGCTGCACATGACCCAGAAACAAGGAAAGAATGACATGATCAGAGCTCAGGGAAGTTTCTAGGAATTAGAGATTAGATTATAGCTTGACACATCTGGAAGATACCTGGTTGGAAGTTCTGGCAAACGTCTGAGACAATGGCTAAGAGAATGCAAAGGAGGAAAACAAAACCTTAAGGACTTTGCTTCTCCATTGAATATTCAGAGAACTTCAGTGTTGGGAAGGATTCCAGAGACGGTTAATGAAGGCCACATATATCCACCAAACCTCTGCAGTGTTTGCAATGTGGAAAATAGAAGTACTTATCAAAGGAGAGAGGAAGAAATTCTTAACCCAATCCATAAAGGCCTTATCCATGAATTAGGCTAATTGAAACAAAATGTAAGAAGACTCTAATTGTTTATAGTTTAGCTATTTATTTTGGGTCCAGAGAGCTCCCCAATTCAAATAATTTTTTTCACACTTTAACAATCTTAATTGTGCCTGTGCTATTCAGATATTCCATTAGGAAAAAAAATGCTAAATAATGCTAAAAAGGAGATGCTGTGATCTAAAAGTTGATGTGTTTATAAGGAGATAGCTCTTTGCTTTGTGTGTTGGTAATGGAAATTTGCAAGCTGCAAAGAATACTTATGGTCCTTCTATTTGAAGAAACCCTGATGGCTTTGCCATATATTTCAAATTAACTTGTATTTTTAAAGAGAATTTTACAGATCTAAGAAACGTATCTGAAAAAGACTCAAAGCCCTGGGTTTAGTCATGTAAATACTATGTTTTAAGAATATCTTGTCTATGCTTATAGCTCAGATAATATAGAAGAAGATCAATGATCATGAAATGGTTTTCCACCAAATTTCTTTAAATAGTAAACTACTTTGCTGCATGTAATCCAGAAATTAATTTATGCAGAATACTTTCCATTAATATAGTTAGCATCCAATTGATAAAATACTATATGTTACAAGTTGATTTTAAGTGAGTTGTTTGGAATCCAGAGTAAGTGTCCCAAAGAGTGAGTGTTGAACTGGTTAAAAACCACTGGTGAATGGTTCCACAAAAAACACACACTTGTGGGGCAATTGAACTTATCACTTTCAAATAAAGCATATTTTTAAAATTAAATAAAGATACATGAGGCTTCTGTCTAAATAAATTTGTCTGCTATGATACACACATACACACAGAAATTAGTTTGCAATTTTAAGGGGCACAGGAGCTTAAACTTATCCAGGAACCCAAGTTAAGAAGCCCATAGGGTAGAGGATACTAATAATTATATATAATGATAATTCTTTGGGAGATGCTATGCTATATTTCTGTCAAGCGTTAATGGAGAACGAGAGCCATGGGGTTGTCCTAATTCTAAAAATTGAGCAATGCAGAATCTACAGAGGGGAAGCAGTGGTTTTTTTTCTCCCCTTTGGTTTTTTTGTTTGTTTCTTTTTTCTCTTTCTTCTTCTCAGATCGGTGGAAAGGAGAAGTGAAGAACAGGGATGGACACATTATTCCCCCAAAACCACTGATACTTTAATACATATCCAAACCACCAACTTTTCAAATGTTAGTCCCAACAATAACCAGCCTGCTCTTTAATCACCTGACTTAATCCATTGCTTATAAATCACATTTCCCCTTTATTGTCCACTGGACAAGAACCTTCTTCTACTCCTTGGAATAAATGAATATGTCTTCTATCAACAATGAGAAGCTGCTGAGGTATGAAGTGGGCTCTAGTACTTTCTCTTTTCTCCCTTCTTAGAATCCAAATGGGAAAGTGAAAAGGGCAGAGCTGCTAATGCTGACTACATTAAGTGTCTGAAGTAAAATCAAAGCAGGGCTGGGCATTTGGGGGATTTGATAAATGGGGATCACAAGTTCAGGTAGAAGAAATGCATGATGCTGGAGGGAAGGAGGTGGGGAGAGATGGGTAAAGGTGGGGGACAGTGCAGGGACCAGCTCACAGCCAGATCCATAGGTAGGGGGGAAAGAGCAACTCCAGCACGTATAGCCCTTTACCTCTCTTTTAACTATTGACAGCTTTCCCCTCTGTGATGTACCCTAGAAGGAACCATTGATTATCAAGAGAAGTAAGGCCAAGTACAGAAACAATTCAGAAAAAGAGGTAGATACCAAGTTGGGCTACTGAGGACAAAGATGAGGGAAGAGGGAGCTCTGGCCACCTTACCAGCTGATGTCACCACCCTAATTCAAGGGGATCATTGGTGTACACAGATAGTATGTATTAGATGCATGACAAATGGAATCTCCCTGAAATTCTCTCATTAACAGCAAAAATATTGTGTGCTATTTGTTTTGGAATTCAGAATTCCAATGAAAATCTTTAAAACATTCTTATTTGGGTTTGAATTTCCATGCATTTAAGGCATCTTAGATAATCTTATGGTTGGAAAACTTCAGAAACTATGAGAACACTAGGAAAGAAACGGACAATAGTATTCTTTGTTGGTTATAAACATAAAAAATAGTTTAAGCACAAGAACCAGAAGACAATTGGTGGTCTGAAAAATTTGGGTGGAACATTCAGAAACTGCTTAGTTCTCGGGGTCAGATAGTCACACTGACTGTTGAGCTTTCTCGAACTCAGCATAATAGAAATGACATGCTTTGGTCCAGTTATGGGGAACAAGTCCGACCCAACCCATAATTTCAGAAAAACAGCTTCTTTTGGTGAAGCTGTAGTCTTCTGAAACTCTGCAAGTTCTCTCTTGTCTGTTTTCTGTCTCTGATGAGGAGGATGGAAACCTGTATAAATAAGTTAGGGTGTTCAAGCAGCAACCAGCAGAAGAAAAATCAAGACTTCCAAGTAGTTGGGCAAGCTCTGAACCAAGGCCCTATCTCTAGGTCATTTGGGGCAAGGCGGGGCAATGCTGTAATCTTGCTCCTTCATTCTCCCTCCCTACTCCTCCCTCTCTCCCCCTATCCTTCTATGTCTGGAGATAGTGACATGAGAACCTGATGGTACTCGTATGCTTCCTGCTTCTCTCCTGTCCATCCCATTCTTACTTCATTTTACCCACTCTTGCTTTCTTCCTCCCCCTCCTCCTCTTTTCTCCCTCCTTCCCTCCTTTTCTGATCTCATCTTCTCTCCCTTCCTTTCTCCACAAACCCTCTTCCCAATTTCCACCCATTTTTTTTAAATGTAAACCACTTTTGAATTCTAGCCATCTGTTAATACAAGGCAGTGAAAAATGTTGAAGTCACATCAAATTCCACTTGCTCTGCCAGTTAAAAATACAGATGCTTCCTGTTTTATGCTTTCCTCTCACTTTCTCTGGAGTTTAAACATGAAAATATGTTCCATGATAAAAACCAGCACATATCCCCTTTCATCAGGAAGCATATTCCAAACAATGAAAGGGGGAAGCTGTTTTCCTAAGTCCAACAAGAATACCTAGACGTTGGAGGACTCATACAGAGAACCATAATTTCATGGAGCAAGAATATAATTATTCACAACTATCACATTTTATAGATGAAGAACTGAGATCGCAAGGGATTGTAATTGTTCTCATATGTGCTGTGCATCAACTTGCCAAAATTCACATCAGTTTACATTTTCACCCAACATGTTTGGGGCTAAATTGCTCCACAGTACTTTCTGCAATCCACACAGTTTTCAAAAAAGGGTCTTTGACTACTGGGAAAAGCCAAATTATTGAGCAATGGAATATCAACTTGAAAGTTAGTAAATGTGCTGGAGTTAAAAAATAAAAATAAAAAAATTTAAAAAGCAGGACTAAGACTTAAGACACCTAGGTTTGTCTCAAATCTGTTACTACCTACCTGTCAGACTTGGGACAAAAATTTCTACCCCTGGTCCATCAAGAGGCTAGGTCAGCTGATCTCTAAATTTCCTTCCAGCACTTTGAATCTTGATTTTTCCCCCTTCACTTTTCTGCTGATTCAGAGTAAAGAACCTTGGCCAAGTTATTAACTGCCATAAATCTCAATTTTTCTGAGTGCAGAGGAAAAAATAACACATTCTCTTGTTTTCCTAGCACAGAGATACTAAATGATCCTGCATTAAAGTGGAAATCTTTAGAAATTACATTAAATATTTTATATCTATAGACATTTAATTAGTCACTAAAGCTAAAGTAATATAGTGGTCATACCACTAGGTAGTGTGCCTGGCTCTGGTCATGTTAGAAGACACCGTATTGATTTTCATTCCTCTTTCTTTTCAATGTATCTTTGTGTGCATGGTGCTGGGGCTGGAACCCAGGGACTTCTTCATGCCGAGCCCGCACTCTACTCCTGCACTACACTCTCAGCCCCATCATATCTTTTTACATTAGTTTTTATAGCTGTTAAATTTCTATGGTATGGAGCTTTGCAGATGACTGTGTTTTCTGCCTCTTTCTTGTCAATCCTGTTCTAGTGTCTCCTATCTCAGTACCTAATCCCTCACCATTTTACTCATGCAAGAGAAAAATTTACCACTTTTTGAGTTCTTCCTTTCACCTCCAATGACTCACCAAGTTCATACCAGTTTTATCTCCCTGTGGACTTTCAAATTCATCCACTTCCCTTTTCTCTTTTGCCATATCCTAGTCTAAGCTGCCATCACCCCTCACCTGAACTACTGAATTCCAGCAGGCACTCAAAGGACTATTTCAGATGTTGTCTTTGATCGTGTATCCTTACTGTCTGAACTTCCCTAATGATTTTCTCTTGATCTGAAAATAAAATCCCAAATGTCTAGAATACTTAATAGCAGGTGGTTCCTGGCCCTTGACTCACAGAACATACATCCCTCCCACCTCTTAGCTGCTACTCTTTTCCACCTTCTCTTGGGAAAAAGGCTTTGCAGATCCCTGTGGTTATAGTATTCTCCCAGCAGTCACCTAGATAATACCCTTTCTTCTGATTTCATACTAATTCTGTGTTCCCAGAGAAGCTTTCTCTGACCCCCTCAGGCCATTTCCCTCTATCGTATGTTCTCGTACTCTTTATCCTTGATATTATTGCACTTGTCATTATCATAGTTTTCCATTTGCTCATGTAATACTTTTCAAATTATATTTAGATATCTCCTCCCTCATTAGATTGTAAAATCTATAATGCCATGTCCCTTTTGCTATCCCAATAGCAATACCATGTCTATTTTTCTGTTACTATTGTGCTTACTGTATCTGACACGTAGTAGGTACACTATTAAATTCTGTCAACTAAATGAGGAACTTAATGAATGAAGAGAAAACACCTACAGGGTTGGAAGCATGGTAAGCAAAATTTAGTGTTTAAATAATGAAGTTGATGAGCAGTTGATGTGCCTGCTGGACCAGGAAGGTCAGAAGTTTTTAAGTGCTCAGATATGGGGTTAATAATGTTTGTAACGTGCAACACAAGTATATCTAAAATGACTAGTGATTAATGTAGCCTTCAACCAACCCTCCACATACTGCAAAAAGAAATATTTCAAATGTTAAATTTAAACTTCATTTCTTCCTATGTATAAAAGGAAATACCCAGCCAGGTTTGGTGATACACACCTATAATTCCAGCTATGTGGGAGGCTGAGGCAGAAGGATCCCAAGTTCAAAACCAGCTTTGGCAGCTTAGCAAGGCCCTAAACAACTTAGCGAGACCCTGTCTCAAAATTAAAGAAAATTTAAGAGACCCGGGAATGCTGATCAGTTGTGTAAGTAGCCTGGGTTCAATCCCTGCCCTGCTCTCCCCTAAAAGAAATACCAAGACAAACTTATAAGCAATTTATAGAGATTTGTAGATATCCATAAATTCCAAAAAGAGGTAAATCAATAAAACCTAGAGTCACCAGGAAATGTTCCCCATAGGCCAAATTTGAACTTTGCTTTGAAAATAATTATCAAGTGAACAAAAAACTATAGGGCTTTTTTTTAAAAAAAAAAAATTATTTATATGCTGATTATTCTCCATTTGTTCTTCCTTATACCCTGACATGAGCTTGGTCATCAGGACATCCTGGATCTCCATCTTCAAGGAGCTTAGCCCAAAGAAAGGGACTGGAAGAGGTTTGTAGGATGAAGGGGGATTTGTAGGCATTCACTATCCCTGCTGACTCCCTGCATGGTCATAGCTGACAGTAGCCAGTTCCTCTTTTATGGCTCACAGCTCCTGTTAGATGCCTCCTAACTTACAAATGAGCGTCTCAGTGGGTCACTCCTTCAGAACTAGTGGTGGTACAGGAATCTGATGCTCTGACTGTCGGGGAACTTTTAAACACTCCTTATTTAGCCATTTTGAGGCTATTGTGTTCCCTACCAAAGATGAGGTATTTTAAAAAACAAAACAAAAAAAAACGTAAAAAAGGTCGGTCAGCCTGTCAATGAAAATTTTCTCAAACAAAATATAGTTGTGTTTTTCTCTCTTGTTTGTTCAGTTAAGGTAATACACATGTTTCACTTCAAAACAGATCACAAAGCAGGGGTCCCTTTAAACTGGCCATTATAAGTTCACTGGCAGAAATAAACATTTCCCTGAGTAAAACAGAATAATCAGGCTAGGAAAAAATAGAAAAGCCCCTCTACCATCGCCCCACACACATATATGCGACACTGAATGGACATTCAGAGAAAATACATTGATAAGAAGTTAGTTCTCTATTCCTGCTCCCTTTCCAAGGTATACACGTATAAATATTCCAGTTATTCCTGACATGAAAGGCTTGGAAAAGAGGAAACTTAGGAGGATAGCCCTCCTGGAGGGGTTGGGAGCCACGTGTGAAGGAAGGAGAAGTGAGCACAATTACGGCACTGAGGTTCCGACCCCAAGAAAAGCTGCTCTGTCATGTCCATCCTGATTGTTGAATCCATCCATCTAGAGATCACCTTAGGTACGTACCCCACTCCTCCAGCCAGGAGTTTGACTGGAGTCAGTGCTGCCTGGCTATGAGATAGAAAGCCATTGCCACTTCGTCTGCCATCCAGCACCCATGTGGTGAGGAAAAGAAGACCTGGTGCACACAGAAGCCTTCCTGGGAGCCAACTGTTTGGTTGACCAAGCAATAGAAGCACTAGTTGATCATCCACCAATCAGCCTGGCCTTTAGCAATATAAAAAAAAAATCAGTAGCTTAGCCAGGATTGTATAGAACTATAAACTGTAACTTCTAAATACTTCAATTGGTTAAAATAACAACAAAAGCAATAATTATCTGGCAATTGGAAATAAAATTATTTCTTCATGTATTTGTCCCATATTTCAAAATAAAGGATGTTTGGTTGATAAAAATGTGGAATATATGTAATAGTTAGAACAATAGAATACATTACATAATGTCCTTTACCAAAATGTCTGAACATTATCATAATGGTTGAGGTAAATTAATCTGAGTAATCTGATTATAATAGTCACATTAATCATAATGGAATGAATCACCCTTTGTTATAATTATGATTCAAGTAACATATATTTTTAGAAATCAACTTTTTCATGATATGTTGGAATGGAGCAGAGTAATAGAAGAGCAGTGATTTTGACTAATACATCAGATATTCTGAAAAGAATTCATTTTCTCTACTGTCTTACTGAGAAGAAATGTCCTAAGAAGATTCTTAGGGCTGATAAATAAGTCTATGAGTCTGGCTGAGGAAAACACTGTGTTTCTTTCCCTATGAAGCATTCTGTAAATGATAAATGGAGAGAAATACTGGGATAAAGAAGGATTGCCTGGGAGGAATTTGTAAGCAACACTCGGATATCTGCAGCACCTTCTATTCAGGTCCTGCTCACCTCTGTGAGTCTGCCTGATTCATTTAAGGGTCAAGATAAAACAAAAACATTCAAATATGCAGACTGAGGAATATTTAATGAGTATGTATTGTGTTATTTGGAACCTTCCAAGTGCTTCCCCAGAGATCATTTTCACTTACTCTCACCTCATTCAAGAGATGAATCATCACTGTTATCTTCATTCTTCAGTTGAGGAAACTGACAATCAGTGATTCTTAGAAACTTGCTCAAAGTCATACCAGTAGTTATTGTGGGATGGAGTTTGACTCTAGAGTCCAGGCCCTTAACCATTAAGTGAAATAAGTTAATATCTTCATCTTGAAGGTACACATCACACACACATGCACACCATCAAATATGTGAAAGCAGTAGGGCTCTAAGTCTGGGTTGGTGTAATTGCCATAGTACTCATGAACACCACCCGACTGAGCAGGTGGCATTAGTGTGGCACTGCTTTCAACTGTAATTAAATTTCCTGTGTCCATTTTAGTAAGATGTATTAAAACAGGTGAAGATATGCAAGACTTTTTAAATTAGATTTTATAGAAAACCTCCATTTATAAACATTAGTATAGTCAGATGAATCCTTAACTTTTCTGGTGAGTAATTTCCGAATTCATTTTTTTTTTTTGTACCAGGGACTGAACCCAGAACCCAGAGGTGCTTAACCACATTATATATATATATATATATATATATATATATATATATATATATATATATATATATATATATATTTAGACACAGATCTTGCTGAGTTGCTTAGGGCCTTGCTATGTTGCTGAAGCTGATTTTGAACTTGCAATCCTCCTGCCTCAGTCTCCCAAGCTGCTGGGGTTACAGGCATGCACCACTGCACCTGGCTCCAGATTCTTGTAGCAAAGCCTTTTAAAAACAGTTTAGCTCTATCTATGGACTTGAATACCTAGAGCTTACTGTAATTATTGCCTTGTGACTTAATTATATTCCTGACTCACATTGAAAATTGATTATATGTAAGGTAATACCCAGTTTACAGATGGGGACATTTGTAGTCTCAGGTGATAAAGGTTAAAATATAGTAGATGATTTTTAAATGCCCACCTTGTTTCCTTTCTTAAGACCATACTGATGTTTTTAGGTATCATCAGAGAGAAGTAACATTCCAAATCTTTGATTTTATAACCATTAAAAAAATAAAGCATAAGTCACATCATGACCCACTGGACCAGAATTTCTGGAGGTCTGAGTTCTACTCTAATCCCACCCCTTATTCCACATTGTTTCTTTATAAATTGTTTAAATGATTAATATATTTGTAATCAAATAGTTGACATGATTTGAAATTGGTAAATCACCAGATGAATCACTATCTAAAATTCTGAATGAATAAACAACCGGAAACTGGAAAGTCTCTGGCAGACACTCATTGAATGAATTAATTAAGGATGGAAAAAGAGCTATAGTGTAAGCTAGCAATATTGTCTAAATGGGTCAGGAGCCCATCCTTATGTGTATAATAAAAACTGTTCATCAACATAAAATTACAGAATTAAGTGGGGAGATATACAATATTAGCATGTCTTCAAATGAAAAATAATTCACTGTTTATATAGAAAGCATGCAACAAAACACATTTTATCTATGTGTAGGCATTGTGTTGGTGTGTTTGTACATGCAAATTTGAAAAAGCAACATTTTATTGCTTTTATGATTGAGTCAGAACATGGCAACTACTCTAACAAATAAAGTCCCTAAATCTTGATGTTTTGTTACAGCAAAAACTTGTATCCTGTTACTTCAAATTCCAGCACACTTGTTTGTGATTGGATTGTTCCTCTAAGAGTTGACTCAGGATATGGTTACAGAGAAAGATGACTCCTCCATCTTCAATCCATGGCTTCCAGGTCATTCTGATTCTGAGCAGTCGGTGTACTGTGGGAAGAATGAGACTATGGAAAAGGCATACATGGTCTAGTGAGGTGGTGCCCACCTACAACCCCACAACTCAGGAGTCTGAGGCAGGAGGATGGCGAGTTTGAGGCCAGCCTGGGCAACATATTGAGACCCTGTCTCAAACTACAAAAAAAAAAAAAAAGAAGAAGAAGAAGAAGTAAAAAAGAGAAATTCACACTTGCACATTGCTGTGCCTCTAACACAAGTTTTTAACTCCCTTGGTTTGGAAGTGACAGACAACTCCTCACATTCCATTGACCAGAATCAGTCACATGGTCCCCTCCTGGATTCAGAGGGGATGGGAAATATGGATTGGCTCTGTGCTCGGAAAGAGGAAACATATTTGGTTAACATCTAGTCAATCTCTGTGACAGGACTGGTTCAAAAAATGTGCCAGAAAAGATAAAAATAATTCTGTTCATTGCATTTTTGAAAATGAATTTATTAAAGTAAAATATATATATATATATATATATATATATATATATATATATAAATCACTTCTCTCTTAAGTTTGTATAGGAAAGCAAAGTGCAAAACATGCAAGTTGAGCTTGCCATTGCAAGACTTGACTCTGTAAACTACATACATATGCCACTAAATTGATATTTAAGAAATATGGGATGTCAGAAAATATTCCATGATGATCATGGAATGCTGGCAGCCTAATGTATACCTGAAAATTGCCAAAATATTGGACCAAAGGGAACACTACACTTAGATCAGTCATCTCAGCTTTGTGAGAGTATGTAAAAATTCAGTTGTGTTGGTATTTCATAGGCAAAGATATAAATTTGGCTAAAATATTGAATGACATTGCAGCAAAATTCCAGCTAATGGAAAAATCATTGTATTTTCAGGCCAAAAACAACAGTGGGGAAAAAGAGAATTTCAAAAAACGGAATTCTAAGAGTTTTTTAAAAAAATAAATTAATAATAATAATTAAAAAACATTCCAGAAAAACTAGGACCATAGCAGAGAGGACAATGAACGGCCTCAATATCCAGGGTAAATATTTGTCATTCCTCTCATCATCAGAAAACTTGATGGTGATGCAATTCACAATAGCTAAATTATGGAACCAACCTAGATGCCCTTCAGCAGATGAATGGATAAAGAAAATATGGTATATATACACAATGGAATATTACTCAGCATTAAAAGAGAATAAAATCATGGCATATGAAGGTAAATGGATGAAATTGAAGAATATAATGCTAAGTGAAGTTAGCCAATACCAAAAAACCAAATGCCAAATGTTTTCTCTGATATAAGGATGCTGATTCATAATGGAGATGGCGGGGTGCAGGCAGCATGGGAGGAATAGATGAACTTTAGATAGGACAAAGTGGAGGGAGGGGAAAGGAAAGGGCATGGGAGTAGGAAAGACGGTGGAATGAGATGGACATCATTACCCTAAGTACATGTATGAAGACATGAATAGTGTGACTCTATTTTGTGTACAGCCAGAGACATGAAAAATTATGCTCTTCTTGTGTAATATTAATTGAATTGCATTCTGCTGCCATATATAACAAATTAGAATAAATAATAAAAAAAAAAACTTGATGGTGATGTGGACTCAAGAATCCTCTCAATCATTTGTGCCTTACAAACTAGACAATGGGTCAGCAAATTCAGGAAAATTGTGGAGTCTACTATTATGTTTTGGGGGATTATAAAATTTAAAGGAAATTTGCTGCCTGAGAATATGAGCCTTGTGTAATTACTCCCACCTGCTGGTTAAAAGTTTCATTACTTGGGCATTAAATCTGACTCTCAGCAAGGGGTGACTAGGAATGTAGTGCGACCAACCTACATCACAGGGCCAGTGAACACCATCCTGCCTTTAGAGTGGCTCTTGACTCTTCTTTCCAACTTTCAAATGTGGCACAACTTATACTGGGAAGTTTGAGGCAGTGCTTACCCTATAAATAAAGGAATACGTATTTCTATTCTAAATGAAATCTCTACAGGTTGTTCAACAATTGAGGGAAGCAAATCAGGAAGAGGATTCTTCCAGGCACATAAGCTTTGGCTTGTAAGTCTGTGCACCCAAACGGCAGGAACTTGTCCTTGAATTTGAACATCCTGCACATTCCTCCTAAGGAATGGCAGGAACCTGCAAGGATAAAACACAGTCTTTGATGAGCAGCTCTGCAAGCAGGGTCAGACTGTTGTTTCTAAGTTACTGGTAAATTTTTCATAGGTATCAAATCTACACCAAACACTTATAAACATCCATGCAACCATAGCTACTTTTAACCTTGGAATAAAGTGAAGGAAGTTGAAGAAAAGGATCAAGAGCAAAAATAGTTTCGAGTTTTGTATTATTTTGCTTCATTTGTTGCCTCTAGCCTCACCAGAATTTTTGGAAGGAGGTTTCCAGAAATGTGATTTTATTATTCTGTCTACAGGAAATGGGGTTATAGTCTTTGTAGTCCTCAATTGAAGGGTATTACTACTCCTTTTTAATTAACACCTTTTGCCCAGGAAGAAAACAGCACAGGTAAAAACCCTAGCGTGTCAGGAATAGAATCCATTTTGGAATCCTCAGCCCTGACTTTGGCAGTTAAGTGACAGTGCTGAGCTGTTACCTTCCATTCTAAGAAGTCTGGTGAAATTGCAGACTCGGTTTTCTGTCCTTTGACACCTGAAGTAAGGAGAACTCAGAGACAACACAGAGTTCATGAGGTACAAGCTCTTCTAATTGCCTCTGTGGTTTTAGTGTCAATGTCTCTCTATGAGTGAGTGAGTGAGTGAGTATGTGTGTGTGTGTGTGTATGCCTGTGCACACAGGAGCATTCAATTTCCGTCTGATTTTTATTTTCTCACGTTTCCCCCTTTACCCTACTTTTTCATCATATTCATTCTGCATTCTGTTACCTTCATGTCATCTCTTGGTTTCCCTATTCTATGTCTCTTCTTTTTCTACTCTTCGAATAGGATCTATAATCATGTCATCACCTTTGTTATCTCTATGGAAAAAGCTAGTTTCATTGTCTCTATGTAAAATTTTTGAAAAGTCTCAACCAAGGGAGGAAGCTGAATTTATCTGTCTTTATTATCTCTCTTTGAATCGGGAGGGCTCCCTGCCAAGAAAATTATTTTCTGAAACTCCCTGAACCTTGTCCTCACAAAGCACACCAGCCAATAAGCTGCCTCTGGACATGAGCTTGTATGTCTGGGTTAACTTTGCTGTAGCTCTTCCAGCCAATGAAAGCAGATACCTTAGCCCAGTGTTTCCCACATATTTAGATTTTACAGGACGGTAAAATATCTAGAAGAAAAATGAAGACATTGTTTTATCTTTAACACTTTTAAAATAAAACTACTATTTTAAAAAATTTAACACTTTTAAAAACTACCCTCTATTGTCCTCATTATCTTATTAAAAGGTACATTTTAGGACAGATAATCCAAAAATAATTTGAATGAATGTAGCCAATTAAAAAAAGACCTAATAACCTTTTTTTTTTTCCTCCATCCATGGAAGACTCCTCAGGTCCAGTAAAATGGTTCCTTTCCAATACAGATAATCATGACTTTGGATGATTCTTCTGCCTTTCAGGGGGCTATTCTATCCTGTTGCCTTTATATTCAAGGTCACCATTCCATCTTTTGAATCCCAAAGGGGCCAGTGATAAATTCTAAGTTCCAATGTATAAATGGAGTCAATAAAAACTAAAATGAAATGGATCTGACCCGCCCCCCTCCCGCACCACCACCACCACATACTCAGACAAGTGAATGGCTCCACTTTTATTTTCACAATAGCATGGAATAGATTGTGAGAGAGAGGAGGACAAATGGGTGGGTAACAAAAATAAAAGATGTGGCCCTTATTCTTGAGTAAACTGTAGTCCAATGGAATGGACACTTATCCTGCTTATACACCACAAGACAGACAGAAGTAGATGCTAAAGAGAGAAACAATGATCTATTGGAGGGCAGAGAAAGGTTGGGTGTGTAATCATGTATTTACATAATGACTTGAGTGTTGTTTCCTTTTGTGATTACAACATAAGCTCTGAAAAGCATTGTCTCCATCAGATGTGCAGATCCCTATAACTTAACCCTTAGCATAAGACTCATTATCTAGTATCTGACCCAAAATATCTCCTAATCACCATTTGAGTGCCTGTGATATGTGTTGTGAGGGATACCAAGAAATTGAAGTTTCATTCATTTCCTTTAAATCATCTGAAAGCAGAGAGGTTTTCAAACATAGCAGATGTGTTTGGTCAGCTCATTGCTGTGTACACCATCACAGATGGTCACGGAGACTTATTTCATTCTGAAATGGAATAATTTCATCCCAACTCAGCTTTTCCTTAGGCGTGGGTTTTGATGCCATATTTATCAAGACATCTACTTGGAAGCGGATCTCATGCTGTGAAGAGCCATTATAGACAAATGTTACAGCCATGTGCCAAGCAATGACTTATGCTGGGCAGTTGCTTAAAAGGCTGATTTTATTCATTTTATTTGTTATAGTCATATGCTGCTTAGGGAAGGCAGAAATCTGTTTTGTTCTTTCTTTCTCTCTCTCTTTTTTTAATCCAGTAATTATTTGCAGAGCTCTTTGGGCAAAGTGCTCAGCTCGCACCTGGAAACAGAATTGTAGGCTAGACAAAGAGTGGCCGTGGTGATATTTATACATCTCCAGATTGTGGTTTGCCAATGGAGATGCAGACATATGCAGAAATGGCCTCATTGCCATTCTTTGTTTTTGTAATATTATCTTTGGCTGGACAGATTCATTTTCTACCCTTCTTCTTCTACTGTCAGCACCGTTTCAGCAGTGAGTTATATTATCCGGTGACATCAGAGGAAGCCACGTTTCACATGTCAGCTTGGCAAGAATTGCCCACTTATGGCAAATTTGTGACAAGTTGCATTTCTACCATCTTCACTTTGAGTGATGAAGTCTCCATGGTTTGGGAAGATAATGTGGGCCTCCCTTGATGGCAACAGTGCTGTGTCAAATTGAACTGCTGTTGCTTCTTCACTACTGAAGGGAAGGAACCTTGTGAACTTTGCATAATCCTTCCCCTCTCAACAGTGTGAATGTATCCCCAGAGTTGATTGCCTGTATCTATAGGTAATGGAGGCTTAACTGGCATGAAAGTTAGGGCCAGTTTCAAACACATTAAGTTTAATGTTTTGTGTAATGATTGGTTGCAACTGATGAAATAACCAAAAGAACGATTCATGGACTGTTTAGGGAAGAATCCCCTTACCATTCAAAGTGGACATTAAACTGTGGCTGGTTTCACTACAAGTCAACAGTTTCCTCCTTCATTTTGCAGTTAGATGTAGATGTATCCTATAGGGTATGGTAAAAGTTGTATTTTGGGGGAAAGGTTGGAGTTTTTAAGCTAATGACTTTGAACTTGACATGTTTTCTATTATTATTTTTTAAAATCAGCAGTATTATGTAATGAGGAACATTTGTAAGAGAAATTAGTGTAAGTTTAAGTCAAAATTCAACTAGGGAAATCCCAACAGGCACGTTAAAATGGCAGCCCCCATCTCTATCTCTTGGTGACCCACTGAAAGTAGCAAGCTTTAGTTAGGATGTCACCTAAGCTATGTAAGTCAGAATATAAGTGCCATGTTTTGTTTTTTCCACTCAACTCCTTATCCTCAGGGCCTAGAAAAATCCTTAACACATAGCAATCACTCAACAAATTTGGAACATAAGTAGTTGATGGATATATAACCCATCTCTGGTGAAGTACCTTTGTTTTATTTCTGAATGGGTGAACATTCTTTCAATAGAAGAGAAAAAAAAATCATCTCTACAAAATAGAAATCAGTGCTTGGTGATATTCTTCCCAGATCTACCTTTCTTCACATAGATCTTCTCCTGAAAGAAAACCACAGGGATTTGTGGCTGTCACCATCAATAATAGGTTTGGGATATGATAAAATGTAGAAAATGGTTAAATAAGAGAGTACATGCCTTGTGGAATAGAATTTTAAATAATAGCTCTCAGCAGCAGAACTCTGACAGGAACTTATGATGGGAAAATATAAACCCACCCTGGTGATGGCATCTGGTACAAATTGAGAAATGAATTGGACAACACAGCAGAAAGTGTCTTCCACAGCCCTTAAGATCAAACCCCCAGGCGCAAGTGTGGATCTTTGGAGACTCTAACTTTCTCTTTTTGAAAAAGCTAAAAGGGGAATGAAAAGGCAAGTAAACAGCTTGGCCCTCCCCAGCCTTGCATATCCAACTCTTCAGACATTTTGTTATACATTGGAAATTCTCTTTATCTTGCAGTTCCCTTTAGAGGAAAAAGTGCACTCCTCCTTGTCCACATCCCACATTGTTCCATCAATGATTCTTCATCATTCTGACACATTCAATAATCTAATGTGTAACTCAACAGAAAGAACAGCAACAGCAAGTGGTGTGCTGGCCTTGTGAAAGGTAAAGAAAAATGGAAACCATAATGGTGAAAGAAGCAGATTCCACGTGGGAAAACCAACCCTGGTGATCAGACAAAACTCCAGCTGAATGGTGTGAGTTCAAGAAATTGTATTTAACAAAAACTTATGGAGCACCTACTAGGCATCAGACACTGTGTATATTACTGAACAACATAATGCTCTTTGCTCCCTGGTGGCAAGTTCTCAACAGTATTGAAGCTCATTAAGGGAATGTACTTCAGATTAAGTTGGCATCATTCCTGTAGCAACCCAGAGCTGGAATATGCATGGAAGTGAGTGTACTGTTGCCTAAGTCCTGATGCTGGTTGAATTTAGCCTTTTGCTATGAGAGTTAAGATCCCACCTTTTCTGCCTTCAGGGTGGCTTTCTACAAAATGAATGGATTTTGACAATTAACCAAGAATTTACATTTATAGAAAGTGAGATGTTCTCAAACATGAAACCCATGAAGACAGAATTATGAATTATTTTTGGAGGAATAGGGAAGCCACTGGTTTACCATTTCACTTCCTTCAAATTTATGTTCAAATTTTACCTTATAGCAAGGACCTCCTTGACCATCCAATCCCTCATTACCCCTGGTATTTCCATAACTCCCCAGTTCTATATCTGACTTGTACTCTGAAACATTATAAATGTCCTTATTTATTTACTGATTTTCTGTGTCTTCACTCTATAATACTGTTTCAAAGTTATCCACTATATTATTCTGTTTCTAGTACTAAAACAAAATACTTGGGGGCTGAGCGACTTATGAATAAAAGAGGTTTATTCATCTAAAGTTCTAGAGGTTCAAAAGCATGGTACCAATATTTATTTGGCTCTGGTGAGGGTACCATGGCAGAGGACTTCATAGCAAGAACACATGTAACAGGGATAGATCACATTGTAAAATAGGAAGCCACAGTACAAGAAGAGTCCCCTCACAACCTCCCACTAAAATTGCCACCTCTTTAGGGTCCCACCACCCCTTAACATTGCCACACTGAGGACCAGACTTCCAACATGTGAAACTTTGGGGTACACACTCAAACCATACCTAAATTATAACATCCCAGAATATGTTTGGAGCCTCCTTGCATATAAGGCAGAGGGGAATCTCCCTTAGTGGACCTATGATCACGGGCACTTCCCTACCATTGTCCCTGTGACCATACAGCTGAGATTGACACCTGTGCCAGTTATTGCTATAAATGACTTTGGGAAATTAAAATACTTTAAGCTTCTAAAATGGATAAATCCTATGTTACAGTTGATTAATACTTAGCATACCAACCTCCAATGGAACAGCAAAACTTAATAAATGGAACTTGATGGATGGACTCAGCCCAAGTCACCAGGCCAAGTGATATCTAACTGTTTTAAGACATCCTGCTTTCTCCTTCCATGTGTCTGGTTGGTTGGCTGGTCTTCTTCCAATACCAAACCGCAGTACAATTGGTTTCCATAAAACTGATGGAATAATTTTGCTTTTCCTAGAGCTATCAGTGAAGGAATGTTGAAAGTTTACAGAGATGAAACACATAGGCATTTGGCGACATACCAATTTGAGAACAGGACCAGCTGACCAAAGGAAAGTAATTTCTCATGTTATTAACAATTAGGGATTCACAAGGATCAAGATTTCTGGAGTTGAGGTTCTGAAAGTTAATGACTTGGTGAGTTACTGCCAGCTTTTAGAGGGAATTAAGAAGATATAGTTGAGAAAGTCACTGGGACTGGAGGGTAAGTTGTCTTTGGAAATTGTGGTGGACTAGAAGACAGTGGAAACTTCATAATTGATTACTTCCATATACTTCTAGCTGAAGGGCAATTTTCTGTTCCAAAAACAGAGCTAAGAACAAATTCCTTTTTCTCTAAATGGGAGGAGTTTTACATAGGAAATACAAACACACAAACTGTGAATAACACAAAAGCAAAGTAGAATGATTTATCTTATCCTTCTGTTACAGGTTAAATTATGTCCCCCGCCAAATGATAAGTTGTAGTCTTGAACCCCAGTACCTCTGAATATGACCTTATTTGGAAATAGTGTCCTTGCAGGAGAATTAATTGAGATGAGGTCATGCAGGAGTAAAGCAGGCTCTTGATCCAGTAGCAGTAACATCACCAATGTGCTTATAAGAAGAGGGTGGACATGTGACCACACACAGGAAAAAAGAGAGCAAAAGCAGAGACAGAGGTTGGAATGATGCATCTGAAATCCCAGGAGAGCCTGGGCTGCCAGAAGTTGGAAGAGGCAAGGAAGGGTCTCCCTAAGAGGTTTCAGGGGGGAGCATGGCCCAGCTAACACTTGATTTCATATTTCTACCCTCTGGACCTAAGACAATAAACTTTTGTTGTTCTAAGCCACCAAGTCAGTCGGTGATACTTTGTTACGGCATCCCTAGGAAACTAATACATCCAAATGGAGAAGAAAAGGGAGAACCCTACATTAAGGAATAGAGCAAAAGTCTTCAGCTTTTTACTACTCAAGGTGAGATGTGTATGCTGATAACTGAGGAGGAAGTTTTCTGAAAAGCTGTAGGATCCCCTACTTTGTCTGCTCACGAGAGAAAATAGCAAGAAATTCTGCAATGAGATAACTGTTACCAAGATGAGGGGTCTGTACTATTGCCTACTGTTGTCCAGAGGAAGAGTTGTTATTAGGCCAATTTTATCCCCGGGGTCGGTTGGAATTAGGTCTGACTCTAGTACAACTGACCATGTAGGAAAAACTGACCCCCAGATTATTTTAAAATGGTTAAAACCAACCATTCTCTTATTTTGCAAACATGACATTGATACCCCAAAATCAAGTTACTGAATTTTCATCAGCCAGTTGGATCAGCCTGTTTTATGTTTAAAATGTTTAGGCTTCAACTAATTTAGGGATAGGATGATGGCCAAACAAAGAAGCTTTCATTAAAGAAGAAAGTGAATCACTAGCCTTCAAAGTGATTCTCCTAGAGATACTTACAAATCTGCCAATACTCTCTAGGCAGTATTTGTTTTTAGTATTTCCTGGATCCTTCCCTTCTTCCCTCACAGAGGTAATCAGAGCAGACTGAGAATTGTTTACCTGTCTCTGTGCTCCACAGTCCTCACACCTACTCCCACAGAACTTCTTCCAGAATCATTTACTCTTGTCATTCAGTAAATTTTCTTGATTTCCTGTGTGTCTAGCTTGCTGGGGGACTCGGAGAGGAGGAGCTGATGAGTACATTTTTGTGTTTGTAAAAGTTATCCAAAGATTTTGACATTCGTTTTCTTCACTTAGGGAAGGGGAAAAAGAACGAATGTAAAATAAGATTTTTAAACTAAAATTTTTAGTAAATTATACTTAAATGTTAAGAAAAGGGTGCTTTAAAGATTTATGCCTATAAAAATAACCCACTGGACATGAAAGATCTATGAGGCTTATTTCAGCCCTTTCTCTTGACTAGCTAATTCAAATGATTTCATTACACATTTCCATTTTCTTATTCTGTTGAACAGTTGAGAAGCATGTAAGCCATGTGTGCCTTGCACAGACTGAGAAGAGAAGAAAGGAAGGGACATTTATAGAAAGATTTTCCTGGGTCAGGTAGAGTGATAGAACATTCTACCTGTGCTACCTGTTTAAATCAGGAAGCAGCAATTAATATTTAGTGATTTATGCAAACAGCAAATTTGACATTTAGTCTGACATTTTAAAAGAAGCACGGATGTAGAAACATTGTCTGGAAAACATTATTGCTCTATCAATATTATTTATTTTAAAGAGTAAACTTCATTACAAACCTCACTTATCCAGGTACTGATTTAATGAATATTGACTGAGTGTTTACCAGGAGCAGGAAATCCAATGAGGACTCCAGTGTCCTAGTCCCTGTCCTGATCTAGAAGGGACACAGGCACATAAGCAAGAGAGGAAAGATGTGCCTTGCTGAGAGATCTTGCAAGAGGGCTCTCTGCAATCGAAATCTAGATACTGAGGGTAGTTAATGAAGAAAAAAAAGGACAGGAAAGGGGATAGGGGATGAGTCCCTAGAAGAAATTGCAGGCTAAAAGGAGTTCTAACTGTCCAAATGTAAGCAGGGCCAAAAATAATTTGGAAGGATGGTGGCTTAGGTTGAGAGAGAGAGACTAGTGAGAAGCAAAGCTAGAGATAGAATCAGAGGTCATGTTAATGACTTTGCATTTTAGGTTAAGGAATTCCCACTTCATCTGAAGGTCACGGAAGACTCAGATTCAGGACAGTAATTAAGAAAGATCACTCTGGCTTTTGTGTGGAGAACGGACTGTGCGAGGACAAGACCAGAGTCAGAGAGGCCACGAGAGACTGCTGCTGTACCTTGAGCAAGCCCTAGCTGCCAGAGTCATTGTCAGGAGCAATAGAGATGAATCTATGAGTCAAGGATGTGTTTAGATGGTAGGAGAGAGAGATCTTGATGATTCTTTAAATTCCAAAGTGAGAAAGAGAGAGGATTTAAGAATGGCTTACACATAAAATATATGGGAGTCCTTCCTATTCTGGGGTGGGGAGACTGTTGTAGAATATGCTAGAAATTGGTGGGCATAAGACAACAACCGAGACTGCAATTCTCAACGCCATGCAGAGCATGTGTGTTTAGATTCTGAAAACTGAATTTATATCTCAGTTAGAATTTCAGACCCATTTCTCAATAGGAACAGAGAGAGAGAGAGAGAGAGTGAAGAGGGGGTGGGCACAGGAAGGAATAAGCTGCTCTGTAGTGCGCTGTTTTTCCCAGACCTCCCATCCAGTGTTTCCAGGGTCATCAAAGAGGGGTGCAGTGCTCCTGTCCATCAGAGAGAGTAGAGAGAGCTCTCTGGGGGCTGGACAGAGAAGATGCTTCAGCGCCCAACAGCAACTCCACCACTGAGTATATCAACATGCTTCAGTGAGAGAACTTATCCTTAGGGAAACAGATCATTTGTTTCTACCACTGAAAGATGTTCTTTTGTGTCTATTTGAGAAAAATGACAAACTTTTCTGGGCTAGGAACATAGTGAGTGCTACAAAAGCATGAGCTGTGGATTTCAGAGTTACTATTAAGTAACTTGGCAAAATGCCTTCAGGCTTTAGGCTTCTGGCTTCCGTACCCTGCACACTTTTCTCTGAGCCTCCATGACACAGGAGGGCCTTTCAGCTTTCAGCCATGTCAGAACATACACTTTCTCAACTACCAAATCTCTGTTGAACAGCTTGCCTTTCATATCTGGAAAACATTTGGTATGCATTAGCCAAG